>NC_141320.1:15787979-16500479 GCF_037954235.1 Aulostomus chinensis | reverse complement strand
CAATTTTAACTACATTCTAGTCATCCACATCATCACATCTACATTCCTATGCACAACACGCACCCTGCACCCATGTTGGGATGGGGGGGCAGCTGGGGCAGGGAGTGGGTCCAGTGCTGCCTCCTTTGCTAACTGCACGATTGCAGGCCTGGGGGCCTGCCCGGGGCTCTTTGTGGGGGGGGCTGGTCCTCTTCCCAGCATGGTGGTTGGGCTGGGGTTGGTCACGGGCCCTGCTGTTGTGTGGTGGATCGCTCGCTGGCGGTTTCACTAAGTCTGAGGTGCCCTGGACCGTATCAGCATCTATGGAGTACTCAGCCCCTGTATGGAGGAAGATGAGGGTATGATTGTTTTGTCCGGGGGTGGCGGTCCTGGGCGTGCGTGCCTTCAGCTCACCCTGGCGGGCGGGCTGGGCCTCTCAGGGGAGTGGGGGTTCCCGGCTGGCTGGCTGGTGGTGCCCTATAGCCTGAAGCCCGCCTGCTCTGGGGGGAGGGGGAGAACAGGGGATGGGTGGAGGGGATGGGGATTGGGGGTTGGGGGGGTAGCTCCATTCGGGGGCGGTGGGCCTGGTCGTTGTGGTGGGCTGTGGCTGCCCCGCCTGGGTGTGGGGTGTGGGTGGGTGTCGGCCTCGCCGCTGGCGGACCTCTTGGGGGGCTCTGGTCGGGTCTCGGGCCAGAGGGGCCCTGTGCCCCTGGGCTCTGCTCATGCTGTGGGGGGGGGGGGGGTGCCCGGTGGGACCGGGGTCATCTCTGCCCCGTCTCTCTGTGGGTTGCTTCTGGGTGGGGTTTGCTGCTCCTATGCTTTCCTACGGGTCCTGGCATGGGTTTGGCCTGTGGCTGTTTCCTGGTGGAGGGGTGGCCTGGGGCTCCCTGTGTCTTGGGGGTTTCTGGGTGCTCTGGTGGCCTGGTCCTGACCTACCTGCTATCCTGGACTGGGGGTGCGATGTCCTGGCCCCCCACATCAGCTACAGCCAGCTACGCACAGCATCCAAGACAAACTGTTGCACACACACATACACATACACACACGTATACACACATAAACGCATGCGGTGCACAACTGACCCATAATCACACACTCAGACATTTATCAAAAACTTATATTAAACCAAATGGTAAACCTGCACTGGAAATTCTGCAACCAATGTTTTTTCCGTTTTTTTTTTTCTTTTCTCCTCTCTGTTGTTGTTGTTACTTTTTCTTTGTTTGTTTGCTTGGTTTTTGTTTTTTTGTTTTTTTTCTGCTATTGCTGTTGTTGTTTTTGTCCCCCCCCCCTTGTCCTCCCTGTCCTGTCCTTGGTCTCTCTTCCTGTCCTCTCCTGCAGAGGAGGTGGACTGCGACATTTCCTTTCACCTATTTACAACCAAGTCCTTTCAAACCTTCCCCAAAGAGCTCAGCTGAAAGACCCATGTGGAACGACTGCTGCCAGCACAGCCCATTAGCATCTGAGTGGTCGGTGAAACTCCCTAACGACCACCCCTGAAACTCCCTGACACCGCACCACGACTGTCGTTTGGGGAGGCCAGGTGAGTCTCGGGAGGGTCGTTTCCACCACAATAGCACTGACCACTCCCACATAGGTTTATAAGCTGGAGTTTCCACACTCTTCACTAGAACTGAAGAAGCCTCTCGGATGAGAGGTGAAACGTCTTCAAGATAAACTTACGTCCAGTTGACCAGATTTTACTTTGCTTCGATCTACGATGACCTGGATGAATGAGAACCTACACAGACATCTGATGAGATCAGAACAAAAAGACTCTTCTGATCAGTTGTTGGAGAAACAGAACATGGACATCATGATTGAACTTCAGCCCTCATGAATGCCTTCCCTTCATGTGGAGGAGAGCTTGTTAAACTAGAAGAAATATCTAGTAGTCCAGCTCAGGATGTTCTGCTCTCATCATTCTGACCAAACTCTTTGGACGGGACATCGGCCAAATGTCCTCCCTGTTCCACCACATTCTGGTCTCTGTTCTTTCCTGTTCTATCCTGCTCCAACTTCCTACAGAGACTCAGACCATGAGAGGAAGGAGGATGAGAACCAGAGGTGTTCCTCACATATGAAGTTCAACTGGTAAAAGTCTCATCACACATCCAGGACTTCATCCACCTACCGAGCTGCAGTTGAAGCTTTGACCACTGGCAGCAGCCTCAGAAGAGCCTCCTCTGAAGCTGAATATTTGCTCAGGTCAAACACGTCCAGATCTTCTGAGGACAGTAAGATGAAGACCAGAGCCGACCACTGAGCTGGAGACAGTTTAGCTGAGGACAGACGTCCTGATCCCAGCAGACGCTGGATCTCCTCCACCAGAGAATCATCGTTCAGTTCATTCAGACAGTGGATCAGGTTGATGCTTCTCTCTGGAGACAGATCCTCATTCATCTTCGTCTTGATGAACTCAACTATTTCCTGTTTGGTCTCTGAGCTTCTTTCTGTCTGTGACACCAAACCTTGCAGGAGAGTCTGATTGGTCTGCAGTGAGAGACCCAGGAGGAAGCGGAGGAACAAGTCCAGGTGTCCATTGGGACTCTTCAAGGCCTGGTCCACAGCTCTCTGGTGCAGGTGTTTTAGTTCAGGTTCACCTCTGAAGACTCGTGACCTCCGGGATGTTTGTTTCTCTGTCAGCAGATTGACTCCAGAGTTGATGAAGGTCAGATGGACATGAAGAGCAGCCAGAAACTCCTGAACACTCAGATGAACGAAGCAGAACACCCGGTCCTGGTACAGTCCTCTCTCCTCTCTGAAGATCTGAGTGAACACTCCTGAGTACACAGAGGCTGCTCTGATGTCGATGCCACACTCTGTCAGGTCACATTCATAGAAGATCAGGTTGCCTCTCTGCAGCTGATCAAAAGCCAGTTTTCCCAGAGCCTTCATCATCCTCCTGCTCTCTGGAGTCCAGTGTGGATCCGTCTCAGCTCCTCCATCATACTTGACCTTCTTGACTTTGGCCTGAACCACCAGGAAGTGGATGTACATCTCAGTCAGGGTCTTTGGCAGTTCTCCTCTCTCTCTGGTGGTCAACAGGTCCTCCAGGACGGTCGCAGTGATCCAGCAGAAGACGGGGATGTGACACATGATGTGGAGGCTTCGGGACCTCTTGATGTGGGAGACCATGGTCTCGGCCTGTTCCTCATCTCTGAATCTCTTCCTGAAGTACTCCTCCTTCTGGGGGTCAGTGAACCCTCTCACCTCCGTCACCATGTCAACACACTCAGCAGGGATCTGATTGGCTGCAGCAGGTCGTGTGGTCATCAAGAGGTGAGCGGAGGGAAGCAGTGTCCCTCTGATGAGGTTTGTCAGCAGCTCGTCCACTGAGGTGGACTCTGTAGCATCGGTCACGGTCCGGTTGTTGTGGAAGTCCAGAGGGAGTCGACACTCGTCCAGACCGTCAAAGATCAACGCAACTTGGAACTCTTCCAACCTGCTGATTCCTGCTTCTTTGATTTCAGAGAAGAAGAGATGAACAAGTTCCACCAAGCTGAAGTTCCTCTGCTTCAGCACATTCAGCTCTCTGAAGGTGAACGGGAACATGAAGTCTATGTGCTGGTTGGTTCTGCCTTCAGCCCAGTCCAGTGTCAACTTGTGTGTTAGGACCGTCTTCCCGATGCCAGCCACTCCCTTTGTCAGCACGGTCCTGACTGCTGTCTCTCTTCCAGCTGAGGCTCTAAAGAGGTCTTCTAGTCTGATGGTTGTTTCTCGTGCGGCTGGTTTCCTGGATGCTGCCTCAATCTGTCTGACCTCATGTTCCTCATTGACCTCTGCAGCCCCTCCCTCGGTGATGTGGAGCTCTGTGTAGATCTGATTCAGAAGGCTTGGGTTTCCTGCTTTAGCGACCCCCTCAAACACACACTCAAACTTCTTCTGCAGGTTGGACTTCAGTTGACTTTGGCAGGCTGCAGAAGTTCCTGAATGAACAAAGAACAAATGGAGTCAAGGGTGAACACTGGGACTCGTCCTGGTCCTGATATATCTGGGTGCTGCAGGAAGGAAGCTGGAACTGGTTTGACGAGGGCTTGAATGTGAGGTACCTTCATTTGGATCAAAACATGATGCACTCCAGCTTTAAAGCTGTTCAAATCATCTTACTGCTGAGCAGACGGTCAGCCAGCTGCTCCTGATTCATTCTCTTGAGGAAGTCCAGTGTGATCTTCATGAACGCCTCTCTGCTCCTCCTCTGCTCCTCCGCATCATCCAACCACTCCTCTGGTTCATCTGGACTCAGAACCCTCCGGAATCTCTTCAGCTCCTTCTTCACAAAGTCAACAATCTTCTCCTCCAGTAGCTGGAACAGAATAAATGTCAGAGTGAAACGAGTGGAGGCAAAAACAGGTCATGTGACTGAAAACCTGCTGGTCTCCAGTGAGTGACTGAACCCTCACGGACCATAAAGATGGAGTCCAGGTGTGCTGGGTGTTGCTGGATGGACTCACCACCGAGACCATCTGAGTTCTGCTGATCAAGTCTGTGGAGACAAGATGAAGTCAAAGAACCAATAGTAAAGGAACACCAGGGACCTTCATGGTAGCAGGGACCTGGACCCAGCAGAGATGGGGGGGGGGGGTCTGTGGCTGGTCCCAGACCTGCCCATAGCCCCCTGCTCTTGAGTGGAAGAGATCGTATCAGAACAGACAGTTTACATTCTCACCTGGGATCAGACTCCAGTCCACCTTTGAACTTGAGAGGAAGACCCATAGACCAATCACTCTTCATGGACACACAGCTGGGTTCGGGGGGGTCTGGTGTCCTCTGAGAGAACCTGATGGAAACAACACTGATCAATGCTGACGATCAGGAAAAATCATCCAGGAAAACAGGAAAATGTTGAAGGTCAAACGTTTTAATGATGACGATAAAAAAAATGCCTGAGAAAAATGAGTTTCAGTCCTCAGGGCTCACCTCTGACCAGAAGACTGTTGACCATCTTTGAAAGAAATCGGCTGATCCATACAGGCGTTGCTTCTGAAGGACACACACCTGGGTCCAGGTCCAGCTCCAGGTCCAGCTCCAGCTCCAGCTCCAGGACCAGTAGAGTCCAGCCTGGTTTTCTGGGGAGGGGCTCCCTCCTCTCGGTCCTCACTCTGATTCATATCAGAGTTCAAACCTTCACACAAACACAACAACACCTTCATTTATCAACAAGCTTCACATCTCAGGACCCAAACTTGTGACTCCTCCAAGTTCAAATCCTTCTCCTCTTCAGAAACATGGTGGAGAGACATTCATTCTTCTCTGTCTGGAGGACGGAAGTCATCTGATAGCAGCAAGAAGACCTGAACCTTTGGACTCCAGGAGGACAGTTGAACTTTGTCTGGTTGAGCTGCTCTGAACTGAAAGAGCTGCTATCAGATCCAACATCAAAGTCTGACAAATGAACGTGTGACATGCCCAAAAATAGTGCGACCATTTTTGTGTTGAGATATTCCATCGTCGTCTGCCGCTTATTCCTTACTAGTCAGGGTCACGGGGTGGGGGGGTGGAGCCTATCCCAGCATCTACAGGTGAGAGGCGGGGTTCACCCTGGACAGGTCGCCAGTCCATCACAGGACCAACATACAGAGACAAACAACCATTCTCACTCACAGTCACACCTACAGTCAATTTAGAGTATCAATCAGCCTCGTCCCCTCTTGATGTCTTTGGACTGTGGAGGAAGCTGGAGTACCAGAGAGAACCTGTGACAGTCTAGACCCCACTGTCACTGTTTGTCCCTAACCCACCTCAATCAGTGCACAATTGTTTGGTGGGATAACATGGACAAACCTGGAAACAACCAGCAACATTAAAGGACATTTATTCAACAAAACCATGCATCAAACAAATTACAACCTTCTCCCTCACCAGGGCTCTGAACTGGATCCTAAAAGAGTCAGGGTGGGGCTGGAGCCTTTAAGTAGGCGTCGAAGGCTACGCCCAAATTGGGGCGAACCATTCCCTGTCCGGAGACAGGGGAACTCGAACAGTACATGGACATGTGAATGGGTTTGGTCAATGAAGGACACTGGACATTTGTTTATTGCAAAGTAGCAGATATATATGGTCACTGAAGGACATGGTGTTTCTTTGCTGTATGTTAAGGTACACAGAACAATTTGGGAAAACAATACAACTCCCCTTAACTGGTCTTTGGTCTGTCTGGTGGGAGGGGCCATGAGAGTATATAAGGGGTGAGAGTGGGCTTACAAGGCAGTCTGCTGTTAACGCTGCTGGGGTGAGGTGCTCATTGCTGAGGTCCAGAGGTCCAGAGGTCCAGAGGTCCAGAGGTCCAGAGGTCCAGAGGTCCAGAGGTCCAGAGGTCCAGAGGTCCAGAGGTCCAGAGGTCCAGAGGTCCAGAGGTCCAGAGGTCCAGAGGTCCAGAGGTCCAGAGGTCCAGAGGTGAATATTGTTTCTCAAAAGTTCTATTGTTTCCAAGTTATGATGTTCTTTCTATTGATTAAGCTAAGAGTAAACCATGGTTGATATGCGCATTGACTTATTCTTGTTGAAAGTATTGACTGCTAAAACATAGAATATGCATATTTGATTTATTCTTGTTGAAAGTATTGTGACTGCTAAAACACAGAATATGCATATTTGATTTATTCTTGAAAGTATACTGCTAAAACATAGAATGTACGCATTTGATCATTGTTAAATATTTTGATTTGTATCTGAGTTATTCTTTTGTTTTGAGCTCGTTATTTAGTTTTGATTATTTTTATTACAGACCTCTGGTCCCTTCTGTATGTAGCTGCTTTATTACATTTGTGTATCACAACTGGGGAAATAAATATTGTTACAACTTATGCAACTCTGTCGTGTTTTGCCATCAATGGTTTAATGTCTGGGTCTCACACTACCCATACCTGTGTCCAGGGTGTGACATTTGGTGGCAGTGGTGGGATCCAGACATTAAACCACTGACGGCAAAACACAACAGAGTTGCATAAGTTGTAACAATATTTATTTCCCCAGTTGTGATACACAAATGTAATAAAGCAGCTATATACAGAAGGGACCAGACAGGAACAGGGAGAACATGGAGACTCCACACAGAAAGATCCTGTGCTGGAGCCAGGACTCGAACCCGGAACCTTCTTGCTGTGAGGCCACAGTGCTGACCACTGCACCACCGTGCAGCCTGTTTAGATATTCATTTAATTAAAAAAAAAAAATTTCTTTGTTGCCAGGGTTTAATACCACCTTAATAGAATTGAACGACATCGCTGTCATGTTAAATTTTATGTCAGTTTCGACATTGAAATCTTATCCATCCATCCCTGTCTTTCTGTCTTGCCTCCAGCAGATCTGAGACTCCTCAGGATGACCCGGCAGCCACAAAAATACTATAAGCATTACAGTACGTGTTTGCTCAGTTTATAGTACTATTTATAGTATACTATTAATACTAATAGTATTCATTGTACTATGACAACAAATTGAATATTATCTCATATGTTCTTGGGGGTCTGCACGGTGGTGCAGTGGTTAGCACTGTGGCCTCACAGCAAGAAGGTTCCGGGTTGGAGTCCCGGCTCAGCATAGGATCTTTCTGAGTGAGTCTCCATGTTCTCCCTGTTCCTGTGTGGGTTCTCTCTGGTACTCCAGCTTCCTCCCACAGTCCAAAGACATCAAGAGGGGACGAGGCTGATTGATACTCTAAATTGACCGTAGGTGTGAGTGTGAATGGTTGTTCGTCTCTGTATGTTGGCCCTGTGATGGACTGGTGACCTGTCCAGGGTGAACACCGCCTCTTGCCCATAGGTGATGGGATAGGCTCCAGCCCCCCGCGACCATTAATGTGTAGGAATAAGCAGAAGATGATGATGGATGGATGTTCTTAGGTTTAACTTGAAATTGTGCAATTTTTGGATATGTAGGCTCTATATTTGTGGGTATTTCTTCAATTTTCCAATTATTAAAGTAGACAGTCTGCTTCTATATGACATTATTAGTGTGTGTATACAGATAGATCTATAAAATTAAAAAAAATCAAATATAATCAAATAAATATATATTAAATTAGCCAATTAAAATGGCCAGTTTTTAATAATCACTGAGACGTAGCAGGAACCAGCTCTAACCTAGTTATCCTTGATTAATTATGTTACTATGGCATCTACAGCCACTGCCAGCATCTTTTAAATATTATTTGATTCATTATGAGTGTTTGAAAACGCCAAAAAGTTATGGCCTCCATCATGAATCTTTGAATGACTTTTGTAGAGGAAAAAATAGCGTAGTATTGAGCGAACTGATTCATTTAATGCGCTGAGACTTCATTGCGCCGGTTAAACAGCGGTGCAGAGTGAGGCGGGCGACCGGACCAAGTTGGCGGCGGCATTTCTCGACAGCGCCCATTCGTGGTAGCGGCGGATGCGGGATCTACTCTTTACTATGTCCATGATCTGGACGATGAACGGGCTGCTGTGTGTCTTCATTGTTGCTGTGTTTCTCTGTGTTTCACAGAACAGTTTGTGACTCTGGTCCCAACCTGGGACCAGAGTCACAAACGTATCACCATGACAACCTGACTATCAGACTGTTGGTGTCATCACCTTCTGATGGAGAACAGAATCTCCATGAAGCAGCGAGTGCAGGTGAAGGAACCAGCAGCTCTGACTTTGGAAAGATCTCAGTCCAACATTCCTACTCGGAATGTTGATCCAAGCATCAGGAAACTCTGATGGTTCGGATCAGATTCCAGGTTTGAGTCTCAGCTTCACTCCTCCAACAGCTCAGAATCATAAACTCAGGCTTTTCTAGCAGGTGCTCCGCCTCCAGGACCTCAAACAGCAACACTGAATGATGCTGTGGTCAGGACCCTCTTTCATGTCTGGATGACACACAGCGGCTGTCCCTCAACTCCAGTGTGAAGTCTGGCATGTTAAGATCCGGTTGGACCCGCTCATACTCTCCCTGCATTCTTCCCTGATGACGCAACATGAGAAACCAAGCGCTGCTGGTTTGCTGTGAACGTTCCCACTGACGCTCGTTGTGAACCAGCTAGAATCCCACCTTCACACCTCCTGATGGAGACGGTTCAGCTGGACACTCAAGCAGGGAGCCGACTCAGTCAGAGGGATCCTGTTGGTCTGGGGGGTTCTCACCTGCTGAACTCAACCTGCACACTCGTTCAATGGTTCTTTTCTTCCCTCCTTCTTCCCCCTCCTTTAATTCAGTTAGCAGTTCAAGACAAACAGGTGACCGACATGGACAGACATGTCCATCAATCATGGCCTTCATACCTGGATCAGAGAGACGCTGCTCCTTCTCCCTCCTCAGTCCAGGTGTTTATGTGCATTTGATCTGGCGTCGCTTCCTCACAACAAGTCAACGAGAACAACCTGAAAACCAGTCAGGCCACAGGCAGAAACCAGTTACATGCTGTTGTCCCATCTCTCCACTAGATGGTGCTGCCTGCCTCTATGATGGCTCCAGATCAGATGGATCCCAGCAGCAGCAGTTGAGTTCCTGTCCCTGCTTCAACACTTCCAGACCTTCATGAGGTCACATCAAGTTCTTCCAGGATTCCCTGAGAGACGTCTTTGGAGAGCTGCAGCTTGTCTCTGTCCAGAGTCTCATCATCTCCCAGTTTTCCTCCTGCTCCCCCATTCAGACCTGAACTGCCATCAATATTATTCATGTTGTTATCTGACTGAAGTCTTTACACATCAGAGGTGCCACCCTTGGGCCATGCTGAGGTCGTCCCTTTGGTTCGCTTCTCCCACTTTTCAGAAATTTCTAACCTTTGTTTTAAAAGCTCAGGGTTCTTCACCCCGATTAGGACGGTTGATACGATACTCATTTTACAAGTTGCACCTTTAACCTGTTCTTCTATTGGCACTTGGAATAAAAGACAAGAGGAAAAACATGAACCTCTGTGCAGGAGTCCAGGTGAGCACGGGGGGACTATTTTTAACTTTCTGTGTCTGTGTATCTTCTGGGCCGGTTGCCAAGCTATTAGTCAACTGTACTACAATACCCACACACACCTTAGTCACGCCCACTGACCATTCCCACCAATCACAGCTGGAGGAGCCAGGAGGCGTTTCCCCTTCAGTCATACACACCTCTCCTTTCACTCGTTCAGGTTCCTATCCCTCCTTTCACTCTGACTCCTCCATCAGAACTGGGCAACAACAACTCTTCTATCTGTGCTGCAGCCTGGCCTTTTGTCCACTTCAACCTCTCCCTCCTCACCCGTCCAGCCCTCCTCTCACACCCTCACTCTTACCTCCAACTTTGGAACTCCAACATGGAGCGACACAAGATCTTCAGAAGAAGTGCAGGTTATAGATTTGCTAGATGAAACAGTTTCCATGAACAAAGGGTTCACATTGATGGAATAAAGTACAAGAATTCTTTGATTTAAAACAAATGCATGACCAGTTTTGTGTGAAGGGGAAACATGAATTAGACTTGAACAAAACGTGGTCCAGATGTAGAACTGCAGCAGTGTTGAACCCAGGTCTGACTGCTAGAGGACCAACAGAGCCCATCAAGCTCTGTGTACTGGAACGTGGAGTTTAGTTCCTGTCACACAGCACTGCTCTCTCTGCTCCTCTCAGCCACACTCCTGGATGAAGCTCAGTCACACCACACATATGAACACTCACAAACACAACCTGGTCAGCCTGAGTCAGATCTGCTCAGGTGTCCTCAGTCAGGGGGGACTGGACCCAAGCATTTCTTTGGTTTTTATTGTGTGTCCTTATTCTGAGGGATGTTTCCCTCTCTATGTTCAGGAGGTTTATGGGACTTGCTGGTATTTTCAACTGAATGGTTTACTGGAAGCTGGAGTGACTGATCAGACCAGTCACTCCAGGAAACCTCCTTTAAATGCTGTCAGAGAGGGAGTGCCGTCTGCTGGTGGTGGTGTTCATTCCTCAGTGGGAGCCTCTGTGGTTGATGTTCTACTGCCCTCTGGTGGTGAGGCAGTGGGGATGCAGGTGATCTGCTGGTCTGGTTGAACGTGAGTGGACAGAAACCTTGTTGAGGTGACTGGGAGTTCCTGACTGTGGTGAGCTGCCTTGCTTCTCCTCAGGTCTTCATGGTGGCTTTCTGCTGGACTGTTGTTGAAGGGAACATGGTATCCTATCATTTTCAGCTCTGACATCTGGACAGTGGACAGATGTGACATCATCATGGTCTCACTGCCTGCTTTGTTCATGGATCAATGGAACGTTGTGTTGGAACCTTTATTGTAGAACTGCTATGAGCTGAGAGCTCAGTGTTGTTGGAACAACGCAGCTCCACATGGGACTGATGTGATGAAGAGGTTTTTATTGAGCTGAAGCTGGAGAGCAACAATCAAAATGGAGCAGCAAACATTCTGATGGCAACGTTTACAGAGGAAAACTGTTGCAGAGTTCAGAGTCCCAGTGAGTCAGGTCAGGACTGGGAACACTGGTCTCTCCTCAGCACCTCTGACACTGGAGTCTGGGAGCCCTGGGTGGCCTCACAGCTCACCCAGCCCACCTTCCTCCACTGGTCTGCGGGGAGCCTCAGGGTGCTGCTCCAGCTGTAGAGGCCGTCCTTCTCCAGCACCCCGGGGCTCCTGCTCTCCTCCCCGCCGCCGCTGCTGCTGCCGTCCACCTTCCAGGCCAGACTCCAGTCTGAAGGGAAGCCCTTGTTGGCCAACAACACCAGCGTGACCCTCCCCTGCTGCAGCTCCTGGCTGGAGGGGGGCAGCACCGTTAGGGAGGGAGGGACATCACCTAGAAGACACCGCTCAGATTAGAGGACAGGCTAGCTGTCAATCAAACCCTGCTGCTTGGACACCAGGACTGTGAGAGCAGATTTCCTCTTGAAGGAGTTTCTGTCAGATGTTTCTCTGCTCCAGCAGTCACTCATTCACACATTGTTTCACTTCCCTTCAAGAAGCGGCTCAGAAAGAGTCCTCACCGCCCAAATAGAAGCAGGACCCTGACAATGGAGGAAAGCCCCTTTGGCAGCAGCTCCACTTTGAAAACTGCCATCAACTAAAGCTTCTCTGTTCAGTCATGAAGATGAAGAACAAAGAAACCCCACACATTCAAATCTCCCTGATTCAGTACCATGGGGACAATGTTTACTTTGTCCTGTTACCAGGAGGAGGGATTTACCTGTGGCTGAGCATCAAAGGCAGCTTCAAGGAACCAGAAATGCCCTTATTTGGACATGACTTTGTCGAAGGACTCCCCTGAAATTCAAGGCCCTGAATGGGAAAGTATTTACAAACCTGGTAACTTAAACAACAAACCAGTCAAACCACAGCTACCAGTTTAAACTTCAGACTTGGAGGTTCATGTTCATGGTCGACTTCCAAAACTTGACTTCAGAATTCTTTGAACCCAGAATTTTTTTTACTCTTTGATTTCAGAATTTTGTCTTTGATGTCATCGTGACACAATGGACCGAACCTCTAGATTTGATATTCTACTGCCCTCTGTTCACTGTTATGCAGATGACACACAACTTTACTGGAAACTCCTCCAACCGCCGCCTGCACCGCCCCCCCCCCCTTATTCCCTACTGTCACACTGGCCTGCGCTCCCCTTCCATGAACCAGTCTGCCATCCAGTCCCCCATCAAGCTGGCTTGATGGCTCTCCCTGCCTCCCCTTCCATGAACCAGTCTACCATCCAGTCTACCATCCAGTCCCCCATCAAGCTGGCTTGCTCTCCCTGCCTCCCCTACCAGAAGCTTCCTTCTTCAACTGTCATTAACATTTCCATGTTTCTCACATTCTGCATTGTAAACTGTTTTCTTGTCTGTAGCAACATCTACTGCATGTCTGTCCGTCCTGGGTGAGGGATCCTCCTCTGTTGCTCACCCTGAGGTTTCTCAGATTTTTCCCTGTTAAAAGGGTTTTCTATGGAGTTTTTCCTCAGTCGATGTGAGGGTCTAAGGGCAGAGGATGTTGTTATGATGCCATGTGAAGCCCTTTGAGACAAACTGTTAGTGAAAATGGGCTCTACAAATAAAATCGCCTTACCTTGTGACATTCAGGACATTTTTGGAGCCTCTTGTTGGATTTTGCCACAGAGAATCAGAGCCAATCAAAAGCCTGGTGGACTTTAACATGGAGGACTGAACAAGTCAAGAAAGCATCAGTTTGACCTTCACAGGTGTTTCTGTTCCTGTCTCAATGCTGTAGAAAGAGCCTGAGGAGCTCAGACGGTAGAGCATCAGACTTTTAATCTGAGGGTCCAGGGTTCAAGTCCCTGTTCAGGTGCTGTGGAGGTTCCAGTGTTTGACAACATGGTACTGGATGAAGTTTAGTGTTGAACAAACTGTCAACGTCAAAAGTAGAAGTGTTCTTGTCTTGCTACTGTGAGACAGTCGCTAGAAAAGTGACCACTAATAATTTCATGTGGCATGCAATTAACAAAACACCGACATTGATGGTCAAGGGGGGTGGAGCCTATCCCAGCATCTACAGGCCAGAGGCAGGGTTCACCCTGGACAGGTCGCCAGTCCATTGCAGGGCCAACATACAGAGACGAACAACCATTCACACTCACATTCATACCTACGGTCAATTTAGAGTGTCCAATCAGCCTCGTCCCAAATTACACATCTTTGGACGGTGGGAAGGAGCCGGAGTACCAGAGAGAACCCACGCATGAACAGGGAGAACATGCAGATTCTGCACCCGAGCCTGGACTCAAACCCAGAACCTTCTTGCTGTGAGGCCACAGTGCTAACCACTGCACCATCATGCCGCCGTGGTCTCCTCTACTTTTCTCAATTGTCTTTCTTTCATGTCCTCCTGAGATCAAACACAGAATTCTAGTTACTGTCAAAGCCCTGATGACATCATCAGGAATTCTGACTTTGATCTGGAGACTCTTGCTTTAATCTGAATTTGATCTGACTAATGTTTTAGTTTAGGTTGCATGATGCCGACCACCTCATTTCTCCTGATGGACTGGTGACCTGTCCAGGGTGAACCCTGCCTCTTGCCCAATGTCACCTGGGATCGCCCCCCCCCCCCATGACCCTTAAAGGATAAGAATAGAAAGTGGATGGAGGGATGGACTCAACACTGAAATCAGCTGATCTGATCCACATTCTAATGTTTCCTGTCCCTCTTTAGGAGTCAGTGAGAATAGTAGTGTATATAATAATGTATATCCAACCTTGTAGTATCTTTCCAAAGCTTTTAGTATTTCTTCTTGTTTCTACTTGTAGTTTTAGTGTCTGGATCTTTTCTTTTGATATCCTGCTGTCTGCTCTTTGCTTTTGGAGCTTCCATCCCAACAACTACCAAACCTCCTGGGTACTGTAAGAAAAAATGGTCAAGTTCTTCTGACTTCTCCAGGAACGTCCTGCTCTCATTGGTCTGTCTTCATTTTGACTCCTCCCACTGCCACAATGACCAGCCTTTATACTCTTGGTGACTGGGGCCCTGGTTGCTGCAGGCCTCAACACCAGCCTGTGGTTGTGAGCAGGGCAGAACAGAACTGACAGTATCTCCCATGCAGGACCTGGGTCAGATCCTGGTGCCAGCTGGGGCACCGCTTTAACCTGGACCCCTAGAGGATCTTCTCCAGGAACTGGCCTTTTTGGTTCCATCAAGGCCTGAGAGGATGGTGAAGAGTGATCCTCCACCAGGCAGCACAGTCAGCAGCAGCCATTTTGTTCCACTAGAATCAAGTATGATAGTGACAGACTGGTGAGTACTTGCTAACTGACACTTCCTGTTTTTACTGCTATTCTTCTAGAATGTGCTCATGTTGGCTGGTCCCCAACCACAGTTTCAAAGCCATGATGACATCTTTCATCAACAATCAGACTTATTTTTTCTCTATTTGGACAAATAAGGTTTCAACTGACACGGCTGGCCAACGTCCTGGAGTTCATTCAGCCTGGAGAACCAGGTGCTGGTTCCTTCTTTTACCAGGCAGGAACGGGCAGCAGATCCAAGATCAGTAGGTGCGGATGTCTGCTTTGACTGGTAGGAGGAAAGAGAGCAGGAGAGCTGGTCAGAGACAAAGACAGATCATGAAGAAGGAGTGCTGTACTCTGCTAGCACATGCTAGTGACAGTCAGAGATCAGGAGTCTCAGCAGGGAAAGATTCATCTCTTATTTCAGAGGATAGTTGGACGTTCACTGGAAGACAGTGACGTGTGGTGAGGTTCATGGCTGGTGAGGCACCGACTCCATCACAATCAGATCTGTCAACATATGAAAAAAAACCTGCATTTAATAATAAAAACAGTCAAAAAATGTTCTCCATGTTTTGGCTTCTGTCTGCCACAGCTTCTTCAGCGCTCTGGATACTTTAGCGTGAACCTCCTGCTTCCATTGAAAATCCAATTTAGAAAATTGTTTTAGCTTAGAAATGGAATCCTCCATTGTGACATTACGGCCACTCAGGAGAAAAACAATAACTGAATGACTGCACTTGACTTTCCTAACAGTAAATTGTAGCTCGCTGTCACTTCTTCTTCTGCAGCGGACCGGAGGAGGCGCAAGCAGAATCCCTGGGCTCACTAGCGCCTCCTCCATGAGGCAGGAGAACTGCGTGCCTCACCCGGCACCTTTTCGCAGCCGTTTTTATGATCGCTCAGCACAAGAAACACGTACACTCAGTGTATACAAAAACACTCTACATGATATTCACCAGCTAAACTATAGAAATGTAGTTTGTTTAGCAGAAGTATTTGAACATTTTAATAGCGCCATAGAAAGAGACAGCAATACGGGCTCCCTGCGTAGCATGCAGCACAGTTAGCCGAGTCATTGAGCAATGCCTGGTGAGGCTCAGCTGCCTGGTGCCTCACCGCACATCTCTTCTCAGTATTTAAACGATAAATATGAAAAAACTGTGATTTTGAATAAAAAATAACTTAAAACTGGTTGAGTTAAAAGCAAAATAACTTTATCGTACAAATCAAAGGAAAAATACAATAATTGCTTTTATTTTTTTCAATTTACATTTTTTTCTTTCCATGATGACGGGCAAGGCACGGCCTCACTTGCCTCCCCTGACCGCACGTCACTGACACACACACAGCCCCCCCCCCACACACACACACACACTGAGACATGCAGCAGCTCACAGTAACTGCCTCAGTCACACAGCAGATAGACTCCTTTCTATAACAAGATAAGCAGTAGAAATGGATGGAAGTGATGATGAACTGATGAACAGGTGATTTGTCCAAAAGTCAACATCAGATTCATTTCCAATCTGTGGAAGCAGTTTCATCTTGAGGTTCCAGGTAAGAACAGCCAGCTGTGGGCTGACACACATCTCTTCAGGAGCACTTCTATGCTCCAAACTTGCCAGGTTGAATTGTGTCTGTATTCTGAGGGCAGCAGGAGGACGGAGGAGTGAGGACACACACATTTGGAACTGAGAGCAGTGTGTGTGGGATTTCCCCAGCAAAGATAAAACCAGCTCCTTCATGCTGGCTATGAAGGCTCACAGTCACACTGACCCTGCTACAAATACTTTGATATGCAACAGACTGGTTTCTCTTCTGGTAGTTTGTTATCAACTGTTGTCACATTTAAGGATCACTTTAGACTAGAGGGTGTCCTCTTCAGATTTTGAACAGCGCAATATAGACTCTGTGGGTCCTTCTGATTGATTAATGATGACTTGTTGAAAAATTCCTACAGTCATCAGTAGGAGCAGAGCTGATGAGGAGAAATCAACTCCAGATGTTCCCAGACGGGGAAAACCTGCTCTTCCTCGCTGGTTCACCTCTGGAAACGAAACTCCAACAGATGCGCGGACCAGAGGGAGGAAACCACGGCGTTTCACTGCTTTAGATTTAGAATCTCACGCCAAGCCGGAGAAGCAGGTCCTGAATCAGTCACGTGGTCACTGCCGGCTGGCGAGGCTTCGGACGTCACCACATACGTCATCAATACGCACTTCAAAAAACGAGAAGAAGACGCGGGAAGCTTTGAACACAACAAGGAAAGAAGGAGAAGTCCGTGAACCCCCGCCTCGGTCTTTGTCTCCTGAAGGCTGAGTGGCGCCGGTAGAACCTCAACATGTGCGCCGCGCAGCTGCTGCGGGTGTCGGTCCAGGAGCGGATCCTCGCCGCCGCTGAAGACTTCCTGCTGCAGCTGGGAGAAGGAGACTCAGCGGCTGGAGTCCCGGTGCTGGGAGCGCTGCTCACCGAGCGGCTGGCGGCGGCCGCGGAGCAGATTGTGGCTCTGCTGGAGGAAACCGTGGCGGAGTACGAGCGGGAGAACCGCCGGCAGAGGTTGCTGCTCGATGCCGTGCTGAAGCCCCGAGTCAGGCTGGACAGAGCAGGTGAGTCCCCGCAGGGACCTGCTGGGCCCCTCATTCAGTCCAAGAAGTGGAGCTGCAGCAGGGCCGGTTCTCGACGGGCATTTATAAGGGGGCAGACAGAAATGTGAAGGGGCACATGATGGCGACTGAGGCGGGAAAGGGTGTGGTGGTGTTGGGGGGGGGGGTAGGTGGGTCTCTGGATCACTGTTGTTGTCATGTAATTGGATTGCACTTTGTCAGACCTTCACCCTCAGACCGGTTCAACCTGGTCCCACATGAAGGCTAAAGCCCAGTTCACTCCAAGATTTTAGGCATCAGTGACTTCCCTCCCCCAATCAGGCTGAGGCATTAATGACCACCACACTACAGTAATGAGGGTGAACAGATCCAAGACAGTGGACTGGGAGGTCGCATGCGACGTCGGTGACAAAAAGTGGACACCAGCACTGCTGGATATCAGGACTTGTGGCAGTGACGTAAACGGAGCTGCAGCCAATGACAGCAGACATGGGAGCTCTGGCAGTGGGGGAGTGACGCAGAGCCACCAACAACAATGAGGAGGGGCATGGATTCTAGGAAGGGTTCACCATATCCTTGGACACAGGATTCTTGGCTCCATGGTAGCGCACTAAGGACCTGGAGGGCTGCGTTCTGTTCCACCTCCATGTTTACAATGAAAGGGGCGTGCGCTGCGTCCAAGAGTTTCCTGGTCAGCTGTGCAGTTGGCCACGCCTCCTGACGGGGAAAATCCTGTAGTCTGAACACTCCTGTGCACCGACAAATCTTGTAGTGTGAACAGCAGCCTGATTGAGCGCCGATGGTGTGAACAGCAGGGCCTGTCGCTAACAAAAAGTAGCGTAGTTTGAACAGGGCTTGAGCTTCTGCTGGTGGAACTCTGAGGGTCCCTGAGGCCCCAAACCCCTGACCAGGAGGAGGTGGCAGTCCCTCGGGGCCAAATTAAAAAAGAAAACTAAAAAAACATTTCTGGTTCCAATTCTGAGATCAACTTACAAAATAAAGTCAGAATTATAAGAGCTCTCAATGTAGCCGATATTTACCAAACTGAAGGGTTGGCGTTGTGTTAAACCTCTTGTTTGTCTTCTTGTCCTGTTCTCAGCTTCTTGTTTGGAGCACCTGAACTCTGTTTGCACCTGAACAGCTCCACTCTCCTTTCTCACCCATCCACTCCTCAACAACAGCCTCCTGTTTCCCTTTGCAAACTCTAACAAACCTCCATATCCAAGTCATGTGTTCTGGACTTCTCATGGCCCAAGTTGACCAAAGTCCTCTTTCTTTGATGGAACGTGGTTTGATGGTAGGGGGTTCAGATCTGTGACAAAGCAGAGAAGGAACTCTCCCAAGATGCTGAGACGCATCAATGACAGGGCTCGGAGGGAAAGAGAGGAGGTGAACCTGTCCTCTCAGTGCTGCCTTTTCCAATGGATTCTTCAGCTTCTGCAGTGAATCTGGTCCACATTCAGTTTGTGGCTCATCTGTTACTTTCTGAAGGGAGAGAGAGAGAAAGAGAAACGTCATTCTGAGTGCAGCCCAACGCAGCAAAAAGCTGTGCTGGAACCTGACGGGCTACGTCCTGGCTCGTTAGGGTCCAAGCAGTGATTGATGGTGATGGAGGCAGTGGGGTTGGGAGGGTGTGTGTGTGTGTGTGTGTGCGTGTGTGTCACGAGAAGATACACACACACACACACACAGCGGTGTGACAGAGAGATGAGAGGAAGCTGACACTGTATCACGCACCCTTTTCAGCAGATTTTTCCGCTGCTGCAGATCATTTTGTCAACTCTTAATCCAGTAATGTTGGGAGTCCATCAGGATTTGTGGGGTTTTTAACTTCTAAAATTTTGTGGAAAAATCCCAGAGACAAACTCCACCTTCAGGAGCCAGAAAGAAGGATTGGATTGTTTTTCTGAAGGCAAAGGTGGTCCAATCCCATCCATGATCCCAGACCTGCTCAGTGCCCCCTCAGATAAAGATGGTGGATCAAATCAGCAACAACAAGTCAGTAAAAGTCAAAGAGCAGGCAGCACAATGTTGGTGGGACTTGTTCTGATGATGGAGCTCCATTCTACCACCATCATGGATCAGACACATGAGGAAAGCTGTGGAGCAGCTGAAGGTGGTTGCTGCCAGGCTGAAGACCACCAGACACATCAGGAGGACCAGGATGGTGATGCTGAAAGAGCAGCACTGACTCAGTCAGCACACACACGCACACACACAGACACACACACGCGTGTCAGCAGTCTCTCTGTCTCCTGCAGCAAGTCACATGATATCCAAATGAGTCCCGTCAGAATGAACCAATGTTACAGTCACTTTGGGGGACAAAATCCAAAGGCAAACCTCCTGCAGACACCAGTGAAGCTCTGTTGTTTCATTTCAATGCAGTTTCAGTCCAGATCAGTGAGTCCAGAGCTGCTAGCTTGACAGCTAAACACGGAGCATCACAACACTCAGCAGGACCCTGGCTGGAGTCGTTCTGCCAGCTTGAAGTGTCGTCACTCATGCAGCTCTTTGAGTGTCTCAGTGGTTCAGACCTCCAGTGCTCCAACATGAACAGGAACTTTGAAGACCATCAACCATTCATCAACAGTATAGAACAATGAGAAGAGTTTCCACTTCTAAATAAAAGGCTATCACACTGTTACTACTACAATATTACAGTATTAGAGGTTTAGAAAGTTCACCAAATTAAGAGTAAAATGATATCATAGTCATTGACTCAGCTACATGTACAATACAAATGCAAAGCCAGAAAACCTGGAGAGAACCCACGTAGGAACAGGGAGAACATGCAGACTCACACAGAAAGATCCTGTGCCTGAGCAGGGGCTAGAACCCAGAACCTTGTTGCTGTGAGGTGACAGGGTGAACCACTGCACCACTGTGCCTCCTATAATGGAAACTATACAGGCCTATTAAAAAGTTATTTTTGTTCACTGCCCAGCCGGCCTGGGCTGGACCGGCCATTCAAGAATTGCCCCACTTTTCCCAGTGGCCAGGATGTCCCTGGACCCCACACACTGACCAGGACACTGGGAGGCGGTACTCATGCTAATGGTAGCCAGCAAGTGTCCCCAGTCTTGTTGTGTCTGTAATGCGGGCCATTGTGTTCCAACTGAGCAGGAATGTTAAAACATAGAAACATAGAAGATTTTAATAGCTGACGGCTATTTGGTGTTGTTAGAGTGGTTAAACCTCACCTTGTGATTATGAATGGACAAAACCATTCAGTGATGGGGACCTATGACCTTTGACCTGGGTGACCCAACGTTGATCCAAGCATCTGAAGCCAGCGTTTCTGTTCCCAGTTTGCTGACTGGTCGTCAGTAGCAGGACGTCTCTTTTCATTGAGTTGATTTCTGTTTCTGTCTGTTGCTCCGCTGTTTCAGAGTCACATGAAGAGATTTCTGATGTTGCTGTTTGTGTCCTGCAGATGTGGAGCAGCTGCTGGTGATTAAAGAAGAGGTTCCCCCTGAGCTGCAGGACCCAGAGCCCCCCCACATTAAAGAGGAGTGAGAGGAGCTCTGGACCAGTGAGGAGGGAGGGCAGCTTCAAGGGCAGCAGGAGGCTGATATCACCACGTTCCCCTTCACTCTGGTCCCTGTGAAGAGTGAAGGGGACGAAGAGAAACCTCAGTTCCCACAGCTTCATCAGAGTCTAACTGAGGAGAACTTGAAAGAAGAGTCTCTGAGCAGCAGCCCAGTTCATCCTCTGAAAACAGAAGCTGATGGAGAAGAGAGTGGAGGACCAGAACAAGAACCAGCCAGCAAGGTAGATCCAGATCCACTTGTACAACCCCAGACTGAAGACCAGATGTCAGACTCTTCTGAAGCTGAGCCTGAAGTCAGTGAGGATGATTGGGTCAGACCTGATAACACGGCCACCTCTGAGCACAAGGAACCCTTTGGCTCAAGGAGGAATTTGCTTCAGAAATTGAGACCAGGACAGGAAGTGAGTCATTGCAGCTCAAAAGAGCAAAAAGTAAAGACTGAAAGAGAATCAGAGATCATCAGGAACGTGAACTTTGGTCCTTCTGAGTCTGAGACAGAAGTCAGGAAGGATGAGCGTCCCTTTAGGTGCTCAACATGCAGTAAAGATTTTAGGAACAGAAGGAGTTTGAATAATCACATGAGAACACACACTGGGGAGAAACCATTCCCATGCTCAGTTTGTGGCAGAAGATTCTCAGAAAAGGGTAATTTGAGAAGACACATGAGAAGACACACTGGAGAGAAACCATTCCCCTGCTCAGTTTGTGGCAAAAGATTCTCAGAAAAGAGAAGTCTGAAAAGACACATGAAAATGCACAATGGGGAGAAACCATTCCCCTGCTCAGTTTGTGGCACAAGATTCTCAGAAAAAGGGCATCTGAAAATGCACATGAGAACTCACACAGGGGAGAAGCCATTCCCCTGCTCCATTTGTGGAAAAATGTTCTCTGTTCAAGGATATTTGAAAAGCCACATAAGAACACATACTAGAGAGAAACCATTCCTCTGCTCAATTTGTGGCACAAGATTCTCAGAAAAGAGATATCTGAAAAACCACGAGAACACACACTGGGGAGAAACCATTCCCCTGCTCAATTTGTGGAAAAAGATGGTCAGACAGTGGAAATCTGAAAAAACACATGAGAACGCACACTGGGGAGAAACCATTCCCCTGCACACTTTGTGCTAAAAGATTCTTGATAAAGGCACAACTGAAAAAACACATAAGAACGCACACTGGGGAGAAACCATTCCCCTGCTCAGTTTGTGCTAAAAGATTCTCGGTAAAGGGACGCCTGAAAAGACACATGAGAATGCACAGTGGGGAGAAACCATTTTTCCAAACATGACACTGAAGCCATGACAAAAGAGTGGGAGACGCAGGTTGAAAGCCAATAATGAATGTATTTAACTAAAAAAAACACAACAATTAAATCAAAAATGGGCCCAGGTGCTTCCAACTAGGAGGAATGAACAGCTCCCCACCCTCCAGATACCTGCTGCAACACAAGAAACATCATGAAAGACACGAGATTCTGTGTGACTTTTCTGTTAAACCTGTGTTGAGAGCTAATTTGCAGTATGCAACCAAACCAGGTTACTTTTGAATGTTGCAAAAATACATCCCTGCAATTCTTCAAAAATAATTAATAATACAAGAACACACATTTGGTTTGTTTTGCACTGGAATTGTCCTTTAAGAGCTTCACAAGCTGGGAGAAGGATTTTAAACACTACTCTGGATTTTACTGGAGGCCAGTGCAGCGAAGCTAAGATTTGCGTGATGTGCTCTCTCTTCCTAGTTTCTGTCTATGCTTCTTGTCTATGCTTTACGCTTTATTTCTATGCGTGCACCTGCATTGTGGACCAGCTGCAGAGTCTTCAACCACTTGTTAGTACAGCCTGATAATAAAGTAAATAAAAATATATGATAATAAAGAGTCACAATAGAGCAGTGACATCACTAGATAATGTCTCTAAGGGGTTTTGGGCCAAGCACAGGAACGTCTGTCTTATCAGAGTTGAACAGTAACAAGTTATAAGTCATCCAGTTCTTCATGTCTGGAATGCATGCTTGTAGTTTGGATAACTGTTGGCCTTCATCCGGCTTTATTGATAAATATAATTGATTATCATCTGTGAAACAATGGAAATGTATGGAGTGTTTTTGAATAATATGACCTAAAGGAAGCATATATAAAGTGAAGAGTATCGGCCCCAGCACTGAACCTTGGGGAACACCGTGTTTAACTTTGGTTTGCATGGAAGATTTATCGTTAATGAGTAGGGCTGGGTTAAAAAAATCGATTTAATCCATTTGAATCAATTTTCCTTTTCATGGTTTGATATCGATTCATAAAACCCACAGATCGATTCCTAACTCGCAGAGAACAGCCTGTGTATCAACTCTGGCAGTCTCGCGTGATCAGCGTTTGGCGGCAGTTTTAATGGAATGTGATCTTGCGAGAATTTACTACGAGTCAAGCAAACATGGCGGACTGAAGCACAACCCTGAAGGCACACTCGGTGAGATTAAAGGCCGATGTTTGGGTGCACTTTGGTTTTAAGGACGGAGAAAACGACGACTTGGGGGGGGGGGGCAATATGCAAACTATGCAACGGGATGGTAAAGTACTGTGGGAATACGACAAATCTCCACTTGTCAAGACATCACCCAGCAGAAAACCAGTCGACACGGCTCAAACAACGCAGCCTGGAGCAGGTATAAGATAACCGAGGCTGTTGCAGTTTTTATATGCAAAGACATTTGACAATACCAAACATGAACGCAAGCTTAAAACAAAGCATCGAAACTTCGCTTCACTCAGCAGAGAACGTGGCATTGACTTGTGATTGTTAGACGTCAAGAGCAACAGATTCATATCTGACCATTCCAGCTCACTACATTAGCGACTGGGTCCTCGCATGCCATGTTCTTCAAACCAGAGCCGTGGAAACCAGCCACACAGCGAGAAAACTCAGCGAACTGTTATTCAGTGCAATAGGCGAGTGGAAGCTTAGGAACAAGGTGCCAGCCATCGAAACTGACAATGCAGCAAATATTGTCCGCGCTGCGGAGATTACGGGCTTGTTGCACATTGGTTGCTTTGCACACCTTCTTAATTTAGCCTCGCAAACTGCGCTGAAAGTCCCTACAGCTGCACGCTTGCTCGGCAGAGTCAGACGCATGGCTGCATTTTTTCATCGTAGCTCTACGGCGAGCCGCATCCTCAGTGAGAAGCAAAGGGTGCTGGAGCTTCCTGAGCACAAGATGGTGATTGACGTGGTGACACGTTGGAATAGCTCACTGGAGATGCTGGACCGTTTCCTCCAGCAGCAACCAGCCATCTCAGCAGCTCTGCTGTCACCTGAAGTACGCAGAAACGAGAAAGATGTCTGCACGTTGACAGAAGTGGACGTAAGAGTCCCAGAGGATGTGGTCAAAGCCCTTCAGCCACTGAAAGCAGCTACTCTTGCCAAGTCTGAGGAAAAATCCCCGACTCTGTCCATCATTGCACCCTTGCATGCACAACTGTTGGAAGAGATGCGCTGTGTCCCCCAGGATTCAACAGTCATCAAAGAGGTCAGGACAGCAGCAGACAACAACCTCAATTCAAGGTAAGCTTAAAAAGTATGTTGGTGAATGCGTGTGCATTCATGCACATTCATTTCCAATTAAATTATATTTAAGTGATCAAATATATCTTTTCAAGGTTCGTGCCTTGAAGGACAGGCTCTATGTTGCTTCAGCGTCAGACCCTCGTTTCAAGGCTCTGCCTTTCTTGCCTGATGAGGCCTGGAACCACACATTCTCCCGACTGGTGACTGAAGCTTCTGTTGTGGCACAGGCGGAGGCTTCTAATGTAAGTTATTGACACAAAAAAAACCTTATTTCCTACAGTTTTTGTACTTTACTGTATTCAACTCAAATTTAATTTGTCTTCATTATTTTAATATTAAGCAGTTGTATTCTGAATTGTATTCCAAGTGTCTTTCCAGATCATTTTCTTGCTATTTTCAAACAGCAAACATCTGCTTTTGGTGGAAAAGAAGAAGCTGTGCCTGATCCCGTTGAAGATGTTGCTCCACCAAAGAGACCAAAGGAATCCTCTGCGCTGATGTCTCTCCTAGGGTCAGCCTACATGCGGAAAGAGACAGTTACACAGAAAACTGTATTTGAAAAGGCCCAGGATGAAATCAAAATATACAGGGAAGTAACACCCATTCCACTCTCTGAGAATCCTCTCAACTGGTGGAGAACACATGCAAAGCAGGATCCCCTATTGGCCCACCAAGTAAAACGGTACCTTTGTGTACCTGGTACCAGTGTCCCGTCCGAGCGGGTTTTTTCCACCACTGGGGATGTTGTGACGGCAAAAAGGAGCTGCCTTACTCCTCAACATGTTGATCAACTCCTTTTCATGCAGAAAAATCTTACTCTCTCCAACAAGTAAGAAAAGGGATGACAGGTCTTGAAGTTTTATGGACTTAGGTTTGTGATTATTGTTCAGAAGTTTACAAGATCTTTTTTATTCGTGTGTCAAGAAAACCCTTTAAGGAGTAATTCAGAACTGTTTAGACTTGTAAATACTTTTCTTTTTTGCATGAATGAAAAACAAACCAAACCCAAACAGGAAGTTCAGAATGCCTGGAAAACAAGATGGAATGTCACCACTTGTCTGATGGTGTTTTTCAGTTTACATTGTATGTTTCAAATATACAGACCATGTTCCAAAAAACTGAGATATTGGCGCTATTTTAATTTGCCTACATTTATTTGAGTCAACAGATGGCTGTTAATTCTGTTCTGATGCAGTTGTCACAACCATTGTAGTGTTATTGCACAGAAGCTGTGAGACAGTTGTAGCTAAGTGAGTGTCCTGTTTATGTGTGTCATCTTTGGAGAAACTTTATTTACAATGTCTATCTTGTAATTTATTTCAATTTGATTTATATACATTCATTTTTTGTTGTTGTCAGTCACTTGGTCAGGTTTAAATAAATAAATAAATGGACGTTGAATCGAATTGAATCGTGAATTGAATTGAATCGGACCTCGGAAAATCAAATCAAATCGATTAGGAAAATCTGAATCGATACTCAGCCCTACTGACTGGTATTTGTTGTTAAACTGGACAGTTTGTCTGTTGAAGCTCTTTAAGTTGATCTGGTTGGACACAAATCTTAGCCACTCAGATGCAGCAGCAGAAGAAGCTGTCATCCACCCTGACAGTCAGAGCATCAAGTCAAGGAAACATCAACCATCTTGTAGTTCCAAACCTTCACCTGTCAGATTCAGCTACTTCTTATTGTGGGATTTTAACTTTGAACACAAACAGTGTCTCGACGCACGATGGCCCAAAAACGGCCCGCATCCCGATTGCAGATCAGCACCACACCAGACCCAGGATTGGTCCAGTTCTGATTTTACTTCAGTATTTGGCACCTTCGGATGTTCGGACCGAATCCAGTTAGTTACACACATTTTCATTTCACCTTGGATTTTGGAGCTTTCGGGTTAAAACCTGTATTTCATGTGTGGGCCACAACCGTCATGTGTGCACCACAGCCGGATCAGGAAGCTTTCAAACGGATCTGGCCCAAAGACTCCTGCTATCTGGGTAGTGTAGATGCCAATGTAGTGGTTGGGGAAATAGTCTCTGAGAATCCAACTTGAAGGTCCTGCTAAGTGTTGTGATGCTCAAATGTTCTGTGAAATAGTTGGACCCTCAGCAAAGATACTAGATTAGGAGTTGATGGAGTCGTTGCAGATACCAGGGTCCAAAGTCCAGCTTGAACCTGGTTTGTGCAGTTCTTTGTCAAGCTAGCAGCGATTCTTTCTTTTCACATGGCCGTGTCTCCTGATGACTCAGGACCAGTTGATGTCCATTTACCTGTCATGGTGACAGAGAACTTTGTCCAGCTCAACCAGGACAAAACTGAGGTCTTAATTGAAGGTGGTGGCAGCGTTGTTAGGGCCTGAGCCTCCTCCCAACCAGCCACAGCCAAGTAGCACGAGTTGGCCATAGAAAAATGCAATTCCTCTTTCAATGTCCGTCACAGACTTGCTGGAGACTCCACCGAGATTTGAACTCGGATCACTGGATTCAAAGTCCAGAGTGCTAACCATTACACCATGGAACCAGTCCAAAAAAAAGACATGAGTGAGAAAAATTATGGCGCTTATCATGTAGGAGGGACTACAGTGGTTGTCTGGTTTAAATTTTCACGAACATCCATCCATCCATTCATCCATTGTCTTCCGCTCATTCCTGTTAATGGTTGCAGACTCCTTTTTCATAGCTGGAACCTTCCTCTTGTGTCAGCTTCCTGTTCCCATCTCTATGTTAACGGTCAGTTTTGACCCACGTCTTCAATCAGCTGTCAAATAAACTAAAACAATTTTCTATCATGGTTCAGGTTAACAAAATCCTCATCAACTTCTCTGGTCCAATCACATTTATGTTGGCACACAGAGAACAGATCTAGAGTCAGAGCTGAGACTTCAGTCTAAGCACCTTAAGATGGAGGAGAAGAAGCCCTGATTTCTGGGTCTCAGTCTTTTTACTCTCTTGGCTCCACCTACACAGGGCAGGAGAACATCCTCATAGTGAGTCAGTGTTTTTCCATGTTTAACCAAATCAGCTCTCAGTGGTTAAGAACAGGTGAGTTAGTGAGTGTGGTTCGTTCTAATCTGATGTCCAAGCTGCAGGAAACAGCAAAGCCAAACAGTACAGAAGCCTTTCAGCATTCATGCAGACTGGAAAGAGGCTGAAATGCTCCCTGCTTCTGGAAGGAGCAGAGATGGAGCCAGAAAAAACACAGAATTTACCCAGACTCTGATTTGAACTAGCAAGAGACTCAAGCTGGTCATGAAGTATGATTGGCTGCCTCTTCGTGATGTCATTCACACACTTGTATAATCAGGATGTGAGCTGAGGGGTGGAGATCAATGAGTCCTGGAGACGTTCAATAATGTCCACAACTTTGGCACCAGGAAGACAGCAGGTGATGGCACCTGGGAGTTCAACAGACCTGATGATTGAACCACCAATCACAAGGATTTCAGCCTCCATTGTAAACAGAGAGTTTAGATGAGAGAGAACCTGCTGTCAGCCTCACCAGTCAGGGCAGTGGTAGAGGCAGCAGAGTTGAATGAAGCAGGATCACCTGGCAGGTCTCAGCTGGAGGTGATGACATCACTGGCCTCAGTCCTAACCAGTGCTCTGCCTAACAACACGGACGATGGTGAGAAACCAGTAGAAGCACTCTGAGAGTTGGAGACAGCAGGAGGAGAGAGACCACGACAGAGTCACCCATGGGAAACTGTTGGATCCACTCAGGACAAACTGGACAGACACAGATCAAAGACAGAATTGATGATGATGTCATCAGGGGGCTTTGATGGTGTCTTTATTTGTACCCAGAATTCTGTCTTTGATCTCAGGAGGACATGAAAGAAACACAACTGAGGAAAGAAGAGGCGAACATTCAGCTTCATTAGAAACACTTGAACTGTTGAACAGTAGAATTTGTTTGAAACAGTTTACAACACTGAGTGACAGGATTGAAGAGGGAAGAGTTTTCTACTTTAAATTTAATTCTAACTTTGAACTGGGGATGAACATTTTTAGTCGTTCATATTCTAACATACAGAGGAAGTCATGTCATTCCCTTTTTTAAAAAAGAAAAACATGTGAAGCTCCTCCCCCCAGCTCCAGATGGACAGACAGACATGAGAGTGGCCAGGAAGCAAAGAAGTGTTGTGCTCCTCTCCAGTGCTCTGGTGTTGTTGTGCTCTTCTCAGCTCCATCATGAAGACCTGCTGGCACTGGGCGCTGGTGGAAGTTTGCAGCTCTCACTGGAAAGTCCTGAGGCTCCTCCCACTCTGAAGCAGGCAGTTGCTCCCAGCCAGCCCACACTTTCACTCTCTGGTGTAGGAGTGAAGAACAAAATCATAATCAAGAACCATCACTCTTTCATTGGGGCTCCTTTCTCCTTGTTCTGATACAGAAACTCAACAGCTTCTATCATTGATTTGACAGGAAATGTTGATGACACACTGGGATTTTTGTTCTCCTGCTGTCACTGTCAAGTGCAGCTTAACATGAGAGGTAGCAGGATCATTCATGTGTTCATGTTTCCAGCAGACAAGGAGGGAACCTGGGAGGACTTCAGTGACTTTGATCAGTGGTTCTCACTTCATCTTCTCAGTATAAAGTTTAAAGTGAGCTGGCCAGGAGTTGAACCTAGAATCTTCTGATCCGAAGTCAGACGCGTTGTCCATTGCGCCACCAGCCCTACAGAGGGGAGGTGCTTATACAAAAAGAGTCAACACCTTCATTTGTATGTCAGAAAATTTCAATGATATGGTGGCATTTTCTGTTTTTGTGCTGTCTGATTGTCTAAATATCAGGTTTAGATCATCAAATTAACACTGGAACAAAACATAATAAACATTAATTATTTAACATTCAAAAAAAAAAAGAAAGAGAACCTGCATCATCCCAGCCATGAAGACCTCAACATGGTTGAAGAGAAAGTCTTGGGTTGGATTCTTGTGTTTTGCAGCATCCTTGATGAGTCTGCATAGAAACATTGGTGTTGTGGACCCACATCCACCAGGAGTGGAGCTCAACCAAGAAGAGCAAGAGGAGAATGTTTGTGGAGGAGCTGGGAAGTTCCCTGGTCAAGCCACACACTGAGGGAAGGGAACGGACGCCCCGAGACCCAGACGCTGCAGCCTTGCTCAGACAGCTGCAGAGCTCAGCAGCACTCCATCCATGCCATCAGCAACACAGAGAGCATCCACACCAGCGTCCTCCTCAGCAGCCCTGCCTCAACACCAACCAGAACAGCCACAGCCACAACCCCCTCAGGACCTGGATTCTTTCTAAATACTTTTTAAAGGCGTGTTCTGTCCAGGTAGAAGACATGATTTGTTTCTTTGGATGAAATAAAAATGGATGAAAACGTCCAGAACATCCCTCCCAAATCTGATTTCTTCAATTGAAAGAACTCTAACATTTCTAGATTCATTCCCTCCAGTAAGGTCTTATTTCCAGCTCTGCTCTCCCTCCACTACTGTTCAGTGTAGTATTTATTTTACTGACTACTTCATTGACAGGTGGTAAAACTTTCTGGTGTTTCCTGAACTTAACTGAGTGCTGCTCAGTAAAGTTGCCATGACTTGAGATTCTCTTCCTGCTGGGTCCATTTCAACATTCTTATCCTTCCTATCACTGGAGATAAAGTATCAGTCAGGGCTGTACTTGATTAGTACTGCATATAGTACACATCAGTCACTGCCATTACACAGTGGAATGGTAGTTGAAGTACTGTTTAGCAGCAAGCTGAAAACTGTTGTGGTCTTTGACAGTTCTCTTGTTTCTGAATGAAAATCCTGTGAAGGAGAATCATGGAGACATCCTAAAAATGGCTGAGGTCTCTGAGCTGCAGCAGGTCTGAGCTGCTTTTGATGCCCAGATGATGAGGAGGCAGTGAATGGTGGGTTTGGTGGAGCTGGAAAAAGGCTGCAGGTGGTGAGGGGTCTGCTGGTGTCAGGACTTCCTCTCCAGGTCTGAGGGCTCCCCCCTGCAGTTCCCACAAACACCACAACAGTCCTGGAACCCCTGCAGATGGTGGAGGACCATGATGACCCCGATGCACCATCAGGCCATCAAAAACCAGTCCTGATGGTCAAAAAGGTCCCTCCACTCATCCAGGCTCAACTCTAGAAGAAGCTTCTGGAACAGATGAGCAAACACACTCAAATATAAATCCTGATGTAAACACACTGGCAAACCAACGTTTACCACAATGTTGATTTTTACAATTTCCTTCAATGTTTGAAAACCATCAAAGTGGACAGAAGCCCAGATGGTCCAAACCTGTTTCCTGTCTCCTGCCATTGTGGAGAGCCTCTGTTCTGTCCTGCTGCTGTCCAGTTATCTCTCCTGAGCTCCTCTGCTGGTTCCACCTTGAAGAGGGTCTGAGCTAGAACTGAACCTTGGGAAACTTCAACCTTTGATCTCAGAGTTTTGTGTTTGATCTAAAAATTCAGTGAATTTTGGGTTTGTGTGGAGCTGAAAAAATGCTGCAGGTGTTGAGAGGTCTGCTGGTGTCCAGGACCCGAGTCGTTGGGTTGGGTTTGTGTTTGTGTTTGATCTTAGAATTCTTTCTTTGATCTCTCCTTGATTTCTCAATGATTTCTCTGTGGACTCCAATTGTCTTTGATCTCAGAGTTCTGTGTTTGATCTTAGAATTCTTTCTTTGATCTCTCCTTGATTTCTCAATGATTTCTTTGTGGACTCCAATTGTCTCTGATCTCTCAGTGAGACAAAGACAGAGCAGCTCCAACCTCAGCCTCCAGGAGGCCCTGATCCTCTAGTGGTCAGTCCTCTGTGTTGTGGCTGCAGCAACCCTGGTTTGAATCAGGGTCCCAGCAGCAACATTCCTACTGACTAGTGTTTGTTGTTCAACTGGACAGTTTGTCTGGTGAAGCTCTCTCAGACACTCCTTTCTTCATCCTCCCTTCAGGCTCAGCAGCATCAGAGTCAATGTGTCTGACTAGGATCAGAACCCTCAACCTGGAGGCTGTGGTGCAATGAGAACACATCTGACAACCAATCAGAGGAGGGTCTGTTTGACCCCTGAAAACTCCATGAAAGCCTGAGAGGAACTTGTTCTTCATCTCCAAATTCCCTCCCTGCACGTTGTCTCTGCAGAAATCATTCAAGTCCAAGTTGAACCTTAGACTAAAAGCTCCCAGTAGGTGATGCAGGCTCCACCTCACTCCTGGTTCTGGAACGTCACCAGTTCTTGCTCTCTCACCACTTGGATCTCATGTTCCTGACATCTCTGAGCTTGTTTCCTATCCACCTGTCTCATGTTGATGAGGTCATCCAGCCTGATGATCTCTAGGTTCTCCTTTGAGTGGTTCCCTCTGGGAGAGTTCTCTCTCTGTAACTTGTGTGTGTGTTTGCTCGTATCCTGTTTCTCCTTGACAGCACTTTAGTGTTTTTACCACTGGTGTCTCATCTGTGGTTCACCTTTTATTTGACTTCTTTGTCAAAGATGAAGGTGTTTGTGGTCATCCATCAATCATGTGATGGCTCATGTGACTGTGAGTCTGATGAAGAGCTTGTAGCGTCTCTCACTCTGATCACTTCAGGCTATTGAAGCTACTCAGGTGTAGCCTGACTAGCTCAGTCGGTAGAGCATGAGACTCTTAATCAGGAGGAGTCCAGGCCTGAATCGGTGAAAACCAACGTAACCGGCTCACGTTCTCAGCTGGATTCTCCCATCGATGTACGACGCCTCTCCAACGAACTGGTGGGAGGACGGCCTTCAAAGCCTCCACCTCGTCGACCGTGGCTCCCGCTGAGATTCGCTCGATGAAGAAGGGAAGCGCGTTGATGGGCTACCCTCTGGTCTCAGGCTGCTGGCTGCCTGGACTAAGCTGCTCTTCTCCGACACAAAGGTGGCTTCTCTCTCTTCAAGGCTCACAGGAGGTCAAGAGTGTAGCGACCGTGAGCCGAGATCGATGATGAATTACAAAAATAGAAAATCCCCCCAAAAAATTAGTGGAATAGAAAAGAAAAGGGGGGGGAGCCGGACCAGCTGCTCTAGGAGCTCACACACAAAGGGCAGAAACAAGAAGCACTGAAGAGAGCGCCAGCAGTGGATGGTGCCACCACTGTTACAGTAAACTGGTCCACCTCAGAGCAGTGACCTTGACCTGTGAGGGGTTGTTGGCCAATCAGGACACTTTGCTGTCTTCAGTCCTTCTCAGATATCAACAAATGAAGCTGGTTGAACAGACAGCAATCATCATCACTCAGAGACATCACCTGGAGAGGAAGACTGCTCAGAGTTCTGACAATGACAGTGAAGAGGCAAGGAGAGCTGGACAACCACAGACAGTGAAACATTCGGAACATCATGTTGATGCACGCGCGTGTGTGTGTGTGTGTGTGTGTGTGTGTGTGTGTGTGTGTGTGTGTGTGTGTGAGCAACAACTTAACACAGGAGAGGAAACCATAACACTGATCATTGAATGTACAGCCACACTTCAACTCAATGAATGCTCTGCACAGAAGAATCCAGCTTCATTCCTGGATCAACAAGTCTTCTTCCAGCGAGTCAAACTCAATAAAAAAGCAAACAAATCCAAGCAAAGGACAAGGAACTCCAGCATTTTCCCTCCCTGATGACATCCACTCAGTTTTTAAACGTGAATGTGGAGCAGACGGTGCAGTTTGGCTGCAGGTCTTGGACAAGGCTCTGAGATGCTGGCTGCTCAACAAGAGAGAAGGGCTGGAGACCAGGAACTAGAAAGCTGAGGACTGCACTGTCCACACTCCTCTGAGACCTGCTCCCTTTCTTCAAGCGTCATCAAGACGTCCCAGCCTCAGATTTTCTGATTGGAGACAATGATGACCACAAGTACAAGGAATAAAAGACAAGACAAAACAAACGCAAAATCCATCCAAATCCATTGATTGATTGATTGATGCTGCAGTTCTAATGTGGAGTTTCAAACTTGGACAACAGTTGCCGTAAAACACAGAAGAAGAAGAAGAGTGATTTTCTTTTCTACAGAACTTAGATTTTAAAAAAAATTGAAAAGTGAAAAACATGAAAAATGGCAAATGCTGTTTTTGTTGATTGCCTTCAATCAATCTATTTAAACTGTATTGTTGCTCTTTCCTTTAGAGAGACAGTAAATGACTAATTAGTGGCCCGGGCGTTTAAAAGAGACCAGGCGTCGATTGGTAACAGGCTTTTATTTTGGCACTGGCCAGCACTGGGCCACTATTATTATTTTTTGAGCAATAGGTATACAAGGTATAACAATATACTGTAGTACTTTAAAGAACAGTAGTGCAAATATCAAGATTGTCCAGAGAACACTTTACACAAGAACACTTTATTAGTTAGAAAAGGGCGTGACAACTTGAGGCCCGTATCCTTCCACTTCCACGACAGTCTCATGAGGCCAAAATAGCAGATCTACACATTCACAACGATGCGTTACCACCTTGAAGATCTTTTTTTTTCTTTTTTTGCATGGAACCGTGAGCTTGAAGATTTGCTGTCTGCGGTGCACTGACATCATGAGACATAAATTACTGGGAAGTTAAAATAAATTGCAAAATCTTACATGAAACCAAGTTAAGATAACATTAATCTCAAATAACGGCCCCCAGGCGTTTAAACGAACCTGGCGTTTATTTGAGACAGGCGTCTACTTTACAAAATGAGGTCGGACCCTCGGCCATGAAATGAGACCCGGCGGCACTTTGACACCAGGCTGTTAATTGGTCAGTTAGGGTTGATGAAGGTTGATAACATCCACTCCAAATAGTCAAACACAGGGGTGAGGATACAAGCAGAGCCTCTACATGGAAGCAAAAGCACTGACAACTTTAAAACTGTACAGTGAGTTAAGAAAAATACTCTCTTTAAACCTTTTTATGAACTGTCCTCATAAACTTGTCTTTTAATAAACTTTCTATTCTTCTGTTAACTTTAAGTTCACTGTTAAGTAACTGGATGGATGACAACAACAGAAATGCCTGTTCTGAGTTGAGTCATTTGGAGGTTGATCTCATGGGAGATAAAACTGCAGGCTCACTGCTGCAGAAGCTTGCTTTTTCCTTTGTTTGGTGACGCATTTCCTTTGTTTGGCAGGAGGCAGGGTGAAGGGAAGTAGACCCAAATGAAGAGGAGGGGAAGGAGGGTGAACAAAAGAGGTTTGTGAAAGAGACTGGAGACTGGAGGCTGGAGACTGGAGGCTTAAGACGAGAGACTGGAGACTGGAGACTTGGCTTAAGATGAGAGACTGGAGGTGAGAGACCAGGGAAACCTGGAGGCTTGAGACGAGCAGCTCGTGACTGGAGACTTGTGGCTCGTGATTGGTGGCTGTCACAATGCTTGACGTAGACTTCGACATCACAACACAGCAGTACAATAAACACCACCACACTAACGACTCCATCGGTCCTTCAAAAAGAAGAACATTAACAACAGAGAACAGCTCTGTGGTAGTTTTCAACACTTGGCAACTAAACAAGAGGCAGAATCGTCTTAAAATACATAAGAAGGTCCTCAGTAGAGCCAGAGCCTCAGTAAACACAGAAACTGCTGTTAAACCAGATATTTCTTTAGACCAGTTTTATCAAATTAACAGTCCAGAACTTCATTCAATGATGACCTCATCAAAACCTTCATCCTGTCTCTTAGATTATTTCCTACGAGGCTGCCTAAGGAAGTCTTCCCTCAGTGAGCACCTCTTTATTCAATCTGATTCCTCTGTCTGTAGTAACAGGATATGAACCACAGTCCTTGAAGGGAGCTGTCATTAAACCACTGCTTCAGAGGCCTCCTCTAGACCCTGAGGTTCTAGCCAACTATGGACTGATAGCTAACCTCCCCTCCTCTCTAAAATCCTGGAGAAAGCAGCTGTGTTGCAGCAGGTATCTGGAGGGTGGGGGGCTGTTCGTTCCTCCTAGTTGAAGCTCCTGGGCCCGGTGCTCTCTACATACAGAACCTGCCTTGCTGGCCAGGAGCCTCTCTTCCTCCTCATCCATTGTCTCTTTGAAGTTCAGCAGCCAACATCTCTTCCTCCCACCTCCCTTACACACATGCACACACGAACCCACACCACCAACTGTACTGATGATCACATCACATTGTTCTGAGTTCAATTTTGGTTTATTGTTGCATTTTTTTCTTCATGAAATAATTTCATTATTTGGCCTGCAACCTGAGCTGCCCAGTGGTGCAGTGGTCAGCACTGTTGCCTCACAGAAAGAAGGTTCCGGATTCGAGTCCCAGCTCAAGTGCCGGATCTTTCTGTGTGAGTCTGCATGTTCTCTCTGTTCCTGTGTGGGTTCTCTCTGGTACTCCAGCTTCCTCCCACAGTCCAAAGACATCAAGAGGGGACGAGGCTGATTGATACTCTAAATTGACTGTAGGTGTGACTGTGAGAGTGAATGGTTGTCTGTCTCTATGTGTTGGCCCTGTGACGAACTGGCGACCTGTCCAGGGTGAACCCACCTCTTGCCCATAGACGCTGGGATAAGCTCCACCCCCCCCTTCCCTTAACAGGAAGCAGAAGACAATGGCTGGATGGCTGGATGGGCCTTCAACCTGCGTCTCGCTCTCTTGTCACGCTTCAAAGCCACAGCATGGCAAGGTGGTTTCTCCCCAGTATGGGTTCTCATGTGTGTTTTAAGATGTCCCTTCAATGAGAATCTTTTTCCACACACTGAGCAGGGAAATGGTTTCTCCCCAGTGTGTCTTCTCATGTGTGATTCTAAATTTGCCTTCACTGGGAATCTTCTGCCACAAACTGAGCAAAGGAATGGTTTCTCCCCAGTGTGTGTTCTCATGTGTATTTTCAGATATCCCTTTTCTGCAAATCTTCCGCCACAAACTGAGCAGGGAAACAGTTTCTCTCCAGTGTGCGTTCTCATGTGCTTTTTCAGACATCCCTTTTCTGAAAACCTTCTGCCACAAACTGAGCAGAGAAACAGTTTGTCCCCAGTGTGTGTTCTCATGTGTCTTTTTAGATGTCCCTTCAATGAGAATCTTTTTCCACACTCTGAGCAGGGAAATGGTTTCTCCCCAGTGTGTGTTCTCATGTGTCTTTTCAGATCTCCCTTAACTGAGAATCTTTTGCCACAAACTGAGCAGGGGAACGGTTTCTCCCCAGTGTGAGTTCTCATGTGTGTATCTAAACCACCTCTGTAATCAAAACCTTTACTGCATGTTGAGCACCTAAATGGACGCTTATCCTTCCTGACTTCTTTCTGAGGTTCAGAAGGACCAAAGGTCACGTTCCTGATGATCTCTGATTCTCTTTCAGTCTTTACTTTTTGCTCTTTTGAGCTGCAGTGAGTCACTTCCTGTCCTGGGCTCAGTTTCTGAGGCAAATTCCTCCTTGAGCCAAAGGGTTCCTTGTGCTCAGAGGTGGCTGTGTTATCAGGTCTGACCCAATCATTCTCACTGACTTCAGTCTCAGCTTCAGAAGACGCTGACATCTGGTCTTCAGTCTGGGGTTGTACAAGTGGATCTGGATCTACCTTGCTGGCTGGTTCTGGTTCTGGTCCTCCACTCTCTTCTCCATCAACTTCTGTTTTCAGTTGATGAACTGGGCTGCTGCTCAGAGACTCTTCTTTCAAGTTCTCCTCAGTTAGACTCTGGTGAAGCTGTGGGAACTGAGGTTTCTCTTCGTCCCCTTCACTCTTCACAGGGACCAGAGTGAAGGGGAACGTGGTGATATCAGCCTCCTCCTGCCCTTGAAGCTGCCCTCCCTCCTCACTGGTCCAGAGCTCCTCCCACTCCTCTTTAATGTGGGGGGGCTCTGGATCCTGCAGCTCAGGGGGAACCTCTTCTTTAATCACCAGCAGCTGCTCCACATCTGCAGGACACAAACAGCAACATCAGAAATCTCTTCATTTGACTCTGAAACAGCGGAGCAACAGACAGAAACAGAAATCAACTCAATGAACAGAGACGTCCTGCTACTGAGGACCAGTCAGCAAACTGGGAACAGAAACGCTGGCTTCAGATGCTTGGATCAACGTTGGGTCACCCAGGTCAAAGGTCATAGGTCCCCTCTGCTGAATGGTTTTGTCCATTCATGATCACATCTGCTAGTTGATTCATCAGTTAATTTCTATCATGTGATCCTGCAGGAGAATGAGAGTTACAGTGCTGTACAAAAGTATTTGCCCAGTATCTGACCCTAACAGCTGGTTGAACCACCTTTTGCAGCAATAACTGCAGTCAAGCATGAGCGATAAGAGGTGATGAGTCTTTCACATCGCTGTGATGGGATTTTGGCCCACTGGGTTGCACTCAGAATGACATTTCTCTTTCTCTCTCTCTCCCTTCAGAAAGTAACAGATGAGCCACAAACTGAATGTGGACCAGATTTACTGAAGAAGCTGAAGAATCCACTGGAAAAGGCAGCACTGAGAGGACAGGTTCACCTCCTCTCTTTCCCTCCGTGCCCTGTCTTTGATGCGTCTCAGCATCTTGGGAGAGTTCCTTCTCTGCTTTGTCACAGATCTGAACCCCCTACCATCAAACCACGATCCATCAAAGAAAGAGGACTTTGGTCAACTTGGGCCATGAGAAGTCCAGAACAAATGACTTGGATGTGGAGGTTTGTTAGAGTTTGCAAAGGGAAACAGGAGGCTGTTGTTGAGGAGTGGATTGGTGAGAAAGGAGAGTGGAGCTGTTCAGGTGCAGAGTTCAGGTGCTCCAAACAAGAAGCTGAGAACAGGACAAGAAGACAAACAAGAGGTTTAACACAACGCCAACCCTTCAGTTTGGTAAATATCGGCTACATTGAGAGCTCTTATTGAGTCTGACTTTATTTTGTAAGTTGATCTCAGAATTGGAACCAGAAATGTTTTTTTAGTTTTCTTTTTTAATTTGGCCCCGAGGGACTGCCACCTCCTCCTGGTCAGGGGTTTGGGGCCTCAGGGACCCTCAGAGTTCCACCAGCAGAAGCTCAAGCCCTGTTCAAACTACGCTACTTTTGTTAGCGACAGGCCCTGCTGTTCACACCATCGACGCTCAATCAGGCTGCTGTTCACACGACAAGATTTGTCGGCGCACAGGAGCGTTCATTAATGCCTCAGCCTGATTGGGGGAGGGAAGTCACTGACGCCTAAAATCTTGCAGTGTGAACTGGGCTTTAGCCTTCATGTGGGACCAGGTTGGACCGGTCTGAGGGTGAAGGTCTGACAAAGTGCAATCCAATTACATGACAAAAACAGTGATCCAGAGAACCACCTTACCCCCCCCCCCAAAACCACCACACCCTTTCCGGCCTCAAGCCTGATTTATGCTTCTGCGTCGTGGCGACGCCGTACCTACGCCGTCAACGCAGACCCCTACGCCGTAGCCCGACGTGCACCTCCAAAAAATCCTGACGTGACGTGAACGTCAACAAACTGTGATTGGTCCACTGACACGAGGTTTCCGGTTCAGCACAACAACACCGCTATTTTTTAAGTTTCTGTGGTGAGAGCAACACGCAAAAATAAAAATGGACCAAGCCGAAGAAAGAGTTATCGAGGAGGTTCGCAGGTATGACCACCTTTACAACTTCCATTGTTGTCTCTGTCTCTGACCCATGTGCTTTGACCGGAAGAAAACTAAGGAATTCGACAAGAGTCCCCCAAAACCATACGAAGATAAAGCCACACCCCTCTAGTGGCTTGGCAGTGAATTACAGAGCAACGCGTTCCCTCGACGCAGAACTATAAATGCACAATGACGACGTAGGGGCGACGGCGTCGCCACGACGCAGAAGCATAAATCAGGCTTCAGTCGCCACCATGTGCCCCCTTCACATTCCTGTCTGCCCCCTTACAAATGCCTGTCTAGAACCGGCCCTGCTGCAGCTCCACTTCCTGGACTGAATTCGGGGCCCAGCAGGTCCCTGCGGGGACTCACCTGCTCTGTCCAGCCTGACTCGGGGCTTCAGCACGGCATCGAGCAGCAACCTCTGCCGGCGGTTCTCCCGCTCGTACTCCGCCACGGTTTCCTCCAGCAGAGCCACGATCTGCTCCGCGGCCGCCGCCAGCCGCTCGGTGAGCAGCGCTCTCAGCACCGGTACTCCAGCCGCTGAGTCTCCTTCTCCCAGCTGCAGCAGGAAGTCTTCAGCGGCGGCGAGGATCCGCTCCTGGACCGACACCCGCAGCAGCTGCGCGGCGCACATGTTGAGGTTCTACCGGCGCCACTCAGCCTTCAGGAGACAAAGACCGAGGCCGGGGCTTCACGGACTTCTCCTTCTTTCCTTGTTGTGTTCAAAGCTTCCCGCGTCTTCTTCTCGTTTTGTGAAGCGCGTATTGATGACGTATGTGGTGACGTCCGAAGCCTCGCCAGCTGGCAGTGACCACGTGACTGATTCAGGACCTGCTTCTCCGGCTTGGCGTGAGATTCTAAATGTAAAGCAGTGAAACGCCGTGGTTTCCTCCCTCTGGTTCGCGCGTCTGTTGCAGCTTCGTTTCCATCACAGTTCTCTCAGCCCCATCAGCCATGTTGTTCATCATCGTGTTCGTTTTTGGAAATTGTACTAAAAGGACGGTTTGTTTGTTTGTTTGTTTTTTTCTTTAAATGACCTGTGGCAGCACTTGGATGATGAAGTGGGGAGACTTGGAAGAAGTGCAACTCCAGCGAGTACATCAAGTACAGCGAGTACATCAAGTACAGCGAGTACAGCGATACTAGCAGATACTGGACGGACTCAAGATCCTCTGGTGCACTGAAGAGCCAGCAGACTGCCTGTCCCAGCCTCTTCCTGCTGGCCACAGACTTCCTGTGCAGGCCGTCATCATCAGGGCCATGTGAGCGTGTGTTCTCCACGGCAGGAGAAATCACTTCAAGAAACCCAACAGACTTGATTTGAAAACGTTGGAAAAACTTATTTTTTTAATAAAAATTGTAAAAACAAAGCGTCCTCATTCCCATCACTTTCACTGAGACTTTCACATCATGGTCCCATTGTTCAAAGACATGGAACGATCCAGTATGAACGCAAAGACTTCAATGATCTTATTGTGTTCACGGGTCATCAAATCAGTGTCAGTTCAGTCGGTCAAGCCTGCAGGGAAGTTTGCAGTCCAGCAGGTGTCAGTATTCAGTGACAGTAACACAGTGTCATGGCGTCCACAGGCTTCATGACGCCTCATCCAGCCTTCACTCCTGTCTCGTCCTTGTGTGCTCACTCCAGCCCGTCGATCCACAGTTCCTGCCACAGCCTCTACCTTGTTAATGCAGCCGTGCCTGTCTTGTGTTCTTCGGCCCCTGAGAGTTTTTGAAAGTTTTATCCGATAGTCTAGATTTAGTGGATACGTTTGCAGCCGTTTGGTTTCTCTGCTCGGAGTACAAGAACATCAACGTCCCTTGCCGTGAACCCTGCTTCTGTCCTGTGTCTGAGCCTGGTCCTGTCAATCACAATGATCCAATTTTTGGAACTGACCATATCTTTCTTTCAAAAACAAAAGAAATCAAGAGAGCGATTCCTCAGTGATGGCACGAAAAGATCTTCCTCACAAACGTGGACGATACAAAGCTCTCTTCCTCTTCATCTCCAATTATTTGACCAAATTTGGCCGTCAAACTGGAGAGAAAACTCAGCCCTGTTGAACTCTGGCACCTTTCCATTTACAAATAACACGTGTCCACGTGACAAAGTGTGTGAGCAGGAAGGAAGGGAGAAGGGGGGCTGAGAAAATAACAGCAGATCCCTGGATGGAGACCCCGTGCTCTTCTCTCCACCTCTCTTCCTCCCTGCTCTCTCCACCCCTCTTGAACAACACTGCAGGTGAACAGTTAGCATTGCTCTGTTTGATGAAGCTGCGTTCAGGGAATGAGGAAGTTTCCCTTTGTGTCACTGCTTCTCTACTAATCTGATCTCTGATCAGTTCACCAAGAAGAGTCTGGGGTCAGGGGCTTGATGAGTAGAGCTGTTTAGTCAGGAGGAGGCTGCTCTGATTGGTTCCTGACACTGAAACAAGGCCAAAGCTCAAGTACACAGGCTCACATATTGAAGTATTCTCAGTCTTCCCACTTCAAGTATTTTCTCACTTCAAGTATTTTCTACTCTCCACACCAAGTTACCTCTTATGTTAAGTTACTAGCTGAGAGTTATGCAGGACACTTGGATGGAAACATAACCTTTTTCTCTAATCAGCACAACAATGTGGGCGTGTAGTGAATCAACACCATAACAGTAACAAGGAATGAACACAGCAGCCATCTTGGAATCACCAGGTTTACAAGGCTTCCACTCGGTGAGAGCAACCCCTCGATGGAGGAGAAGAAGCCGGACCATCAAGAAGACCTGAAAGAAGACAGCAGAGGCAGGAAGAGGAACCAGAGACACACAAACAGACACAACACTGCCACCTTCTGATCTGATGACATCAGAGTTGAATGTGTGGACTGATTTGGAGGCCAAGCCTCACAATAAAAGCAGCATTTTCATGGGAATGTGTTCCATCCAGGGCTTCACAATAAAAGCATTTGAAATGTTTAGTCATTTTAACAAATGTTTGTGTGTCGGCTGTCGTATGAGTCACAGCAGGTTGACAGTTTGGGGAGAAACTCTTGAAGACTGGGACTTCAGGTCAAGCAGTGACATCACGGTGTGACGGTGAGTGTTGATGACAACCTGACTCTCAAACAGAAAACAGAACAGGAGACTGAAGAGTGATCACTCAAACCCACAGGCTGAATGAGACATCTTTTAAAAACATTGAAACTCTGAGTAAAACCATAGAAGCACTCCTGTCTAGTCGGTGCTAACAAGTTAGCTGTTGAGTGAGTCCAGCTGTGCTGTCTAGGAATCCTGGTCAAAAGCCTCCACACATTAGACAGCGACTGCACGGTGGTGCAGTGGTCAGCACTGTCGCCTCACAGCAAGAAGGTTCCAGGTTCTAGTCCTGGCTCCAGCACAGGATCTTTCTGTGTGAGTCTCCATGTTCTCCCTGTTCCTGTGTGGGTTCTCTCTGGTACTCCAGCTTCCTCCCACAGTCCAAAGACATCAAGAGGGGACGAGGCTGATTGATACTCTAAATTGACTGTAGGTGTGACTGTGAGAGCGAATGGTTGTCTGTCTCTATGTGTTGGACCTGTGATGGACTGGTGACCTGTCCAGGGTGAACCCTGCCTCTCGCCTGAAGATACTGGCATAGGCTATGGACATCAGGCAGCTGGTGTGTTGGTGGATCTGTGGATCCTGCTGGAAGAAGCAGGGTGGAGCTCTGAATGGTTCCTGTCTCAAAGAGCTTCTCTGTGCAGCTCCCATCAGCTCCTAAAAACAGGAAACCAGCAGATTCACTGTTGAACGGTGGCATTAAAATGATGCCAGTGCTGGTTGTCTCTGTCTAAGGGTTGTGAGGGTATCCAGCTGCAGCCAGGAGACAAACAGGGATGCTGCTTGAGGACATCATCCAGGAGGCTGTCCATGGGGTGGAGCTGGGGTCTCAGACTGGGGACATTGGACAAGAACTTCTCAGAGGAAACTCATCATGGTGGCTCAGTGAAGAAAACTAGACCTGAGCTGCCTGCTGGAACCTAGCAGGTGAAGGACAGAGCTCCACCTCTTTGGAGACACCACCACTGTGGGCTCATGTTGGCAAAAGAAGTGGGTCAGTATTTGACACACACACACACACACACACACACACACACACACACACACACACACACACACACACACACACACACACACACACACACATACATGCATGTTCTTACACACAGAGACTTTTCCTCTGTTTTTGTTTTTTACTGGTTTTGAACCAGTAAGTGGTTTCTGTTGGTTTGGTTTGCTTGACTGGTTGTTGTTTGTTGACCTTCCAAATCCACATTTTGGGTTCTGGCTTGTTCTGCTTTTCATTTTGTGTTTGTATTAAAGTTCTGTTGATGAAAAAGAGACTTTTTTACCTTTTATTGAAGTAAATATATGAGGGTCTAAACTGACCCATAACACCATGGATGTTCCAATAGTTAATGATATTAAAATGAATACTAAATCAAACCAGTCCATGTCAGAGATGTGTTCTAACACCCTCAGTAACGGTCAGGAAACACAACAACCTTTGGTTCATTTCTAGGATTTTCTTGAGGTTCATTTTACCATTTTTTAAACTGAAATCGAGGGTTTAGTGACTAAAAAAATGTCCAGGGGCCCACAACTAAATTTTCAAACCAATATTTCCATGGATAAGGAAGCCTAACAAGGTCACCAAGAGATGGAAACAACTTGGAGGATAGAAAATTGTTTTAGTTTATTTGACAGCTGATTGAAGACGTGGGTCAAAACTGACCGTTACCATAGAGATGGGAACAGAAAGCTGACACAAGAGGAAGGTTCCAGCTCTGAAAAAGGAGTTTGATCAAAATCTTGAACTGCCAGTAGAAATATCCTTTTGTATGTTGACCTTTGTTGACAGAAGTCACTTTAGCTTGGCAGTGAAAAGAATGGCTGCTAGCTTGACAAAGAACTACACAAACCAGGTTCAAGCTGGACTTTGGACCCTGGTATCTGCAACGACTCCATCAGCTCCTAATCTAGCAGCTCTGCTGGGTCCAACTATTTTACAGAACATTTGACAGACCTGTGGAGCAGTGAGGACACACATGAGTTGATCACATGATCCACTGAAGCGCCATTTTACCCTGGTACTGAGGTCACCAACATGAGCTGGAGTTGGGAATCTTGATCTGAACCTGGTATCACAGCGACACCTACTGCTGCAAAATGGAACAGCAACACTGAACCCAAGTACAGGATTGGAGGGAGACTGATGGTCGCTGTTTGGGTTTTTGAAGAACAAGGAGGGCGTGGCTTCAAGCTGGATTCTCAGAGACTATTTCCCCAACCTCTACATTGGTATCTACACTGTCCTCCAGTCATGTGACTGAAGTCATCCAGTCACGTGACTGAAGTCATCCAGTCATATCAGTGATGTCACTCTGCAGGACTGTCATTGCCGTCTCATTCTAGAAAAGAATCCAGACTCCACTTTTATGGGGCAGTTTTGGTCTTTAAAGACTTGACAGTTCCAGGAGATTTAGTCTGGCTCAAGATCTTCAGATCAACCCAGGACAGAAGGCTATGACTCCATTGGATTGTGTAGTTGGAGCATTCAGAGATCTGGTGGGTCTCAGTAGGAGCTGGATTTATCCACTGAATGATCCTGGTCAATGTGATCCTGCTCCTCCATCTCTCAGGCTGACAGAGCAGGAGGACCTGACTGAGAAGAAAGCTGCCCTTGAGCAGCTTCAGTCTCTGTGTGACAACACACAGGCAGAAAACCTGAATTTGAGGGAACAAGTTTCTACTCTTGAACATGAGAATAAAAGAGCAATCCAGGAGCTCCAGAACCTCACTGCTGTGGTGGCCAACCTCCAAACGGTCCAGGACAAGAACCAGACTCAGATAGAAGATCTGAACGCAACAGTCCACAGTCTTCAGTGTGAGGGGAGGAAGGTTGATGGAGAGAACAATGAGCTCAGAAAAGAGCTGACCCAGGTTCAGTCTCTGAGGGAGAGTGAACAGGTGGAGATGAAATGTCTTGAGGAAGACCTGACAGAGAAGAAAAGTGCACTTGATCAGCTTCAGTCTCTGTGTGACAAGAGATGGACAGAAAACCAGAATTTGTGGGGACAGGTTTCTAGTCTTGGACAAGAGAAGATTATTGCATATCAGCTGGTAGAGAACATGTCTGCCATGGTGGGCAACCTTGAATCTGTGAGGGAGGAGAACCAGACTCAGATCAGAGACCTGAACACACAACTCCACAATCTTCAGCTTCAGTTGAAGATGGTTTACAAGGAGAAGTGTGACCTCAAGTGTGAGCTCAACTCCATCCAAGCAGAGAAGAACAAAATGAGACAAGAACTCACTGAGAAGAAGGCGACTCTTGAACAGCTGAGGTCCCAGAGTGAGGAGAGAGAGGCAGAAAATGGATGTTTGAGGAGACGAGTTTCTACTGCATCTCAGGAGACAGAGACCTTCACTGCAGAGTTGGCCCACCTTGAATCAAGGAAGGACCAGGACCCCACAAAGAGTGACAGTCTGAACGGTGAAGTTCAGAGTCTTCTATGTGCAGTGAGAACACAAAAGAAGAAAAGGAGCAGTGCTCAGAGGGAAATCCTGGGAAATCTTCATGATTTAAAAAGCTGTTTGAAAGAGGAAAATCATAACCTTCAAGTGAAGGTCCAGCAAACTTCTGAAGAGCAAGCAGACTCTCCCCTACGTCCAGCCAGAGAAGAGCAAACAGACTCTCTCCTACGTCCAGCCAGAGAAGAGCAAGCAGACTCTCCCCTACGTCCAGCCAGAGAAGAGCAAGCAGACTCTCCCCTACGTCCAGCCAGAGAAGAGCAAGCAGACTCTCCCCTACGTCCAGCCAGAGAAGAGAAAGCAGACTCTCCCCTACGTCCAGCCAGAGAAGAGCAAACAGACTCTCCCCTACGTCCTGCCAGAGAAGAGCAAGCAGACTCTCCCCTACGTCCAGCCAGAGAAGAGCAAACAGACTCTCCCCTACGTCCAGCCAGAGAAGAGCAAGCAGACTCTCCCCTTCGTCCAGCCAGAGAAGAGCAAGCAGACGCTCTCATATGTTCTTCTGCAGAGGAGCGACGGGATTCTGCTGCATATCCTGCAACTGAAAAGCAGAATGATGGGGGCACCCTGGAGACTGGACCTGCTAGGGGTCAAACCAGAGGTCTACTGAGCCGTGTGACATCTGGTGTAGAAGATGTTCTGTTTATGTTCATAGTTTTTTCTTTGTGTGCTTTTCCTCAACTTTGTTTTCTTTGTTTGTTCTATATGATGATACCTTGATCACCACAGCAGTTGATCCCAGCTTGATTAGCTGAGTGCTTTGCAGTCTAAAGCACTTTAGTGATACCTGTGGGGTCCCTTATCCTCCCTGACCACAGGGATTCAGCCTCACTGAAGGAGAGTGAACCTTCCAGTTTGCAGCTCCTAGACTCTGGAACGCTCTCCCACTGGACATGAGGACGCTGAGGACGCCTTCAGAAAGAAGCTAAAGACCCATTTGTTTCGTAATATTATTGTTCATGATGGAATCGTCCCTCTGTACCTGCCCACACAGGTCAAGAGGTCAAATGATTCCCTGTATAAAACAGCTCTTCCATCACATGGATGTGCATCCCAACAGTCAGAGCTCACCGATGCTCCTATTCCCTCCGGTGGGAGGCGCTACGAGTGACTGAGGGTCAGGGGGGTCAGGCTAGTCCAGATAGTGGGTCTGTATGAGGTTGTTAGGGAGGGATAAGGTAGTGGCAGAGTTCAGGCTGTAGCTGTGCTCCAACAGTTGAGACAGGGCAGGACAAAAAATGGCATCCTGATGGCGTTAGGAGTGATTCTTACAAGAACCAATCAATAAAAGTGGGTGGTGACCTGCTCATGTGACGCTTGTGTTGATGATTACTGGGTCTCCTCCATGCTCATTTATCATGAATGAATCCCTCGAAGTAAAACACCTAATGTCTCCTGAGTTGTTTCACAAAATGTGTGTGTGTGTGTGTGTGTGTGTGTGTGTGTGTGTGTGTGTGTGTGTGTGTGTGTGTGTGTGTGTGTGTGTGAGTGTGTGGGCAATAACTACAAGTTATCTATGTATAGATCAAACAATGATGAATCAGTTGGATACATTGACAGTGGAAGTTCAGGTTTCCTGTAATTCAGTTTGCAGACAACACAGAAAACTGCCCCTGACCCCTCCCCTCATTCTGGAGGCTTTAACATGAAAATGAAAATGCTGAGAGACACAAATGCAAATCAGAGTATTTGACCAGAGGTGACATTTTTTAATGCTTTTCTTGTTATATTTGTTATATATGTTCTGTATGGTTATATTTGTTATGGTTGTTATGGAGTTTATGGTTATTATCTCTGTTTCTTGTGTCTTTGTCTTTGTTGTCCTCCCCTTCGTCTGTCCTGGATTTTTGACCCTGGTTGCAGGAAGCGTGTGACCTCAACTCCTTTTTCTGTGTTGCTGAACGTAGAGCCTTGCTTCATTGTGCTCGCTAAAGTGTGATCCTCCCTGCTGATTCCTTATTTCGTTGACTAATTACCCACCAAAAATTAATACCTACTTGCTTTATTTGGCTGAAGTTTAAAAGACCATCATTTTTGTAGCAACAGTCTTTCTGCCTTGTAAACACGCTAAGCTAACGATGGCTTCTCCCTCTTGTCCTCCTCTCTCCTGCTCAGAGTGCCACATGTTTTGTTCCTCCTCTGCCTCCTTTAGTGATACTGATAAGTGTGTTAAATATAGTTTTCTTGTTGTGTTGGAGGTGAGGCTTAGCGATGTTGAATTGGACCTGCAGCGGCTCTGCACCAAAAGCTGCAAGAGCTAGCCAACCCTCACTCGCTGGTGCAGACCAACTTAGCTTAGCTCCTGGCTTAGGCCCAACTAGCGCTCCCCCAGAAGCTCCCAAGCATCTGGGAGAGCGCCAAGAAAAGTTGGGCCTAAGCTAGGATGTGCTTGCTCATGAAGAATTGTTGGGTGTAAATTCATTTAAAGAGTGTGGAACTGGACCTGTTCTACTTGTAAAGTGTAACTTTTGTTATTTGGTGCTTTACAGGGTGATGACTTGACTTCATTGCAGCTTTGACCTGAGCAGGTGTTCATCCTCATCTCAGTAACAGGGGACACTTTATCACAGCAGTGGACAAACATCAGCATTCATCACCCAGCAGCTCTTCTGATCAACAGAACAAGTTAAAGTATACTGGAGAATGAGGGCATCGATCCCTCTACCTCTCACATGCTAAGCGAGCGCTCTACCATTTGAGCTAATTCCCCTGTTAAGGAGCGCAGCAGATAATGCACCTTGACCTTCATGCATGGTTGAATGAGCATCACCAGTTGAAGCTTCTCTGGTTGACCAATGTAATGGAGACCAAGGGTTCCATGACATAAATGATGAATTGAAGGTAGCATTTGTCTTGGTATTAACAGTTTATGTAAATTAGAGGCACACACACATGTTAATGGTCAGGTTTATTGAATCAGCAAATATGTGAAACATTTGCTATGCCATGTGTTCCAGGGAGGGACCTGGGAAGCACAGGGGGACCGGCCATCCTGCCTGTGGAAAATTAAGACCCCAGTGTCAGTCAGTGGGAATCACTGTGCAAGGCCTGGTATTTAGTGTTGATCTAGTTTGTCTTATGTAAATGTGGCAGTTTCAGTCGTCACGTCAGTCCTCACCTCTTCCTGGTGGTTTCCTTAAAGGGGGTGGAGCCAAAAGGGGAGAGTGGTCCAAGGAAGCTCCTTAAGAGCTGTAGGTGCAAACCTTTGCTCCCAGATGGGGGAGGGGGTACAATCACAGGCGAGGTTCATTGAATGATTATGTGGATGTATGATTGAGTTGGTGTAGTAGTCTGGAATCATGTATATATTTAGTCAGGTTAAGTTGTTGCTGGTTTGATGTAAATATTGATTGTAGAGCATGGTTGTGGTCTCACCTCCACTCTATGGGCCATCCATCGTCATCTTCTGCTTATTCCTTACTAGTAAGGGTCGCGGGGGGGGGGGGGGCTGGAGCCTATCCCAGCATCTACGGGCGAGAGGCGGGGTTCACCCTGGACAGGTCACCAGTCCATCGCAGGTCCAACACACAGACGAACAACCATTCACGCTCATGCCTACGGTCAATTTAGAGTATCAATCAGCCTCGTCCCCTAATGTCCATGTCTTTGGACAGTGGGAGGAAGCCGGAGTACCTGGAGAGAACCCACGCAGGCCCGGGGAGAACATGCAAACTCCACACAGAAAGATCCCATGCCCGAGCCAGGACCCGAACCCGGAACCTTCTTGCTGTGAAGGCACAGTGCTGACCACTGCACCACCGTGCAGCCCCGCTGTGGGCTAGTCTGTCTAATTTCCTGCAGCCAGGAGGGAATTAAAGGCAGTCAGGGGTTTTTAATGTAAGTTGATGGTGTCTCATGCAATCTCTTTCAATACTCCAGTGGTGGTTTAAGTGAAGAAAAACATGGGTTAGTCAGTAGGACTCTGTGTGTGTGTTGGAAACCATCTCATCTAAATCTCCTCTCCAAAAACCCTCTTCTGCAACTTTGTACCCAAGTTGTCTCCTCATCAGGCACCACAGTATCCAGTAGGTTCAGTTAAAACAGTCATCAGTGATTAATGTTCATGTTCAATGATGAGGTTTTGATTTATTCTTCTAGAATCATCTGAACAAACCCTCCTCAACACAGTGAAGCCTTCATCTGACAGGAGGAGTTTCTTTTCCCAGTGATTCCACTGACAGTGAAAAGCTACGTTCATCAGACTGGTCTGATAGGATCAACTACTGGTTGCTCTGGAGTGGAAACAGCAACCTGTCAGGAAACATTAGTCAGATCAAAGCCAAGATTAAAGCAAGAGCCTCCAGATCAAAGACAGAATTGATGATGATGTCATCAGGGGGGCTTTGATAGTGTCTTTATTTGTACCTGGAATTCTGTCTTTGATCTCAGGAGGACATGAAAGAAACACAACTGAGGAAAGTAGAGGAGAACATTCAGCTTCATTAGAAACACTCGAACTGTTGAACAGTAGAATTTGTTTGAAACAGTTTACAACACTGAGTGACAGGACTGAAGAGGGGAGATTTTGGTATTTTCAGTTTAATTCTAACTTAAAACTGGGCATGAACATTTTTAGTTGTTCACATTCTAACATACAGAGGAAGTCATGACATTCCCTTTTTTTTAACCTGTCCTGTTCAGGAAATGGAAATGGAAATTTAGCTGCTATGTTGAATCAGAAAAACCTTTTGAAGTCTACTTTTGCTTCAGTCAGAAAGTGGACTGTTGTTAACTCTCACAATGGTTGGTGATTGTGGAGGAAGAAAAAATTCTTATGAACCTCTTTTTAACAGACACGCATTTCTAAAGACACTGGTTCATATTATTTTTCTTCTTCTAGCAGAGGATGGTTTCGATCCATCGACCTCTGGGTTATGGGTCCAGCACACTTCCGCTGCGCCACTCTGCTCTACCATTGACGGAACAGTCCTTGTTTTATGAGAGCATTCTCTGTCTTTGTCTCTGCCCTGCTCTCCTGCTCTCTTTCCCCTCATTTAGTCCTTGACATGATCCATGCTCGACAGCTCTGCGGGTGGAATGAAGACCTTCGTCTGCTCTGCCCGTGCCATCCTTCGTCTCAACCTAAATTGTTTGACCCACCTTTATAATGATCGGACTCGCTCCCGCTGAGCGTGCCAGGCGCACTCTCGCTGCAGACAACACAACCAAACTGGCTGTCAGGATTTGACAGGCCGAACTCGCGCCGAAATCTTTACAAAAAATCCATTTTTGTCACCCACGTGAAGATGGGTGGGAACATGCCCTAAAAACATCAAGAATAATATTCACCACCTTCTGAACGGGTCCTGGCCCGTCTCCTGCATCAGGGGCCGCCGCAGTCGCCCATCAGCTGTTCAACAGCTGTTCGCCGCAACACTCAATGAGACAAAGACATAGAAGCTCAAACTGCTGTTGCGGAAGCCATGATCGTATAGTGGTTAGTACTCTGTGTTGTGGCCGCAGCAACCCTGGTTCGAATGTGCGTCACGGCAGCATGAGATAAATTTCTTTGTGTGTGTTGATGGACACAAGCCAAGCAGAAATTTCCCACGATGCAATAGGGCAGTGTTTGGTCAGTGTTGAGCAGGCGTCAGTCTGACAATGATGTCATATTATTGTGTCATCACTTGACCAGACCCAAAAGTAGACTCAGGTATCAGTTTCTTCTCAATGCTAACGTCTGCTAGCTTAGTCTGCTACTTTGATGGCTCTGCCTGCTCAAAGGTCCAGACCCCTGGATGTGGTGGTTCCTACCTGAACGTAGATTCTGTCAGCTCATGTTGTTAAATCAACTCACCAGGAACACCAGTAGATTTCAATGGACTGACAATGAGTCTCATTGAATGGTAAACATGTCAAATATGAAGTCATCACCTGAGGAGGTCTGCTGCTGGAATGAAGCTCCAGATATTCACAAGATATTCTAGATCTTAAAATATAGCATTTTTATATTTGATTTATTGTTCATTAGCCTGCTTCACATTGTTTGATTTTATGTGTTGGATATAAATAGAACTTTGATCCACAACCTCCACAAACACTCTTGTCCAACTTTTGTGCCCAAATTTTCTCCTCCTGAGGCACCAAATCAAGTCAAATCATTTTTATTTGTTAGAACCAAATCACAACAAAGTTCTCTCATGACTCTTTACTAGTAGAGCAGGTCCAGCACCAAACTGCTTCAATGAATCTACACCCAACAATTCTCCACCAGCAGCACATCCTGCAACAGTGGTGATGAACACCTTCCTTTTAACAGGCAGGAAGGTTGAGCAGATCCAGGATCAGTGGGGACGGCCTCCTGCTTTGACCGGTTGTATTTAAAGCTCCATCAGATTGGAACAACCTTTCCTCCTCACTTGGGTCTCTCTCTTCCTTTCTCATCTTCAAATCATCAAGCATTTTCAAACATCTGCTCTTGTTTCTGATGCACCTCCCCTTTTCTCTCCAGGATTCACTCTCTACTTGTTCTTGTTTGTTCTCTGTACTGTAAATATGTGGATATTTGTGTATGAATATGCATTGTGTACTTTAATGGTGCATGGAAGCAGTATTTATTTAGATGGGTGTTTAAATGTATGAGTATGTGAACACAGGCCCACTCTTATTCTGCAGTGGGATCTCTGATCATACTTTGTATAATACTGGATGGTGGTGGTGGTGGTGGGGGGGGGGGGCTTTGGGGAACATTGTTGGCCTGTACCTGGGTGTATGATGTGTGTGTCCTTGTGTTGAAAATAGAATCTACTTTTATTATTGTTGTATTGTTGGTCATTATTTGTCAGGACCCCCTCCAAAATGAGATGGTGCATCTCAAGGGGCTGCCCTTGAAATCAAGAATCAAGAATGAAGGTGTCTGCTGGTCTTGGTGGACCCTCTGCTTCTCCAGCTGAGTCAAGAGATTCCTGTGTATCCTGAGTCATTGTGTATCCTGGCTGCATTCAGTGCTTTCACCGCTGCAGCCTAGCTTGATTGCCAGTCAGGACAGGTGTTATTAAGAATGGAAGAGGGGACAGTTTTGGCAGGACAAGTTGCTCCACATTCAGGAGATGGTGGGAAGTTTCAAAGCTGCCATAAATCTTGATGACAAACTCCTTCACTGTGTGGTTCAGAGTCCCTGGTTTAATTGCAGCTTTGACCTGAGCAGGTGTTCATCCACATCTCAGTAACAGGGGACACTTTATCACAGCAGTGGACAAACATCAGCATTCATCAACCAGCAGCTCCTCTGATCAACAGAACAAGTTAAAGTATTCTCAGAAGGACGGCATGGATCCCTCTACCTCTCACATGCTAAGCTAGCACTCTACCATTGGAGCTAAGTCCCTGCTAATGAGCACAGCAGATAATGCAGGTTGACCTTCATGCAGGGTTTAATGAGCGTCACCACTTGAAGCTTCTCTGGTTCAACAAACCCTTGGGACCAAGACACGAATTGTAACCTGTGCAGGTCCAGACCCATACTGAAGTTGGTGGAGACAATTGTTTCAACCAGGGACTGAATGAAAAGACTTGCCCAGACTCCAGCTCACTCTTCTGAGCAGACCCCTCATCTCTGTGTGGAGTAAACATCAGAGGTGGGGGGTGCAGGTTCTGCTTTGACCTCCTGACCTCCTGGGTAAAGCAGTGGAGATGTTGAGCTTGAAGGAGTTGATGGCCTCCTTCATCTTCTCATTGGTTTGCTAAACTCAGCATCATGAAGTGTTGCTGAAATTCAACATGTCAGCTGAGGCCAGAGATTCCTGCGTTCCCTGAGTCCTTGAGTGTCGTCTCTGTTGTTTGAAAGCACAAAGCTGTTCCTGATGGTCCAGTGTGTCAGATTCTGGGCTCTCACAGCTGTAACTGGGGTTTGAGCTCCGTTAAGGGACTGGTTTTGTGGAGAGAACCAAGCAGAAGAATTGACAGTTTCAGCAGGAAAGGTGACCATTGCTCCACAACCTCAGTCCCAGGATTCATTCCTGCTTCACCCAGCATGGCCCTATGATCAACAAAAATGAACTGCCAGTGGAGGTCCTCAGTAATCCAGGTCATGGTTTCTCTAGATTGCTGTGTTGTACTCAGGACACTTGCAAATATCAGCCTCTTTCCTCCATGATCTCTCATTCTTTCTGTTCTCTCCATTTCTCCTCTTCGTTTCTACTCCTTGCTGACTGTTGTTCCTCATTTGTGGCAGAGTTCAGTCAGCGGACCGGACATTTTGCCACTGCACTGTCCATCATCAGGGCATTTAACATCCAGGACTGGCTCCCAGATCATGGCCATGACCTCATCCCCTGCACCAGTGGACAGTTCATCAAGGATGGCAAACATGTGGGTCTCAATTCCCCTCCATCTTTGTAGGTTGGTTACATTTCCTCCTGGTCTTTAATCCATCTTTAGTTGACATTCTTCTGTTGAGCCCAGTTTGTTGACTGCCAGGCTGTCTTACTTTTCAATGGTACAACAGCAGACAGCAAGAGGGTTGCTATGGTGCAGTTGGTAAAAATCCCTATCTATGGTCTGCAGAAATATGCTGGGAGTTCTTTTTTATTATGAACCAGAATTCAAAGACTGACCAAGGAAACCAAAGCACAGAATTTAGAGATCAAAGAAAGAAATCAAAGACAGAACCTGAAGATCAGGAAATGGCACAGATCAATGAGATCCATGGACTCATCAGTGAAGGTTTTCTTTTGGTTCATGGTCACTTGTTGTTGTACTGGTATGATGATGTCAGACCCTTCCCATTCAGTTCAAACAGACTCCAAAGTGTAGCTGTGATGCAGAGGGCAGCAGCCTTGTGCTTGGTACCGTCATGGTTCTCTGCATTGTTAGCAAACTCACCAAAGACCTCCCTGAAAGCAGGATCATTTTCCCACAGTGCTTTTTTAACCAAGTACCAATTTGTCCCTCTTTAAAAAAAACAACAAAGATGAGATCAGACTGAGATGGACGAGATGATATGGATGTGATTTATGGCTTTCAAACTCCAAATATTCAATTTTTCTTCAGGGCTTTTGAGAGGTTCTGGGTAATGAATGAAAATTTAAGTTGGGCAAAAACGACATGCGGGGTCACTGTGTGTGTTTACACGTGTGTGTATTTCTTGTTTTATGGTGTTGGAGACCATTTCCATCATCAACACTGATCAGGAGTCCTCGTCCTCATGGGGACCAAAGACCGGCCCTGATGCAGCGCAATGCAGTTTGTGAGTTCTTTCAGAGTGAAGGTCTGGATTGAGTTTAGTTTCAAATAAAGATTAAGATTCAGTTGGTTAAGATTCAGATTAAGATTAAGGTTAGGCTGCACATAGAATGAAGTTGATCGAATGTTCTCATAAGAATAGCTGGGCACACCTGAGTGTGTTTACATGCAGACTTCCTCTTGTGACAACTGATGTCATTGGAAACCATCTTGAGGACATTTGGAGAAAGTTCAATCATTCAGCTGCAGTTACAGTGACTTACAACACTGCAACAACAACAAAAAAACACCCTCCACAAACACTCTTGTCCAACATTTGTGCCCAAATTTTCTCCTCATGAGGCACCAAATCAAGTCAAGTCAGTTTTATTTGTTTAGAACCAAATCACTACAAAAACAGCCATGAAGTTGATCTGGTTGGCACTGGTATTTTTTCTTGCTGCAGCTCATTTCCAGCTCTTAACAAGAACTCAGGAGTGATTCAGGAGAAGAGTTTCAGAACAGCCCAGGTTGGGGACTGGAATTTTGAACTTTCCCCTAAAACCAAACAACCTTGGGAGGTAAAACCTCCAATCCTAGCCACTCAGATGCAGCAGCAGAAGAAGCTGTCATCTACCCTGACAGTCAGAGCATCAAGTCAAGGAAACATCAACCATCTTGTATGTGGAGTCTGGATTCTTTTCTAGAATGAGACGGCAGTGACAGTCCTGCCAAGTGACAACACTGACATGACTGGATGACTTCAGTCACGTGACTGGATGACTTCAGTCACATGACTGGATGACCTGAATGAATAAGAAATCAAATATAAAAATGCTTTATTTTAAGATCTAGAATATCTTGTGAATATCTGGAGCTTCATTCCAGCAGCAGACCTCCTCAGGTGATGACTTCATATTTGACATGTTGACCATTCAATGAGACTCATTGTCAGTCCATTGAAATCTACTGGTGTTCCTGGTGAGTTGATTTAACAACATGAGCTGACAGAATCTACGTTCAGGTAGGAACCACCACATCCAGGGGTCTGGACCTTTGAGCAGGCAGAGATCAAAGTAGCAGACTAAGCTAGCAGACGTTAGCATTGAGAAGAAACTGATACCTGAGCCTACTTTTGGGTCTGGTCAAGTGATGACACAATAACATGACATCATTTTCAGACTGACGCCTGCTCAGCACTGACCAAACACTGCCCTATTGCATTGTGGGAAATTTCTGCTTGGCTTGTGTCCATCAATACACACAAAGAAATTTAGCTCATGCTGCCGTGACCCGGATTCGAACCGGGGTTGCTGCGGCCACAACGCAGAGTACTAACCACTATACGATCACGGCTTCCTCAACAGCAGTTTGAGCTTCGATGTCTTTGTCTCATTGAGTGTTGCGGCGAACAGCTGTTGAACAGCTGATGGGCGACTGCGGCGGCCCCTGATGCAGGAGACGGGCCAGGCCCCGTTCAGAAGGTGGTGGATATTATTCTTGGTGTTTTCAGGGCATGTTTCGGCCTGTCAAATCCTGATCGGGGCCAGTTTGGTTGTGTTGTCTGCAGCATTATAAAGGTGGGTCAAACAATTTAGGTTGAGACGAAGGACGGCACGGGCAGAGCAGACGCAGGTCTTCATTCCACCCGCAGAGCTGTAGAGCATGGATCATGTCAAGGACTAAATGAGGGGAAAGAGAGCAGGAGAGCAGGGCAGAGACAAACACAGAGATTGTGTTTGGATAGGATATAGGACAAGGATATTTTCTTCCACCAGAGTCACCAACCATTGTGAGAGTTAACAACAGTCCACTTTCTGACTGAAGCAAAAGTAGACTTCAAAAGGTTTTTCTGATTCAACATAGCAGCTAAATTTCCATTTCCATTTCCTGAACAGGACAGGTTAAAAAAAGGGAATGTCATGACTTCCTCTGTATGTTAGAATATGAACGACTAAAAATGTTCATGCCCAGTTTTAAGTTAGAATTAAACTGAAAATACCAAAATCTCCCCTCTTCAGTCCTGTCACTCAGTGTTGTAAACTGTTTCAAACAAATTCTACTGTTCAACAGTTCAAGTGTTTCTAATGAAGCTGAATGTTCTCCTCTGCTTTCCTCAATTGGGTTTCTTTCATGTCCTCCTGAGATCAAAGACAGAATTCCAGGTACAAATAAATATACTATCAAAGCCCCCTGATGACATCATCATCAATTCTGTCTTTGATCTGGAGGCCCTTTCTTTAATCTTGGCTTTGATCTGACTAATGTTTCCTGACAGGTTGCTGTTTGCACTCCAGAGCAACCAGTAGTTGATCCTATCAGACCAGTCTGATGAACAAAGCTTTTCACTGTCAGTGGAATCACTGGGAAAAGAAACTCCTCCTGTCAGATGAAGGCTTCACTGTGTTGAGGAGGGTTTCTTCAGATGATTCTAGAAGAATAAATCAAAACCTCATCATTGAACATGAACATTAATCACTGATGACTGTTTTAACTGAACCTACTGGATACTGTGGTGCCTGATGAGGAGACAACTTGGGTACAAAGTTGCAGAAGAGGGTTTTTGGAGAGGAGATTTAGATGAGATGGTTTCCAAATCAAATCGGTTGTTACAAGGGAAAGTCTGCATGGAAACACACACACAAACACACACACAAACACACACACACACACACACACACACACACACACACACACACACACACACACACAGAGTCCTACTGACTAACCCATGTTTTTCTTCACTTAAACCACCACTGGAGTATTGAAAGAGATTGCATGAGACACCATCAACTTAAATTAAAAACCCCTGACTGCCTTTAATTCCCTCCTGGCTAAAGGAAATTAGACAGACCAGCCCCTAGAGCGAGCCTGCATGGTGGTGCAGTGGTTAGCACTGTGCCCTTACAGCAAGAAGGTTCCAGGTTCGAGTTTTGGCTCGGGCGCGGGATCTTTCTGTGTGGAGTCTCCATGTTCTCCCCGTGCCGGCGTGCGTCCTCTCTGATACTCCAGCTTCCTCCCACAGTCCAAAAACATGCAATTTGGGGACGAGGCTGATTGGATTCTCTAAATTGACCGTAGGTATGAGTGTGAATGGTTGTTTGTCTCTGTGTGTTGGCCCTGCGATGGACTGGCGACCTGTCCAGGGTGAACCCCGCCTCTCGCCCATAGATGCTGGGATAGGCTCCAGCCCCCCCGCGACCCTTACTAGTAAGGAATAAGCAGAAGATGACGATGGATGGCCCATAGAGTGGAGGTGAGACCACAACCATGCTCTACAATCAATATTTACATCAAACCAGCACCATCTCAACAACTTAACCTGACTAAATATATACATGATTCCAGACTACTACACCAACTCAGTCATACATCCACATAATCAATTCAATGAACCTTGTCTGTGATTGTACCCCCTCCCCCATCTGGGAGCAAAGGTTTGCACCTACAGCTCTTAAGGAGCTTCCTTGGGCCACTCTCCCCTTTTGGCTCCACCCCCTTTAAGGAAACCACCAGGAAGAGGTGAGGACTGACCGTGACGACTGAAACTGCCACATTTACATGACACAAACTAGATCAACACTAAATACCAGGCCTTGCACAGTGATTCCCACTGACTGACACTGGGGTCTTCATTTTCCACAGGCAGGATGGCCGGTCCCCCTGTGCTTCCCAGGTCCCTCCCTGGAACACATGGCAGAGAAAAAGTTTCACTTGTTTGCTGATTCAATAAACCTGACCATTAACATGTGTGTGTGTGCCTCTAATTTACATAAACTGTTAATACCAAGACAAATGCTACCTTCAATTAATCATTGATGTCATGGAACCCTTGGTCTCCATTACATTGGTCAACCAGAGAAGCTTCAACTGGTGACGCTCATTAAACCATGCATGAAGGTCAAGGTGCATTATCTGCTGCGCTCCTTAACAGGGGAATTAGCTCCAATGGTAGAGCGCTAGCTTAGCATGTGAGCAGTAGAGGGATCGATGCCCTCCTTCTCAGAATACTTTAACTTGTTCTGTTGATCAGAGGAGCTGCTGGGTGTTGAATGCTGATGTTTGTCCACTGCTGTGATAAAGTGTCCCCAGCAAGTCATCACCCTGTAAAGCACCAAATAACAAAAGTTACACTTTACAAGTAGAACAGGTCCAGTTCAACACTCCTTAAATGAATTTACACCCAACAATTCTTCATGAGCAAGCACATCCTAGCTTAGGCCCAACTTTTCTTGGCGCTCTCCCAGATGCTTGGGAGCTTCTGGGGGAGCGCTAGTTGGGCCTAAGCCAGGAGCTAAGCTAAGATGGTCTGCACCAGCTAGTGAGGGTTGGCTAGCTCTCGCAGCTTTTGGTGCAGAGCCGCTGCTGGTCCAATTCAACATCGCTAAGCCTCACCTCCAACACAACAAAAAAACTACATTTAACACACTTATCAGTATCACGAAAGGAGGCAGAGGAGGAAGAAAACATGTGGCACTCTGAGCAGGAGAGAGGAGGACAAGAGGGAGAAGCCATCGGTAGCTTAGCGTGTTTACAAGGCAGAAAGACTGTTGCTACCAGAATGATGGTCTTTTAAACTTCAGCCAAATAAAGCAAGTAGGTATTAATTTTTGGTTGTCAATTAGTCAACGAAATAAGGAATTAGCAGGGAGGATCACACTTTAGCAAGCACAATGAAGCAAGGCTCTACGTTCAGCAACACAGAAAAAGGACTTGAGGTCACACGCTTCCTGCAACCAAGGTCAAAAATCCAGGACGGACGAAGGGGAGGACAACAAAGACAAAGACACAAGAAACAGAGATAATAACCATAAACTCCATAACAACCATAACAAATATAACCATACAGAACATATATAACAAATATAACAAGAAAAGTATTAAAAGATGTGTCACCTCTGGTCAAATACCCTGATTTGCATTTGTGTCTCTCAGCATTTTCATTTTCATGTTAAAGCCTCTAGAATGAGGGGATGAATGCTGCAAAATGGAACAGCAACATTGAACCCAAGTACAGGATTGGTGGGAGACTGATGGTCGCTGTTTGGGTTTTTGAAGAACAAGGAGGGCATGGCTTCAAGTTGGATTCTCAGAGACTATTTCCCCAACCTCTACATTGGAATCTGCACTGCCATCCAGTCACATGACTGAAGTCATCCAGTCACATGACTGAAGTCATCCTGTCATGTCAGTGATGTCACTTGGCAGGACTGTCATTGCCGTCTCATTCCAGAAAAGAATCCGGACTCCACCTGTGGCTCCATGATAACTGATGGACCTCTGGTTGGAGGCTGGATGATGATGTTTGGACTGGAAGGAAAACTCCTTGTCCAAATTCCATTGTGTTCAAGTTTAAAGTCCCACAATCAGAAGTAGCTGAATCTGACAGGTGGAGGTTTGGAACTACAAGATGGTGATGTTTTCTTGACTTGATGCTCTGACTGTCAGGGTGGATGACAGCTTCTTCTGCTGCTGCATCTGAGTGGCTATGATTGGAGGTTTTACCTCCCAAGGTTGTCTGGTTCCAGGGGAAATTTTAGAATTCCAGTCCCCAACCTTGGCTGTTCTGAAACTCTTCTCCTGAATCACTCCTGAGCTGCAGCAAGAACAAATACCAGTGCCAACCAGATCAACTTAATGGCTGCTAACAGCCTCAGACACTTGATTTCCATCAATCTGGAGCCAAGAAGGCCCTCACCTGTGGTTCTCCTCCAGGAGGGTCCAGGTTCTGCCATTGGGGCTCCTGGTGCCACTGCCAGAGAGCCTCAGCTGCACACTGCAACATTTCAACAGGAGATTGACATTCCTTCAAATGTCCTGACATCTGATTCCAATGGTTCTGTTCCATATTTATATTTTAAAATAAATCACACAATGAAAGCTGCCTCAGCTGCTTTAAGAGAGAGAACAAGCTAAGAGATTTGAAACCAGTAAAATATGCTTTTCTGTCTGCAAACTAGTGAGGGGCATGGAAGGATATTTTACCACCAATCCAGAACCCAGACTTTAGTCATGTGATGAGATGGAGTCTCTGATTATGAAGTTAATGGACAAAATGTGACTTGAAAGAAAACACATTTCTTCAGTAGACTTTGATCCAACATTGAAGTTAGAGTTTAGTGGCTGCTCCATGTTGGAGGAAAGCAGGCGATGTTGGACCATCACAGGGAAGCTCCTTTGCCTCCTCTGCTGCCAGTTCAACCACTCACTCCCATCAGTGGAGAGCAGCTTCAACTGGGTTTAGAATTTACCATTGTGGATGCATAGGAATGTGGAGAAAATGTCCTTTGTCAGAAGTGGGATTTGAACCCACGCCTGCAGGAGAGACTGCGACCTGAACGCAGCGCCTTAGACCGGCCATCCTGACAGACAGTGACAGTTGCAGACTTCAATATCAAATGAATTCATTCACTGACAAAGTAGAATTTTTTCCACAGGAGCTACTGGCTCCTTAGTTGTTACATTTATTGTTAACATTAAACACACAGTCTGAGTTCATGGCAGTAAGAAATGAACCAGAACATTTGAACCACGTAACATCTCTTGATCAGTTTGTTACATGGGACACATTCCAGACAGGAAGGTCCTTCTGAGACTTGAACTGGGATCACTGGACCCAGAGTCCAGAGGGCTCACCATTCCACCATGGAACCAAACACAAAGAGGAGGTTCCTCTAAATACCACTTGACATCACCTGCAATCAACCTGTTGATATTTGGAGGTTCATCTTGCTCTTGTTCCAGACTACATTGGCAAAAGGATCATGAACCACAAGGAAATCATGGAACTCCAGATTGATTCAGGACTTTCTAACTCCATCGTATGACCTGGGAGCAAAGACTGGCCAGGCCTTCCTTAATTTATCAGTTAATTACTGCTTCAACAAACATGCCACTTAATTAAGTTACCAGAATTTCTCTCATTGAAAAACCCACCAGCCTGATTTCTTGACATGACATGAAAAATTCTCCAAGAACCCACAGTTGGGTGGAAAGATACCAGGTTAACCAGGAGGAGTCCTGTTCCTGAACCATGGATGGAACAAAGTCCACTGGAAAACTCAGCAGTTCCTGAGTGCCAGATCCATCCGGGAGCTTGGGTCTCCCCTTGACTGTGGTGATCCATGAGATCAAGGAGGACAGAGGAAAGAAGGATCCTGTTGGAGATCTCCTCCCTTCTTCCTCCACTTCACTACTACTTGGATGTCAGGAAAATGAGGTACTTTACTCAAATGAGGTATTAGGAGTTTCCTGTTTGACAAGAAGGAAGTCAGAGGTTCATACCTCACTTGTTGGTGGTGCCCTCAACCTGCTGAGAGCATCACTTAGTTCTCTACAGAGAAACATGGCAGCTCTGCTGAAGGCTGCAGGAAACCTGCTGGAACTGAGACTTGGACTCAGATCACTGGATTCAAAGTCCAGGGTGCCAACAGGTCCACCAGGGCATCTGTGCTTTACTTACCGTGTAAAAAGGACCACAGTGGTCGTCTGGTTTTAATTTAACAAACAAATACGGTTGAAAACTTTGAGACAGAGACACAGGGCTCTTATTTGAAGGGCCATGGGATGGGAAATATCCCAGACCTCTGAGATCAGAGCGCTCACTTTGATCTCAGGGTCCTGACTTTGGGGGTTCTTCCTTTGGTCTTCAAATACTTGTGGTTTTTATTGGCAGAACTTTCAACTTGCATGCAAAGAGAATCACAGTCAATGGAAACCCAGCAGACAGTGTTTATTTCTAATAAATCAGACAATCGCACAAATGAGAATGAAAGGAAAAAACAATAAAATGTTTTAAAATCCTTCTCCACTCTAAAGCTTTTTAAAGTTCATTTGAAGGTTCAAAGGTGGAGGAGAGGAGGTCACCCTGATCCTCCCTGTCGTCACTGCCAGGATTCTTTCTTCTGGTGCTGTGGTTCTTCTGATGAAGGGGGCGTGATGTTTGCTGTCTCAGGCTCCACCAAATGTCCTCTTTAGGATGCCACAATGTGGCCTCTTCACTGCTCCATCTTCCCTGCATCGGAGACACCAGGGTTCCTCCTGGTGCCGACCCCATCGTCCTTCTACCCAATGGTGCGGCCATGGATCCTCAGAGGAGGCTGGGATCCTTCTTCTCATCAGAGCCACAGTTTTTCCTGTAGGGAACAACAGGAGCTTTGTTGTAATGTTTTGCTTGGTGTTTCCTGCTCAGAGCGTCAGGATCTGTGACGCCATCTTGTGGTAGGGGGTCATCATCTTGTTGTGTGGTAGTGGATTCATTGATCTTCTGTTTCAACACATTCAATTTCATTATCCTACAAGTCAAAGTACATTTGGTGTGGAGTTTTAGTTTCTGGCCTCAATCATAACGTGTGCCTTTCTTCTTCATGAACATTTCTCAGCTTTGTAAGTTTATTCTAGTTTTTCTTCCTCACTTTTCTATTCCATTGTTGTTGAAGATTCGACTGCAGGTTGGAGTTCCCTGTTGACTGAAGCAGAAAAAGGAACAAAAAGCTGGAGGCTGTCAGAGCTCCAAGTTGGGGGCTGATATTAAAGTAGGAGATGAACACATCCAGGTTAGCATCCCTCTCAGAAGCTGCTACTTTAGCTCTTCAGAGTACAGCAGCCTAGCATAGCTTCATCTGGCCAGTTAGTGGCCCACTTTGTCTGGGATATCAGGTTAAAGGTTCTTCACAGCTCTGAATGAAGGCTTTCTAAAGTGTTAACCAGTACTCCAGTTGTAAAAAACAATCAGGGGGGATGGTAGATTTTGATGTTTAGGAACAGATCATTTGTGCTGATGACAGCGCATCAGGTGAGAGACCAACAGTGTACCCTTACTCCTCTCAAACAACATGCATGCTATGGATATCACCTGACTGCTACTCCTGTCATTGATCTTGACCAAGCCCCCAGGCTGACACTGCTACCACTGCTCCTACATAGTGAGAGTCAAATGCAGAGGACATTTTCCCACCGGGTGCAAGTGCAACTTCATACTCATGCTACCTATAAATCTGGGAATTCTTCTATATTTTGAAACAAAACATTCTCAAGTCAAGTCCATTTTAATGAAAGTGCAAGAGCAAAAGAATGAAACAAATGTACTGTGGCAGGATGGCGCTACACTCCCCACCATGAGGGGCAGTGTGGCAGACGATAGTGAGTGGTCACCTTGCAGTAGACCTGGTCCGACCCTTCTCCGTCCTTTCCACTTCCTCTCCCTCCTTTACGGAGCCGACAGCCGTGCGTGGTGGCGTCTCGCTGGTCAGCAGATCGGTTACAAACAAAGGTACCTCAAAACCTCAAAATAATGCGACAGTGATGTCGGAAGAATTGCTAATGATCTCAAAATGATGCTAACAGTAATGTAGTGATAGTTGCTAATAAACTCAAAGTGATGCTGACACGAATGTAGTAAGAGTTGCTCCCAACCTCAAAATAATGCGACAGTGATGTTTGAAGAATTGCTAATGATCTCAAAGTGATGTGACAGTAATGGATTAAGAATTGCTAATGAACTAAAAAAGATGCTAAATGTAATGTAGAAAGTGTTTTGAACAACCTCAAAGTAATGCTGACAGTCGTGTAGTAAGAGTTGCTACTAACAACAAAATAATGCTACAGTGATGTCGGAAGAATTGCTAATGAACTCAAAATGATGCTAACAGTAATGTAGTGAAAGTTTCGAATAACCTCAAAGTAATGCTGACAGTCATGTAGTAAGAGTTGCTTCGAACCTCAAAATAATGCAACAGTGATGTTGGAAACATTGCTAATGAACTCAAAATGATGCCAACAGTAATGTAGTGATAGTTGCTATAAACTCAGTGATTCTTTCAGTAATGAAGTCAAAGTTTCGAACAACCTCAAAGTGATGCTGACAGTCATGTAGTAAGAGTTGCTACTAACCTCAAAACAATGCAATTGTAATGTAGTAAGAGTTGCTACGAACCTCCAAAAAATGCGACAGTGATGTCGGAAGAATTGCTTATGATCTCAAAATGATGTGACAGTGATGGAGTCAGAATTGCTAATGAACTCAAAATGATGCTAACAGTAATGTAGTGATAGTTGCGAATAAACTCAGTGAGGCTTACAGTAATGTCGTAAGTGTTTCGAACAATTTCAAATGATGCTGAAAGTCATGTAGTAAAAGTTGCTACAAACCTCAAAATATTGCGACAGTGATGTCGTAGGAATTGCTAATGAAATCAAGATGATGCTAACAGCAATGTAGTGATAGTTGCTAAGAAACTCAGTGATGCTTACAGTAAAGTAGTAAGAGTTTCGAATAACCTCAAAGTGATGCTGACAGTCATTTAGTAAGAGTTGCTAATGAACTCAGTTCAATGCTATAGTGATGTCGTGAGAATTGCTCAACAACTCAAAATGATGCAAACAGTAATGTAGTGATAGTTGCTAATAAACTCAAAGTGATGCTGACAGTCATGTAGTAAGAGTTGCTAGGAACCTTAAAATATTGCAACAATAATGTAGTAAGAGTTGCTACGAACCTCAAAATATTGCGACAGTGATGTCGGAAGGATTGCTAATGAACTCAAGATGATGCTAACAGTAATGTAGTGATAGTTGCGAAGAAACTCAGTGATGCTTAAAGTAATGTAGTAAGAGTTTCGAACAACCTCAAAGTGATGCTGACAGTCATGTAGTAAGAGTTGCTAATGAACTCAATTTAATGCTACAGTGATGTCGTGAGAATTGCTCAACAACTCAAAATGATGCTAACAGTAATGTAGTGATAGTTGCTAATAAACTCAAAGTGATGCTGACAGTAATATAGTAAGAGTTGCTACGAAACTTAAAATAATGCAACAATAATGTAGTAAGAGTTGCTCCGAACCTCAAAATATTGCGACAGTAATGTCGGAAGAATTGCTAATGAACTCAAGATGATGCTAACAGTAATGTAGTGATAGTTGCTAAGAAACTCAGTAATGCTTACAGTAATGTAGTAAGAGTTTCGAACAACCTCAAAGTGATGCTGACAGTCATGTAGCAAGAATTGCTACTAACCTCAATTTAATGCTACAGTGATGTCGTAAGAATTGCTAATAAACTCAAAATGATGCTAGCAGTAATGTAGTGATAGTTGCTAATCAACTCAGTTATGCTTACAGTAATGTAGTAAGAGTTTGGAACAACCTCAAAGTGATGCTGACGGTCATGTAGTAAGAGTTGCTACGAACCTCAAAACAATGCGACAGTGATGTCAGAAGAATTGCGAAAGATCTCAAAATGATGCGACAGTGATTTAGTAAGAATTGCTAATGAACTCAAAATGATGCTAACAGTAATGGAGTGAACGTTTCGAATAACCTCAAAGTCATGCTGACAGTAATGTAGTAAGTGTTTCGAACAACCTCAAAGTGATGCTGACAATCATGTAGTAAGAGTTGCTACGAACCTCAAAATAATGCGACAGTAATGTAGTAAAAGTTGCTACGAACCTCAAAATAATGCGACAGTGATGTCAGAAGAATTGCTAATGATCTCAAACTGATGGGACAGTGATGTCCTAAGAATTGCTAATGAACTCAAAATGATGCTAACAGTAATGTAGTGATAGTTGCTAATAAACTCAGTGATGCTTACAGTAATGTCGTAAGAGTTGCTACGAACATTTAAATAATGCAACAGTAATGTCGTAAGAGTTGCTACGAACCTTTAAATAATGCAACAGTAATGTAGTAAGAGTTGCTACGAACCTCAAAATAATGCGACAGTGATGTCGGAAGAATTGCTAATGATCTAAAAATGATGCGACAGTGATGTAGTAAGAATTGCTAATGAAGTCAAAATGACGCTAACAGTGATGGACTTAAAGTTGCTAATCAACTCAGTGATGCTTACAGTAATGCAGTACGTGTTTCGAACAACCTCAAAGTGATCCTGACAGTCATGTAGTAAGAGTTGCTACGAACCTCAAATAATGCGACAGTGATGTCAGAAGAATTGCTAAAGATCTCAAAATGATGCTACAGTGATGTCATAAGAATTGCTGATGAACTCAAAATGATGCTAACAGTAATGGAGTGAACGTTTCGAATAACCTCAAAGTGATGCTGACAGTCATGTACTAAGAGTTGCTACGAACCTCAAAATAATGCGACAGTGATGTAGTAAAAATTGCTACGAACCTCAAAATATTGCGACAGTGATGTCGGAAGAATTGCTCATGAACTCAAGAGGATGCTAACAGTAATGTAGTGATAGTTGCTCAGAAACTCAGTGATGCTTACAGTAATGTAGTAAGAGTTTCGAACAACCTCAAAGTGATGCTGACAGTCATTTAGTAAGAGTTGCTAATGAACTCAATTCAATGCTACAGTGATGTCGTGAGAATTGCTGATGAACTCAAAATGATGCAAACAGTAATGTAGTGATAGTTGCTAATGAACTCAAAGTGATGCTGACAGTAATGTAGTAAGAGTTGCTCCGAACCTTAAAATAATGCAACAATAATGTAGTAAGAGTTGCTACGAACCTCAAAATAATGCGACAGTGATGTCAGAAGAATTGCTAAAGATCTTAAAATGATGCGACAGTGATTTAGTAAGAATTGCTAATGAACTCAAAATGATGCTAACAGTAATGGAGGGAACGTTTCGAATAACCTCAAAGTGATGCTGACAGTCTTGTACTAAGAGTTGCTACGAACCTCAAAATATTGCGACAGTGATGTCGGAAGAACTGCTAATGATCTCAAAATGATGTGACAGTGATGTAGTAAGAATTGCTAATGAACTTAAAATGATGCCAACAGTAATGTGATAGTTGCAAAGAAACTCAGTGATGCTTACAGTAATGTAGTAAGAGTTGCTACGAACCTCAAAATATTGCGACAGTGATGTCGGAAGAATTGCTAATGATTTCAAAATGATGCGACAGTGATGTACTAAGAATTGCAAATGAACTCAAAATGATGCTAACAGTAATGGAGTGAAACTTTCGAATAACCTCAAAGTGATACTTACAGTTATGTAGTAAGTGTTGCTAAGAACCTCAAAATAATGCGACAGTAATGTAGTAAAAGTTGCTACGAACCTCAAAATATTGCAACAGTGATGTCGGAAGAATTGCTCATGAACTCAAAATGATGCTAACAGTAATGTAGTGATAGTTGCTAATCAACTCAGTGATGCTTACAGTAATGTAGGAAGAGTTTCGAACAACCTAAAGTGATGCTGACAGTCATTTAGTAAGAGTTGCTAATGAACTCAATTCAATGCTACAGTGATGTCGTGAGAATTGCTCATAAACTCAAAATGATGCGACAGTAATGTAGTGATAGTTGCTAATAAACTCAAAGTGATGATGACAGTAATGTAGTAAGAGTTGCTACGAACCTTAAAATAATGCAACAATAATGGAGTAAGAGTTGCTACGAACCTCAAAATAATGTGACAGTGATGTCAGAAGAATTGGTAATGATCTCAAAATGATGCAACAGTGCTGTCGGAAGAATTGCTAATGAACTCAAAATGATGCTAACAGTAATGGAGTGAACGTTTCGAATAACCTCAAAGTGATACTTACAGTCATGTAGTAAGTGTTACTACGAACCTCAAAATAATGCGACAGTAATGTAGTAAAAGTTGCTACGAACCTCAAAATATTGCGACAGTGATGTCGGAAGAATTGCTAATGAACTCAAGATGATGCTAACAGTAATGTAGTGATAGTTGCTAAGAAACTCAGTGATGCTTACAGTAATGTAGTAAGAGTTTCGAACAACCTCAAAGTGATGCTTGCAGTCATGTAGTTAGAGTTGCTACGAACCTCAAAATAATGCTACAGTGATGTCGTGAGAATTGCTCAACAACTCAAAATGATGCTCACAGTAATGTAGTGATAGTTGCTAATAAACTCAAAGTGATGCTGACAGTAATGTAGTAAGAGTTGCTACGAACCTTAAAATAATGAAACAATAATGTAGTTAGAGTTGCTACGAACCTCAAAATAATGCGACAGTGATGTCGGAAGAATTGCTAATGAACTCAAGATGATGCTAACAGTAATGTAGTGATAGTTGCAAAGAAACTCAGTAATGCTTACAGTAATGTAGTAAGAGTTTCGAACTACCTCAAAGTGATGCTGACAGTCATGTAGTAAGAGTTGCTAATGAACTCAATTTAGTGCTACAGTGAAGTCGTGAGAATTGCTCAACAACTCAAAATGATGCTAACAGTAATGTAGTGATAGCTGCTAATAAACTCAAAGTGATGCTGAGGGTAATGTAGTAAGAGTTGCTACGAACCTTAAAATAATGCAACAATAATGTAGTAAGAGTTGCTACGAACCTCAAAATATTGCGACATTGATGTCGGAAGAATTGCTAATGATCTCAAAATGATGAGACAGTGATGTAGTAAGAATTGCTAATGAACTCAAAATGATGCTAACAGTAATGGAGTGAAACTTTCGAATAACCTCAAAGTGATGTTGACAGTCATGTAGTTAGAGTTGCTAATGAACTCAATTAAATGCTACAGTGATGTCGTGAGAGTTGCTCATAAACTCAAAATGATGCTAACAGTAATGTAGTGATAGTTGCTAATCAACTCAGTGATGCTGACAGTCATGGAGGAAGTGTTTCGAAAAACTTCAAAGTGATGCTGACAGTCATTTAGTAAGAGTTGCTCATGAACTCAATTCAATGCTACAGTGATGTCGTGACAATTGCTCATAAACTCAAAATGATGCTAACAGTAATGTAGTGATAGTTGCTAATCAACTCAGTGATGCTTACAGTAATGTAGTAAGAGTTGCTACGAACCTCAAAATAATGCGACAGTAATGTAGTAAAAGTTGCTACGAACCTCAAAATATTGCGACAGTGATGTCGGAAGAATTGCTAATGAACTTAAAATGATGCTAACAGTAATGTAGTGGTAGTTGCTAATCAAGTCATTGATGCTTACAGTAATGTAGTTAGAGTTGCTACGAACCTCAAAATAATGCGACAGTGATGTCAGAAGAATTGCTTAAGATCTGAAAATGATGCGACAGTGATGTCAGAAGAATTGGTAATGATCTCAAAATGATGCTAACAGTAATGGAGTGAAACTTTCGAATAACCTCAAAGTGATGCTTACAGTCATGTAGTAAGAGTTGCTACGAACCTCAAAATAATGCGACAGTAATGTAGTGAAAGTTGCTACGAACCTCAAAATATTGCGACAGTGATGTCGGAAGAATTGCTGATGAACTCAAAATGATGCTAACAGTAATGTAGTGATAGTTGCTAATCAACTCAGTGATGCTGACAGTCATGGAGTAAGTGTTTCGAAAAACTTCAAAGTGATGCTGACAGTCATGTAGTAAGAGTTGCTAATGAACTCAATTCAATGCTAAAGTGATGTCGTGAGAATTGGTCATGAACTCAAAATGATGCTAAAAGTAATGGAGTGATAGTTGCTAATAAACTCAAAGTGATGCTGACAGTAATGTAGTAAGAGTTGCTACGAACCTTAAAATAATGCAACAATAATGTAGTAAGAGTTGCTACGAACCTCAAAATAATGTGACAGTGATGTCAGAAGAATTGCTCATGATCTCAAAATGATGCGACAGTGATTTAGTAAGAATTGCTAATGAACTCAAAATGATGCTAACAGTAATGGAGTGAACGTTTCGAATAACCTCAAAGTGATGCTGACAGTCATGTACTAAGAGTTGCTACGAACCTCAAAATAATGTCACAGTAATGTAGTAAAAGTTGCTACGAACCTCAAAATATTGCGACAGTGATGTCGGAAGAATTGCTAATGAACTCAAAATGATGCTAACAGTAATGTAGTGATAGTTGCGAATCAACTCAGTGATGCTCACAGTAATGTAGTAAGTCTTTCGAATAACCTCAAAGTGATGCTGACAGTCATGTATTAAGAGTTGCTACGAACCTCAAAATAATAAGACAGTAATGTAGTAAAAGTTGCTACGAACCTCAAAATATTGCGAAAGTGATGTCGGAAGAATTGCTAATGAACTTAAAATGATGCTAACAGTAATGTAGTGATATTTGCTAATCAAGTCAGTGATGCTTATAATAATGTAGTAAGTGTTTCGAACAACCTCAAAGTGATGCTGACAGTTATGTACGAAGAGTTGCTACGAATCTCTAAATAATGCGACAGTAATGTCGTAAAAGTTGCTACGAACCTCAAAATATTGCGACAGTGATGTCGGAAGAATTGCTAATGAACTCAAGATGATGCTAACAGTAATGTAGTGATAGTTGCAAAGAAACTCAGTGATGCTTACAGTAATGTAAGAGTTTCGAACAACCTCAAAGTGATGCTGACAGTCATTTAGAAAGAGTTGCTAATGAACTCAATTCAATGCTACAGTGATGTCGTGAGAATTGCTCATCAACTCAAAATGATGCTAACAGTAATGTAGTGATAGTTGCTATGAACCTGAAAATATTGCGACAGTGATGTCGGAAGAATTGCTAATGATCTCAAAATGATGCGACAGTGATGTAGTAAGAATTGCTCATGAACTCAAAATGATGCTAACAGTAATGGAGTGAAAGTTTCGAATAACCTCAAAGTGATGCTTACAGTCATGTAGTAAGTGTTGCTACGAACCTCAAAATAATGCGACAGTAATGTAGTAAAAGTTGCAACGAACCTCAAAATATTGCGACAGTGATGTCGGAAGAATTGCTAATGAACTCAAGATGATGCTAACAGTAATGTAGTGATAGTTTTTAAGAAACTCAGTGATACTTACAGTAATGTAGTAAGACTTTCGAACAACCTCAAAGTGATGCTGACAGTCATTTAGAAAGAGTTGCTAATGAACTCAATTCAATGCTAATGTGATGTCGTGAGAATTGCTCATAAACTCAAAATGATGCTAACAGTAATGTAGTGATAGTTGCTAATAAACTCAAAGTGATGCTGACAGTAATGTAGTAAGAGTTGCTACGAACCTTAAAATAATGCAACAATAATGTAGTAAGAGTTGCTACGAACCTCGAAATAATGTTACAGTGATGTCAGAAGAATTGCGAATGATCTCAAAATGATGCGACAGTGATTTAGAAAGAATTGGTAATGAACTCAAAATGATGCTAACAGTAATGTAGTGAACGTTTCGAATAAACTCAAAGTGATGCTGACAGTCATGTAGTAAGTGTAGCTACGAACCTCAAAATAATAAGACAGTAATTTAGTAAAAGTTACTACGAACCTCAAAATATTGCGACAGTGATGTCGGAAGTATTGCTAATGAACTCAAGATGATGCTAACAGTAATGGAGTGAAACTTTCGAATAACCTCAAAGTGATGCTGACAGTCATGTACTAAGATTTGATAAGAACCTCAAAATATTGCGACAGTAATGTAGTAAAAGTTGCTACGAACCTCAAAATATTGCGACAGTGATGTCGGAAGAATTGCTAATGAACTTAAAATGATGCAAACAGTCATGTAGTGGTAGTTGCTAATCAAGTCAGTGATGCTTACAGTAATGTAGGAAGAGTTTCGAACAACTTCAAAGTGATGCTGACATTCATTTAGAAAGAGTAGCTAATGAACTCAATTCAATGCTACAGTGATGTCGTGAGAAATGCTCATAAACTCAAAATGATGCTAACAGTAATGTAGTGATAGTTGCTAATAAACTCAAAGTGATGCTGACAGTAATGTAGTAAGAGTTGCTACGAACCTTAAAATAATGCAACAATAATGTAGTAAGAGTTGCTACGAACCTCAAAATAATGCGACAGTGATGTCGGAAGAATTGCTAATGAACTTAAAATGATGCTAACAGTAATGAAGTGATAGTTGCTCATAAACTCAGAGTGATGCTGACAGTAATGTAGTAAGAGTTGCTACGAACCTTAAAATAATGCAACAATAATGTAGTAAGAGTTTCTACGAACCTCAAAATAATGCGACAGTGATGTCGGAAGAATTGCTAATGATCTCAAAATGATGCGACAGTGATGTAGTAAGAATTGCTAATGAACTCAAAATGATGCTAACAGTAATGGAGTGAAACTTTCGAATAACCTCAAAGTGATGCTGACAGTCATTTAGAAAGAGTTGCTAATGAACTCAATTCAATGCTAAAGTGATGTCGTGAGAATTGGTCATGAACTCAAAATGATGCTAAAAGTAATGGAGTGATAGTTGCTAATAAACTCAAAGTGATGCTGACAGTAATGTAGTAAGAGTTGCTACGAACCTTAAAATAATGCAACAATAATGTAGTAAGAGTTGCTACGAACCTCAAAATAATGTGACAGTGATGTCAGAAGAATTGCTCATGATCTCAAAATGATGCGACAGTGATTGAGTAAGAATTGCAAATGAACTCAAAATGATGCTAACAGTAATGGAGTGAACGTATCGAATAACCTCAAAGTGATGCTGACAGTCATGTACTAAGAGTTGCTACGAACCTCAAAATAATGCGACAGTAATGTAGTAAAAGTTGCTACGAACCTCATATATTGCGACAGTGATGTCGGAAGTATTGCTAATGAACTCAAGATGATGCTAACAGTAATGTAGTGATAGTTGCTAAGAAACTCAGTGATGCTTAAAGTAATGTAGAAAGAGTTTCGAACAACCTCAAAGTGATGCTGAAGGTCATTTAGGAAGAGTTGCTAATGAACTCAATTTAATGCTACAGTGATGTTGTGAGAATTGCTCAATAACTCAAAATGATGTCAACAGTAATGTAGTGATAGTTGCTCATAAACTCAAAGTGATGCTGACAGTAATGTAGTAAGACTTGCTACGAACCTTAAAATAATGCAACAATAATGTAGTAAGAGTTGCTACGAACCTCAAAATAATGTGACAGTGATGTCAGAAGAATTGCTAATGATCTCAAAATGATGCGACAGTGATTTAGTAAGAATTGCTAATGAACTCAAAGTGATGCTAACAGTTATGGAGTGAACGTTTCGAATAACCTCAAAGTGATGCTGACAGTCATGTACTAAGAGTTCCTCCGAAACCTCAAAATAATGCGACAGTAATGTAGTAAAAGTTGCTACGAACCTCAAAATATTGCGACAGTGATGTCGGAAGTATTGCTAATGAACTCAAGATGATGCTAACAGTAATGTAGTGATAGTTGCTAATCAAGTCAGTGATGCTTACAGTAATGTAGTAAGTGTTTCGAATAACCTCAAAGTGATGTTGACAGTCATGTAGGAAGAGTTGCTGAAGATCTCAAAATGATGCGACAGTGATGTAGTAAGAATTTCTAATGAACTCAAAATGATGCTAACAGTAATGTAGTGATAGTTGCTCATCAACTCAGTGATGCTTACAGTAATGTAGTAAGTGTTTCGAATAACCTCAAAGTGATGCTGACAGTCATGTAGTAAGAGTTGCTAATGAACTCAATTTAATGCTACAGTGATGTCGTGAGAATTGCTCAACAACTCAAAATGATGCTAACAGTAATGTAGTGATAGTTGCTAATCAAGTCAGTGATGCTTCCAGTAATGTAGTAAGTGTTTCGAATAACCTCAAAGTGATGCTGACAGTCATGTAGTCAGAGTTGCTACGAACCTCAAAATAATACAACAGTAATGTAGTAAACTTGCTACGAACCTCAAAATATTGCGACAGTGATGTTGGAAGAATTGCTAATGAACTCAAGATGATGCTAACACTAATGTAGCTAAAGTTGCTAAGAAACTCAGTGATGCTTACAGTCATGTAGTAAGAGTTTCGAACAACCTCAAAGTGATGCTGACAGTCATTTATTAAGAGTTGCTAATGAACTCAATTTAATGCTACAGTGATGTCGTGAGAATTGCTCAACAACTCAAAATGATGCTAACAGTAATGTAGTGATAGTTGCTAATCAAGTCAGTGATGCTTACAGTAATGTAGTAAGTGTTTCGAATAACCTCAACGTGATGCTGAAAGTCACGTACTAAGAGTTGCTACGAACCTCAAAATAATGCGACAGTAATGCAGTAAAAGTTGCTACGAACCTCAAAATATTGCGACAGTGATGTCGGAAGAATCGCTAATGAACTTAAAATGATGCAAACAGTGATGTAGTGATAGTTGCTAATCAAGTCAGTGATGCTTACAGTAATGTAGTAAGTGTTTCGAACAACCTCAAAGTGATGCTGACAGTCATGTAGTGACAGTTGCTAATAAACTCAAAGTGATGCTGACAGTAATGTAGTAAGAGTTGCTACGAATTTTAAAATAATGCACCAATAATGTAGTAAGAGTTACTACGAACCTCAAAATAATGTGACAGTGATGTCAGAAGAATTGCTAATGATCTCAAAATGATGCGACAGTGATGTAGTAAGAATTGCTAATGAACTCAAAATGATGCTAACAGTAGTGGAGTGAACGTTTCGAATAACCTCAAAGTGATGCTGACAGTCATGTACTAAGAGTTGCTACGAACGTCAAAATAATGCGACAGTAATGTAGTAAAAGTTGCTACGAACCTCAAAATATTGCGACAGTGATGTCGGAAGTATTGCGAATGAACTCAAGATGATGCTAAAAATAATGTAGTGATAGTTGCTAAGAAACTCAGTGATGCTTAAAGTAATGTAGAAAGAGTTTCGAACAACCTCAAAGTGATGCTGAAGGTCATTTAGGAAGAGTTGCTTATGAACTCAATTTAATGCCACAGTGATGTCGTGAGAATTGCTCAACAACTCAAAATGATGCAAACAGTAATGTAGTGATAGGTGCTAATAAACTCAAAGTGAAACTGACAGTAATGTAGAAAGAGTTGCTACGAACCTTAAAATAATGCAACAATAATGTTGTAAGAGTTGCTACGGACCTCAAAACATTGCGACAGTGATGTCGGAAGAATTGCTAATGATCTCAAAATGATGCGACAGTGATGTAGTAAAAATTGCTAATGAACTCAAAATGATGCTAACAGTAATGGAGTGAAACTTTCAAATAACCTCAAAGTGATGCTTACAGTCATGTAGTAAGTGTTGCTACGACCCTCAAAATAATGCGACAGTAATGTAGTAAAAGTTGCTACGAACCTCAAAATATTGCGACAATGATGTCGGAAGAAATGCTAATGAACTCAAAATGATGCTGACAGTAATGTAGTGATAGTTGCTAATCAACTCAGTGATGCTTACAGGAATGTAGTAAGTGTTTCGAACAACCTCAAAGTGATGCTGACAGTCATGTAGTAAGAGTTGCTACGAACCTCAATATAATGCGACAGTGGTGTTAGAAGAATTGCTAATGATCTCAAAATGATGCGACAGTTATTTAGTAAGAATTGCTAATGAACTCAAAATGATGCTGACAGTAATGTAGTAAGAGTTGCTACGAACTTTAAAATAATGCAACAATAATGTAGTAAGAGTTGCTACGAACCTCAAAATAATGTGACAGTGATGTCAGAAGAATTGCTAATGATCTCAAAATTATGCGACAGTGATTCAGTAAGAATTGCTAATGAACTCAAAATGATGCTAACAGTGATGTAGTAAGTTTTTTGAATAACCTCAAAGTGATGCTGACAGTCATGTAGTAAAAGTTGCTACGCACCTCAAAATAATGCGACCGTGACGTAAGAAGAATTGCTCATGATCTCAAAATGATGCGACAGTGATGTGGTAAGAATTGCTAATGAACTCAATATGATGCTAACAGTAATGGAGTGAAAGTTTCGAATAACCTCAAAGTGATGCTGACAGTAATGTACTAAGAGTTGGTACGAACCTCAAAATAATTCGACAGTGATGTCAGAAGAATTGCTCATGAACTCAAAATGATGCTAACAGTAATGGAGTGAACGTTTCGAATAACCTCAAAGTGATGCTGACAGTCTTGTACTAAGAGTTGCTACGAACCTCAAAATAATGCGACAGTGATGTCGGAAGAATTGCTAATGATCTCAAAATGATGCGACAGTGATGTAGTTGGAATTGCTAATGAACTCAAAATGATGCTAACAGTAATGGAGTGAAACTTTCGAATAACCTCAAAGTGATGCTTACAGTCATGTAGTAAGTGTTGCTACGAACCTCAAAATAATGCGACAGTAATGTACTAAAAGTTGCTACGAACCTCAAAATATTGCGACAGTGATGTCGGAAGAATTGCTAATGAACTCAAGATGATGCTAACAGTAATGTAGTGATAGTTGCTAATCAAGTCAGTGATGCTTACAGTAATGTAGTAAGTGTTTCGAATAACCTCAAAGTGATGCTGACAGTTATTTAGTAAGAGTTGCTAATGAACTCAATTTAATGCTTCAGATTCATTCAAATTCAGATTCAGATTCAGATTCAGATTCAGATGACTTTATTTATCCCCGAGGGACAATTAAAATACGGTACAACTGAGCAGCATGACATTAAAAAACAAAACAAAGAAGAAAAAAAAACGGACATGACAGTGGGAATAAATAAGAGAATAAAAATAAGATTAAAGATAAAAATACAATAAATATACTACATACAGTATGTACACAATGTAGAATGAAGAGTAAGGTGACTGGAGTGAGTGAATAATGTGCAGACAATGTAAACAGTATAAACAGTGTAACAGTGAAGACAGGATATTGAGTAGTCCGGGGAGAGTATGTAGGTGTGTGTGTGTCGGGTGTTGGTGTGGGGAAGGTGTTAGCAGCTGGAGTTAAAGAGAAGAATGGCTTTGGGGACAATGGTGGCTTTCCTCCTCTCAGTTCTGCAGGCCACACAGCGGAGGCGTCGCCCAGAGGGGAGCCATTCAAATGCAGAGTGGAGTATGTGTGAGGGGTCTTCGATGATCTTGGCTCCCTGTCTCAGGGCCTGTTGGCTGTAAACGTGTGAAAGAGTTCTTACAGGCAGGCCGATGATTTTGGAGCACACTGATGCAGTGCGCTGCAGTCTGTTCCGGTTCTGGAGGCTGAGGGAGTGGAACCAGCAGGTTATGGAGGATGTGATGATGCTTTCCACAAAGGTGTAGTAGAAAGTCATCATTATGGGTGCGCTGACTCCAAAGGAATTGAGTTTCCTGAGGAGGAACAGTCGTTGGCGACACCTCCTGAGAATCTCCTCTGTGTTGGCAGAAAAGTTCAGGAGGTTGTCAAAGATTGTGCCCAGGTATTTGTACTCTTCGACCACTTCCACTGGCTTCCCGTGGATGGTGGTGATGACAGCAGAAGCCAGATCCCTCTGCTTGCTGGAGAAGGTCACCACCATCTCTTTGGTCTTGCTGACGTTCAGTTCTAGTTTGGAGCTGTCACACCACTCTACAAACTCCTGAAGAGCGGGTCCATGATGTCGTGCTGGGCCTGACAGCAGTGACAGGAGAACTGTGTCGTCAGCATATTTCACCAGGTGGCAGTTGGGCTGTGTGGATCGGCAGTCATCTGTGTAGAGGAGGAAGAGCAGGGGGGAGAGCACACAGCCTTGGGGGGAGCCAGTTGAGGTGAAGCGGAGGTCCGAAAGGGAGTTGTTGACCCGAACTTTCTGAGTCCTGTTGGTCAGAAAGTCCAGAATCCACAGTATAAGCTGGTCGTCCAGATGGAAGCAGGAGGAGAGTTTGGTGGCCAGGATGTGGGGCTGCAGTGTGTTAAATGCTGATGAGAAATCAGCGAACAGAAGTCTGGCGGAGGAGTTAGGAAGCTCCAGGTGCTTGTGGATGGAGTCCAAGATGAAGATTTTTGCATCCTCGACGCCTCTGCGTGCGCGATAAGAAAACTGGAGTGGGTCCATCAGGGGGTCGGTTGCTCTGATGATGTGCTGTTTTATGATCTTCTCCATGGCCTTCATCACCAGGGAGGTGAAGGCCACGGGGCGGAGATCGTTCAGAGACTTTGGGTTGGTTTTTTTGGGGATGGGGATGACTGTGGAGTGTTTCCACAGCTGGGGAACTGTGTGACTGTCCATGGAGTGTTGAAATAGAGTCCGGAAAACGATGCCTAGTTGCCCCGCACAGTGCCTCAGGACTCTGCTTCTGATGTTGTCGGGGCCGGGTGAGCTCCTTTCCCTGGTCCTCCTGAGGGCTCTCACCACGCCCTCCGTCGTGAAGGTATGAATGCTACAGTGATGTCGTGAGAATTGCTCAACAACTCAAAATGATGCTAACAGTAATGTAGTGATAGTTGCTAAAAAACTCAAAGTGATGCTGACAGTAATGTAGTAAGAGTTGCCACGAACCTTAAAATAATGCAACAATAATGTAGTAAGAGTTGCTACGAACCTCAAAATAATGTGACAGTGATGTCAGAAGAATTGCTAATGATCTCAAAATGATGCGACAGTGATGTAGTAAGAATTGCTAATGAAATCAAAATGATGCTAACAGTAATGGAGTGAACGTTTCGAATAACCTCAAAGTGATGCTGACAGTCATGTAGTAAGAGTTGCTACGAACCTCAAAATAATGCGACAGTCATGTAGTAAGAGTTGCTACGAACCTCAAAATGATGCTAAAAGTAATGTAGTAAAAGTTGCTACGAACCTCAAAATATTGCGACAGTGATGTCGGAAGAATTGCTAATTAACTCAAGATGATGCTAACAGTAATGGAGTGAAACTTTCGAATAACCTCAAAGTGATGCTGACAGTCATGTAAAAAGAGTTGCTACGAACCTCAAAATGATGCAACAGTGATGTCAGAAGAATTGCTAAAGATCTCAAAATGATGCGATAGTGATGTTAGAAGAATTGCTAATGATCACAAAATGATGCTAACAGTAATGGAGAGAACGTTTCGAATAACCTCAAAGTGATGCTGACAGTCATGTACTAATAGTTGCTACGAACCTCAAAATAATGCGACAGTAATGTAGTAAAAGTTGCTACGAACCTCAAAATATTGCGACAGTGATGTCGGAAGAATTGCTAATGAACTTAAAATGATGCTAAAAGTAATGTAGTGATAGTTGCTAATCAACTCAGTGATGCTTGCAGTAATGTAGTAAGTGTTTCGAATAACCTCAAAGTGATGCTGACAGTCATGTAGCAAGAGTTGCTACGAACCTCAAAATAATGCGACAGTGATGTCGGGAGAATTGCTAATGATCTCAAAATGATGCGACAGTGATGTAGTAACAATCGCTAATGAACTCAAAATGATGCTAACAGTAATGGAGTGAAACTTTCGAATAACCTCAAAGTGATGCTGACAGTCATGTCGTAAGTGTTGCTACAAATCTCAAAATAATGCGACAGTGATGTAGTAAAAGTTGCTACGAACCTCAAAATATTGCAACAGTGATGTCGGAAGAATTGCTAATGAACTTAAAATGATGCTAAAAGTAATGTAGTGATAGTTGCTAATCAACTCAGTGATGCTTGCAGTAATGTAGTAAGTGTTTCGAATAACCTCAAAGTGATGCTGACAGTCATGTAGCAAGAGTTGCTACGAACCTCAAAAAAATGCGACAGTGATGTCGGGAGAATTGCTAATGATCTCAAAATGATGCGACAGTGATGTAGTAACAATCGCTAATGAACTCAAAATGATGCTAACAGTAATGGAGTGAAACTTTCGAATAACCTCAAAGTGATGCTGACAGTCATGTAGTAAGAGTTGCTTCTAACCTCAAAATGATGCAACAGTGATGTCGGAAGAATTGATAATGAAGTCAAGATGATGCTAACAGTAATGTAGCGATAGTTGCTAAGAAAATCAGTGATGCTTAAAGTAATGTAGGAAGAGTTTCGAACAACCTCAAAGTGATGCTGACAGTCATGTACTAAGAGTTGCTACGAACCTCAAAATAATGCAACAGTAATGTAGTAAAAGTTGCTACGAACCTCAAAATATTGTGACAGTGATGTCGGAAGAATTGCTAATGAACTCAAGATGATGCTAAAAGTAATGGAGTGAAAGTTTCAAATAACCTCAAAGTGATGCTGACAGTCATGTACTAATAGTTGCTACGAACCTCAAAATAATGCGACAGTAATGTAGTAAAAGTTGCTACGAACCTCAAAATATTGCGACAGTGATGTCGGAAGAATTGCTAATGAACTCAAAATGATGCGACAGTGGTGTAGTAAGAATTGCTAATGAACTCAAAATGATGCTAACAGTAATGGAGTGAAAGTTTCGAAATAACCTCAAAGTGATGCTGACAGTCATGTAGTAAGTGTTGCTATGAACCTCAAAATATTGCGACAGTGATGTTGGAAGAATTGCTAATGAACTAAAAATGATGCTAACAGTAATGTAGTGATAGTTGCTAATTAACTCAGTGATGCTTACAGTATTGTAGTAAGTGTTTCGAACAACCTAAAAGTGATGCTGTCAGTCATGTAGTAAAAGTTGCTTCTAACCTCAAAATGATGCTAACAGTCATGTAGTGATACTGGCTAATCAACTCAGTGATGCTGACAGTGATGTAGTAAGTGTTTCAAACAACCTCAAAGTGAAGCTGACAGTCATGTAGTAAGAGTTGCTACGAACCTCAAAATATTGCGACAGTGATGTCGGAAGAATTGCTAATGAACTTAAAATGATGTTAAAAGTACTGTAGTGATAGTTGCTAATCAACTCAGTGATGCTTGCAGTAATGTCGTAAGTGTTTCGAATAACCTCAAAGTGATGCTGACAGTCATGTAGCAAGAGTTGCTACGAACCTCAAAATAATGCGACAGTGATGTCGGAAGAATTGCTAATGATCTCAAAATGATGCGACAGTTATGTAGTAAGAATCGCTAATTAACTCAAAATGATGTTAACAGTAATGGAGTGAAACTTTCGAATAACCTCAAAGTGATGCTGAAAGTCATGTCGTAAGTGTTGCTAAAAACCTCAAAATAATGTGACAGTCATGTAGTAAAAGTTGCTACGAACCTCAAAATATTGCGACAGTGATGTCGGAAGAATTGCTAATGAACTCAAGATGATGCTAACAGTAATGTAGCGATAGTTGCGAAGAAACTCAGTGATGTTTAAAGTAATGTAGGAAGAGTTTCGAACAACCTCAAAGTGATGCTGACAGTCATTTAGTAAGAGTTGCTAATGAACTCAATTCAATGCTACAGTGATGTCGTAAGAATTGCTCATTAACTCAAAATGATGCTAACAGTAATGTAGTGATAGTTGCTAATAAACTCAAAGTGATGCTGACAGTCATGTAGTAAGAGTTGCTACGAACCTAAAAATAATGCGACAGTAATGTAGTAAAAGTTGCTACAAACCTCAAAATATTGCGACAGTGATGTCAGAAGAATTGCTAATGATCTCAAAATGATGCGACAGTAATGTAGTGATAGTTGCTAATCAAGTCAGTGATGCTTACAGTAATGTAGTAAGTGTTTCGAACAACCTCAAAGTGACGCTGACAGTCATGTAGTAAGAGTTGCTTCTAACCTCAAAATGATGCTACAAGTAATGTAGTGATAGTTGCTAATGAACTCAAAGTGATGCTGACAGTGATGTCAAAAGAATTGTAAATGATCTCAAACTGATGCCACAGTGATGTAGTAAGAATTGCTAATGAACTCAAAATGATGCTAACAGTAATGGAGTGAAAGTTTCGAATAACCTCAAAGTGATGCTGACAGTCATGTAGTAAGTGTTGCTACGAACCTAAAAATATTGCGACAGTGATGTCGGAAGCATTTCTAATAAACTCAAAATGATGCTAACAGTAATGTAGTGATAGTTGCTAATAAACTAAAAGTGATGCTGACAGTCATGTAGTAAGAGTTGCTACGAACCTTAAAATAATGCAACAATAATGTAGTCAGAGTTGCTACGAACCTCAAAATAGCGTGACAGTGATGTCAGAAGAATTGCAAATGATCTCAAAATGATGCGACAGTGATGAAGTAAGAATTGCGAATGAACTCAAAATGATGCTAAAAGTAATGGAGTGAAAGTTTCAAATAACCTCAAAGTGATGCTGACAGTCATGTACTAATAGTTGCTACGAACCTCAAAATAATGCGACAGTAATGTAGTAAAAGTTGCTACGAACCTCAAAATATTGCGACAGTGATGTCGGAAGAATTGCTAATGAACTTAAAATGATGCTAAAAGTAATGTAGTGATAGTTGCTAATCAACTCAGTGATGCTTGCAGTAATGTAGTAAGTGTTTCGAATAACCTCAAATTGATGCTGACAGTCATGTAGCAAGAGTTGCTACGAACCTCAATATAATGCGACAGTGATGTCGGGAGAATTGCTAATGATCTCAAAATGATGCGACAGTGATGTAGTAAGAATCGCTAATGAACTCAAAATGATGCTAACAGTAATGGAGTGAAACTTTCGAATAACCTCAAAGTGATGCTAACAGTAATGGAGTGAAACTTTTGAATAACCTCAAAGTGATGCTGACAGTCATGTCGTAAGTGTTGCTACAAATCTCAAAATAATGCGACAGTCATGTAGTAAAAGTTGCTACGAACCTCAAAATATTGCGACAGTGATGTCGGAAGAATTGCTAATGAACTCACGATGATGCTAACAGTAATGTAGTGATAGTTGCTAATCAAGTCAATGATGCTTACAGTAATGTAGTAAGTGTTTCGAATAACCTCAAATTGATGCTGACAGTCATGTAGTAAGAGTTGCTACGAACCTCAAAATAATGCGACAGTGATGTCGGAAGAATTGCTAAAGATCTCAAAATGATGCGACAGTGATGTCAGAAGAATTGGTATTGATCTCAAAATGATGCTAACAGTAATGGAGTGAACGTTTCGAATAACCTCAAAGTGATGCTGATAGTCATGTAGTAAGAGTTGCTAATGAACCTCAAAATAATACGACAGTAATGTAGTAAACTTGCTACGAACCTCAAAATATTGCGACAGTGATGTTGGAAGAATTGCTAATGAACTCAAGATGATGCTAACAGTAATGTAGCTAAAGTTGCTAAGAAACTCAGTGATGCTTACAGCCATGTAGTAAGAGTTTCGAACAACCTCAAAGTGATGCTGACAGTCATTTATTAAGAGTTGCTAATGAACTCAATTTAATGCTACAGTGATGTCGTGAGAATTGCTCAACAACTCAAAATGATGCTAACAGTAATGTAGTGATAGTTGCTAATCAAGTCAGTGATGCTTCCAGTAATGTAGTAAGTGTTTCGAATAACCTCAAAGTGATGCTGACAGTCATGTAGTCAGAGTTGCTACGAACCTCAAAATAATACGACAGTAATGTAGTAAACTTGCTACGAACCTCAAAATATTGCGACAGTGATGTTGGAAGAATTGCTAATGAACTCAAGATGATGCTAACAGTAATGTAGCTAAAGTTGCAAAGAAACTCAGTGATGCTTACAGTCATGTAGTAAGAGTTTCGAACAACCTCAAAGTGATGCTGACAGTCATTTATTAAGAGTTGCTAATGAACTCAATTTAATGCTACAGTGATGTCGTGAGAATTGCTCAACAACTCAAAATGATGCTAACAGTAATGTAGTGATAGTTGCTAATCAAGTCAGTGATGCTTACAGTAATGTAGTAAGTGTTTCGAATAACCTCAACGTGATGCTGAAAGTCACGTACTAAGAGTTGCTACGAATCTCAAAATAATGCGACAGTAATGCAGTAAAAGTTGCTACGAACCTCAAAATATTGCGACAGTGATGTCGGAAGAATCGCTAATGAACTTAAAATGATGCAAACAGTGATGTAGTGATAGTTGCTAATCAAGTCAGTGATGCTTACAGTAATGTAGTAAGTGTTTCGAACAACCTCAAAGTGATGCTGACAGTCATGTAGTGACAGTTGCTAATAAACTCAAAGTGATGCTGACAGTAATGTAGTAAGAGTTGCTACGAATTTTAAAATAATGCAACAGTAATGTAGTAAGAGTTGCTACGAACCTCAAAATAATGTGACAGTGATGTCAGAAGAATTGCTAATGATCTCAAAATGATGCGACAGTGATGTAGTAAGAATTGCTAATGAACTCAAAATGATGCTAACAGTAGTGGAGTGAACGTTTCGAATAACCTCAAAGTGATGCTGACAGTCATGTACTAAGAGTTGCTACGAACGTCAAAATAATGCGACAGTAATGTAGTAAAAGTTGCTATGAACCTCAAAATATTGCGACAGTGATGTCGGAAGTATTGCGAATGAACTCAAGATGATGCTAAAAATAATGTAGTGATAGTTGCTAAGAAACTCAGTGATGCTTAAAGTAATGTAGAAAGAGTTTCGAACAACCTCAAAGTGATGCTGAAGGTCATTTAGGAAGAGTTGCTTATGAACTCAATTTAATGCCACAGTGATGTCGTGAGAATTGCTCAACAACTCAAAATGATGCAAACAGTAATGTAGTGATAGGTGCTAATAAACTCAAAGTGAAACTGACAGTAATGTAGAAAGAGTTGCTACGAACCTTAAAATAATGCAACAATAATGTAGTAAGAGTTGCTACGGACCTCAAAACATTGCGACAGTGATGTCGGAAGAATTGCTAATGATCTCAAAATGATGCGACAGTGATGTAGTAAAAATTGCTAATGAACTCAAAATGATGCTAACAGTAATGGAGTGAAACTTTCAAATAACCTCAAAGTGATGCTTACAGTCATGTAGTAAGTGTTGCTACGACCCTCAAAATAATGCGACAGTAATGTACTAAAAGTTGCTACGAACCTCAAAATATTGCGACAGTGATGTCGTAAGAATTGCTAATGAACTCAAAATGATGCTAAAAGTAATGTAGTGATAGTTGCTATTAACTCAGTGATGCTTAAAGTAATGTAGTAAGTGTTTCCAACAACCTCAAAGTGATGCTGACAGTCACGTAGTAAGAGTTTCAAACAACCTCAAAGTGATGCGACAGTGATGTAGTAAGAATTGCTAATGAACTCAAAATGATGCTAACAGTAATGGAGTGAAACTTTGAATAACCTCAAAGTGATGCTGACAGTCATTTAGTAAGAGTTGCTAATGAACTCAATTTAATGCTACAGTGATGTTGTGAGAATTGCTCAACAACGCAAAATGATGCTAACAGTAATGTAGTGATAGTTGCTAATGAACTCAAAGTGATGCTGACAGTAATGTAGTAAGAGTTGCTACGAACCTTAAAATAATGCAACAATAATGTAGTCAGAGTTGCTACGAACCTCAAAATATTGCGACAGTGATGTCGGAAGAATTGCTAATGATCTCAAAATGATGCGACAGTGATGTAGTAAGAATTGCTAATGAACTCAAAATGATGCTAACAGTAATGGAGTGAAACTTTGAATAACCTCAAAATGATGCTGACAGTCATGTAATAAGAGTTGCTACGAACCTTAAAATAATGCAACAATAATGTAGTAAGAGTTGCTACGAACCTCAAAATAATGCGACAGTGATGTCAGAAGAATTGCTAAAGATCTCAAAATGATGCGACAGTGATTTTGTAAGAATCGCTAATGAACTCAAAATGATGCTAACAGTAATGGAGTGAACGTTTCGAATAACCTCAAAGTGATATTGACAGTCATGTACTAAGAGTTGCTACGAACCTCAAAATAATGCGACAGTGATGTCGGAAGAATTGCTAATGATCTCAAAATGATGCGACAGTGATGTAGTAAGAATTGCTAATGAACTCAAAATGATGCGAACAGAAATGGAGTGAAATTTTCAAAATAACCTCAAAGTGATGCTGACAGTCATTTAATAAGAGTTGCTAATGAACTCAATTTAATGCTACAGTGATGTCGTGAGAATTGCTCATGAACTCAAAATGATGCTAACATTAATGTAGTAAGAGTTGCGAATAAACTTAAAGTGATGCTGACAGTAATGTAGTAAGAGTTGCTACGAACCTTAAAATAATGCAACAATAATGTAGTAAGAGTTGCTACGAACCTTGAAATAATGCAACAATAATGTAGTAAGAGTTGTTACGAACCTCAAAATAATGTGACAGTGATGTCAGAAGAATTGCAAATGATCTCAAAATGATGCGACAGTGATGTAGTAAGAATTGCTAATGAACTGAAAATGATGCTAAAAGTAATGGAGTGAAAGTTTCGAATAACCTCAAAGTGATGCTGACAGTCATGTACTAAGAGTTGCTACGAACCTCATAATAATGCGACAGTAATGTAGTAAAAGTTGCTACGAACCTCAAAATATTGCGACAGTGATGTCGGAAGAATTGCTAATGAACTTAAAATGATGCTTACAGTAATGTAGTTATAGTTGCTAATCAACTCAGTGATGCTTACAGTAATGTAGTAAGTGTTTCGAACAACCTCAAAGTGATGCTAGCAGTCATGTAGTAAGAGTTGCTACGAACCTCAAAATAATGCGACAGTGATGTCGGAAGAATTGCTAAAGATCTCAAAATGATGCGACAGTGATGTCAGAAGAATTGCTAATGATCTCAAAATGATGCTAACAGTAATGGAGTGAACGTTTCGAATAACCTCAAAGTGATGCTGGCAGTCATGTACTAAGAGTTGCTACGAACCTCAAAATAATGCAACAGTGATGTCGGAAGAATTGCGAATGAACTCAAGATGATGCTAACAGTAATGGAGTGAAACTTTCGAATAACCTCAAAGTGATGCTGACAGTCATGTAGTAAGTTTTGCTACAAACCTCAAAATAATGCGACAGTAATGTAGTAAAAGTCGCTACGAACCTCAAAATATTGAGACAGTAATGTCGGAAGAATTGCTAATGAACTCAAGATGATGCTCACAGTCATGTAGTGATAGTTGCTAAGAAACTCAGTGATGCTTACAGTAATTTAGTAAGAGTTTCAAACAACCTCAAAGTGATGCTGACAGAAATTTAGTAAGAGTTGCTAATGAACTCAATTTAATGCTACAGTGATGTCGTGAGAATTGCTCAACAACTCAAAATGATGCGAACAGTTATGTAGTGATAGTTGCTAAAAAACTCAAAGTGATTCTGACAGTAATGTAGTAAGAGTTGCTACGAACCTTAAAATAATGCAACAATTATGTAGTAAGAGTTGCTACGAACCTCAAAATATTGCGACAGTGATGTCGGAAGAATTGCTAATGAACTCAAAATGATGCGACAGTGATGGAGGAAGAATTGCTTATGAACTCAAAATGATGCTAACAGTAATGTAGTGATAGTTGCTATTCAACTCAGTGATGCTTACAGTAATGTAGTAAGTGTTTCGAACAACCTCAAAGTGATGCTGACAGTCATGCAGTAAGTGTTGCTACGAACCTCAAAATATTGCGACAGTGATGTCGGAAGAATTGCTAATGAACTTGAAATGATGCTAACAGTAATGTAGTGATAGTTGCTAATTAACTCAGTGATGCTTACAGTAATGTAGTAAGTGTTTCCAACAACCTAAAAGTGATGCTGACAGTAATGTAGTAAGAGTTGCTACGAACCTTAAAATAATGCAACAATAATGTAGTAAGAGTTGCTACGAACCTCAAAATATTGCGACAGTGATGTCGGAAGAATTGCTAATGATCTCAAAATGATGCAACAGTGATGTAGTAAGAATTGCTAATGAACTCAAGATGATGCTAACAGTAATGGAGTGAAACTTTGAATAACCTCAAAGTGATGCTGAAAGTCATGTACTAAGAGTTGCTACAAACCTCAAAATAATGTGACAGTAATGTAGTAAAAGTTGCTACGAACCTCAAAATATTGCGACAGTGATGTCGGAAGAATTCCTAATGAACTCAAAATGATGCTAACAGTAATGTAGTGATAGTTGCTAATCAACTCAGTGATGCTTACAGTAATGTAGTGATAGTTGCTAATCAACTCAGTGATGCTTACAGTAATGTAGTCAGTGTTTCGAATAACCTCAAAGTGATGCTGACAGTCATGTAAAAAGAGTTGCTACGAACCTCAAAATAATGCGACAGTGATGTCAGAAGAATTGCTAAAGATCTCAAAATGATGCAACAGTGATTTAGAAAGAATTTTTAATGAACTCAAAATGATGCTAACAGTCATGGAGTGAACGTTTCGAATAACCTCAAAGTGATGCTGACAGTCATGTACTAAGAGTTGCTACGAACCTCAAAATATTGCGACAGTGATGTCGGAAGAATTGGTAATGATCTCAAAATGATGCGACAGTGATGTAGTAAGAATTGCTAATGAACTCAAAATGATGCTAACAGAAATGGAGTGAAATTTTCAAAATAACCTCAAAGTGATGCTGACAGTCATGTACTAAAAGTTGCTACGAACCTCAAAATAATGCGACAGTAATGTAGTAAAAGTTGCTACGAACCTCAAAATATTGCGACAGTGATGTCGGAAGAATTTCTAATGAACTCAAAATGATGCTAACAGTAATGTAGTGATAGTTGCTAATAAACTCATTGATGCTAACAGTAATGTAGTGATAGTTGCTAATAAACTCAAAGTGATGCTGACAGTCATTTAGTAAGAGTTGCTAATGAACTCAATTTAATGCTACAGTGATGTCGTGAGAATTGCTCATAAACTCAAAATGATGCTAACAGTAATGTAGTGATAGTTGCTAAGAAACTTAAAGTGATGCTGACAGTAATGTAGGTATAGTTGCTAATAAACTCAAAGTGATGCTGACAGTCATGTAGTAAGACTTGCTACGAACCTTAAAATAATGCAACAATAATGTAGTAAGAGTTGCTACGAACCTCAAAATATTGCGACAGTGATGTTGGAAGAATTGCTAATGATCTCAAAATGATGCGACAGTGATGTAGTAAGAATTGCTAATGAACTCAAAATGATGCGACAGTGATGTATTAAGAATTGCTAATGAACTCAAAATGATGGGACAGTGATGTCGAAAGAATTGCAAATGAACTCAAAATGATGCTAAAAGTAATGTAGTGATAGTTGCTATTAACTCAGTGATGCTAACAGTAATGTAGTGATAGTTGCTAATAAACTCAAAGTGATGCTGACAGTCATTTAGTAAGAGTTGCTAATGAACTCAATTTAATGCTACAGTGATGTCGTGAGAATTGCTCATGAACTCAAAATGATGCTAACAGTAATGTAGTGATAGTTGCTAATAAACTTAAAGTGATGCTGACAGTAATGTAGGTATAGTTGCTAATAAACTCAAAGTGATGCTGACAGTCATGTAGTAAGAGTTGCTACGAACCTTACAATAATGCAACAATAATGTAGTAAGAGTTGCTACGAACCTCAAAATATTGCGACAGTGATGTCGGAAGAATTGCTAATGATCTCAAAATGATGCGACAGTGATGTAGTAAGAATTGCTAATGAACTCAAAATGATGCGACAGTGATGTAGTAAGAATTGCTAAGGAACTCAAAATGATGCTAAAAGTAATGTAGTGATAGTTGCTATTAACTCAGTGATGCTTAAAGTAATGTAGTAAGTGTTTCCAACAACCTCAAAGTGATGCTGACAGTCATGTAGTAAGAGTTTCAAACAACCTCAAAGTGATGCGACAGTGATGTAGTAAGAATTGCTAATGAACTCAAAATGATGCTAACAGTAATGGAGTGAAACTTTGAATAACCTCAAAGTGATGCTGACAGTCATGTACTAAGAGTTGCTACGAACCTTAAAATAATGCAACAATAATGGAGTAAGAGTTGCTACGAACCTCAAAATATTGCGACAGTGATGTCGGAAGAATTGCTAATGATCTCAAAATGATGCGACAGTGATGTAGTAAGAATTGCTAATGAACTCAAAATGATGCTAACAGTAATGGAGTGAAACTTTGAATAATCTCAAAGTGATGCTGACAGTCATGTACTAAGAGTTGCTACGAACCTCAAAATAATGTGACAGTAATGTAGTAAAAGTCGCTACGAACCTCAAAATATTGCGACAGTGATGTCGGAAGAATTCCGAATGAACTCAAAATGATGCTCACAGTAATGTAGTGATAGTTGCTAATCAACTCAGTGATGCTTACAGTAATGTAGTAAGTGTTTAGAATAACCTCAAAGTGATGCTGACAGTCATGTACAAAGAGTTGCTACGAACCTCAAAATAATGCAACAGTAATGTAGTAAAAGTTGCTACGAACCTCAAAATATTGCGCCAGTGATGTCGGAAGAATTGCTAATGAACTTAAAATGATGGTAACAGTAATGTACTGATAGTTGCTTATCAACTCAGTGAGGCTTACAGTAATGTAGTAAGTGTTTCGAGTAACCTCAAAGTGATGCTGACAGTCATGTACTAAGAGTTGCTACGAACCTCAAAATAATGCGACAGTGATGTCGGAAGAATTGCTAATGATCTCAAAATGATGCGACAGTGATGTCGGAAGAATTGCTAATGATCTCAAAATGATGCGACAGTGATGTAGTAAGAATTGCTAATGAACTCAAAATGATGCTAACAGAAATGGAGTGAAATTTTCAAAATAACCTCAAAGTGATGCTGACAGTCATTTAATAAGAGTTGCTAATGAACTCAATTTAATACTACAGTGATGTCGTGAGAATTGCTCATGAACTCAAAATGATGCTAACAGTAATGTAGTGATAGTTGCTAATAAACTTAAAGTGATGCTGACAGTAATGTAGTAAGAGTTGCTACGAACCTTAAAATAATGCAACAACAATGTAGTAAGAGTTGCTACGAACCTTGAAATAATGCAACAATAATGTAGTTAGAGTTGTTACGAACCTCAAAATATTGCGACAGTGATGTCGGAAGAATTGCTAATGAACTTAAAATGATGCTTACAGTAATGTAGTGATAGTTGCTAATCAACTCAGTGATGCTTACAGTAATGTCGTAAGTGTTTCGAATAACCTCAAAGTGATGCTGACAGTCATGTAGTAACAGTTGCTACGAACCTCAAACTAATGCGACAGTGATGTCGGAAGAATTGCTAATGATCTAAAAATGATGCGACAGTGATGTAGTAAGATTTGCTAATGAACTCAAAATGATGCTAGCAGTAATGGAGTGAAAGTTTCGAATAACCTCAAAGTGATGCTGACAGTCATGTAGTAAGAGTTGCTAATGAACTCAATTTAATGCTACAGTGATGTCGTAAGAATTGCTAATAAACTCAAAATGATGCTAACAGTAATGTCGTGATAGTTGCTAATAAACTCAAAGTGATGCTGACAGTAATGTAGTAAGAGTTGCTACGAACCTTTAAATAATGCAACAATAATGTAGTAAGAGTTGCTACGAACCTCAAAATAATGCGACAGTGATTGTAGAAGAATTGCTAATGATCTCAAAATGATGCGACAGTGATGTAGTAAGTGTTTCGAACAACCTCAAAGTGATGCTGACAGTCATGTAGTAAGAGTTGCTACAAACCACAAAATAATGCGAAAGGGATGTCGAAAGAATTGCTAATGATCTCAAAATGATGCGACAGTCATTTAGTAAGAATTGCTAATGAACTCAAAATGATGCTAAGAGTCATGGAGTGAAAGTTTTGAATAACCTCAAAGTAATGCTGACGGTCATGTAGTAAGAGTTGCTGCGAACCTCAAAATAATGCGACAGTGATGTAGTAAAAGTTGCTACGAACCTCAAAATATTGCGACAGTGATGTCGGATGAATTTCTAATGAACTCAAAATGATAGTAACAGTAATGTAGTGATAGTTGCTAATCAACTCAGTGATGCTTCCAGTAATGTAGTAAGTGTTTCGAAAAACCTCAAAGTGATGCTGACAGTCATGTAGTAAGAGTTGCTACGAACCTCGAAATAATGCTCCAGTGATGTAGTAAGAATTGCTAATGATCTCAAAATAATGCTACAGTGATGTAGTATGAATTGCTATTGAACTCAAAATGATGCTAACAGTAACGTAGTGATAGTTGCTAATCAACTCAGTGATGCTTACAGTAATGTAGTAAGAGTTTCGAACAACCTCAAAGTGATGCTGACAGTCATGTAGTAAGTGTTTTGAACAACCTTAAAGTGATGCTGACAGTCATGTATTAAGAGTTGCTACGAACCTCAAAATAATGCAACAGTGATGTCAGAAGAATTGCTAATGAACTCAAAATGATGCTGACAGTGATGTTGAAAGAATTGCTAATAAACTAAAAATGATGCTCACAGGAACGTAGTGATAGCTGCTAAGAACTTAAAAATGATGCTACAGTGATGTAGGAAGATTTTAATAAAATCAAAAATGATTTTGACAGTGATGTCTTATGAATTGCTAATGAACTCAAAATGATGTAACAGTAATGGAGTGAAACATTGAATAACCTCAAAGTGATGCTGACAGTCATGTACTAAGAGTTGCTACGAACCTCGAAACAATGTGACAGTAATGTAATAAAAGTTGCTACGAACCTCAAAATATTGCGACAGTGATGTCGGAAGAATTCCTAATGAACTCAAAATGATGCAAACAGTAATATAATGATAGCTGCTAATCAACTCAGTGATGCTGACAGTAATGTAGTAAGTGTTTCGAATAACCTCAAAGTGATGCTGACAGTCATGTACAAAGAGTTGCTACGAACCTCAAAATAATGCGACAGTAATGTAGTAAAAGATGCTACGAACCTCAAAATATTGCGACAGTGATTTCGGAAGAATTGCTAATGAACTTAAAATGATGCTAATAGTAATGTAGTGATGGTTGCTTATCAACTCAGTGAGGCTTACAGTAATGTAGTAAGTGTTTCGAATAACCTCAAAGTGATGCTGACAGTCATGTAGTAAGAGTTGCTACGAACCTCAAAATAATGCGACAGTGATGTCAGAAGAATATCAAAAGATCTCAAAATGATACGACAGTGATTTAGTAAGAATTGCTAATGAACTCAAAATGATGCTAACAGTAATGGAGTGAACGTTTCGAATAACCTCAAAGTGATGCTGACAGTCATGTACTAAGAGTTGCTACGAACCTCAAAATAATGCGACAGTGATGTCAGAAGAATTGCTAATGATCTCAAAATGATGCGCAGTGATGTAGTAAGAATGGCTAATGAACTCAAAATGATGCTAACAGTAATGGAGTGAAAGTTTCGAATTACCTCAAAGTGATGCTAACGGTCCTGTAGTAAGAGTTGCTACGAACCTCAAAATAATGCTACAGTAATGTAGTAAAAGTTGCTCCGAATCTAAAAATATTGCGACAGTGATGTCGGAAGAATTGCTAATGAACTCAAAATGATGCTAACAGTAATGTAGTGATAGTTGCTAAAAACTCAAGTGATGCTTACAGTAATGTAGTGTTTCTAACAACCTCAAAGTGATGCTAACGGTCATGTAGTAAGAGTTGCTACAAACCTCAAAATAATGCTACAGTAATGTAGTAAAAGTTGCTACGAACCTCAAAATATTGCGACAGTGATGTCGGAAGAATTCCTAATGAACTCAAAATGATGCAAACAGTAATATAGTGATAGCTGCTAATCAACTCAGTGATGCTGACAGTAATGTAGTAAGTGTTTCGAATAACCTCAAAGTGATGCTGACAGTCATGTACAAAGAGTTGCTACGAACCTCAAAATAATGCGACAGTAATGTAGTAAAAGATGCTACGAACCTCAAAATATTGCTACAGTGATGTAGGAAGATTTTAATAAAATCAAAAATGATTTTGACAGTGATGTCTTATGAATTGCTAATGAACTCAAAATGATGTAACAGTAATGGAGTGAAACATTGAATAACCTCAAAGTGATGCTGACAGTCATGTACTAAGAGTTGCTACGAACCTCGAAACAATGTGACAGTAATGTAATAAAAGTTGCTACGAACCTCAAAATATTGCGACAGTGATGTCGGAAGAATTCCTAATGAACTCAAAATGATGCAAACAGTAATATAGTGATAGCTGCTAATCAACTCAGTGATGCTGACAGTAATGTAGTAAGTGTTTCGAATAACCTCAAAGTGATGCTAACAGTCATGTAGTAAGAGTTGCTACGAACCTCAAAATAATGCGACAGTGATGTCAGAAGAATATCAAAAGATCTCAAAATGATACGACAGTGATTTAGTAAGAATTGCTAATGAACTCAAAATGATGCTAACAGTAATGGAGTGAACGTTTCGAATAACCTCAAAGTGATGCTGACAGTCATGTACTAAGAGTTGCTACGAACCTCAAAATAATGCGACAGTGATGTCAGAAGAATTGCTAATGATCTCAAAATGATGCGCAGTGATGTAGTAAGAATGGCTAATGAACTCAAAATGATGCTAACAGTAATGGAGTGAAAGTTTCGAATTACCTCAAAGTGATGCTAACGGTCCTGTAGTAAGAGTTGCTACGAACCTCAAAATAATGCTACAGTAATGTAGTAAAAGTTGCTCCGAATCTCAAAATATTGCGACAGTGATGTCGGAAGAATTGCTAATGAACTCAAAATGATGCTAACAGTAATGTAGTGATAGTTGCTAAAAACTCAAGTGATGCTTACAGTAATGTAGTGTTTCTAACAACCTCAAAGTGATGCTAACGGTCATGTAGTAAGAGTTGCTACAAACCTCAAAATAATGCTACAGTAATGTAGTAAAAGTTGCTACGAACCTCAAAATATTGCGACAGTTATGTCTGAAGAATTTCTAATGAACTCAAAATGATGCTAACAGTAATGTAGTGATAGTTGCTAATAAACTCAGTGATGCTGACAGTAATGTAGTAAGAGTTGCTTCTAACCTCAAAATGATGCAAACAGTAAAGTAGTAAGAGTTTCTTCGAACCTCAAAATAATGCGACAGTGATGTCGTAATAATTGCTAATAAACTCAAAATGATGCTAACAGTAATGTCGTGATAGTTGCTAATAAACTCAAAGTGATGCTGACAGTAATGTAGTAAGAGTTGCTACGAACCTTTAAATAATGCAACAATAATGTAGTAAGAGTTGCTACGAACCTCAAAATATTGCGACAGTGATGTCGGAAGAATTGCTAATGATCTCAAAATGATGCGACAGTGATTTCGTAAGAATTGCTAATGAACTCAAAATGATGCTAAGATTAATGGAGTGAAAGTTTCGAATAACCTCAAAGTGATGCTGACAGTCATGTAGTAAGAGTTGCTACGAACCTCAAAATAATGCGACAGTGATGTAGTAAGAATTGCTAAAGATCTCAAAATAATGCTACAGTGATGTAGTAAGAATTGCTAATGAACTGAAAATGATGCTAAAAGTAATGGAGTGAAAGTTTCGAATAACCTCAAAGTGATGCTGGCAGTCATGTAGTAAGAGTTGGTACGAACCTCAAAATAATGCTACAGTGATGTAGTAAGAATTGCTAATGATCTCAAAATAATGCTACAGTGATGTAGTAAGAATTGCTAATGAACTGAAAATGATGCTAAAAGTAATGGAGTAAAAGTTTCGAATAACCTCAAAGTGATGCTGGCAGTCATGTACTAAGAGTTGCTACGAACCTCAAAATAATGCAACAGTGATGTCGGAAGAATTGCTAATGAACTCAAGATGATGCTAACAGTAATGGAGTGAAACTTTCGAATAACCTCAAAGTGATGCTGACAGTCATGTAGTAAGTTTTGCTACAAACCTCAAAATAATGCGACAGTAATGTAGTAAAAGTCGCTACGAACCTCAAAATATTGCGACAGTAATGTCGGAAGAATTGCTAATGAACTCAAGATGATGCTCACAGTAATGTAGTGAAAGTTGCTAAGAAACTCAGTGATGCTTACAGTAATGTAGTAAGAGTTTCGAACAACCTCAAAGTGATGCTGACAGTCATGTAGTAAGAGTTGCTAATGAACTCAATTTAATGCTACAGTGATTTCGTGAGAATTGCGCAAAAACTCAAAATGATGCCAACACTAATGTAGTGATTGTTGCTAATAAACTCAAAGTGATGCGACAGTAATGTATTAAGAGTTGCTACGAACTTTAAAATAATGCAACAATAATGTAGTAAGAGTTGCTACGAACCTCAAAATATTGCGACAGTGATGTCGGAAGAATTGCTATTGAACTCAAAATGATGCTAAGAGTAACGTAGTGATAGTTGCTAATCAACTCAGTGATGCTGACAGTCATGTAGTAAGTGTTTTGAACAACCTCAAAGTGATGCTGACAGTCATGTTGTAAGTGTTTTGAACAACCTCAAAGTGATGCTGACAGTCATGAACTAAGAGTTGCTCCGAACCTTAAAATAATGCAACAATAATGTAGTAAGAGTTGCTACGAACCTCAAAATATTGCGACAGTGATGTCGGAAGAATTGCTAATGATCTCAAAATGATGCGACAGTGATGTCGTAAGAATTGCTAATGAACTCAAAATGATGCTAAAAGTAATGTAGTGATAGTTGCTATTAACTCAGTGATGCTTAAATTAATGTAGTAAGTGTTTCCAAAAACCTCAAAGTGATGCTGACAGTCATGTAGTAAGAATTTCAAACAACCTCAAAGTGATGCTGACAGTAATGTAGTAAGAGTTGCTACAAACCTTAAAATAATGCAACAATAATGTAGTAAGAGTTGCTACGAACCTCAAAATATTGCGACAGTGATGTCGGAAGAATTGCTAATGAACTCAAGATGATGCTAACAGTAATGTCGTGATAGTTGCTAAGAAACTCAGTGATGCTTATAGTAATGTAGTAAGAGTTTCGAACAACCTCAAAGTGATGCTGACAGTCATTTAGTAAGAGTTGCGAATGAACTCAATTTAATGCTACAGTGATGTCGTGAGAATTGCTCATAAACTCAAAATGATGCTAACAGTAATGTAGTGATAGTTGCTAATAAACTCAAAGTGATGCTGATAGTCATGTAGTAAGAGTTGCTACGAACCTTAAAATAATGCAACAATAATGTAGTAAGAGTTGCTTCGAACCTCAAAATATTGCGACAGTGATGTCGGAAGAATTGCTAATAATCTCAAAATGATGCGACAGTGATGTAGTAAGAATTGCTAATGAACTCAAAATGATGCGACAGTGATGTAGTAAGAATAGCTAATGAACTCAAAATAATGGGACAGTGATGTCGTAAGAATTGCTAATGAACTCAAAATGATGCTAAAAGTAATGTAGTGATAGTTGCTATTAACTCAGTGATGCTTAAATTAATGTAGTAAGTGTTTCCAAAAACCTCAAAGTGATGCTGACAGTCATGTAGTAAGAGTTTCAAACAACCTCAAAGTGATGCGACAGTGATGTAGTAAGAATTGCTAATGAACTCAAAATGATGCTAAAAGTAATGGAGTGAAACTTTGAATAACCTCAAAGTGATGCTGACAGTCATTTAGTAAGAGTTGCTAATGAACTCAATTTAATGCTACAGTGATGTTGTGAGAATTGCTAAACAACGCAAAATGATGCTAATAGTAATTTAGTGATAGTTGCTAATAAACTCAAAGTGATGCTGACAGTAATGTAGTAAGAGTTGCTACAAACCTTAAAATAATGCAACAATAATGTAGTAAGAGTTGCTACGAACCTCAAAATATTGCGACAGTGATGTCGGAAGAATTGCTAATGAACTCAAAATGATGCGACAGTGATGTAGTAAGAATTGCTAATGAACTCAAAATGATGCTAACAATAATGGAGTGAAACTTTGAATAACCTCAAAGTGATGCTGACAGTCATGTACTAAGAGTTGCTACGAACCTCAAAATAATGTGACAGTAATGTAGTAAAACTTGCTACGAACCTCAAAATATTGCGACAGTGATGTCGGAAGAATTCATAATGAACTCAAAATGATGCTAACAGTAATGTAGTGATAGTTGCTAATCAACTCAGTGATGCTTACAGTAATGTAGTAAGTGTTTCGAATAACCTCAAAGTGATGCTGACAGTCATGTACAAAGAGTTGCTACGAACCTCAAAATAATGCGACAGTAATGTAGTAAAAGATGCTACGAACCTCAAAATATTGCGACAGTGATGTCGGAAGAATTGCTAATGAACTTAAAATGATGCTAACAGTAATGTAGTGATAGTTGCTTATCAACTCAGTGAGGCTTAAAGTAATGTAGTCAGTGTTTCGAATAACCTCAAAGTGATGCTGACAGTCATGTAGTAAGAGTTGCTACGAACCTCAAAATAATGCGACAGTGATGTCAGAAGAATTGCAAAAGATCTCAAAATGATGCGACAGTGATTTAGTAAGAATTGCTAATGAACTCAAAATGATGCTAACAGTAATGGAGTGAACGTTTCGAATAACCTCAAAGTGATGCTAACGGTCATGTAGTAAGAGTTGCTACAAACCTCAAAATAATGCTACAGTAATGTAGTAAAAGTTGCTACGAACCTCAAAATATTGCGACAGTGATGTCGGAAGAATTTCTAATGAACTCAAAATGATGCTAACAGTAATGTAGTGATAGTTGCTAATAAACTCATTGATGCTGACAGTAATGTAGTAAGTGTTTCGAAAAACCTCAAAGTGATACTGACAGTCATGTATTAAGAGTTGCTTCTGACCTCAAAATGATGCAAACAGTAAAGTAGTAAGAGTCCTTCGAACCTCAAAATAATGCGACAGTGATGTCGTAAGAATTTCTAATGAACACAAGATGATGCTAACAATAATGTAGTGATGGTTGCTAATGAACTCAGTGATGCTTACAGTAATGTAGTAGGAGTTTCGAACAACCGCAAAGTGATGCTGACAGTCATGTAGTAAGTGTTTCGAACAACTTCAAAGTGATGCTGACAGTCATGTAGTAAGAGTTGCTCATGAACTCAAAATAATGCGACAGTGATGTCGTAAGAATTGCTAATAAACTCAAAATGATGCTAACAGTAATGTCGTGATAGTTGCGAATAAACTCAAAGTGATGCTGACAGTAATGTAGTAAGAGTTGCTACGAACCTTTAAATAATGCAACAATAATGTAGTAAGAGTTGCTACGAACCTCAAAATACTGCGACAGTGATGTCGGAAGAATTGCTAATGATCTCAAAATGATGCGACAGTGATTTCGTAAGAATTGCTAATGAACTCAAAATGATGCTAAGATTAATGGAGTGAAAGTTTCGAATAACCTCAAAGTGATGCTGACAGTCATGTAGTAAGAGTTGCTACGAACCTCAAAATATTGCGACAGTGATGTCGGAAGAATTGCTAATGAACTCAAAATGATGCTAACAGTAATGTAGTGATAGTTGCTAAAAACTCAAGTGATGCTTACAGTAATGTAGTGTTTCTAACAACCTCAAAGTGATGCTAACGGTCATGTAGTAAGAGTTGCTACAAACCTCAAAATAATGCTACAGTAATGTAGTAAAAGTTGCTACGAACCTCAAAATATTGCGACAGTGATGTCTGAAGAATTTCTAATGAACTCAAAATGATGCTAACAGTAATGTAGTGATAGTTGCTAATAAACTCAGTGATGCTGACAGTAATGTAGTAAGAGTTGCTTCTAACCTCAAAATGATGCAAACAGTAAAGTAGTAAGAGTTTCTTCGAACCTCAAAATAATGCGACAGTGATGTCGTAAGAATTGCTAATAAACTCAAAATGATGCTAACAGTAATGTCGTGATAGTTGCTAATAAACTCAAAGTGATGCTGACAGTAATGTAGTAAGAGTTGCTACGAACCTTTAAATAATGCAACAATAATGTAGTAAGAGTTGCTACGAACCTCAAAATATTGCGACAGTGATGTCGGAAGAATTGCTATTGAACTCAAAATGATGCTGAGAGTAACGTAGTGATAGTTGCTAATCAACTCAGTGATGCTGACAGTCATGTAGTAAGTGTTTTGAACAACCTCAAAGTGATGCTGACAGTCATGTTGTAAGTGTTTTGAACAACCTCAAAGTGATGCTGACAGTCATGAACTAAGAGTTGCTCCGAACCTTAAAATAATGCAACAATAATGTAGTAAGAGTTGCTACGAACCTCAAAATATTGCGACAGTGATGTCGGAAGAATTGCTAATGATCTCAAAATGATGCGACAGTGATGTCGTAAGAATTGCTAATGAACTCAAAATGATGCTAAAAGTAATGTAGTGATAGTTGCTATTAACTCAGTGATGCTTAAATTAATGTAGTAAGTGTTTCCAAAAACCTCAAAGTGATGCTGACAGTCATGTAGTAAGAGTTTCAAACAACCTCAAAGTGATGCGACAGTGATGTAGTAAGAATTGCTAATGAACTCAAAATGATGCTAAAAGTAATGGAGTGAAACTTTGAATAACCTCAAAGTGATGCTGACAGTCATTTAGTAAGAGTTGCTAATGAACTCAATTTAATGCTACAGTGATGTTGTGAGAATTGCTAAACAACGCAAAATGATGCTAATAGTAATTTAGTGATAGTTGCTAATAAACTCAAAGTGATGCTGACAGTAATGTAGTAAGAGTTGCTACAAACCTTAAAATAATGCAACAATAATGTAGTAAGAGTTGCTACGAACCTCAAAATATTGCGACAGTGATGTCGGAAGAATTGCTAATGAACTCAAAATGATGCGACAGTGATGTAGTAAGAATTGCTAATGAACTCAAAATGATGCTAACAATAATGGAGTGAAACTTTGAATAACCTCAAAGTGATGCTGACAGTCATGTACTAAGAGTTGCTACGAACCTCAAAATAATGTGACAGTAATGTAGTAAAAGTTGCTACGAACCTCAAAATATTGCGACAGTGATGTCGGAAGAATTCATAATGAACTCAAAATGATGCTAACAGTAATGTAGTGATAGTTGCTAATCAACTCAGTGATGCTTACAGTAATGTAGTAAGTGTTTCGAATAACCTCAAAGTGATGCTGACAGTCATGTACAAAGAGTTGCTACGAACCTCAAAATAATGCGACAGTAATGTAGTAAAAGATGCTACGAACCTCAAAATATTGCGACAGTGATGTCGGAAGAATTGCTAATGAACTTAAAATGATGCTAACAGTAATGTAGTGATAGTTGCTTATCAACTCAGTGAGGCTTAAAGTAATGTAGTCAGTGTTTCGAATAACCTCAAAGTGATGCTGACAGTCATGTAGTAAGAGTTGCTACGAACCTCAAAATAATGCGACAGTGATGTCAGAAGAATTGCAAAAGATCTCAAAATGATGCGACAGTGATTTAGTAAGAATTGCTAATGAACTCAAAATGATGCTAACAGTAATGGAGTGAACGTTTCGAATAACCTCAAAGTGATGCTAACGGTCATGTAGTAAGAGTTGCTACAAACCTCAAAATAATGCTACAGTAATGTAGTAAAAGTTGCTACGAACCTCAAAATATTGCGACAGTGATGTCGGAAGAATTTCTAATGAACTCAAAATGATGCTAACAGTAATGTAGTGATAGTTGCTAATAAACTCATTGATGCTGACAGTAATGTAGTAAGTGTTTCGAAAAACCTCAAAGTGATACTGACATTCATGTATTAAGAGTTGCTTCTGACCTCAAAATGATGCAAACAGTAAAGTAGTAAGAGTCCTTCGAACCTCAAAATAATGCGACAGTGATGTCGTAAGAATTTCTAATGAACACAAGATGATGCTAACAATAATGTAGTGATGGTTGCTAATGAACTCAGTGATGCTTACAGTAATGTAGTAGGAGTTTCGAACAACCGCAAAGTGATGCTGACAGTCATGTAGTAAGTGTTTCGAACAACTTCAAAGTGATGCTGACAGTCATGTAGTAAGAGTTGCTCATGAACTCAAAATAATGCGACAGTGATGTCGTAAGAATTGCTAATAAACTCAAAATGATGCTAACAGTAATGTCGTGATAGTTGCGAATAAACTCAAAGTGATGCTGACAGTAATGTAGTAAGAGTTGCTACGAACCTTTAAATAATGCAACAATAATGTAGTAAGAGTTGCTACGAACCTCAAAATACTGCGACAGTGATGTCGGAAGAATTGCTAATGATCTCAAAATGATGCGACAGTGATTTCGTAAGAATTGCTAATGAACTCAAAATGATGCTAAGATTAATGGAGTGAAAGTTTCGAATAACCTCAAAGTGATGCTGACAGTCATGTAGTAAGAGTTGCTACGAACCTCAAAATAATGCTACAGTGATGTAGTAAGAATTGCTAATGATCTCAAAATAATGCTACAGTGATGTAGTAAGAATTGCTATTGAACTCAAAATGATGCTAACTGTAACGTAGTGATAGTTGCTAATCAACTCTGTGATGCTGACAGTAATGTAGTAAGAGTTGCTACAAACCTTAAAATAATGCAACAATAATGTAGTAAGAGTTGCTACGAACCTCAAAATATTGCGACAGTGATGTCGGAAGAATTGCTAATGAACTCAAAGTGATGCTAACAGTAATGTAGTGATAGTTGCTAAGAAACTCAGTGATGCTTACAGTAATGTAGTAAGAGTTTCGAACAACCTCAAAGTGATGCTGACAGTCATTTAGTAAGAGTTGCTAATGAACTCAATTTAATGCTACAGTGATGTCGTGAGAATTGCTCATAAACTCAAAATGATGCTCACAGTAATGTAGTGATAGTTGCTAATAAACTCAAAGTGATGCTGACAGTAATGTAGTAAGAGTTGCTACAAACCTTAAAAAAATGCAACAATAATGTAGTAAGAGTTGCTATGAACCTCAAAATATTGCGACAGTGATGTCGGAAGAATTGCTAATGATCTCAAAATGATGCGACAGTGATGTAGTAAGAATTGCTAATGAACTCAAAATGATGCGACAGTGATGTAGTAAGAATTGCTAATGAACTCAAAATGATGGGACAGTGATGTCGTAAGAATTGCTAATGAACTCAAAATGATGCTAAAAGTAATGTAGTGATAGTTGCTATTAACTCAGTGATGCTTAAATTAATGTAGTAAGTGTTTCCAACAACCTCAAAGTGATGCTGACAGTCATGTAGTCAGAGTTTCAAACAACCTCAAAGTGATGCGACAGTGATGTAGTAAGAATTGCTAATGAACTCAAAATGACGCTAAAAGTAATGGAGTGAAACTTTGAATAACCTCAAAGTGATGCTGACAGTCATTTAGTAAGAGTTGCTAATGAACTCAATTTAATGCTACAGTGATGTTGTGAGAATTGCTCAACAACGCAAAATGATGCTAACAGTAATGTATGATAGTTGCGAATAAACTCAAAGTGATGCTGACAGTAATGCAGTAAGAGTTGCTACAAACCTTAAAATAATGCAACAATAATGTAGTAAGAGTTGCTACGAACCTCAAAATATTGCGACAGTGATGTCGGAAGAATTGCTAATGAACTCAAAATGATGCTAACACTAATGGAGTGAAACTTTGAACAACCTCAACGTGATGCTGAAAGTCATGTACTAAGAGTTGCTACGAACCTTAAAATAATGCAAAAATAATGTAGTCAGAGTTGCTACGAACCTCAAAATATTGCGACAGTGATGTCGGAAGAATTGCTAATGATCTCAAAATGATGCGACAGTGATGTAGTAAGAATTGCTAATGAACTCAAAATGATGCTAACAATAATGGAGTGAAACTTTGAATAACCTCAAAATGATGCTGACAGTCATGTACTAAGAGTTGCTACGAACCTCAAAATAATGTGACAGTAACGTAGTAAAAGTTGCTACGAACCTCAAAATATTGCGACAGTGATGTCGGAAGAATTCATAATGAACTCAAAATGATGCTAACAGTAATGTAGTGATAGTTGCTAATCAACTCAGTGATGCTTACAGTAATGTAGTAAGTGTTTCGAATAACCTCAAAGTGATGCTGACAGTCATGTATTAAGAGTTGCTACGAACCTCAAAATAATGCGACAGTGATGTCAGAAGAATTGCAAAAGATCTCAAAATGATGCGACAGTGATTTAGTAAGAATTGCTAATGAACTCAAAATGATGCTAACAGTAATGGAGTGAACGTTTCGAATAACCTCAAAGTGATGCTGACAGTCATGTACTAAGAGTTGCTACGAACCTAAAAATAATGCGACAGTGATGTCGGAAGAATTGCTAATGATCTCAAAATGATGCGCAGTGATGTAGTAAGAAATGCTAATGAACTCAAAATGAAGCTAATAGTAATGGAGTGAAAGTTTCGAATTACCTCAAAGTGATGCTAACGGTCATGTAGTAAGAGTTGCTTCAAACCTCAAAATAATGCTACAGTAATGTAGTAAAAGTTGCTACGAACCTCAAAATATTGCGACAGTGATGTCGGAAGAATTTCTGTAGTGATAGTTGCTAATAAACTCAGTGATGCTGACAGTCATGTATTAAGAGTTGCTTCTAACCTCAAAATGATGCAAAAAGTACAGTAGTAAGAGTTGCTTCAAACCTCAAAATAATGCGACAGTGATGTCGTAAGAATTGCTAATGAACAAAAGATGATGCTAACAATAATGTAGTGATAGTTGCTAATGAACTCAGTGATGCTTACAATAATGTAGTAGGAGTTTCGAACAACCTCAAAGTGATGCTGACAGTCATGTAGTAAGTGTTTCGAAGAACTTCAAAGTGATGCTGACAGTCATGTAGTCAGAGTTGCTAATGAACTCAATTTAATGCTACAGTGATGTCGGAAGAATTGCTAATGATCTCAAAATGATGCTAACAGTAATGGAGTGAAAGTTTCAAATAACCTCAAAGTGATGCTGACAGTCATGTAGTAAGAGTTGCTCCGACCCTCAAAATAATGCGACAGTGATGTCGGAAGAATTGCTAATGATGTCAAAATGATGTGACAGTGATGTCAGAAGAATTGCTAATGAACTCAAAATGATGCTAAGAGTAATGGAGTGAATGTTTCAAATAACCTCAAAGTGATGCTGACAGTCATGTCGTAAGAGTTGCTACGAACCTCAAAATAATGCGACAGTAATGTAGTAAAAGTTGCAACAAACCTCAAAATATTGCGACAGTGATGTCGGAAGAATTGCAAATGATCTCAAAATGATGCCACAGTGATGTAGTAAGAATTGCTACTGAACTCAAAATGATGCTAACAGTAATGGAGTGAATGTTTCAAATAACCTCAAAGTGATGTTCACAGTCAAGTAGTAAGAGTTGCTACGAACCTCAAAATATTGCGACAGTGATGTCGGAAGAATTGCTAATGAACTCAAGATGATGCTAACAGTAATGTAGTGATAGTTGCTAATAAACTCAAATTGTTGCTGACAATAATGTAGTAAGAGTTGCTACGAACCTTAAAATAATGCAACAATAATGTAGTAAGAGTTTCTACGAACCTCAAAATAATGTGACAGTGATGTCAGAAGAATTGCTAATGATCTCAAAATGATGCGACAGTGACTTAGTAAGAATTGCTAATGAACTCAAAATGATGCTAACAGTAATGGAGTGAAACTTTCGAATAACCTCAACGTGATGCTTACAGTCATGTAGTAAGTGTTGCTACGACCCTCAAAATAATGCGACAGTAATGTAGTAAGAGTTGCTACGAACCTCAAAATAATGCGACAGTGATGTCGGAAGAATTGCTAAAGATCTCAAAATGATGCGACAGTGATGTCAGAAGAATTGGTAATGATCTCAAAATGATGCTAACAGTAATGGAGTGAACGTTTCGAATAACCTCAAAGTGATGCTGACAGTCATGTACTAAGAGTTGCTACGAATCTCAAAAAAAATGCGACAGTAATGTAGTAAAAGTTGCTACGAACCTCAAAATATTGCGACAGTGATGTCGGAAGAATTGCTAATGAACTCAAGATGATGCTAACAGTAATGTAGTGATAGTTGCTAATAAACTCAAATTGATGCTGACAATAATGTAGTAAGAGTTGCTACGAACCTTAAAATAATGCAACAATAATGTAGTAAGAGTTTCTACGAACCTCAAAATATTGCGACAGTGATGTCGGAAGAATTGCTAATGAACTCAAAATGATGCGACAGTGATGTAGGAAGAATTGCTAATGAACTCAAAATGATGCTAACAGTAATGGAGTCAAACTTTCGAATAACCTCAAAGTGATGCTGACAGTCATGTAGTAAGAGTTGCTATGAACCTCAAAATAATGCGACAGTAATGTCGTAAAAGTTGCTACGAACCTCAAAATATTGCGACAGTGATGTCGAAAGAATTGCTAATGAACTCAAAATGATGCTAACAGTAATGTAGTGATAGTTGCTAATCAACTCAGTGATGCTAACAGTAAAGTAGTAAGTGTTTCGAATAACCTCAAAGTGATGCTGACAGTCATGTAATAAGAGTTGCTACGAACCTCAAAATAATGCGACAGTAATGTAGTAAAAGTTGCTACGAACCTCAAAATATTGCGACAGTAATGTAGTAAAAGTTGCTACGAACCTCAAAATATTGCGACAGTGATGTCGGAAGAATTGGTAATGAACTCAAGATGATGCTAACAGTAATGAAGTGATAGTTGCTAATCAACTCAGTGATGCTTACAGTAATGTAGTAAGTGTTTCGAATAACCTTAAAGTGATTCTGACAGTCATGTAGTAAGAGTTGCTACGGACCTCAAAATAATGTGACAGTGATGTCAGAAGAATTGCTAATGATCTCAAAGTGATGCGACAGTGATTTAGTAAGAATTGCTAATGAACTCAAAATGATGCTAACAGTAATGGAGTGAAACTTTCGAATAACCTCAACGTGATGCTTACAGTCATGTAGTAAGTGTTGCTACGACCCTCAAAATAATGCGACAGTAATGTAGTAAAAGTTCCTACGAACCTCAAAATATTGCGACAGTGATGTCGGAAGAATTGCTAATGAACTCAAGATGATGCTAACAGTAATGTAGTGATAGTTGCTAATCAACTCAGTGATGCTTACAGTAATGTAGTAGGTGTTTCGAATAACCTCAAAGTGATGGTGACAGTCATTAGGAAGAGTTGCTACGAACCTCAAAATAATGCGACAGTGATGTCGGAAGAATTGCAAAAGATCTCAAAATGATGCGACAGTGATGTCGCAAGAATTGCTAAAAAACTCAAAATGATGCTAACAGTAATGTAGTGAAAGTTGCGAATAACCTAAAAATGAGGCTGACAGTAATGTATTAAGAGTTGCTAATCACCTCAAAATGATGCGACAGTGATGTCGGAAGAATTGCTAATGAACTCAAAATTATGCTAACAGTAATGTAGTGAAAGTTTCAATAACCTCAAAGTGATGCTGACATTCATGTGGTTAGAGTTGCAAGTAACCTAAAAATGATGCTGACAGTAATGTAGTAAGAGTTGCTAATAACCTAAAAATGATGCTAACAGTGATGTCGGAAGAATTGCTCATGAACTCAAAACGATGCTTACAGTAATGGAGTGAAAGTTTCAAATAACCTCAAAGTGATGATCACAGTCAAGTAGTAAGAGTTGCTACGAACCCCAAAATAATGCGACAGTGATGTCGGAAGAATTGCTAATGATCCCAAAATGATGCGACAGTGATGTAATAAGAATTGCTAATGATCTCAAAATGATGCTAACAGTAATGGAGTGAAACTTTCGAATAACCTCAAAGTGATGCTGACAGTCATGTCGTAAGTGTTGCTACAAACCTCAAAATAATGCGACAGTAATGTAGTAAATGTTGCTCCGAACCTCAAAATATGGCGACAGTGATTTAGTAAGAATTGCTAATGAACTCAAAATGATTCTAACAGTAATGGAGTGATAGTTGCGAATCAACTCAGTGATGCTTACAGTAATGTAGTAAGTGTTTCGAATAACCTCAAAGTGATGCTGACAGTCATGTACTAAGAGTTGCTACGAACCTCAAAATAATGCGACAGTAATGTAGTAAAAGTTGCTACAAACCTCAAAATATTGCGACAGTGATGTCGGAAGAATTGCTAATGAACTAAAGATGATGCTAACAGTAATGGAGTGAAACTTTCGAATAACCTCAAAGTGATGCTGACAGTCATGTAGTAAGTGTTGCTACGAACCTCAAAATCATGCGACAGTAATGTATTAAATGTTGCTACGAACCTCAAAATATTGCGAGTGATGTCGGAAGAATTGCTCATGAACTCAAGATGATGCTAACAGTAATGTAGTGATAGTTGCTAAGAAACTCAGTGATGCTTACAGTAATGTAGTAAGAGTTTCGAACAACCTCAAAGTGATGCTGACAGTCATTTAGTAAGAGTTGCTAGTGAACTCAATTTAATGCTACAGTGATGTCGTGAGAATTGCTCAACAACTCAAAATGATGCTAACAGTAATGTAGTGATAGTTGCTCAGAAACTCAGTGATGCTGACAGCAATGTAGTAAGAGTTGCTACGAACCTTAAAATAATGCAACAATAATTAGTAAGAGTTGCTACGAACCTCAAAATAATGTGACAGTGATATCAGAAGAATTGCTAATGATCTCAAAATGATGCTAACAGTAATGGAGTGAAACTTTCGAATAACCTCAAAGTGATGCTGACAGTCATGTCCTAAGTGTTGCTACAAACCTCAAAATAATGCGAAAGTAATGTAGTAAAAGTTGCTACGAACCTCAAAATATTGCGACAGTGATGTCGGAAGAATTGCTCATGAACTCAAGATGATGCTAACAGTAATGTAGTGATAGTTGCTAAGAAACTCAAAGTGATGCTGACAGTAATGTAGAAAGAGTTGCTACGAACCTTAAAATAATGCAACAATAATGTAGTAAGAGTTGCTACGAACCTTTAAATATTGCGACATTGATGTCGGAAGAATTGCTCATGAACTCAAGATGATGCGAACAGTAATGGAGTGAAACTTTCGAATAATCTCAAAGTGATGCTGACAGTCATGTAGTAAGAGTTGCTACGAACCTTAAAATAATGCGACAGTAATGTAGTAAAAGTTGCTACGAACCTCAAAATATTGCGACAGTGATGTCGGAAGAATTGCTAATGAACTCAAAATGATGCTAACAGTAATGTAGTGATAGTTGCTCATAAACTTAGTGATGCTTACAGTAATGTAGTAAGTGTTTCGAACAACCTCAAAGTGATGCTGACAGTCCTGTAGTAAGAGTTGCTACGAACCTCAAAATAATGTGACAGTGATGTCAGAAGAATTGCTAATGATCTGTAAATGATGCGACAGTGATGTAGTAAGAATTGCTAATGAACTCAAAATGATGCTAACAGTAATGGAGTGAAACTTTCGAATAACCTCAAAGTGATGCTGACAGTCATGTAGTTCGAGTTGCAACGAACCTCAAAATATTGCGACAGTGATGTCGGAAGAATTGCGAATGAACTCAAAATGATGCTAACAGTAATGTAGTGATAGTTGCTAATCAAGTCAGTGATGCTTACAGTAATTTAGTAAGTGTTCCGAATAACCTCAAAGTGATGCTGACAGTCATGTAGTAAGAGTTGCTACAAACCTTAAAATAACGCGACAGTAATGTAGTAAAAGTTGCTACGAACCTCAAAATATTGCGACAGTGATGTCGGAAGAATTGCTAATGAACTCAAAATGATGCTAACAGTAATGTAGTGATAGTTGCGAATAAACTTTGTGATGCTTACAGTAATGTAGTAAGTGTTTCGAACAACCTCAAAGTGATGATGGCAGTCATGTAGTAAGAGTTGCTACGAACCTCAAAATAATGTGACAGTGATGTCAGAAGAATTGCTAATGATCTGTAAATGATGCGACAGTGATGTAGTAAGCATTGCTAATGAACTCAAAATGATGCTAACAGTAATGGAGTGAACGTTTCGAATAACCTCAAAGTGATGCTGACAGTCATGTAGTAAGAGTTGCTACGAACCTCAAAATAATGCGACAGTAATGCAGTAAAAGATGCTAGGAACCTCAAAATATTGCGACAGTGATGTCGGAAGAATTGATAATGAACTGTAAATGATGCGACAGTGATGTAGTAAGAATTGCTAATGAACTCAAAATGATGCTAACAGTAATGGAGTGAAACTTTCGAATAACCTCAAAGTGATGCTGACAGTCATGTAGTAAGAGTTGCTACGAACCTCAAAATATTGCGACAGTGATGTCGGAAGAATTGCTAATGAACTCAAAATGATGCTAACAGTAATGTAGTGATAGTTGCTAAGAAACTCAGTCATGCTAACAGTAATGTAGTGATAGTTGCGAATCAACTCAGTGATGCTTACAGTATTGTAGTAAGTGTTTCGAATAACCTCAAAGTGATGCTGACAGTAATGTAGTAAGAGTTGCTACGAACCTTAAAATAATACGACAGTAATGTAGTAAAAGTTGCTACGAACCTCAAAATATTGCGACAGTGATGTCGGAAGAATTGCTAATGAACTCAAAATGATGCTAACAGTAATGTAGTGATAGTTGCTAATCAACTCAGTGATGCTTACAGTAATGTAGTAAGTGTTTCGAATAACCTCAAAGTGATGCTGACAGTCATGTAGTAAGAGTTGCTACGAACCTTAAAATAATGCGACAGTAATGCAGTAAAAGTTGCTACGAACCTCAAAATATTGCGACAGTGATGTCGGAAGAATTGCTAATGAACTCAAAATGATGCTAACAGTAATGTAGTGATAGTTGCTAATAAACTTAGTGATGCTTACAGTAATGTAGTAAGTGTTTCGAACAACCTCAAAGTGATGCTGACAGTCATGTAGTAAGAGTTGCTACGAACCTCAAAATATTGCGACAGTGATGTCGGAAGAATTGCTAATGAACTCAAAATGATGCTAACAGTAATGTAGTGATAGTTGCGAATCAACTCAGTGATGCTTACAGTATTGTAGTAAGTGTTTCGAATAACCTCAAAGTGATGCTGACAGTAATGTAGTAAGAGTTGCTACGAACCTTAAAATAATGCTACAGTAATGTAGTAAAAGTTGCTACGAACCTCAAAATATTGCGACAGTGATGTCGGAAGAATTGCTAATGAACTCAAAATGATGCTAACAGTAATGTAGTGATAGTTGCTAATAAACTCAGTGATGCTTAAAGTAATGTAGTAAGTGTTTCGAACAACCTCAAAGTGATGCTGACAGTCATGTAGTAAGAGTTGCTACGAACCTCAAAATAATGCGACAGTGATGTCAGAAGAATTGCTAAAGATCTCAAAATGATGCGACAGTGATGTCAGAGGAATTGGTAATGATCTCAAAAAGATGCTAACAGTAATGGAGTGAACGTTTCGAATAACCTCAAAGTGATGCTGACAGTCATGTACTAAGAGTTGCTACGAACCTCAAAATAATGCGACAGTAATGCAGTAAAAGATGCTAGGAACCTCAAAATATTGCGACAGTGATGTCGGAAGAATTGATAATGAACTGTAAATGATGCGACAGTGATGTAGTAAGAATTGCTAATGAACTCAAAATGATGATAACAGTAATGGAGTGAAACTTTCGAATAACCTCAAAGTGATGCTGACAGTCATGTAGTAAGAGTTGCTACGAACCTCAAAATATTGCGACAGTGATGTCGGAAGAATTGCTCATGAACTCAAGATGATGCTAACAGTAATGGAGTGAAACTTTCGAATAATCTCAAAGTGATGCTGACAGTCATGTATTAAGAGTTGCTACGAACCTCAAAATATTGCGACAGTGATGTCGGAAGAATTGCTAATGAACTCAAAATGATGCTAACAGTAATGTAGTGATAGTTGCGAATCAACTCAGTGATGCTTACAGTATTGTAGTAAGTGTTTCGAATAACCTCAAAGTGATGCTGACAGTAATGTACTAAGAGTTGCTACGAACCTTAAAATAATGCTACAGTAATGTAGTAAAAGTTGCTACGAACCTCAAAATATTGCGACAGTGATGTCGGAAGAATTGCTAATGAACTCAAAATGATGCTAACAGTAATGTAGTGATAGTTGCTAATAAACTCAGTGATGCTTACAGTAATGTAGTAAGTGTTTCGAACAACCTCAAAGTGATGCTGACAGTCATGTAGTAAGAGTTGCTACGAACCTCAAAATAATGCGACAGTGATGTCAGAAGAATTGCTAAAGATCTCAAAATGATGCGACAGTGATGTCAGAGGAATTGGTAATGATCTCAAAAAGATGCTAACAGTAATGGAGTGAACGTTTCGAATAACCTCAAAGTGATGCTGACAGTCATGTACTAAGAGTTGCTACGAACCTCAAAATAATGCGACAGTAATGCAGTAAAAGATGCTAGGAACCTCAAAATATTGCGACAGTGATGTCCGAAGAATTGATAATGAACTGTAAATGATGTGACAGTGATGTAGTAAGAATTGCTAATGAACTCAAGATGATGCTAACAGTAATGGAGTGAAACTTTCGAATAATCTCAAAGTGATGCTGACAGTCATGTAGTAAGAGTTGCTACGAACCTTAAAATAATGCGACAGTAATGTAGTAAAAGTTGCTACGAACCTCAAAATATTGCGACAGTGATGTCCGAAGAATTGCTAATGAACTCAAAATGATGCTAACAGTAATGTAGTGATAGTTGCGAATAAACTTAGTGATGCTTACAGTAATGTAGTAAGTGTTTCGAACAACCTCAAAGTGATGATGACAGTCATGTAGTAAGAGTTGCTACGAACCTCAAAATAATGTGACAGTGATGTCAGAAGAATTGCTAATGATCTGTAAATGATGCGACAGTGATGTAGTAAGAATTGCTAATGAACTCAAAATGATGCTAACAGTTATGGAGTGAACGTTTCGAATAACCGCAAAGTGATGCTGACAGTCATGTACTAAGAGTTGCTACGAACCTCAAAATAATGCGACAGTAATGCAGTAAAAGATGCTAGGAACCTCAAAATATTGCGACAGTGATGTCGGAAGAATTGATAATGAACTGTAAATGATGCGACAGTGATGTAGTAAGAATTGCTAATGAACTCAAAATGATGCTAACAGTAATGGAGTGAAACTTTCGAATAACCTCAAAGTGATGCTGACAGTCATGTAGTAAGAGTTGCTACGAACCTCAAAATATTGCGACAGTGATGTCGGAAGAATTGCTAATGAACTCAAAATGATGCTAACAGTAATGTAGTGATAGTTGCGAATCAACTCAGTGATGCTTACAGTATTGTAGTAAGTGTTTCGAATAACCTCAAAGTGATGCTGACAGTAATGTAGTAAGAGTTGCTACGAACCTTAAAATAATGCGACAGTAATGTAGTAAATGTTGCTACGAACCTCAAAATATTGCGACAGTGATGTCGGAAGAATTGCTAATGAACTCAAAATGATGCTAACAGTAATGTAGTGATAGTTGCTAATCAACTCAGTGATGCTTACAGTAATGTAGTAAGTGTTTCGAATAACCTCAAAGTGATGCTGACAGTCACGTAGTAAGAGTTGCTACAAACCTCAAAATAATGCGACAGTAATGTAGTAAAAGTTGCTACGAACCTCAAAATATTGCGACAGTGATGTCGGAAAAATTGATAATGAACTGTAAATGATGCGACAGTGATGTAGTAAGAATTGCAAATGAACTCAAAATGATGCAAACAGTAATGGAGTGAAACTTTCGAATAACCTCAAAGTGATGCTGACAGTCATGTAGAAAGAGTTGCTACGAACCTTAAAATAATGCGACAGTAATGTAGTAAAAGTTGCTACGAACCTCAAAATATTGCGACAGTGATGTCGGAAGAATTGCTAATGAACTCAAAATGATGCTAACAGTAATGTAGTGATAGTTGCTAATAAACTCAGTGATGCTTACAGTAATGTAGTAAATGTTTCGAACAACCTCAAAGTGATGCTGACAGTCATGTAGTAAGAGTTGCTACGAACCTCAAAATAATGCGACAGTGATGTCAGAAGAATTGCTAAAGATCTCAAAATGATGCGACAGTGATGTCACAAGAATTGGTAATGATCTCAAAAAGATGTTAACAGTAATGTAGTGAACGTTTCGAATAACCTCAAAGTGATCCTGACAGTCATGTACTAAGAGTTGCTACGAACCTCAAAATAATGCGACAGTAATGCAGTAAAAGATGCTAGGAACCTCAAAATATTTCGACAGTGATGTCGGAAAAATTGATAATGAACTGTAAATGATGCGACAGTGATGTAGTAAGAATTGCAAATGAACTCAAAATGATGCAAACAGTAATGGAGTGAAACTTTCGAATAACCTCAAAGTGATGCTGACAGTCATGTAGTAAGAGTTGCTACGAACCACAAAATATTGCGACAGTGATGTCGGAAGAATTGCTCATGAACTCAAGATGATGCTAACAGTAATGGAGTGAAACTTTCGAATAATCTCAAAGTGATGCTGACAGTCATGTAGTAAGAGTTGCTACGAACCTCAAAATAATGCGACAGTAATGTAGTAAAAGTTGCTACGAACCTCAAAATATTGCGACAGTGATGTCGGAAGAATTGCTAATGAACTCAAAATGATGCTAACAGTAATGTAGTGATAGTTGCTAATAAACTCAGTGATGCTTACAGTAATGTAGTAAGTGTTTCGAACAACCTCAAAGTGATGCTGACAGTCATGTAGTAAGAGTTGCTACGAACCTCAAAATAATGCGACAGTGATGTCAGAAGAATTGCTAAAGATCTCAAAATGATGCGACAGTGATGTCACAAGAATTGGTAATGATCTCAAAAAGATGCTAACAGTAATGGAGTGAACGTTTCGAATAACCTCAAAGTGATGCTGACAGTCATGTACTAAGAGTTGCTACGAACCTCAAAATAATGCTACAGTAATGTAGTAAAAGTTGCTACGAACCTCAAAATATTGCGACAGTGATGTCTGAAGAATTGCTAATGAACTCAAAATGATGCTAACAGTAATGTAGTGATAGTTGCTAATAAACTCAGTGATGCTTACAGTAATGTAGTAAGTGTTTCGAACAACCTCAAAGTGATGCTGACAGTCATGTAGTAAGAGTTGCTACGAACCTCAAAATATTGCGACAGTGATGTCGGAAGAATTGCTAATGAACTCAAAATGATGCTAACAGTAATGTAGTGATAGTTGCGAATCAACTCAGTGATGCTTACAGTATTGTAGTAAGTGTTTCGAATAACCTCAAAGTGATGCTGACAGTAATGTAGTAAGAGTTGCTACGAACCTTAAAATAATGCTACAGTAATGTAGTAAAAGTTGCTACGAACCTCAAAATATTGCGACAGTGATGTCGGAAGAATTGCTAATGAACTCAAAATGATGCTAACAGTAATGTAGTGATAGTTGCTAATAAACTCAGTGATGCTTACAGTAATGTAGTAAGTGTTTCGAACAACCTCAAAGTGATGCTGACAGTCATGTAGTAAGAGTTGCTACGAACCTCAAAATAATGCGACAGTGATGTCAGAAGAATTGCTAAAGATCTCAAAATGATGCGACAGTGATGTCACAAGAATTGGTAATGATCTCAAAAAGATGCTAACAGTAATGGAGTGAACGTTTCGAATAACCTCAAAGTGATCCTGACAGTCATGTACTAAGAGTTGCTACGAACCTCAAAATAATGCGACAGTAATGCAGTAAAAGATGCTAGGAACCTCAAAATATTGCGACAGTGATGTCGGAAAAATTGATAATGAACTGTAAATGATGCGACAGTGATGTAGTAAGAATTGCAAATGAACTCAAAATGATGCAAACAGTAATGGAGTGAAACTTTCGAATAACCTCAAAGTGATGCTGACAGTCATGTAGAAAGAGTTGCTACGAACCTTAAAATAATGCGACAGTAATGTAGTAAAAGTTGCTACGAACCTCAAAATATTGCGACAGTGATGTCGGAAGAATTGCTAATGAACTCAAAATGATGCTAACAGTAATGTAGTGATAGTTGCTAATAAACTCAGTGATGCTTACAGTAATGTAGTAAATGTTTCGAACAACCTCAAAGTGATGCTGACAGTCATGTAGTAAGAGTTGCTACGAACCTCAAAATAATGCGACAGTGATGTCAGAAGAATTGCTAAAGATCTCAAAATGATGCGACAGTGATGTCACAAGAATTGGTAATGATCTCAAAAAGATGTTAACAGTAATGTAGTGAACGTTTCGAATAACCTCAAAGTGATCCTGACAGTCATGTACTAAGAGTTGCTACGAACCTCAAAATAATGCGACAGTAATGCAGTAAAAGATGCTAGGAACCTCAAAATATTTCGACAGTGATGTCGGAAAAATTGATAATGAACTGTAAATGATGCGACAGTGATGTAGTAAGAATTGCAAATGAACTCAAAATGATGCAAACAGTAATGGAGTGAAACTTTCGAATAACCTCAAAGTGATGCTGACAGTCATGTAGTGAGAGTTGCTACGAACCTCAAAATAATGCGACAGTAATGTAGTAGAAGTTGCTACGAACCTCAAAATATTGCGACAGTGATGTCGGAAGAATTGCTAATGAACTCAAAATGATGCTAACAGTAATGTAGTGATAGTTGCTAATCAAGTCAGTGATGCTTACAGTAATTTAGTAAGTGTTCCGAATAACCTCAAAGTGATGCTGACAGTCATGTAGTAAGAGTTGCTACGAACCTTAAAGTAATGCGACAGTAATGTAGTAAAAGTTGCTACGAACCTCAAAATATTGCGACAGTGATGTCGGAAGAATTGCTAATGAACTCAAAATGATGCTAACAGTAATGTAGTGATAGTTGCTAATAAACTTAGTGATGCTTACAGTAATGTAGTAAGTGTTTCGAACAACCTCAAAGTGATGCTGACAGTCATGTAGTAAGAGTTGCTAATGAACTCAAAATGATGCTAACAGTAATGGAGTGAAACTTTCGAATAACCTCAAAGTGATGCTGACAGTCATGTAGTAAGAGTTGCTACGAACCTCAAAATATTGCGACAGTGATGTCGGAAGAATTGCTAATGAACTCAAAATGATGCTAACAGTAATGTAGTGATAGTTGCCAATCAACTCAGTGATGCTTACAGTAATGTAGTAAGTGTTTTGACTAACCTCAAAGTGATGCTGACAGTCATGTAGTAAGAGTTACTACGAAACCTAAAAATAATGCGACAGTAATGTTGTAAAAGTTGCTACGAACCTCAAAATATTGCGACAGTTATGTCAGAAGAATTGCTAATGATCTGTAAATGATACGACAGTGATGTAGTAAGAATTGCTAATGAACTCAAAATGATGCTAACAGTAATGGAGTGAAACTTTCGAATAACCTCAAAGTGATGCTGACAGTCATGTAGTAAGAGTTGCTACGAACCTTAAAATAATGCGACAGTAATGTAGTAAAAGTTGCTACGAACCTCAAAATATTGCGACAGTGATGTCGGAAGAATTGCTAATGAACTCAAAATGATGCTAACAGTAATGTAGTGATAGTTGTTAATCAACTCAGTGATGCTTACAGTAATGTAGTAAGTGTTTCGAATAACCTCAAAGTGATGCTGACAGTCATGTAGTAAGAGTTGCTACGAACCTCAAAATAATGCGACAGTAATGTAGTAAAAGTTGCTACGAACCTAAAAATATTGCGACAGTGATGTCGGAAGAATTGCTAATGAACTCAAAATGATGCTAACGGTAATGTAGTGATAGTTGCTAATCAAGTCAGTGATGCTTACAGTAATTTAGTAAGTGTTCCGAATAACCTCAAAGTGATGCTGACAGTCATGTAGTAAGAGTTGCTACGAACCTTAAAATAATGCGACAGTAATGTAGTAAAAGTTGCTACGAACCTCAAAATATTGCGACAGTGATGTCGGAAGAATTGCTCATGAACTCAAAATGATGCTAACAGTAATGTAGTGATAGTTGCAAATAAACTTAGTGATGCTTACAGTAATGTAGTAAGTGTTTCGAACAACCTCAAAGTGATGCAGACAGTCATGTAGTAAGAGTTGCTACGAACCTCAAAATAATGTGACAGTGATGTCAGAAGAATTGCTAATGATCTGTAAATGATGCGACAGTGATGTAGTAAGAATTGCTAATGAACTCAAAATGATGCTAACAGTAATGGAGTGAAACTTTCGAATAACCTCAAAGTGATGCTGACAGTAATGTAGTAAGAGTTGGTACGAACCTCAAAATATTGCGACAGTGATGTCGGAAGAATTGCTAATGAACTCAAAATGATGCTAACAGTAATGTAGTGATAGTTGCTAATCAACTCAGTGATGCTTACAGTAATGTAGTAAGTGTTTCGAATAACCTCAAAGTGATGCTGACAGTCATGTAGTCAGAGTTGCTACGAACCTCAAAATAATGCGACAGTAATGTAGTAAAAGTTGCTACGAACCTCAAAATATTGCGACAGTGATGTCAGAAGAATTGCTAATGATCTGTAAATGATGCGACAGTGATGTAGTAAGAATTGCTAATGAACTCAAAATGATGCTAACAGTAATGGAGTGAAACTTTCGAATAACCTCAAAGTGATGCTGACAGTCATGTAGTAAGAGTTGCTACGAACCTCAAAATATTGCGACAGTGATGTCGGAAGAATTGCTAATGAACTCAAAATGATGCTAACAGTAATGTAGTGATAGTTGCGAATCAAGTCAGTGATGCTTACAGTATTGTAGTAAGTGTTTCGAATAACCTCAAAGTGATGCTGACAGTAATGTAGTGATAGTTGCTAATAAACTCAGTGATGCTTACAGTAATGTAGTAAGTGTTTCGAACAACCTCAAAGTGATGCTGACAGTCATGTAGTAAGAGTTGCTACGAACCTCAAAATAATGCGACAGTGATGTCAGAAGAATTGCTAAAGATCTCAAAATGATGCGACAGTGATGTCACAAGAATTGCTAATGATCTGTAAATGATGCGACAGTGATGTAGTAAGAATTGCTAATGAACTCAAAATGATGCTAACAGTAATGGAGTGAACGTTTCGAATAACCTCAAAGTGATGCTGACAGTCATGTACTAAGAGTTGCTACGAACCTCAAAATAATGCGACAGTAATGCAGTAAAAGATGCTAGGAACCTCAAAATATTGCGACAGTGATGTCGGAAGAATTGCTAATGAACTCAAAATGATGCTAACAGTAATGTAGTAAGTGTTTCGAATAACCTCAAAGTGATGCTGACAGTCATGTAGTAAGAGTTGCTACGAACCTCAAAATAATGCGACAGTAATGTAGTAAAAGTTGCTACGAACCTCAAAATATTGCGACAGTGATGTCGGAAGAATTGCTAATGAACTCAAAATGATGCTAACAGTAATGTAGTGATAGTTGCTAATAAACTCAGTGATGCTTACAGTAATGTAGTAAGTGTTTCGAACAACCTCAAAGTGATGCTGACAGTCATGTAGTAAGAGTTGCTACGAACCTCAAAATAATGCGACAGTGATGTCAGAAGAATTGCAAAAGATCTCAAAATGATGCGACAGTGATGTCACAAGAATTGGTAATGATCTCAAAAAGATGCTAACAGTAATGGAGTGAACGTTTCGAATAACCTCAAAGTGATGCTGACAGTCATGTACTAAGAGTTGCTACGAACCTCAAAATAATGCTACAGTAATGTAGTAAAAGTTGCTACGAACCTCAAAATATTGCGACAGTGATGTCTGAAGAATTGCTAATGAACTCAAAATGATGCTAACAGTAATGTAGTGATAGTTGCTAATAAACTCAGTGATGCTTACAGTAATGTAGTAAGTGTTTCGAACAACCTCAAAGTGATGCTGACAGTCATGTAGTAAGAGTTGCTACGAACCTCAAAATATTGCGACAGTGATGTCGGAAGAATTGCTAATGAACTCAAAATGATGCTAACAGTAATGTAGTGATAGTTGCGAATCAACTCAGTGATGCTTACAGTATTGTAGTAAGTGTTTCGAATAACCTCAAAGTGATGCTGACAGTAATGTAGTAAGAGTTGCTACGAACCTTAAAATAATGCTACAGTAATGTAGTAAAAGTTGCTACGAACCTCAAAATATTGCGACAGTGATGTCGGAAGAATTGCTAATGAACTCAAAATGATGCTAACAGTAATGTAGTGATAGTTGCTAATAAACTCAGTGATGCTTACAGTAATGTAGTAAGTGTTTCGAACAACCTCAAAGTGATGCTGACAGTCATGTAGTAAGAGTTGCTACGAACCTCAAAATAATGCGACAGTGATGTCAGAAGAATTGCTAAAGATCTCAAAATGATGCGACAGTGATGTCACAAGAATTGGTAATGATCTCAAAAAGATGCTAACAGTAATGGAGTGAACGTTTCGAATAACCTCAAAGTGATCCTGACAGTCATGTACTAAGAGTTGCTACGAACCTCAAAATAATGCGACAGTAATGCAGTAAAAGATGCTAGGAACCTCAAAATATTGCGACAGTGATGTCGGAAAAATTGATAATGAACTGTAAATGATGCGACAGTGATGTAGTAAGAATTGCAAATGAACTCAAAATGATGCAAACAGTAATGGAGTGAAACTTTCGAATAACCTCAAAGTGATGCTGACAGTCATGTAGAAAGAGTTGCTACGAACCTTAAAATAATGCGACAGTAATGTAGTAAAAGTTGCTACGAACCTCAAAATATTGCGACAGTGATGTCGGAAGAATTGCTAATGAACTCAAAATGATGCTAACAGTAATGTAGTGATAGTTGCTAATAAACTCAGTGATGCTTACAGTAATGTAGTAAATGTTTCGAACAACCTCAAAGTGATGCTGACAGTCATGTAGTAAGAGTTGCTACGAACCTCAAAATAATGCGACAGTGATGTCAGAAGAATTGCTAAAGATCTCAAAATGATGCGACAGTGATGTCACAAGAATTGGTAATGATCTCAAAAAGATGTTAACAGTAATGTAGTGAACGTTTCGAATAACCTCAAAGTGATCCTGACAGTCATGTACTAAGGGTTGCTACGAACCTCAAAATAATGCGACAGTAATGCAGTAAAAGATGCTAGGAACCTCAAAATATTTCGACAGTGATGTCGGAAAAATTGATAATGAACTGTAAATGATGCGACAGTGATGTAGTAAGAATTGCAAATGAACTCAAAATGATGCAAACAGTAATGGAGTGAAACTTTCGAATAACCTCAAAGTGATGCTGACAGTCATGTAGTGAGAGTTGCTACGAACCTCAAAATAATGCGACAGTAATGTAGTAGAAGTTGCTACGAACCTCAAAATATTGCGACAGTGATGTCGGAAGAATTGCTAATGAACTCAAAATGATGCTAACAGTAATGTAGTGATAGTTGCTAATCAAGTCAGTGATGCTTACAGTAATTTAGTAAGTGTTCCGAATAACCTCAAAGTGATGCTGACAGTCATGTAGTAAGAGTTGCTACGAACCTTAAAGTAATGCGACAGTAATGTAGTAAAAGTTGCTACGAACCTCAAAATATTGCGACAGTGATGTCGGAAGAATTGCTAATGAACTCAAAATGATGCTAACAGTAATGTAGTGATAGTTGCTAATAAACTTAGTGATGCTTACAGTAATGTAGTAAGTGTTTCGAACAACCTCAAAGTGATGCTGACAGTCATGTAGTAAGAGTTGCTAATGAACTCAAAATGATGCTAACAGTAATGGAGTGAAACTTTCGAATAACCTCAAAGTGATGCTGACAGTCATGTAGTAAGAGTTGCTACGAACCTCAAAATATTGCGACAGTGATGTCGGAAGAATTGCTAATGAACTCAAAATGATGCTAACAGTAATGTAGTGATAGTTGCCAATCAACTCAGTGATGCTTACAGTAATGTAGTAAGTGTTTTGACTAACCTCAAAGTGATGCTGACAGTCATGTAGTAAGAGTTACTACGAAACCTAAAAATAATGCGACAGTAATGTTGTAAAAGTTGCTACGAACCTCAAAATATTGCGACAGTTATGTCAGAAGAATTGCTAATGATCTGTAAATGATACGACAGTGATGTAGTAAGAATTGCTAATGAACTCAAAATGATGCTAACAGTAATGGAGTGAAACTTTCGAATAACCTCAAAGTGATGCTGACAGTCATGTAGTAAGAGTTGCTACGAACCTTAAAATAATGCGACAGTAATGTAGTAAAAGTTGCTACGAACCTCAAAATATTGCGACAGTGATGTCGGAAGAATTGCTAATGAACTCAAAATGATGCTAACAGTAATGTAGTGATAGTTGTTAATCAACTCAGTGATGCTTACAGTAATGTAGTAAGTGTTTCGAATAACCTCAAAGTGATGCTGACAGTCATGTAGTAAGAGTTGCTACGAACCTCAAAATAATGCGACAGTAATGTAGTAAAAGTTGCTACGAACCTAAAAATATTGCGACAGTGATGTCGGAAGAATTGCTAATGAACTCAAAATGATGCTAACAGTAATGTAGTGATAGTTGCTAATCAAGTCAGTGATGCTTACAGTAATTTAGTAAGTGTTCCGAATAACCTCAAAGTGATGCTGACAGTCATGTAGTAAGAGTTGCTACGAACCTTAAAATAATGCGACAGTAATGTAGTAAAAGTTGCTACGAACCTCAAAATATTGCGACAGTGATGTCGGAAGAATTGCTCATGAACTCAAAATGATGCTAACAGTAATGTAGTGATAGTTGCAAATAAACTTAGTGATGCTTACAGTAATGTAGTAAGTGTTTCGAACAACCTCAAAGTGATGCAGACAGTCATGTAGTAAGAGTTGCTACGAACCTCAAAATAATGTGACAGTGATGTCAGAAGAATTGCTAATGATCTGTAAATGATGCGACAGTGATGTAGTAAGAATTGCTAATGAACTCAAAATGATGCTAACAGTAATGGAGTGAAACTTTCGAATAACCTCAAAGTGATGCTGACAGTAATGTAGTAAGAGTTGGTACGAACCTCAAAATATTGCGACAGTGATGTCGGAAGAATTGCTAATGAACTCAAAATGATGCTAACAGTAATGTAGTGATAGTTGCTAATCAACTCAGTGATGCTTACAGTAATGTAGTAAGTGTTTCGAATAACCTCAAAGTGATGCTGACAGTCATGTAGTCAGAGTTGCTACGAACCTCAAAATAATGCGACAGTAATGTAGTAAAAGTTGCTACGAACCTCAAAATATTGCGACAGTGATGTCAGAAGAATTGCTAATGATCTGTAAATGATGCGACAGTGATGTAGTAAGAATTGCTAATGAACTCAAAATGATGCTAACAGTAATGGAGTGAAACTTTCGAATAACCTCAAAGTGATGCTGACAGTCATGTAGTAAGAGTTGCTACGAACCTCAAAATATTGCGACAGTGATGTCGGAAGAATTGCTAATGAACTCAAAATGATGCGACAGTGATGTCACAAGAATTGCTAATGATCTGTAAATGATGCGACAGTGATGTAGTAAGAATTGCTAATGAACTCAAAATGATGCTAACAGTAATGGAGTGAACGTTTCGAATAACCTCAAAGTGATGCTGACAGTCATGTACTAAGAGTTGCTACGAACCTCAAAATAATGCGACAGTAATGCAGTAAAAGATGCTAGGAACCTCAAAATATTGCGACAGTGATGTCGGAAGAATTGCTAATGAACTCAAAATGATGCTAACAGTAATGTAGTAAGTGTTTCGAATAACCTCAAAGTGATGCTGACAGTCATGTAGTAAGAGTTGCTACGAACCTCAAAATAATGCGACAGTAATGTAGTAAAAGTTGCTACGAACCTCAAAATATTGCGACAGTGATGTCGGAAGAATTGCTAATGAACTCAAAATGATGCTAACAGTAATGTAGTGATAGTTGCTAATAAACTTAGTGATGCTTACAGTAATTTAGTAAGTGTTCCGAATAACCTCAAAGTGATGCTAAAAGTCATGTCGTAAGAGTTGCTACGAACCTTAAAATAATGTGACAGTAATGTAGTAAAAGTTGCTACGAACCTCAAAATATTGCGACAGTGATGTCGGAAGAATTGCTAATGAACTCAAAATGATGCTAACAGTAATGTAGTGATAGTTGCTAATAAACTTAGTGATGCTTACAGTAATGTAGTAAGTGTTTCGAACAACCTCAAAGTGATGCTGACAGTCATGTAGTAAGAGTTGCTACGGACCTCAAAATAATGTGACAGTGATGTCAGAAGAATTGCTAATGATCTGTAAATGATGCGACAGTGATGTAGTAAGAATTGCTAATGAACTCAAAATGATGCTAACAGTAATGGAGTGAAACTTTCGAATAACCTCAAAGTGATGCTGACAGTCATGTAGTAAGAGTTGCTACGAACCTCAAAATAATGCGACAGTGATGTCAGAAGAATTGCTACAGATCTCAAAATGATGCGACAGTGATGTCACAAGAATTGGTAATGATCTCAAAATGATGCTAACAGTAATGGAGTGAACGTTTCGAATAACCTCAAAGTGATCCTGACAGTCATGTACTAAGAGTTGCTACGAACCTCAAAATAATGCGACAGTAATGCAGTAAAAGATGCTAGGAACCTCAAAATATTGCGACAGTGATGTCGGAAGAATTGACAATGAACTGTAAATGATGCGACAGTGATGTAGTAAGAATTGCTAATGAACTCAAAATGATGCTAACAGTAATGGAGTGAAACTTTCGAATAACCTCAAAGTGATGCTGACAGTCATGTAGTAAGAGTTGCTACGAACCTCAAAATATTGCGACAGTGATGTCGGAAGAATTGCTAATGAACTCAAGATGATGCTAACAGTAATGGAGTGAAACTTTCGAATAATCTCAAAGTGATGCTGACAGTCATGTAGTAAGAGTTGCTACGAACCTCAAAATAATGCGACAGTGATGTCGGAATAATTGAAAATGAACTCAAAATGATGCTAACAGTAATGTAGTGATAGTTGCTAATCAAGTCAGTGATGCTTACAGTAATTTAGTAAGTGTTCCGAATAACCTCAAAGTGATGCTGACAGTCATGTAGTAAGAGTTGCTACGAACCTTAAAATAATGCAACAACAGTAATGTAGTAAAAGTTGCTACGAACCTCAAAATATTGCGACAGTGATGTCGGAAGAATTGCTAATGAACTCAAAATGATGCTAACAGTAATGTAGTGATAGTTGCTAATAAACTTAGTGATGCTTACAGTAATGTAGAAAGTGTTTCGAACAACCTCAAAGTGATGCTGACAGTCATGTAGTAAGAGTTGCTACGAACCTCAAAATAATGTGACAGTGATGTCAGAAGAATTGCTAATGATCTGTAAATGATGCGACAGTGATGTAGTAAGAATTGCTAATGAACTCAAAATGATGCTAACAGTCATGGAGTAAAACTTTCGAATAACCTCAAAGTGATGCTGACAGTCATGTAGTGAGAGTTGCTACGAACCTCAAAATATTGCGACAGTGATGTCGGAAGAATTGCTAATGAACTCAAAATGATGCTAACAGTAATGTAGTGATAGTTGCGAATCAACTCAGTGATGCTTACAGTATTGTAGTAAGTGTTTCGAATAACCTCAAAGTGATGCTGACAGTAATGTAGTAAGAGTTGCTACGAACCTCAAAATAATGCGACAGTGATGTCAGAAGAATTGCTACAGATCTCAAAATGATGCGACAGTGATGTCACAAGAATTGGTAATGATCTCAAAAAGATGCGAACAGTAATGGAGTGAACATTTCGAATAACCTCAAAGTGATGCTGACAGTCATGCACTAAGAGTTGCTACGAACCTCAAAATAATGCAACAGTAATGTAGTAAAAGTTGCTAGGAACCTCAAAATATTGCGACAGTGATGTCGGAAGAATTGCTAATGAACTCAAAATGATGCTAACAGTAATGTAGTGATAGTTGCTAATCAAGTCAGTGATGCTTACAGTAATTTAGTAAGTGTTCCGAATAACCTCAAAGTGATGCTGACAGTCATGTAGTAAGAGTTGCTACGAACCTTAAAATAATGCGACAGTAATGTAGTAAAAGTTGCTACGAACCTCAAAATATTGCGACAGTGATGTCGGAAGAATTGCGAATGAACTCAAAATGATGCTAACAGTAATGTAGTGATAGTTGCTAATAAACTTAGTGATGCTTACAGTAATGTAGTAAGTGTTTCGAACAACCTCAAAGTGATGCTGACAGTAATGTAGTAAGAGTTGCTACGAACCTCAAAATAATGTGACAGTGATGTCAGAAGAATTGCTAATGATCTGTAAATGATGCGACAGTGATGTAGAAAGAATTGCTAATGAACTAAAAATGATGCTAACAGTAATGGAGTAAAACTTTCGAATAACCTCAAAGTGATGCTGACAGTAATGTAGTAAGAGTTGCTACGAACCTCAAAATATTGCGACAGTGATGTCGGAAGAATTGCTAATGAACTCAAAATGATGCTAACAGTAATGTAGTGATAGTTGCGAATCAACTCAGTGATGCTTACAGTATTGTAGTAAGTGTTTCGAATAACCTCAAAGTGATGCTGACAGTAATGTAGTAAGAGTTGCTACGAACCTCAAAATAATGCGACAGTGATGTCAGAAGAATTGCTACAGATCTCAAAATGATGCGACAGTGATGTCACAAGAATTGGTAATGATCTCAAAAAGATGCGAACAGTAATGGAGTGAACATTTCGAATAACCTCAAAGTGATGCTGACAGTCATGAACTAAGAGTTGCTACGAACCTCAAAATAATGCGACAGTAATGCAGTAAAAGATGCTAGGAACCTCAAAATATTGCGACAGTGATGTCGGAAGAATTGATAATGAACTTAAAATGATGCTAACACTAATGTAGTGATAGTTGCTAATCAGCTCAGTGATGCTTGCAGTAATGTAGTAAGTGTTTCGAATAACCTCAAAGTGATGCTGACAGTCATGTAGCAAGAGTTGCTACTAACCTCAAAATAATGCGACAGTGATGTCAGAAGAATTGCTAATGATCTCAAAATGATGCGACAGTGATGTAGTAAGAATTGCTAATGAACTCAAAATCATGCTAACAGTAATGGAGTGAAACTTTCGAATAACCTCAAAGTGAAGCTGACAGTCATGTCGTAAGTGTTGCTACAAACCTCAAAATAATGCGACAGTAATGTAGTACAAGTGACTTCGAACCTCAAAATATTGCTTCAGTGATGTCTGGAGAATTGCTAATGAACTCAAGATGATGCAAACAGTAATGTAGTGATAGTTGCTAAGAAACTCAGTGATGCTTCCAGTAATGTAGTAAGAGTTGCTACGAACCTTAAAATAATGCAACAATAATGTCGTAAGAGTTGCTACGAACCTCAAAATAATGTGACAGTGATGTCAGAAGAATTGCTAATGATCTCAAAATGATGCGACAGTGATGTAGAAAGAATTGCTAATGAACTCCAAATGATGCTAACAGTAATGGAGTGAAACTTTCGAATAACCTCAAAGTGATGCTTACAGTCATGTAGTAAGTGTTGCTACGAACCTCAAAATAATGCGACAGTAATGTAGTAAAAGTTGCTACGAACCTCAAAATAATGTGACAGTGATGTCACAAGAATTGCTAATGATCTGTAAATGAAGCGACAGTGATGTAGTAAGAATTGCTAATGAACTCAAAATGATGCTAACAGTAATGGAGTGAACGTTTCGAATAACCTCAAAGTGATGCTGACAGTCATGTACTAAGAGTTGCTACGAACCTCAAAATATTGCGACAGTAATGCAGTAAAAGATGCTAGGAACCTCAAAATATTGCGACAGTGATGTAGGAAGAATTGATAATGAACTGTAAATGATGCGACAGTGATGTAGTAAGAATTGCTAATGAACTCAAAATGATGCTAATAGTAATGGAGTGAAACTTTCGAATAACCTCAAAGTGATGCTGACAGTAATGTAGTAAGAGTTGCTACGAACCTCAAAATATTGCGACAGTGATGTCGGAAGAATTGCTACTGAACTCAAAATGATGCTAACAGTAATGTAGTGATAGTTGCTAATCAAGTCAGTGATGCTTACAGTAATTTAGTAAGTGTTCCGAATAACCTCAAAGTGATGCTGACAGTCATGTAGTAAGAGTTGCTACGAACCTTAAAATAATGCGACAGTAATGTAGTAAAAGTTGCTACGAACCTCAAAATATTGCGACAGTGATGTCGGAAGAATTGCTAATGAACTCAAAATGATGCTAACAGTAATGTAGTGATAGTTGCAAATAAACTTAGTGATGCTTACAGTAATGCAGTAAGTGTTTCGAACAACCTCAAAGTGATGCTGACAGTCATGTAGTAAGAGTTGCTACGAACCTCAAAATAATGTGACAGTGATGTCAGAAGAATTGCTAATGATCTGTAAATGATGCGACAGTGATGTAGTAAGAATTGCTAATGAACTCAAAATGATGCTAACAGTAATGTAGTGATAGTTGCGAATCAACTCAGTGATGCTTACAGTATTGTCGTAAGTGTTTCAAATAACCTCAAAGTGATGCTGACAGTAATGTAGTAAGAGTTGCTACGAACCTTAAAATAATGCGACAGTAATGTAGTAAAAGTTGCTACGAACCTCAAAATATTGTGACAGTGATGTCGGAAGAATTGGTAATGATCTCAAAATGATGCTAACAGTAATGGAGTGAACGTTTCGAATAACCTCAAAGTGATGCTGACAGTAATGTAGTAAGAGTTGCTAATGAACTCAATTCAATGCTACAGTGATGTCGTGAGAATTGCTCATGAACTCAAAATGATGCTAACAGCAATGTAGTGATAGTTGCTAATAAACTCAAAGTGATGCTGACAGTAATGTAGTAAGAGTTGCTACGAACCTTAAAATAATGCAACAATAATGTCGTAAGAGTTGCTACGAACCTCAAAATAATGTGACAGTGATGTCAGAAGAATTGCTAATGATCTCAAAATGATGCGACAGTGATGTAGAAAGAATTGCTAATGAACTCCAAATGATGCTAACAGTAATGGAGTGAAACTTTCGAATAACCTCAAAGTGATGCTTACAGTCATGTAGTAAGTGTTGCTACGAACCTCAAAATAATGCGACAGTAATGTAGTAAAAGTTGCTACGAACCTCAAAATAATGTGACAGTGATGTCACAAGAATTGCTAATGATCTGTAAATGAAGCGACAGTGATGTAGTAAGAATTGCTAATGAACTCAAAATGATGCTAACAGTAATGGAGTGAACGTTTCGAATAACCTCAAAGTGATGCTGACAGTCATGTACTAAGAGTTGCTACGAACCTCAAAATAATGCGACAGTAATGCAGTAAAAGATGCTAGGAACCTCAAAATATTGCGACAGTGATGTAGGAAGAATTGATAATGAACTGTAAATGATGCGACAGTGATGTAGTAAGAATTGCGAATGAACTCAAAATGATGCTAATAGTAATGGAGTGAAACTTTCGAATAACCTCAAAGTGATGCTGACAGTAATGTAGTAAGAGTTGCTACGAACCTCAAAATATTGCGACAGTGATGTCGGAAGAATTGCTACTGAACTCAAAATGATGCTAACAGTAATGTAGTGATAGTTGCTAATCAAGTCAGTGATGCTTACAGTAATTTAGTAAGTGTTCCGAATAACCTCAAAGTGATGCTGACAGTCATGTAGTAAGAGTTGCTACGAACCTTAAAATAATGCGACAGTAATGTAGTAAAAGTTGCTACGAACCTCAAAATATTGCGACAGTGATGTCGGAAGAATTGCTAATGAACTCAAAATGATGCTAACAGTAATGTAGTGATAGTTGCTAATAACCTCAAAGTGATGCTGACAGTCATGTAGTAAGAGTTGCTACGAACCTCAAAATAATGTGACAGTGATGTCAGAAGAATTGCTAATGATCTGTAAATGATGCGACAGTGATGTAGTAAGAATTGCTAATGAACTCAAAATGATGCTAACAGTAATGTAGTGATAGTTGCGAATCAACTCAGTGATGCTTACAGTATTGTCGTAAGTGTTTCAAATAACCTCAAAGTGATGCTGACAGTAATGTAGTAAGAGTTGCTACGAACCTTAAAATAATGCGACAGTAATGTAGTAAAAGTTGCTACGAACCTCAAAATATTGTGACAGTGATGTCGGAAGAATTGGTAATGATCTCAAAATGATGCTAACAGTAATGGAGTGAACGTTTCGAATAACCTCAAAGTGATGCTGACAGTAATGTAGTAAGAGTTGCTACGAACCTTAAAACAATGCAACAATAATGTAGTAAGAGTTGTCATGAAACTCAATGCGACAGTAATGTATTAAAGTGGCTACGAACCTCAAAATATTGCGGCAGTGATGTCGGAAGAATTGCTAATGAACTCAAGATGATGCTAACAGTAATGTAGTAAGAGTTTTGAACACCCTCAAAGTGATGCTGACAGTCATTAAGTAAGAGTTGCTAATGAACTCAATTCAATGCTACAGTGATGTCGTGAGAATTGCTCATAAACTCAAAATGATGCTAACAGTAATGTAGTGATAGTTGCTAAAAAACTCAAAGTGATGCTGACAGTAATGTAGTAAGAGTTGCTTTGAACCTCAAAATAATGCGACAGTGATGTCAGAAGAATTGGTAATGATCTCAAACTGATGGGACAATGATGTCGGAAGAATTGCTCATGAACTCAAGATGATGCTAACAGTAATGTAGTGGTAGTTGCTAATCAAGTCAGTGATGCTTACAGTAATGTAGTAAGTGTTTCGAACAACCTCAGAGTGATGCTGACAGTCATGTAGAAAGAGTTGCTACGAACCTTAAAATAATGCAACAACAATGTAGTAAGAGTTGCTACGAACCTCAAAATAATGTGACAGTGATGTCAGAAGAATTGCTAATGATCTCAAAATGATGCGACAGTGATTTAGTAAGAATTGCTAATGAACTCAAAATGATGCTAACAGTAATGGAGTGAAAGTTTCGAATAACCTCAAAGTGATGCTGACAGTCAAGTAGTAAGAGTTGCTACGAACCTCAAAATAATGCGACAGTAATGTAATAAAAGTTGCTACGAACCTCAAAATAATGCGACAGTGATGTCAGAAGAATTGCTAAAGATCTCAAAATGATGCGACAGTGATTTAGTAAGAATTGCTAATGAACTCAAAATGATGCTAACAGTAATGGAGTGAACATTTCGAATAACCTCAAAGTGATGCTGACAGTCATGTACTAAGAGTTGCTACAAACCTCAAAATAATGCGACAGTAATGTAGTAAAAGTTGCTACGAACCTCAAAATATTGCGACAGTGATGTCGTAAGAATTGCTAATAATCTCAAAATGATGCTAACAGTAATGTCGTGATAGTTGCTAATAAACTCAAAGTGATGCTGACAGTAATGTAGTAAGGGTTGCTACGAAACTTTAAATAATGCAACAATAATGTAGGAAGAGTTGCTACGAACCTCAAAATAATGTGACAGTGATGTCAGAAGAATTGCTAATGATCTCAAAATGATGCGACAGTGATGTAGTAAGAATTGCTAATGAACTCAAAATGATGCTAACTGTAATGTAGTGAAAGTTTCGAATAACCTCAAAGCGATGCTGACAGTCATGTGGTTGGAGTTGCGAGTAACCTAAAAATGATGCTGATTGTAATGTAGTAAGAGTTGCTAATAACCTCAAAATTATGCGACAGTGATGTCAGAAGAATTGCTAATGATCTCAAAATGATGCAACAGTGATGTCAGAAGAATTGCTAATGATCTCAAAATGATGCGACAGTGATGTAGTAAGAATTGCTAATGAACTCAAAATGATGCTAACAGTAATGGAGTGAAAGTTTCGAATAACCTCAAAGTGATGCTGACAGTCATGTAGTAAGTGTTGCTACGAACCCCAAAATAATGCGACAGTTATTTTGAAATAATTGCTAATAAACTCTAAATGATGCTGACGGTAATGGAGGAAGAGTTGAAACTAAACTCAAAATGATGCTACAGTTATGTCGTAAGAATTGCTATTCAGTTCAAAATGATGCTAACAGTAATGTCGTGAAAGTTGCGAGTAACCTAAAAATGATGCTGACAGTAATGTAGTAAGAGCTGCTACGAACCTCAAAACAATGCGACAGTGATGTAGTAAGAATTGCTAATGAACTCAAAATGATGCTAACAGTAATGTTTTGAAAGTTTCGAACAACCTCAAAGTGATGCTGACAGTAATGTAGTAAGAGTTGCAACGTACCTCAAAATGATGCGACAGTGATGGAGTAAGAATTGCGAATGAACTCAAAATGATGCTCACAGTAATGTAGTGAAAGTTTCAGATAACCTCAAGATGATGCTGAGAGTCATGTAGTAAGAGTTGCTACGAACCTCAAAATAATGCAACAGTGATGTCAGAAGAATTGCTAATGATCTCAACATGATGCGACAGTGATGGAGTAAGAATTGCAAATAAACTCAAAATGATGCTAACAGTAATGGAGTGAAAGTTTCAAATAACCTAAAAGTGATGCTGACAGTGATGTAGTAAGAGTTGCTAATGATCTCAAAATAATGGTAACAGTAATGAAGTGAAAGTTGCCAATAAACTCAAAATGTACTGACAGTCATGTAGGAAGAGTTGCTACAAACCTTAAAATAATGCAACAGTAATGAAGTAAGAGGTACTACGAACTTCAAAATGATGTGACATTGATGTAGTAAGAATTGCTTATGATCTGAAATGATGGGACAGTGATGTAGTAAGAATTGCTAATAAACTCGAAATGATGCTAACAGTAATGTAGTGAAAGTTGCGAGTAACCTAAAAATGATGCTGACAGTAATGTAGTAAGAGCTGCTGATAACCTCAAAATAATGCTACAGTGATGTCGGAAGAATTGCAAATAAACTCAAAATGATGCTAACCGTAATGGAGTGAACGTTTCGAACAACCTCAAAGTGATGCTGACAGTAATGTAGTAAGAGTTGCTACGAACCTCAAAAAAATGCGACAGTGATGTCAGAAGAATTGCTTATGATCTCAAAATGATGCGACAGTGATGTCGTAAGAATTGCGAATGAACTCAAGATGATGCTAACAGTAATGTAGTGATAGTTGCTAATAAACTCACTGATGCTTACAGTAATGTAGTAAGAGTTTCGAACAACCTCAAAGTGATGCTGACAGTCATGTTGTAAGAGTTGCTACGAACCTAAAAAATAATGCGACAGTGATGTCAGAAGATTTGCTAATGATCTCAAAATAATGCTACAGTGATTTAGTAAGAATTGCTAATGAACTCAAAATGATGCTAACATTAATGGAGTGCAAGTTGCTTATGAACTCAAAGTGATGCTGACAGTAATGTAGTAAGAGTTGCTACGAACCTTTAAATAATGTGATAGTAATGTAGAAAAAGTTGCTACAAACCTCAAAATACTGCGACGGTGATGTCAGATGAATTGCTAAAGATGTCAAAATGATGCGACAGTGATTTAGTAAGAATTGCTAATAAACTCAAAATGATGCTAACCGTAATGGAGTTAACGTTTCGAACAACCTAGAAGTGATGCTGACAGTAATGTAGTAAGAGTTGCTACGAACCTCAAAAAATGGGACAGTGATGTCAGAAGAATTGCTAATGATCTCAAAATGATGCTACAGTGATTTAGTAAGGATCGCTAATGAACTAAAAATGATGCTAACTGTAATGGAGTGAAAGTTTCGAATAACCTCAAAGTGATGCTGACAGTCATGTAGTAAGAGTTAATACGAACCTCAAAATATTGCGACAGTGATGTCGTAAGAATTGCTAGTGATCTCAAAATGATGCGACAGTGATGTCGTAAGAATTGCAAATGAACTCAAGATGATGCTAACAGTAATGTAGTGATAGTTGCTAATCAAGTCAGTGATGCTTACAGTAATGTAGTAAGTGTTTCGAACAACTTCAAAGTGATGCTGACAGTCATGTAGTAAGAGTTGCTATTTAACTCAATTTAATGCTACTGTGATGTCGTAAGAATTGCTAATGAACTCAAAATGATGCTAACATTAATGGAGTGAAAGTTTCGAATAACCTCAAAGTGATGCTGACAGTCATGTAGTAAGAGTTGCTACGAACCTCAAAATAATGCGACAGTAATGTAGTAAAAGTTGCTACGAACCTCAAAATATTGCGACAGTGATGTTGGAAGAATTGCTAATGAACTCAAAATGATGCTAACAGTAATGTAGTGATAGTTGCTAATCAACTCAGTGATGCTTACAGTAATGTACAAAGTGTTTCGAACAACCTCAAAGTGATGCTGACAGTCATGCAGTAAGAGTTGCTACGAACCTCAAAATAATGCGACAGTTATGTAAGAAGAATTGCTAAAGATCTCAAAATGATGCTAACAGTAATGGAGTGAACGTTTCGAATAACCTCAAAGTGATGCTGAAAGTCATGTGCTGAGAGTTGCTACGAAACTCAAAATATTGCGACAGTAATGTAGTAAAAGTTGCTACGAACCTAAAAATATTGCGACAGTGATGTCGGAAGAATTGCTAATGATCTCAAAATGATGCGACAGTGATGTAGTAAGAATTGCTAATGAACTCAAAATGATGCTAACAGTAATGTAGTAAGTGTTTCGAATAAACTCAAAGTGATGCTGACAGTAATGTAGTAAGAGTTGCTACGAACCTCAAAATAATGCTACAGTGATGTCGGAAGAATTGCTAATGATCTCAAAATGATGCGACAGTGATGTAGTAAGAATTGCTAATAAACTCAAAATGATGCTAACAGTAATGGAGTGAACGTTTCGAATAACCTCAAAGTGATGCTGACAGTCATGTAGTAAGTGTTGCTACGAACCTCAAAATAATGCGACAGTGATGTCGGAAGAATTGCTAATGAACTCAAAATGATGCTAACAGTAATGTAGTGATAGTTGCTAATCAACTCAGTGATGCTTCCAGGAATGTAGTAAGTGTTTCGAACAACCTCAAAGTGACGCTGACAGTCATGTAGTAAGATTTGCTACGAACCTTAAAATAATGCAACAATAATGTAGTAAGAGTTGCTACGAACCTCAAAATAATGTGACAGTGATGTCAGAAGAATTGCTAATGAACTCAAAATGATGCTAACAGTAATGGAGTGAAAGTTTCGAATAACCTCCAAGTGATGCTGACAGTCATGTACTAAGAGTTGCTACGAACCTCAAAATAATGCGACAGTAATGTAGTAAAAGTTGCTACGAACCTCAAAATATTGCGACAGTGATGTCGGAAGAATTGCTAATGATCTCAAAATGATGCGACAGTAATGTAGTAAGAATTGCTAATGAACTCAAAATGATGCTAACAGTCATGGAATGAATGTTTCGAATAACCTCAAAGTGATGCTGACAGTCATTTACTAAGAGTTGCTACGAACCTCAAAATATTGCGACAGTGATTTCGGAAGAACTTCTAATAAACTCAAAATGATGCTAACAGTAATGTAGTGATAGTTGCTAATAAACTCAAAGTGATGCTGACAGTCATGTAGTAAGAGTTGCTACGAACCTCAAAATAATGTGACAGTGATGTCAAAAGAATTGCTAATGATCTCAAAATGATGCGACAGTGATGTAGTAAGAATTGCTAATGAACTCAAAATGATGCTAACAGTAATGGAGTGAAAGTTTCGAATAACCTCAAAGTGATGCTGACAGTCATGTACTAAGAGTTGCTACGAACCTCAAAATAATGCGACAGTAATGTAGTAAAAGATGCTACGAACCTAAAAATATTGCGACAGTGATGTCGGAAGAATTGCTAATGAACTGCTAATTGATGTTGATGCTAATTAATGCTGAATTGCTAATTTTGAGTTGGTAGTCAACTCAAAATGATGCTAACAGTCTTGTGAGCTTCATCAAGACCCAGGCCACTATTTGTGGTTATGCATCATTGTTGCTGACCAATGGTCCAACTTCATCAGTCAGTCAGTCAGAGACATTAGCATTTGTCGGCCTGGCCTGCTGCCAAAGACTAACACTGCTTTAGTTGATTTACCTGTGCAGCCATGTCACGCTCCTCTCGGCCACCTCCACGGTCAGACGCCAGGTTAAACCAGCCAATGGCGTAAGAATCACTCTCAGAATCTGAAGCGCTCGTAGCTGTAGGGTTTTTCCACACAGCTTCTGTTGAGAGACAAAGTCCATCACTTGATGAACTCTCACCAAAAGAAATGTGCAGTTTTCCACTCAGGACAGCTGCTGCATGCTGCTGTTTGTAAAAAGAAGGTCCAGTGGATCCGTTCAGTTCTACATTATTCAGCAGAGAGATGTCACCATTGAATAATGACCATATTTCCTAAAATTATAGCTCAACCACAGAGGGACCAGGCTACTAGAATGACCTCTGTTTACTAGAAGTGCTTCTCCTATGGTGGTGAACTCCTCAGCTGTCAGTGGAGTCAAATCTGTCTTAGAGAGGCCAGAGGTTCCCACACTGGTTCCCTCTCATCATGCAGCCCTGACAGCTGTGTGTGCTGTTCCAGCGTGTTGGCACCTCACTGATGAGTTTCAGGGTTGGCCCCCCCATCTGTTGCTGCACCTGAGCCAGCTTCTCCTTGGCTGTAGTGCTGATCTGAAGGATGTGACAGTGTTCCTGGCTTTGTGTCTGATGATGGAAGTGGGGATCTGATCACAGGATTTTCTGACTCCTAGATTCAGACGATGTGCAGTGCAGACTGAGTGGTGAATTTGGAGCTGTCTAGTGGATGCTGTCATGTTTGGTGCTGCGTCGCTCACAAGACACTTGACTTTGTTGGTGATGGCCCAGTCCTCCATCAGGCCTCTTTGGACTGGGGCCAAACTGTCAGCAGGGTGACTTTGTGGAAAGTCTTGCACTCCCAACACATTCATTCTCACTAATGCAGTGACAGGTCAGAGCCAAGGGAGCCTCCATGTCCACAGATGTCCACATGGCAGCTGGACTTCCTTTTTCACTCCTTCTCGTTCCTCCTGGTACTTTTTGGCCACCGTTTGTTTGATGGTCTGAAAATGACACCCAGAGTAAATCAATACATTGAAATTAGAGATGAAATAAACTGGAGATATCAACTACTGCTTTAGATCATTTCCACACAAACCTTTCTGGTTGGCAAACATATGAGGCTCAAGGACCTGAACCAGTTCCCTGAACCCTTCCCTCTCAACAGTGCTGAGGGGCTGGCAGTCCTTCAGGATCAAATTCAGCAGAGCCTCATCCAGCATCTGCTTCCTGGAAGCTGGATGGTTAAAGATGAAGGAGAGAAGAAATGAATAGGAATTAATTCTCAATGAAGCAACTGTGAGTCAGTTGGAGAGTGGCTGTATACCTGAGTTCATCCTGGTGGATCTGGGACTTCATTCTCATGCCTGGTCCCATCATGCCTCAGCACTGACGAGGTGCTTTTGTTGAGATGAGACGCTTCTGTCCAACAAATGCCACATTCAACCTGCAGAAAAGAACATGAGTACTCAGCTAAAAGTTCCTTTCTTCATGGTGACTGGTGTTTCTTAGTCTTAGACCACCAGGTTTCCAATGAGGTGTATCGGATACGTTGTTGTGTGCCGCTGAAATCCGTCCAATTCTGGGGCTGTTTCCTCATGAAATATGTTTGCCTTAAAGCTCATTAAAGTGTTGAACCACAATATCGTTCACCATAACTGAGTCAACTTCAAGATAACCTACTTCTACATTCCAGTCCCGGCTGCTCCTGTTCTGCTGCAGTCCAGAAAACAACAACCCGATACAATTGGCGCTCCTTCCCACAGCTCCGGCCCGGATCCGCATGGTTCCGCTGACTGACTGTGAGACGCGCTCCCTCCAGGGTGGCACAGCCCGATGGGGGTCCTTATCTGGCACGGGGGTAAAACAGGTGCGACTGGAAAGCCTGGTTTATTCTGCGTCGAGGGAACGCGTTGCTCTGCAATACACCGCCGAACCGCTAGGGGGCGTGGCTTTGTCTTTGTATTGTTTACGGGGCTCTTGTCGGATTCCTCGGTTTTCTTCCGGTCACAGACAACAATTGTTGGCCATTTGTCAGTCTTTGTAGTGCCGCGAAGAGGCGTTGTAGAGGTGGTCGTACTTGAGCACCTCCTCGATAATCCTTTCTTCAGCTTGGTCCATTTTTTCTTGGAGCCTTCACCACAGAAACTTGGAAAATGGCGGGGTTGTGCTGCGACTGAACCGGAAATAACGTTCTGAGCGGACCAATCACAGTCCTCGACGTTGACGTCACCACGCGTCGACGCGATGCGTAAACAGGATTTTTTGGAGGTGCGTCTCAGGCTACAGCGTCTGGTCTGCGTCGACGGCGTAGGTACGAATACTACTCGACACAGAAGCATAAATCAGGCTTAAATCAGGCTTTATAGTCCAACAGGAAGTTAGCATGTCAGGGATGAGACACCCTGATAGTCCAACAGGAAGTTAGCATGTCAGGGATGACACACCCTGATAGTCCAACAGGAAGTTAGCATGTCAGGGATGAGACACCCTGATAGTCCAAAAGGAAGTTAGCATGTCAGGGATGAGACACCCTCATCGTCCAACAGGAAGTTAGCATGTCAGGGATGAGACACGCTTATCGTCCAACAGGAAGTTAGCATGTCAGGGATGAGACACGCTTATCGTCCAACAGGAAGTTAGCATGTAAGGGATGAGACACGCTTATCGTCCAACAGGAAGTTAGCATCTCCATGGTTCCCTTGACCAGAAGCCAGTGGGATCGTTCCATTCTGACATCTTGATTGACATTTGTCCTTCTCTTAGCTAAATAGCTGGCAATTATTTGAAAAAAAAACCGTGATTTACTTTTTGTATTTTGATCTTCAGCTCATTTGCATACTTTTGTTGAAATTCTCCCCTTTTTGTCTTTTTTTTCTGCTGTTTTTAGCACAAAGTCCACCTGGTGCCTAAAGACCAGTTCAGCATGGACTACGTTGAACCTTCAGTCTGCTGCATCAGTACCCATGGACGGTTCCCCCCTGACAGGAGGATTCTGGTGAGGAACATTAGTGGAACAGCGCTCTTGTTAGAACGGTTCTGATCCACCTTCCCTCCCCCTGTAGCTCCTCCTGTGTCCCCTCAGCGCTCTTGTTAGAACGGTTCTGATCCACCTTCCCTCCCCCTGTAGCTCCTCCTGTGTCCCCTCAGCGCTCTTGTTAGAACGGTTCTGATCCACCTTCCCTCCCCCTGTAGCTCCTCCTGTGTCCCCTCAGCGCTCTTGTTAGAACGGTTCTGATCCACCTTCCCTCCCCCTGTAGCTCCTCCTGTGTCCCCTCAGGCTCTTGTTAGAACGGTTCTGATCCACCTTCCCTCCCCCTGTAGCTCCTCCTGTGTCCCCTCAGCGCTCTTGTTAGAACGGTTCTGATCCACCTTCCCTCCCCCTGTAGCTCCTCCTGTGTCCCCTCAGCGCTCTTGTTAGAAGGGTTCTGATCCACCTTCCCTCCCCCTGTAGCTCCTCCTGTGTCCCCTCAGCGCTCTTGTTAGAACGGTTCTGATCCACCTTCCCTCCCCCTGAAGCTCCTCCTGTGTCCCCTCAGCGCTCTTGTTAGAAGGGTTCTGATCCATCTTCCCTCCCCCCTGTAGCTCCTCCTGTGTCCCCTCAGCGCTCTTGTTAGAAGGGTTCTGATCCACCTTCCCTCCCCCTGTAGCTCCTCCTGTGTCCCCTCACGTTTCCAAACTCCCTCCCACTGGCTGGTGCTGAAGGAGGGCCAGAGCTCCTCCTACAGGAGCCCATCCTGGCCTCCCCCGCTGCAGCTCCTCCACTGACCTCCCACCAGAGAGATGAGCCCCCTGGTTCAGAGGTGACAGACCACCTCTGGGAGCAGACAACAGAGACCACATCAGGCTGGACTCCGTGCAGGTACGGAGGCTGACGGCTGCTGAGTGAGTGAGTTTACGACGCTCCCACCACTGCTGCTGGATTGATTTAACACATCTGGAATATTTAGATTCATTCTGGGTCAACATCTGCATCTGTTGAAGTCCTCAGTCTCCATGCAGGTGGTTTTGTTCCAGATAAAAGGTCTCAATAACAGCATCACTCCAGGTGAAACCATTCCAAAGAAGGCTAAGTGGAGCTGGCATATCAGCCCCCAATGGAAGCCTGCTGCTGCTGCCAAGCTCTCCATGTCATCATGGAAAAGTTGATTGTTCAACTCAATGTTTTTCCCATTGGGAGGAGATTTGTTGTTCCACCATGAAGTCTTTTCTGGTGATGAGTTTGTGTGTTGTAGTAGCATGAAGATATCTTGTTATCATGATCAACTCATCTGGCCTGGTGGAAGAACGCTGCTGTGTTTGGATTCAGACGAGTCAAATCTGAACCAGGGACTTGTAGTTTTATCCTCGGTCTCCGGACTCATAAAATGGAGACCGGCCCAGTTTGACACTTTTGAACTCCTCCATGATGTTCAAATCTCATGACTGAGATTCGTGATTGGAAACATCGGCGGTTCAGGAAAGAAAACATGTACCATTGAACATCGCTCTCATCCTTCTACTCAGAACGCTGCGGTGGACTCCACCGTGTCCAGGCTTTGGGCAGATACGTCTTCATCCTCCACCACCACCAGCCGCTCCACCCCACCCACCCTGTGCAGGTCTACATTACCAGGGTCGGATCTGGCAGGGTGGAGGATCTTTGATTCATCTTAGCTTTCCTGATCCGGCTGTTTGAGAAACATTCAAATGGAGATGGTTGTTTGTGTCTTTCAGGCCACGCCAACGCCTCCTTCTGTCCCCACGCTTATGGCTGCCGAAACGTGCCGGTGTCTGAAAACCAGATCATTCTGGATGTGCCGGACCACCAGGTCCTCCTCACCTGCAGGTTCCTGCAGGCAGAGCCCTGTGGTGGTAGGTTTCCTGCTCCTCTGCTGGACTGATACCCTCTCCCTTTCCCCACATGTATCTGCTGTTTCTACTCTGTGCCTCCTTCTCCTCTGTCAGGCCTGGACTTCTTCCTTCTGTCTCTCCAGGATCACGTCCTGGTGGTGCCTGAGAGCAGCTCCAGCTCCAGCTCCCTGAACCAAGAACCACTGGAGAAATCTGACCGCTTCATCAGCAACTGTGGCCTCAACAGCTTTCATGTCAAGTCGGTGTCTCTCAGCCTGAGTTGGTCCCTGTTCTGTATCCCTGAATGTTCTAGAGGAACTAAACTGGGCCTGATTGGGACGCTTCTGTCTGCTCAGATTTGGGTTGTGAATGCATTCAGATGTCATTTACAAGCATTGGAACTAAAGACCTGAGCCTCAAGAATATTTAGTTCTTGATTTACTTTCTCTTGCAGGGTTTCACTTTGTGCAAATTTTCTTTTTAAGATCTTTGTTTTTTGTTGTCCTTCCATTTAGCGAGTTTGGCTAATAACCTTTTCCCCACTTAACTAATTTTCCTAAAATGTCTCGCTAACGTTTCCTTTTTCTCTGTCGTCCCTCCTGTCCTTGGTCTCCATTCTGTCTCAGCTCAGCTGTGTCTCTTGGGCTCTCTTCAACAACGGCGCCCTGCCTTGTGCCTGCCATGAGGTTGGAGCTGAGAGTGACACCTGCGAGTCATTTGGTGGTCGGTGCCGCTGCAGGCCCCACGTGATTGGCCGAGACTGCTCCATGTGGGCCGCGGGTTGCTGGGGATTCCCCACTGCAGACGTGAGTGTCAGATTGGATGAATGATGGGTAATAAGGGCTTTTAATGATGAGTGAGAGGACGGACCAAACCAACCTGTCCAACCATCAGAGGACAGTTTGTTGTTCTCGTTTCAACTCTCACTACATTACTGTCAGCATCATTTTGAGTTCATCAGCAACTATCACTACATTACTGTTAACATCATTTTGGGATCATTAGCAATTCTTACTACATCACTGTCAGCATCATTTTGAGTTGATTATCAATTCTTACTACATCACTGTCAGCATCATTTTTGAATTCATTAACAATTCTTCCTATATAACTGTAGCATTATTTTGAGGTTATTAGCAACTCTTACTACATGACTCTCAGCATCATTTTTAGGTTACTCGCAACTTTCACTCCATTACTGTTAGCATCATTTTGAGTTCATTAGCAATTATTATTACATCACTGTCATATCATTTTAGATCATTACCAATTCTTCTGACATCACTATAGCATTATTTTGAGGTTCGGAGCAACTCTTCCTACATGACTGTCAGCATCACTTTGAGGTTATTCGAAACTTTCACTCCGTTACTGTTGGCATCATTTTGAGTTCATTAATGAGTTCATTAGCAATTCTTAAGACATCACTAGCATTATTTTGAGGTTATTAGCAATTCTTAGTACATCACTGTCGCATTATTTTGAGTTCATTCGCAGCTCTTACTACATCACTGTCCCATCATTTCAGATCATTAGCCATTCGTACTACATCACTGTCACATTATTTTGAGGTTCATAGTAACTCTTACTACATCACTAGCATTACTTTAAGGTTATTACCAGACTTACTACATTCCTGTCAGCATCATTTTGAGGTTATTAGCAGCTCTTACTAGATTACCGTCAACATCATTTTGAGTTCATTAGCAATTCTTAGTAAATCGCTGTCGCATCATTTTGAGGTTATTAGCAGCTCTTACTAGATGACCGTCAGCATCATTTTGAGATCATTAGCAATTCTTCCGACATCACTGTTGCATTATTTTGAGGTTCGTAGCAACTCTTACTACATGACTGTCAGCATCACTTTGAGGTTATTCGAAACTTTCACTACATTACTGTTAGCATCATTTTGAGTTCATTAGCAATTCTTACCACATCACTGTAGCATTATTTTGAGGTTATTAGCAACTCTTCCTACATGACTGTCAGCATCACTTTGAGTTTATTGGCAACTTTCACTACATTACTGTCGCATCATTTTGAGATCATTAGCAATTCTTACGACATCATTGTCGCATCATTTTGAGATCATTAGCAATTCTTCTGACATCACTGTCGCATTGTTTTGAGGTTCGTAGCAACTCTTACTACATTGCTGTTGCATTATTTTGAGGTTAGGGTTAGGGTTACATTATTATCGCATCATTTTGAGATCATTGGCAATTCTTCCGACATCACTGTCAGCATCATTTTTAGGTTATTCGAAACTTTCACTCCATTACTGTTCGCATCATTTTGAGTTTATTTGCAATTCTTACTCCATCACTGTCGCATCATTTTGAGATCATTAGCAATTCTTGCGAAATCACTGTAGCATTATTTTGAGGTTATTAGCAACTCGTACTACATTATTGTCAGCATCATTTTTAGGTTACTCGAAACTTTAACCACATGACTGTCAGCATTACTTTGAGGTTAATCGAAACTTTCACTACATTACTGTTAGCATCATTTTGAGTTCATTTGTAATTCTTACTCCATCACTGTCGCATCATTTTGAGATCATTAGCAATTCTTGCGAAATCACTGTAGCATTATTTTGAGGTCATTAGAAACTCTGACTACATTACTGTCAGCATCATTTTTAGGTTACTCGCAACTCTAACCACATGACTGTCAGCATCACTTTTAAGTTGTTCGAAACTTTCACTACATTACTGTTAGCATCATTTTGAGTTCATTAGCAATTCTTACTCAATCACTGTCGCATCATTTTGAGGTACGTTGCAACTCTTACTACATTACTGTCAGCATCACTTTGAGGTTGTTCGAAACTTTCACTACATTACTGTCGCATCATTTTGAGTTCATTAGCAATTCTTCCGACATCACTGTCGCATTGTTTTGAGGTTCGTAGCAGCTGTTACTACATTACTGTCAGCATCATTTTGAGGTTTGTAGCAACACTTACTACATGACTCTCAGCATCACTTTGAGGTTATTCGAAAGTTTCACTCCATTACTTTTAGCATCATTTTGAGTTCATTAGCAATTCTTACTACATCACTGTCGCATCATTTTCAGATCATTAGCAATTCTTCCGACATCACTGTCGAATTATTTTCAGATCATTAGCAATTCTTCTGACATCACTGTCGCATTATTTTGAGGTTCGTAGCAACTCTTCGTACATGACTGTCAGCATCACTTGGAGGTTTTTCGAAACACTTACTACATTACTGTTAGCATCATGTTGAGTTCATTAGCAATTCTTACGACATCACTGTCCCATCAGGTTGAGATCATTTCCAATTCTTCTGACATCACTGTCGCATTATTTTGAGGTTCAAAGCAACTCTTTCTACATGACTGTCATCATCACTTTGAGGTTGTTCGAAACAGTTACTGCATTACTGTAAGCATCACTGAGTTTATTAGCATGTATCACTACGTTACTGTTAGCATCATTTTGAGATCATTACCAATTCTTCTGACATCACGGTCGCATTATTTTGAGGTTCGTAGCAACTCTTACTACATGAGTGTTAGCATCACTTTGAGGTTGTTCGAAACACTTACTACATTACTGGAAGCATCACTGACTTGATTAGCAACTATCACTACATTACTGTTAGCATCATTTTGAGTTCATTAGCAATTCTTCCGACATCACTGTCGCAATATTTTGAGGTTCGCAGCAACTCTTACTACATGACTGTCAGCATCACTTTGAGGTTATTCGAAACGTTCACTCCATTACTTTTACCATCATTTTGAGATCATGACCAATTCTTCTGACATCACTGTCGCATCATTTTGAGATCTTTAGCAATTCTTCTGACCTCACTGTCGCATTATATTGAGTTTCGTGGCAACTCTTACTCTATTATTGTTGCATTATTTTAAGGTTCGTAGCAACTCTTACTACATTACTGTCAGCATCACTGAGTTTCTTCGCAACTATCACTACATTACTGTTAGCATCATCTTGAGTTCATTCGCAATTCTTCCGACATCACTTTCGCAATATTTTGAGGTTCGTAGCAACTTTTACTACATTACTGTCGCATTATTTTGAGGTTCGTAGCAACTCTTAGTACATGACTGTCAGCATCACTTTGAGGTTATTCGAAACACTTACTACATTACTGTAAGCATCACTGAGTTGATTAGCAACTATCACTACATTACTGTTAGCATCATGTTGAGTTCATTAGCAATTCTTATGACATCACTGTCCCATCAGTTTGAGATCATTACCAATTCTTCTGACATCACTGTCGCATCATTTTGAGATCTTTAGCAATTCTTCTGACATCACTGTCGCATTATTTTGAGGTTCGTAGAAACTCTTACGACATGACTTTCAGCATCACTTTGAGGTTTTTCGAAACACTTACTACATTACTGTAAGCATCACTGACTTGATTAGCAACTATCACTACATTTCTGTTAGCATCATTTTGAGTTCATTAGCAATTCCTCCGACATCACTGTCGCTCTATTTTGAGGTTCGTAGCAACTCTTACTACATTATTGTTGCATTATTTCAAGGTTCGTAGCAACTCTTACTACATTACTGTCAGCATCACTGAGTTTCTTCGCAACTATCACTACATTACTGTTAGCATCATGTTGAGTTCATTAGCAATTCTTACGACATCACTGTCCCATGAGTTTGAGATCATTACCAATTCTTCTGACATCACTGTCGCATTATTTTGAGGTTCAAAGCAACTCTTGCTACATTACTGTAAGCATCACTGAGTTTATTAGCATCTATCACTACGTTACTGTTAGCATCATTTTGAGATCATTACCAATTCTTCTGACATCAGTGTCGCATCATTTTGAGATCTTTAGCAATTCTTCTGACATCACTGTCGCATTATATTGAGGTTCGTAGCAACTCTTACCACATTACTGTAAGCATCACTGAGTTTTTTAGCATCTATCACTACGTTACTGTTAGCATCATTTTCATATCATTACCAATTCTTCTGACATCAGTGTCGCATCATTTTGAGATCTTTAGCAATTCTTCTGACATCACTCTCGCATTATTTTGAGGTTCGTAGCAACTCTTACTACATGACTGTCAGCATCACTTTGAGGTTATTCGGAACACTTACTACATTACTGGAAGCATCACTGAGTTGATTAGCAACTATCACTACATTACTGTTAGCATCATTTTAAGTTCATTTGCAATTCTTCCGACATCACTGTCTCAATATTTTAAGGTTTGTAGCAACTTTTACTATATTACTGTCGCATTATATCGAGTTTGGTGGCAACTCTTACTACATTATTGTTGCATTATTTTAAGGTTCGTAGCAACTCGTACTACATTACTGTCAGCATCACTGAGTTTCTTCGCAACTATCACTACATTACTGTTAGCATCATCTTGAGTTCATTCGCAATTCTTCCGACATCACTGTCGCATTATTTTGAGGTTCGTAGCAACTCTTAGTACATGACTGTCAGCATCACTTTGAGGTTATTCGAAACTTTCACTCCATTACTGTTAGCATCATTTAGAGTTCATTAGCAATTCGTCTGACATCACTGTCGCATTATTTTGAGGTTTGTAGCAACTCTTACTAAATGACTGTCAGCCTCACTTTGAGGTTATTCGAAACTTTCACTCCATTACTGTTAGCATCATTTTGAGTTCATTAGCAATTCTTCCGACATCACTGTAGTATTATTTTGTGGTAAGTAGCAACTCTTACTACACGACTGTTAGCATCACTTTGAGGTTGTTCGAAACACTTAATACATTACTGTCAGCATCACTTTGAGATCATTAGCAACTATCACTACATTACTGTTCGTATCATTTTGAGTTCATAAGCAATTCTTACGACATCACTCTCGCATCATTTTGAGATCTTTAGCGATTCTTCCGACATCACTGTCGCATCATTTTGAGATCATTAGCAATTCTTCTGACATCACTGTCACATTATTTTGAGGTTCGTAGCAACTCTTACTACATTATTGTTGCATTATTTCAAGGTTCGTAGCAACTCTTACTACATTACTGTCAGCATCACTGAGTTTCTTCGCAACTATCACTACATTACTGTTAGCATCATCTTGAGTTCATTCGCAATTCTTCCGACATCACTGTCGCAATATTTTGAGGTTCGTAGCAACTTTTACTACATTACTGTCGCATTATTTTGAGGTTCGTAGCAACTCTTAGTACATGACTGTCAGCATCACTTTGAGGTTGTTCGAAACACTTACTACATTACTGTTAGCATCATGTTGAGTTCATTAGCAATTCTTACGACATCACTGTCCCATGAGTTTGAGATCATTACCAATTCTTCTGACATCACTGTCGCATTATTTTGAGGTTCAAAGCAACTCTTGCTACATTACTGTAAGCATCACTGAGTTTATTAGCATCTATCACTACGTTACTGTTAGCATCATTTTGAGATCATTACCAATTCTTCTGACATCAGTGTCGCATCATTTTGAGATCTTTAGCAATTCTTCTGACATCACTGTCGCATTATATTGAGGTTCGTAGCAACTCTTACCACATTACTGTAAGCATCACTGAGTTTTTTAGCATCTATCACTACGTTACTGTTAGCATCATTTTGATATCATTACCAATTCTTCTGACATCAGTGTCGCATCATTTTGAGATCTTTAGCAATTCTTCTGACATCACTCTCGCATTATTTTGAGGTTCGTTGCAACTCTTACTACATGACTGTCAGCATCACTTTGAGGTTATTCGGAACACTTACTACATTACTGGAAGCATCACTGAGTTGATTAGCAACTATCACTACATTACTGTTAGCATCATTTTAAGTTCATTTGCAATTCTTCCGACATCACTGTCTCAATATTTTAAGGTTTGTAGCAACTTTTACTATATTACTGTCGCATTATATCGAGTTTGGTGGCAACTCTTCCTACATTATTGTTGCATTATTTTAAGGTTCGTAGCAACTCGTACTACATTACTGTCAGCATCACTGAGTTTCTTCGCAACTATCACTACATTACTGTTAGCATCATCTTGAGTTCATTCGCAATTCTTCCGACATCACTGTCGCATTATTTTGAGGTTCGTAGCAACTCTTAGTACATGACTGTCAGCATCACTTTGAGGTTATTCGAAACTTTCACTCCATTACTGTTAGCATCATTTTGAGTTCATTCGCAATTCGTCTGACATCACTGTCGCATTATTTTGAGGTTTGTAGCAACTCTTACTAAATGACTGTCAGCATCACTTTGAGGTTGTTCGAAACTCTTACTACATTACTGTACGCATCACTGAGTTTCTTAGCAACTATCACTACATTACTATTAGCATCATCTTGAGTTCATTCGCAATTCTTCCGACATCACTGTCGCATTATTTTGAGGTTCGTAGCAACTCTTAGTACATGACTGTCAGCATCACTTTGAGGTTATTCGAAACTTTCACTCCATTACTGTTAGCATCATTTTGAGTTCATTAGCAATTCGTCTGACATCACTGTCGCATTATTTTGAGGTTTGTAGCAACTCTTACTAAATGACTGTCAGCATCACTTTGAGGTTGTTCGAAACTCTTACTACATTACTGTACGCATCACTGAGTTTCTTAGCAACTATCACTACATTACTATTAGCATCATATTGAGTTCATTTGCAGTTCTTCCGACATCACTGTCGCAATATTTTGAGGTTCGTAGCAACTGTTACTACATTACTTTCGCATTATTTTGAGGTTTGTAGCAACACTTACTACATGACTCTAAGCATCACTTTGAGGTTATTCGAAAGTTTCACTCCATTACTGTTAGCATCATTTTGAGTTCATTAGCAATTCTTACTACATCACTGTCGCATCATTTTCAGATCATTAGCAATTCTTCCGACATCACTGTCGCATTATTTTGAGGTTCGTAGCAACTCTTCGTACATGACTGTCAGCATCACTTGGAGGTTTTTCGAAACACTTACTACATTACTGTTAGCATCATGTTGAGTTCATTAGCAATTCTTACGACATCACTGTCCCATCAGTTTGAGATCATTTCCAATTCTTCTGACATCACTGTCGCATTATTTTGAGGTTCAAAGCAACTCTTTCTACATGACTGTCATCATCACTTTGAGGTTGTTCGAAACAGTTACTGCATTACTGTAAGCATCACTGAGTTTATTAGCATGTATCACTACGTTACTGTTAGCATCATTTTGAGATCATTACCAATTCTTCTGACATCACGGTCGCATTATTTTGAGGTTCGTAGCAACTCTTACTACATGAGTGTTAGCATCACTTTGAGGTTGTTCGAAACACTTACTACATTACTGGAAGCATCACTGACTTGATTAGCAACTATCACTACATTACTGTTAGCATCATTTTGAGTTCATTAGCAATTCTTCCGACATCACTGTCGCAATATTTTGAGGTTCGCAGCAACTCTTACTCCATGACTGTCAGCATCACTTTGAGGTTATTCGAAACGTTCACTCCATTACTTTTACCATCATTTTGAGATCATGACCAATTTTTCTGACATCACTGTCGCATCATTTTGAGATCTTTCGCAATTCTTCTGACCTCACTGTTGCATTATATTGAGTTTCGTGGCAACTCTTACTCTATTATTGTTGCATTATTTTAAGGTTCGTAGCAACTCTTACTACATTACTGTCAGCATCACTGAGTTTCTTCGCAACTATCACTACATTACTGTTAGCATCATCTTGAGTTCATTCGCAATTCTTCCGACATCACTGTCGCAATATTTTGAGGTTCGTAGCAACTTTTACTACATTACTGTCGCATTATTTTGAGGTTCGTAGCAACTCTTAGTACATGACTGTCAGCATCACTTTGAGGTTATACGAAACACTTACTACATTACTGTAAGCATCACTGAGTTGATTAGCAACTATCACTACATTACTGTTAGCATCATGTTGAGTTCATTAGCAATTCTTACGACATCACTGTCCCATCAGTTTGAGATCATTACCAATTCTTCTGACATCACTGTCGCATCATTTTGAGATCTTTAGCAATTCTTCTGACATCACTGTCGCATTATTTTGAGGTTCGTAGAAACTCTTACGACATGACTTTCAGCATCACTTTGAGGTTTTTCGAAACACTTACTACATTACTGTAAGCATCACTGACTTGATTAGCAACTATCACTACATTTCTGTTAGCATCATTTTGAGTTCATTAGCAATTCCTCCGACATCACTGTCGCTCTATTTTGAGGTTCGTAGCAACTCTTACTACATTATTGTTGCATTATTTCAAGGTTCGTAGCAACTCTTACTACATTACTGTCAGCATCACTGAGTTTCTTCGCAACTATCACTACATTACTGTTAGCATCATCTTGAGTTCATTCGCAATTCTTCCGACATCACTGTCGCAATATTTTGAGGTTCGTAGCAACTTTTACTACATTACTGTCGCATTATTTTGAGGTTCGTAGCAACTCTTAGTACATGACTGTCAGCATCACTTTGAGGTTGTTCGAAACACTTACTACATTACTGTTAGCATCATGTTGAGTTCATTAGCAATTCTTACGACATCACTGTCCCATGAGTTTGAGATCATTACCAATTCTTCTGACATCACTGTCGCATTATTTTGAGGTTCAAAGCAACTCTTGCTACATTACTGTCAGCATCACTGAGTTTATTAGCATCTATCACTACGTTACTGTTAGCATCATTTTGAGATCATTACCAATTCTTCTGACATCAGTGTCGCATCATTTTGAGATCTTTAGCAATTCTTCTGACATCACTGTCGCATTATATTGAGGTTCGTAGCAACTCTTACCACATTACTGTAAGCATCACTGAGTTTTTTAGCATCTATCACTACGTTACTGTTAGCATCATTTTGATATCATTACCAATTCTTCTGACATCAGTGTCGCATCATTTTGAGATCTTTAGCAATTCTTCTGACATCACTCTCGCATTATTTTGAGGTTCGTTGCAACTCTTACTACATGACTGTCAGCATCACTTTGAGGTTATTCGGAACACTTACTACATTACTGGAAGCATCACTGAGTTGATTAGCAACTATCACTACATTACTGTTAGCATCATTTTAAGTTCATTTGCAATTCTTCCGACATCACTGTCTCAATATTTTAAGGTTTGTAGCAACTTTTACTATATTACTGTCGCATTATATCGAGTTTGGTGGCAACTCTTCCTACATTATTGTTGCATTATTTTAAGGTTCGTAGCAACTCGTACTACATTACTGTCAGCATCACTGAGTTTCTTCGCAACTATCACTACATTACTGTTAGCATCATCTTGAGTTCATTCGCAATTCTTCCGACATCACTGTCGCATTATTTTGAGGTTCGTAGCAACTCTTAGTACATGACTGTCAGCATCACTTTGAGGTTATTCGAAACTTTCACTCCATTACTGTTAGCATCATTTTGAGTTCATTAGCAATTCTTCCGACATCACAGTAGTATTATTTTGTGGTAAGTAGCAACTCTTACTACACGACTGTTAGCATCACTTTGAGGTTGTTCGAAACACTTAATACATTACTGTCAGCATCACTTTGAGATCATTAGCAACTATCACTACATTACTGTTAGTATCATTTTGAGTTCATAAGCAATTCTTACGACATCACTCTCGCATCATTTTGAGATCTTTAGCGATTCTTCCGACATCACTGTAGCATTATTTTGAGGGTAGTAGCAACTCTTACTACATGACTGTCAGCATCATTTGAAATTGTTCGAAACACTTACTACATTACTGTAAGCCTCACTGAGTTTATTAGCAACTATCACTACATTACTTTTAGCATTATTTTGTGTTCATTAGTAATTCTTACGACATCACTGTCACATCATTTTGAGATCATTAGCAATTCTTCCGACATCACTTTCGCATTATTTGGAGGTTCGTAGCAACTCTTACTACATTACTGTTGCATTGTTTTGAGGTTAGTAGCAACTCTTAGTACATGACTGTCAGCATCACTTTGAGGTTGTTCTAATCTTTCACTTCATTACTGAAAGCATCACTGAATTTATAGCATCTATCACTCCATCACTGTCGCATCATTTTGTGATCATTGGCAATGTTTCCAACATCACTGTCGCATTATTTTGAGGTTCGAAGCAACTCTTACTACATCACTTTCAGCATTACTTTGAGGTTATTCGAAACTTTCACTCCATTACTGTTAGCATCATTTTGAGTTCATTAGCAATTGTTCCGACATCACTGTAGCATTATTTTGTGGTTTGTAGCAACTCTTACTACATTACTGTTAGCATCACTGAGTTTATTAGCAACTATCACTACATTACTGTTAGCATAATTTTGAGTTCATTAGCAATTCTTATGACATCACTGTCGCATCATTTTGAGATCATTAGGAATTCTTCCGACATCACTGTAGCATTATTTTGAGGTTCGTAGCAACTCTTCCTCCATTACTGTTAGCATCATTTTGAGTTCATTAGCAATTCTTCCGACATCACTGTAGCATTATTTTGAGGTACCTTTGTTTGTAACCGATCTGCTTACCAGCGAGACGCCACCACGCACGGCTGTCGGCTCCGTAAAGGAGGGAGAGGAAGTGGAAAGGACGGAGAAGGGTCGGACCAGGTCTATTTCTAGGTGACCACTCACTATCGTCTGCCACACTGCCCCTCACGGTGGGGAGTGTAGCGCTATCCTGCCACAGTACATTTGTTTCATTCTTTTGCTCTTGCACTTTCATTAAAATGGACTTGACTTGAGAATGTTTTTTTTCAAAATATAGAAGAATTCCCAGATTTATAGGTAGCATGAGTATGAAGTTGCACTTGCACCCGGTGGGAAAATGTCCTCTGCATTTGACTCTAACTATGTAGGAGCAGTGTTAGCAGTGTCACCCTGGGGGCTTGGTCAAGATCAATGACGGGAGTAGCAGACAGGTAATATCCATAGCATGCATGTTGTTTGAGAGGAGTAAGGGTACACTGTTGGTCTCTCACCTGATGCGCTGTCATCAGCACAAATGATCTGTTCCTAAACATCAAAATCTACCATCCCCCTGATTGTTTTTTACAACTGGAGTACTGGTTAACACTTTAGAAAGCCTTCATTCAGAGCTGTGAAGAACCTTGAACCTGATATCCCAGACATCAAAGTGGGCCACTAACTGGCCAGATGAAGCTATGCTAGGCTGCTGTACTCTGAAGAGCTAAAGTAGCAGCTTCTGAGAGGGATGCTAACCTGGATGTGTTCATCTCCTACTTTAATATCAGCCCCCAACTTGGAGCTCTGACAGCCTCCAGCTTGTTGTTCCTGTTTCTGCTTCAGTCAACAGGGAACTCCAACCTGCAGTAGAATCTTCAACAACAATGGAATAGAAAAGTGAGGAAGAAAAACTAGAATAAACTTACAAAGCTGAGAAATGTTCATGAAGAAGAAAGGCACACGTTATGATTGAGGCCAGAAACTAAAACTCCACACCAAATGTACTTTGACTCGTAGGATAATGAACTTGAATGTGTTGAAACAGCAGATCAATGAATCCACTACCACACAACAAGATGATGACCCCCTACCACAAGATGGCGTCACAGATCCTGACGCTCTGAGCAGGAAACACCGAGCAAAACATTACAACAAAGCTCCTGTTGTTCCCTCCAGGAAAAACTGTGGCTCTGATGAGAAGAAGGATCCCAGCCTCTTCTGAGGATCCATGGCCGCACCATTGGGTAGAAGGACGATGGGGTCGGCACCAGGAGGAACCCTGGTGTCTCCGATGCAGGGAAGATGGAGCAGTGAAGAGGCCACATTGTGGCGTCCTAAAGAGGACATTTGGTGGAGCCTGAGACAGCAAACATCACGCCCCCTTCATCAGAAGAACCACAGCACCAGAAGAAAGAATCCTGGCAGTGACGACAGGGAGGATCAGGGTGACCTCCTCACCTCCACCTTTGAACCTTCAAATGAACTTTAAAAAGCTTTAGAGTGGAGAAGGATTTTAAAACATTTTATTGTTTTTTCCTTTCATTCTCATTTGTGCGATTGTCTGATTTATTAGAAATAAACACTGTCTGCTGGGTTTACATTGACTGTGATTCTCTTTTTGCATGCAAGTTGAACGTTCTGCCAATAAAAACCACAAGTATTTGAAGACCAAAGGAAGAACCCCCAAAGTCAGGACCCTGAGATCAAAGTGAGCGCTCTGATCTCAGAGGTCTGGGATATTTCCCATCCCATGGCCCTTCAAATAAGAGCCCTGTGTCACTGTCTCAAAGTTTTCAACCGTATTTGTTTGTTAAATTAAAACCAGACGACCACTGTGGTCCTTTTTACACGGTAAGTAAAGCACAGATGCCCTGGTGGACCTGTTGGCACCCTGGACTTTGAATCCAGTGACCTGAGTCCAAGTCTCAGTTCCAGCAGGTTTCCTGCAGCCTTCAGCAGAGCTTCCATGTTTCTCTGTAGAGAACTAAGTGATGCTCTCAGCAGGTTGAGGGCACCACCACCAAGTGAGGTATGAACCTCTGACTTCCTTCTTGTCAAACAGGAAACTCCTAATACCTCATTTGAGTAAAGTACCTCATTTTCCTGACATCCAAGTAGTAGTGAAGTGGAGGAAGAAGGTAGGAGATCTCCAACAGGATCCTTCTTCCCTCTGTCCTCCTTGATCTCATGGATCACCACAGTCAAGTGGAGACCCAAGCTCCCGGATGGATCTGGCACTCAGGAACTGCTGAGTTTTCCAGTGGACTTTGTTCCATCCATGGTTCAGGAACAGGACTCCTCCTGGTTAACCTGGTATCTTTCCACCCAACTGTGGGTTCTTGGAGAATTTTTCATGTCATGTCAAGAAATCAGGCTGGTGGGTTTTTCAATGAGAGAAATTCTGGTAACTTAATTAAGTGGCATGTTTGTTGAAGCCGTAATTAACTGATAAATTAAGGAAGGCCTGGCCAGTCTTTGCTCCCAGGTCATACGATGGAGTTAGAAAGTCCTGAATAAATCTGGAGTTCCATGATTTCCTTGTGGTTCATGATTCTTTTGCCAATGTAGTCTGGAACAAGAGCAAGATGAACCTCCAAATATCAACAGGTTGATTGCAGGTGATGTCAAGTGGTATTTAGAGGAACGTCCTCCTTGTGTTTGGTTCCATGGTGGAAGGGTGAGCCCTCTGGACTCTGGATCCAGTGATCAGAGTTCAAGTCTCAGAAGGACCTTCCTGTCTGGAATGTGTCCCATGTAACAAACTGATCAACAGATGTTATGTGGTTCTAACGTTCTGGTTCATTTCTTACTGCCATGAACTCAGACTGTGTGTTTATTGTGAACAATAAATGTAACAACTAAGGAGCCAGTAGCTCCTGTGGAAAAAAATTCTACTTTGTCAGTGAATGAATTCATTTGATATTGAAGTCTGCAACTGTCAGTGTCTGTCAGGATGGCCGAGCGGTCTAAGGCGCTGCGTTCAGGTCGCAGTCTCTCTTGGAGACGTGGGTTCGAATCCCACTTCTGACAAAGGACATTTTCTCCACATTCCTATGCATCCACAATGGTACATTCCAAACCCAGTTGAAGCTGCTCTCCACTGATGGGAGTGAGTGGTTGAACTGGCAGCAAAGGAGCTTCCCTGTGACGTCCCAACATCGCCTGGTTTCCTCCAACATGGAGCAGCCACCAAACTCTAAATTCAATGTTGGATCAAAGTCTGCTGAAGAAATGTGTTTTCTTTCAATTCACATTTTGTCCATTAACTTCATAATCAGAGTCGCCATCTCATCACATGACTAAAGTCTGGGTTCTGTATTGGTGGTAAAATATCCTTCCATGCCCCTCACTAGTTTGCACACAGAAAAGCATATTTTACTGGTTTCAGATCTCTTAGCTTGTTCTCTCTCTTAAACCAGCTGAGGCAGCTTTCATTGTGTGATTGATTTTAAAATATAAATATGGAACAGAACCATTGGAATCAGATGTCAGGACATTTGAAGGAATGTCAATCTCCTGTTGAAATGTTGCAGTGTGCAGCTGAGGCTCTCTGGCAGTGGCACCAGGAGCCCCAATGGCAGAACCTGGACCCTCCTGGAGGAGAACCACAGGTGAGGGCCTTCTTGGCTCCAGATTGATGGAAATCAAGTGTCTGAGGCTGTTAGCAGCCATGAAGTTGATCTGGTTGGCACTGGTATTTGTTCTTGCTGCAGCTCAGGAGTGATTCAGGAGAAGAGTTTCAGAACAGCCCAGGTTGGGGACTGGAATTTTAAAATGTCCCCTGGAACCAAACAACCTTGGAGGGTAAAAGCTCCAATCATAGCCACTCAGATGCAGCAGCAGAAGAAGCTGACATCCACCCTGACAGTCAGAGCATCAAGTCAAGAAAACATCACCATCTTGTAGTTCCAAACCTCCACCTGTCAGATTCAGCTACTTCTGATTGTGGGACTTTAAACTTGAACACAATGGAATTTGGACAAGGAGTTTTCCTTCCAGTCCAAACATCATCGTCCAGCCTCCAACCAGAGGTCCCTCAGTTATCATGGAGCCACAGGTGGAGTCTGGATTCTTTTCTGGAATGAGACGGCAATGAGAGTCCTGCCAAGTGACATCACTGACATGAATGGATGACTTCAGTCACGTGACTGGATGACTTCAGTCACATGACTGGATGACAGTGTAGATGCCAATGTAGAGGTTGGGGAAATAGTCTCTGAGAATCCAGCTTGAAGCCACAGCCTCCTTGTTTTCCAAAAACCCAAACAGCGACCATCAGTCTCCCTCCAATCCTGTTCTTGGGTAAACAACAAAAACAGAGTAAAAGTCTCTGGCAACATATTTGTTTCCTGTAGGGTTTCTTCATGTATGTGTGGTGTACCTGCTTTCCCAGAGGACTGCCATCTTTGTTCTGTGGGCTGACATGTTTTAGTGTCAGCACAGGTCATAGCGCTGAGACTGAACTCTCATTCTCCTCCAACTATTATTTCCACCTCACACTCCTGCATATATTCAAGTGAACAGGGAACACAAATTTATGCTCAACTTCTTCTGTGTATTCATCCACAGTCACTAAACAACAACCAAACCAAACAAAAGGGGTTTGCTAGCATGGCGATCAGCTGTAGTTCACCATCTTATCCAGGTCACATGACTCAGGAGTAGCGTGGCCGTCTGGCAACCAAAGGGTGGCTGGTTTGATCCTCACTTTCTCCAGTGACCATGTCAAAGTGTCCTTGAGTAAGATACTGAACTCCTAAATACTTCTGATGAGTAGGTTGGCTCCTTGCATGGCAGCCTTCAGCATCAGTGTGTGAGTGTGTGTGAATGAGAGGACATTGTTCAGCTCCTTGAGTGCTGCTGAGGTAGAAAGGCTCTGTACAAACTGAGTCCTTTTACCATTTCTTTCCTGCTTCTAGCGGCGCTGTTGTCACTTCCTGTGACCGTGGGAGGGAAGGGGTCCCCCTTCAGAATAAGTTTGATATCATGATGTTACTTCCTCTTCAACATGCCTTTAGCAGACCAACTCACTGACTAGCTCAGTGAGGTAGTGTGGCCGAGCGGTCTAAGGCGCTGGATTTAAGCTCCAGTCTCTGAGGAGGCGTGGGTTCAAATCCCACCACTGTCATCATGTCCCAGGTCACTGGAGAGGTGTGGCAGGTCTCTCACAGCCTCTCCTCTCTCTTCCACTGAGGTCTTCAAACCTGTGACCAAAAGAAGAACCCTCCTCTGAGTCCACAGACCTGAGCATTGCTGCTCTGACTACCAGGTTACCTCCTGGTTATCAGGGTGAAGTCATGGGGAGGTAGTCAGTTGTTCCTTTGTTTTTTGACAGAGGCTTCATTGTGAATTAAATAATTCTATTTCTTTACTTGACGTTTCACGCTGTTTCGATTGAAAAAGGCGAGTTCCTGGAGAAGATCTTCCAGGGGTCCAGGTTCAAGCGGTGCCCCAGCTGGCACCAGGTGCTGACCCAGGTCCTGCATGGGAGATACTGTCAGTTCTGTTCTGCCCTGCTCACAACCACAGGCTGGTGTTGAGGCCTGCAGCAACCAGGGCCCCAGTCCCCAAGAGTATAAAGGCTGGTCATTGTGGCAGTGGGAGGAGTCAAAATGAAGACAGACCAATGTGAGCAGGACGTTCCTGGAGAAGTCAGAAGAACTTGACCATGTTTCCTACAGTACCCAGGAGGCCTGGTAGTTGTTGAAGGAAGCTCCAAAAGCAAAGAGCAGACAGCAGGACATCAAAAGAAAAGATCCAGACACTAAAACTACAAGTAGAAACTAGAAGAAGTACTAAAAGCTTTGGAAAGATACTACAAGGTTGGATATACATTATTATATACACTACTATTCTCACTGACTCCTAAAGAGGGACAGGAAACATTAGAATGTGGATCAGATCAGCTGATTTCAGTGTTGAGTCCATCCCTCCATCCACTTTCTATTCTTATCCTTTAAGGGTCATGGAGGGGGGGGGGCGATCCCAGGTGACATTGGGCAAGAGGCAGGGTCAGCAGATCTCCAGTCTCTGAGGAGGCGTGGGTTCAGGGTGAACCCTGGACAGGTCAGAATTCCTGATGATGTCATCAGGGCTTTGACAGTAGCTAGAATTCTGTCTTTGATGTCAGGAGGACATGAAAGAAACCCAATTGAGGAAAGTAGCAGAGAGCACATTCAGCTTCATTAGAAACACTTGAACTGTTGAACAGTAGAATTTGTTTGAAACAGTTTACAACACTGAGTGACAGGTTTGAAGAGGGAAGATTTTTCTAATTTAAATTTAATTCTAACTTCAAAGTCAAGTCAAGTCAATTTTATTTATTTCGTGCCAAATCCCAACAGACGTTATCTCATGACACTTTACAAGTTTATCTAATGAGACAGGTACCCTGGAAGGTATCACCTTGGCCCCCAGCACCACCCTAAGGAACCGAGGAGGTCTCTTTGATCAGGATCTGTCCTTTCATGCCCACATTCAGCAAATTTCAAGGACTGCTTTCTTTCATTTGTGAAACATTGCTGAGATCAGACACATCCTGTCTCAAAAAGATGCAGAAAAACTAGTCCATGCCTTTGTCACTTCCAGGCTGGATTACTGCAATTCCCTCCTATCAGGCTCCACCAGGAGGTCCCTAAAGACTCTCCAGCTGGTCCAGAACACTGCTGCCTGACTAGAACTAGTAGAAGAGACCATGTCTCTCCTGTACTGGCTTCTCTGCATGGCTCCCTATCACACTCAGAATAGAATTCAAAATTCTCCTTCTACCATCAAAGTCCTCAACAGTCAGGCTCCTTCCTACCTGACAGAGCTCCTAGTCCCCTATTATCCAGCTAGAACCCTTTGCTCCCAGGATGCAGGGTTACTGGTGGTTCCTAGAGTTCTAAAAGTAGACTGGGAGCCAGAGCCTTCAGCTATCAGGCTCCCCTCCTGTGGAGCCGTCTCCCAGTTTCAGTCCAGGATGCAGACACCCTCTTGACCTATAAGAGCAGACGAAAGACCTTCCTTTTTGATCAGGCTTATAGTTGGGCTGCTTAGGCTGGCCCTTAGATATGCTGCTATAGGCTTAGGCTGCTGGGGGATCTCCCATGGTGCACTGGGCTTCTCTCTCCTCCTCTCTGTCCTCCTATATGTGTCATACATAAATCATACTCATAACCCTGCCTGGCCTCTTTTCATGGCACCAAACCAGCAGGTGGCCGCCCTGACCAGAGGTCTGCTGACACTTCAGTCCACATCAACACCCTGTCAAGTGTCTCATGTGGCTGGATTTTCTGATTTAATCTGCCATGTGAACGTTGAACCATGGATGAAACTGAAGCAGCAAACACTGCAAAGGAACAAAAGACAATACTGAAGATGTACAAGTACACTGAAGTGCCTGTACTTTACTTGAGGAAGAAGGTTGAATCGATGCCTGCACTGTAAAAAAAACGGTAAAAAGTCTGGCAGCAGAGTTTCCAGACGGTACCGTCAAATTACAGTAATGAACTGTTCCTCAAAATTACATGGAATAAACTGTAAAAATACACAGCAGCTTTCACAGTCCAAACTGATGAAATTACAGTCCATTTAGTGTTGATAAATGTGCATTCAACTGCAGGAAAACAGGCCCATCATGGAAAAACACATGAAGAACAAGGACCTTTCAGGTTCTTCTCTAAGTTCAGGGCACTTACTGGTTCATTTATGAAACAAACCAGTCTATGAGCAGGAATTTCCCATTAAAAAAGTTCATTTGACAGTGGAAAAGCAAGCATATTGCATCAAAATAGCCAAGTTTAAGGTCAATCACTGTCAATTGAAGCTATTTAGTTGTGACTTTATGAAACTGAGCCAACTTTCGACAGTGATTTCCTGTTAGATTCTGGTTTCTCCAAGTATAAAAACTACAACAATGTATAAACACAGAATCTGTACTTTGAACAAGAGAGAATTTCTGCATATTGACAGTATCAGTCCATCACTTTAGAGGATTGGAATGGTAAAAACATCATTGGACATTGGAAAACTCAGCATCGTACATCAAAATCCATGAACAGCAGCTCCATTTAAACAGAAGCTCTGTAATTGTAGTGTTAAAGTGAAGTTCTGGAATGTTCCATTTCATCTACAGGGATTTCCCATTAAAGTACTTTTACTACGTTCAATGTTCAAACATGAACCTTCAATGAAACACAAAGGTCTGTAAATGTGTGGCATTGAACAGTCATTTCAGTGAATTGTGAACAAATATTTCTTGTTAAAAATGTTCACTTTACAGTGGAAAAACCAGCAGAGTGTCAGAACATGAAGTGACGCCACATTCAAGGCAACCTGGCAAAGTAGGAATGCAGCCATTATTTTATACAACTGTCCGATGAAGTGTTTGACTGTCAAAATAGTGGTTTTGATGTGGAGAAAAGGAACTGATGTAGAAATACTTGAAGGAAAGGTTCAGTATTTGAACTCTGGGCCCAAGCGTCAAGTTGTCAGTGACTTTCTCCATGATGAGAAACCACAGCTTTGCTCGGTCCCTGCTACGCCTGTCCAGCAACACCAGGAAGGCCTAAAACTCTCCTCCAAGGTCTTTGAAAACCAAGACAAAGGTTTTCTCAATCATGACACTCAGGGCTACCACACCAGTGTCAGTGTGTTCTCTTGGAAAGCCAAGCTTTCTGTCAACAGTTGTGTGCTTCTGGAGAGGAACAGAGACACCAACACTACCTTCTTAGCTGCTGTTTGGTCCACAGGAACCTGAAGAATCCAGAAATAACTGACAACAAAAGGTTGCTTTTGTTTTGAAGTCTTTCCCGAGCTGACCTCCAGGCATCAGTGTGGTTCCACTGAGCATTGCATCTACAACAACATTCATCAGAGGTTTCAGAGACGGTCATGTGGCCATGCATACGCCCTCCTCCTCCCGTGGGACTGGACGGGCGGAGCAGGGAGCCAGCAAAGTTCTAGTTCCTGCTAACAGCGATCGTGACAAAGACCACGTCATTGTCCAAACACCAAACTGTTCCTTTAATGAGAGGCTACATTCAAAGATACATTTCTTCATAGGAACACAATCAGACATTTTAAAAAGGAATGAACCCGTTTTTCAAAATAAAGGTTTAAAGATGTTCAAATGTTGAGTTACTGCAAAAATACCCAAAGTACTTCATACTGACTACTAATCTCCACCTTCATTTCTGAAATGTTGAGATGCTCCAGAACTCAAACACATCACAAGTTGCTTTGAAAGCAAATCTTTTCCCATTCCCAGTGTTGAGCTGCCATCTAAGGGTTTCCATGAGCGATCAGTGGCATTAAAGTACGAGTGTAGGATTTTTAGCAGGTACCATGAATGCTAACACATAGAGAACCAGGTCATTACTTCCACCAGAGATTCATCAGTATTTGTTGTTTATTCTGCAGTATAATTTCATTTTAGTAACTCATAGGGGTGCCACGATACACTAATTTCACGGTACAGTACGATACACGATATGGAGGTCACGATAACGATACGATACGATATTAAAGAAATGTTTTTTTAAGGTAATTTTTTGGAATATATTTTATTTAAAAGATACAAAATATTAAACAAAAGTGCTTTTGCCATATTTTTCAATTTAGTTACACTTTATGTAACAGGCAAGCCTGGCCAACCATTATGAATAAACTTGACACAAGTAGCTCACAAACTTAACTAAAAGCATGCATCATCAGTTTCTTCTTTCCTTAAAAGTAAAATTATTTTGCTACAAACTCAGCTGAATAGTGTGTCTTCCAGAAATTGAACAAGTACAACAAAAAATAAATTAACTGTTACTATGAAACGTCCAAAACTCAAAATGCCAACATATCAATTAGCAGTAGGCTGATCAATGATCAATGATCACTTATTATCAGTAGGCTTTGTTAAAGCTCATCACAGAGCTAAGGGTATCAAGCCACATGCCCCAGCCTCGTCAGGAGGGAGGACCACATTCTTCTTGAGGAATACTAGCACGTCCACATTTTCTGGCAGCAGTTGGGATCTTTGGGCAGTAACGATGTCCCCTGCAGTAGAAAATACACGTTCACTTGGAACTGAGGTAGCAGGGATGGAAAGATAAGCTTTCGCAAGACGAGACAGCAAAGGACACTGAAAACAGTTCTCTTTCCACCACTTCAAGGGGCAACTGGTGAGTGGGATGGATGCCTCTCTTCTGTACATTCCAATCTCTCTCTCTACTCCCTCTCTGAACAGTTCTTCTGGCACAGCAGAAAATGAGTCCCCAAGTAGATCTTCAAGTGCTGTCTTCTTGGAAGCAGGCTCTTCCAGTTGCAGCCCAGCCCCCTGTCCTTCATCTGGCGGATCTTCACCAGCTGCTCCCCTGGCATTAGTCTCCTCATCTGTGGTCTAAGAGTAGAAAGACTGGCATCAGTGCATGATCCTTCCTTTAGACAAGCAACAAAGCCCCCCTCCTCAACACACATTTACTCTGAAACTGTCTCGAAACACACACACACACACACACACACACACACACACGATTAACCAACAAAGGAATTGTGGAGGATGAAAAGAAGAAAGACATGGGCCTACCAGATTTACTGTTTCCTGGATCCTGAGGAAGACAGCCTCACGCTGGTCGTGGTTTAGCTGAGGTAGACCCCGAAACCTGGGGTCCAGCGCTGTGCACTCCAGCAGACGGTCATACACATCCCCACTGTATCTTTCTGAGATATTGTTGAGGATTTCTCTCTTTGTTTCAGCTATGGCAGGGGAATCATCTGGGTGTGGCGCCATGCTCTGTTAGAAAAACAATAAATAACAATTTGCTTTAGTTGTAGCACTTACAATATGAACACAAAGCATTGAAACAGACAAAGCAAAAATAAGAACAGGGAAAACAGGTAAAGAACAATATAAAAAGCAGTGGTAGTATTCATTTAAATTAGGCCTACCTGTTCGATCATGCTTTTGAGTGGCACAATAAGAGACACGGTGGGAGTCTTCTCGTCACACATGACCACAGTAGCAGTTTTGAGGGGTTTGAGGAGTTTCACCAGGTCTTCAGCAAGTGAGAAGTCTCTTCTGTCCAGGGTATTGACGTCCCGGGCGTTGCGTTTGATCTCAGGGCTGGTGAGAGTTGCTCCGATGGCGGCTTGCTGCTCCAGATATCTTTCCAACATGTCCAGGCTGGAGTTCCACTGAGTTGGTACATCCGTGATCAGCTTGCGCGATGGCAGCTGTAACTGCTTCTGTTTGGACTCCAACGCGGCCTCAGCAGGGGGACTCTTGTGGAAAAAGTACTCACGCGCCTCACTCTCCCGAGTAAACGGCTGATGGGCCCAACACGAAGGCCAGCCTGAGATGCCAGATTGGCGCTATGTGCAAAGCACTTGATGTGGAGCTCGAAGCCCGCCTCGCGCACAGCCACATCCATATTGCGAGCGTTGTCAGTGACGATTGCGATCACATGGTTTGCCCTCTGAAGTTCCCATTCAGCAAGGGCTTTCCACAGGACGTCTGCAATGTTGACGCCTATCAGTAAATACGTACGTTTACTATTTAAATAGCATCTGTCAAGGAAAACGTAACAAAGTGCTTCACAAAGCAATTTTCACAAAACAAGAATAATCTGCATTAACCAGCAGTACTGCATCAGACTTACCTGTGTGGGACTCGGAGATGGGACGCGTTTGGAGCACATTTTCCATTTCCCAGTCATTGTTGATACCGTGTGCTGTGATTGTGATGTAGCTCTTTGTGCTTCTTGAAGTCCAGCCGTTCGTTGTAATCGCGATGCTTTCTGTCTCTTGAAGGGACTGTTTGACTCTGGCCTTCCTCTCTTCATAGATTTTAGGGACTACTTTAGTGCTAAAATGCGTACGTGATGGGACAGTGTATTTCGGGTCCATCCTCCTGAGTAAACGCCTGACCGACGGATCTTCCACAATAGAAAATGGTCTCTTACCATATGCGATCATGTAGCCAATATCCCGTGTAATTGCCATCGCTCTTGGACTTGATGGTGGAAGTTGAGGGGCAAATCTGGTTGTCAGCGTCGTCTGGCCTTTGGGGAGTGATGCTCTGTTTGCAGTAGCAGGCGCTAATTTAATTTCTCTGTGGTGGCGCTGCATATGACTGCATGTTGGACGTGTTAGAAAGGGTGTACGGCAAATCGTCTTGCAAAGTTTGCAGATCGTTCCTGTTTTGTCTGCAACTCGTTCTCCATTTTTCTTCTCAACTGGGAAACCGAAATGGTGCCATACAAGGGATTTAAAAGAAATGGGGGCATCTTCGATTTCAATGTTGTCTGAATTAGTGTCCATCTTCCATGTGCTCGCTCTGAAATGTCAACAAATTAACAGGAAGGGAGGGGTGACTGACGCGGGTCAGAGTGCAGACCACTACATAGTTCAGAGCGCCATCTTGTGTTGAAAATAAATGACTACAGTCAAGAAGAGAAGAATGGCTTTTTCAGAGATTGAAATGTGCCCTTGATTGTATGACTAGAAAAATGACCTATCAGTTATCGCAAAACAGTTTTACAGCTCTAGCACGACCTATCGTGGCACTCCTAGTAGAGAACATCCACTCCAAATAGTCAAACACAAGGGTGGTGATCAAGTAGAGCCTCTACATGGAAACAAAAGCACTGACGACTTTAAAAGAGGACAGAAAGTTTATTAAAAGACAAGTTTATAAGGACAGTTAAAGGTGTGTAGACGGCTGTTTACACTTTAATTCAGCTGTAGAAGAAGAAGACCTTCACTGTGAAAACTCATCCTGTGTTACAGCCGCCCCTCCAGGATGGTCAGGGACCAACTTCAGTCCTGGTCCTGATCCACCGGAAATCCAACCAATTCCTCCCATAGGAACCATGTATTTGTTTGAGTGGTGCCCAGCAGCACAGCACCCTGCCTGAGCGTAGTAGGAAGTGTAGGAGCCAGTACTGAGCGTGTACTGCATGTGTACTACTACTAAAGGTACTTCACCGGAGGCTCCAGCTGATGTCCCATATGTCTCCATCAGCTGGATGACATCACTGATATCAGAGACTCCGCCCACTCATTTATTTTCACACATCTCAAAGACAATTCAGTGTTTGATCAGGGATCAATACATCAATATAAAGATCAGTACTTGGTGCCAAGTGGATCTTTGATGGTGACCTCAGAGAAATCAGATCAGCCCTCACACCCTCCTATCCAATGGTGGCTCCATGATTTCAGCTTCATCCTGTCTCTTTCCTGCTGTGTTTTCTCCTCTCTTTGTCTCTGTTCCTGCAGTCACACTGGATAGTTCCTGTGTGAAGGGGACCAACAAAGTGGTGGTGGACGCGTTGTCTAGAGTTCCTTCAGTGTGGAAATTGACAGTGAACTGTTTTCCTCTCTCTGGTTCTCCTCTTGTCTTTTCCTAGCCTCCTACATCATTGCTTTCTGGGTGCACCGGTCAATGCGGTACCTTGGGACAAGAGATGCTGGACCACCGGAGGAGCCACTGGTTCACCTCCTGATAGGTTTACCTCATCTGTACAGAACAATGGGTGATGTACATGGTTTGAGGGGGTTTGGTTCATTATCATTTTGGCTTTTAAAAAAAATGCATTTCAGGTACTTTCAGGTGCCGTGACTTGCTTCCGGACCTCTTTCTTGAGGGTGTGTGTGTGTGTGTGTGTGTGTGTGTGTGTGGGGGGGGGGGGGGTATAAAGGTCCCGTGGCTGGTGCCTTTCATGCTGTTCCTTGTGTTGCAGCAGGTATCTGGAGGGTGGGGGGCCGTTCGTTCCTCCTAGTTGAAGCTCCTGGGCCCGGTGCTCTCTACATACAGAACCCGCCTTGCTGGCCGGGAGCCTCTCTTCCTCCTCATCCATTATGACTTCGACTTTCAGCAGACAACATCTCTTCTTTCCACCTCCCTTACACACATGCACACATGAACCCACACCACCAACTGGACTGATGTTCACATCACATTGTTGTCTGAGTTCAATTTTGGTTCATCGTTGTGTTTTTTCATGAAATAAATTCATTTTTTGGCCGTCAACCTGCGTCTCCCACTCTTGTCACGCTTCAAAGCCACGTCTTGCAAAGGTGGTTTCTTCCCAGTGTGCGTTCTCATGTGTCTTTTCAGATGTCCCTTTTCTGAGAATCTTTTACCACAAACTGAGCAGGGGAATGGTTTCTCCCCAGTATGAGTTCTCGTGTGTGTTTTCAGATCTCCCTGAACTGAGAATCTTTTGCCACAAAGTGAGCAGGGATATGGTTTCTCCCCAGTGTGAGTTCTCATGTGTCTTTTCAGGTGCCCCTTTTCTGAAAATCTTGTGCCACAAACGGAGCAGGGGAATGGTTTCTCCCCAGTGTGTGTTCTCATGTGTCTATTCAGATATCCCTTTTCTGAAAACTTTCTGCCACAAACTGAGCAGGGAAATGGTTTCTCCCCAGTGTGTGTTCTCATGTGTGTTTTCAGATCTCCCTTAACTGAGAATCTTTTGCAACAAACTGAACAGGGATATGGTTTCTCCCCAGTGTGTGTTCTCATGTGTCTTTTCAGATGCCCCCTTTCTGAAAATCTTGTGCCACAAACTGAGCAGGGATATGGTTTCTCCCCTGTGTGCATTCTCATGTGTGATTCTAGATGTTCCTTAACTGAGAATCTTGTGCCACAAACTGAACATGGGAATGGTTTCTCCCCAGTGTGCGTTCTCATGTGTCTTTTCAGATGCCCCTTTTCTGAAAATCTTGTGCCACAAACTGAGCAGGGGAATGGTTTCTCCCCTGTGTGTGTTCTCATGTGTCTTTTCAGATATCCCTTTTCTGAAAACCTTCCTCCACAAACTGAGCATGGGAACGGTTTCTCCCCAGTGTGTGTTCTCATGTGTTTATCCAAACTCCTTCTGTTTCTAAAACCTTTACTGCATGTTGAGCACCTAAAGGGACGCTCATCCTTCCTGACTTCTGTCTCAGATTCAGAAGGACCAAAGTTCACGTTCCTGATGATCTCTGATTCTCTTTCAGTCTTTACTTTTTGCTCTTTTGAGCTGCAATGAGTAACTTCCTGTCCTGGGCTCAGTTTCTGAAGCAAATTCCTCCTTGAGCCAAAGGGTTCCTTGTGCTCAGAGGTAGTCGTGTTATCAGGTCTGACCCAATCATCCTCACTGACTTCAGTCTCAGCTTCAGAAGAGTCTGACATCTGGTCGTCAGTCTGGGGTTGTACAAGTGTATCTGGATCTACCTTGCTGGCTGGTTCTGGTTCTGGTCCTCCACACTCTTCTCCATCAGCTTCTGTTTTCAGAGGATGAACTGGGCTGCTGCTCAGAGACTCTTCTTTCAAGTTCTCCTCAGTTAGACTCTGGTGAAGCTGTGGGAACTGAGGTTTCTCTTCGTCTCCTTCACTCTTCACAGGGACCAGAGTGAAGGGGAACATGGTGATATCAGCCTCCTCCTGTCCTTGAAGCTGCCCTCCCTCCTCACTGGTCCAGAGCTCCTCCCACTCCTCTTTAATGTGGGGGGGCTCTGGGTCCTGCAGCTCAGGGGGAACCTCTTCTTTAATCACCAGCAGCTGCTCCACATCTGCAGGACACAAACAGCAACATCAGAAATCTCTTCATTTGACTCTGAAACAGTGGAGCAACAGACAGAAACAGAAATCAACTCAATGAAAAGAGACGTCCTGCTACTGAGGACCAGTCAGCAAACTGGGAACAGAAACGCTGGCTTCAGATGCTTGGATCAACGTTGTGTCACCCAGGTCAAAGGTCAAAGGTCCCCTCTGCTGAATGGTTTTGTCCATTCATGATCACATCTGCTAGTTGATTCATCAGTTAATGTCTGACATTTCTTGCACATTTGTCAGGCTCATCCATTTCAGATCCAGCAAACCTAAATATTTTACAAAGATAAAACACAAGGAAACACAAAATGCAGTTTTTGGTGCCAATGACATTTAATAAGGTAAAAAACATCTGAGCCTCCGAAGGCCCATGTGAATAAGTGATTGCCCCCCTGACCCTAACAGCTGGTTGAACCACCTTTTGCAGCAATAACTGCAGTCAAGCGTGAGCGATAAGAGGCGATGAGTCTTTCACATCGCTGTAGTGGGATTTTGGCCCACTCTTCTGTGCTAAATTGTTTAAGATCAATCAGATTGGATGGTTTTCGGGCATGAACAGCCTTTTTAAGGTCCTGCTACAGCATCTCAATAGGGTTCAGGTCAGGACTTTGACGAGGCCACACCAAAACCCTCATTTTGTTCTTTTTTAGTCTTTCAGATGTGGACTTGCTGGTGTGCTTCAGATCGTTGTCTTGCTGCAGAACCCAGGTACGCTTCAGCTGGAGGTCTTGAACTGATGGCCCAACATTCTTTGCCAGGATTTCTTGATAGCGAGCAGAATTCATGGTTATTCCACAGCTGAGTCAATGCCTATGATATCATTTTACTCTTAATTTGGTGAACTTTCTAAACCTCTAATACTGTAATATTGTAGTAGTAACAGTGTGATAGCCTGAAGTGGAAACTCTTCTCATTGTTCTGTACTGTTGATGAATGGTTGATGGTCTTCAAGGTTCCTGTTCATGTTGGAGCACTGGAGGTCTGAACCACTGAGACACTCAAAGAGCTGCATGAGTGACGTCACTTCAAGCTGGCAGAACGACTCCAGCCAGGGTCCTGCTGAGTGTTGTGATGCTCCGTGTTTAGCTGTCAAGCTAGCAGCTCTGGACTCACTGATCTGGACTGAAACTGCATTGAAATGAAACAACAGAGCTTCACTGGTGTCTGCAGGAGGTTTGCCTTTGGATTTTGTCCCCTAAAGCTGCTGTAACATTGGTTCATTCTGACAGGACTCATTTGGATATCATGTGACTTGCTGCAGGAGACAGAGAGACTGCTGACATGTGTGTGTGTGTGTGTGTGTGTGTGTGTGTGTGTGTGCGCTGACTGTTTTGATGTTGAGGTGTTAATTGTCATGTTGTATGCATTTCTTTGGAGGTTTTAAATTAAATCAGTAACAACAGGAAATAAACCAATTGTTTCAGGTCGACTTTGTTTCCTGAGTCCCTAAAACTTCCCTTTATGTTGGTAACAATGCAGCTGGAGCCTGGTTCACATTCTGGTCCACAAGTTAGCAGCAGTTGGTGATCCAGTGTGAACGTCATTCAGGCGAGGTGTTGTTGTGGTTCAGTTCAATGGTAACACGCTGCTACTGATTGTTAAGGCAGGGCTTCTTAACAGGACCCAGGAATGAGGGGCCCAGCAGGTCCGGGGGACTCACCTGCTCTGTCCAGCCTGACTCGGGGCTTCAGCACGGCATCGAGCAGCAACCTCTGCCGGCGGTTCTCCCGCTCGTACTCCGCCACGGTTTCCTCCAGCAGAGCCCCGATCTGCTCCGCGGCCGCCGCCAGCCGCTCGGTGAGCAGCGCTCTCAGCACCGGGACTCCAGCCGCTGAGTCTCCTTCTCCCAGCTGCAGCAGGAAGTCTTCAGCGGCGGCGAGGATCCGCTCCTGGACCGACACCCGCAGCAGCTGCGCGGCGCACATGTTGAGGTTCTACCGGCGCCACTCAGCCTTCAGGAGACAAAGACCGAGGCCGGGGGTTCACGGACTTCTCCTTCTTTCCTTGTTGTGTTCAAAGCTTCCCGCGTCTTCTTCTCGTTCTGTGAAGCGCGTATTGATGACGTATGTGGTGACGTCCGAAGCCTCTCCAGCCGGCAGTGACCACGTGACTGATTCAGGACCTGCTTCTCCGGCTTGGCGTGAGATTCTAAATGTAAAGCAGTGAAACGCCGTGGTTTCCTCCCTCTGGTTCGCGCGTCTGTTGGAGCTCCACGGCAGGAGAAATCGCTTCAAGAAACCCAACAGACTTGATTTGAAAACGTTGGAAAAACTTCTTTTTTTAATAAAAATTGTAAAATCAAAGCGTCCTCATTCCCATCACTTTCACTGAGACTTTAACATCATGGTCCCATTGTTCAAAGACATGGAACGATCCAGTATGAACGCAAAGACTTCAATGATCTCATTGTGTTCACGGGTCATCAAATCAGTGTCAGTTCAGTCGGTCAAGCCTGCAGGGAAGTTTACAGTCCAGCAGGTGTCAGTATTCAGTGACAGTAACACAGTGTCATGGCGTCCACAGGCTTTATGACGCCTCATCCACCCTTCACTCCTGTCTCGTCCTTGTGTGCTCACTCCAGCCCGTTGATGCACAGTTCCTGCCACAGCCTCTACCTTGTTAATGCAGCCGTGCCTGTCTTGTGTTCTTTGGCCCCTGAGAGTTTTTGAAAGTTTTATCCGATAGTCTAGATTTAGTGGACACGTTTGCAGCCGTTTGGTTTCTCTGCTCGGAGTACAAGAACATCAACGTCCCTTGCCGTGAACCCTGCTTCTGTCCTGTGTCTGAGCCTGGTCCTGTCAATCACAATGATCCAATTTTTGGAACTGACCATATCTTTCTTTCAAAAACAAAAGAAATCAAGAGAGCGATTCCTCAGTGATGGCACGAAAAGATCTTCCTCACAAACGTGGACGATACAAAGCTCTCTTCCTCTTCATCTCCAATTATTTGACCAAATTTGGCCGTCAAACTGGAGAGAAAACTCAGCCCTGTTGAACTCTGGCAGCTTTCCATTTACAAATAACACGTGTCCACGTGACAAAGTGTGTGAGCAGGAAGGAAGGGAGAAGGGGGGCTGAGAAAATAACAGCAGATCCCTGGATGGAGACCCCGTGCTCTTCTCTCCACCTCTCTTCCTCCCTGCTCTCTCCACCCCTCTTGAACAACACTGCAGGTGAACAGTTAGCATTGCTCTGTTTGATGAAGCTGCGTTCAGGGAATGAGGAAGTTTCCCTTTGTGTCACTGCTTCTCTACTAATCTGATCTCTGATCAGTTCACCAAGAAGAGTCTGGGGTCAGGGGCTTGATGAGTAGAGCTGTTTAGTCAGGAGGAGGCTGCTCTGATTGGTTCCTGACACTGAAACAAGGCCAAAGCTCAAGTACACAGGCTCACATATTGAAGTATTCTCAGTCTTCCCACTTCAAGTATTTTCTCACTTCAAGTATTTTCTAATCTGCACACCAAGTTACCTCTTATGTTAAGTTACTAGCTGAGAGTTATGCAGGACACTTGGATGGAAACATAACCTTTTTCTCTAATCAGCACAACAATGTGGGCGTGGAGTGAATCAACACCATAACAGTAACGAGGAATGAACGCAGCAGCCATCTTGGAATCACCAGGTTTACAAGGCTTCCACTCGGTGAGAGCAACCCCTCGATGGAGGAGAAGAAGCCGGATCATCAAGAAGACCTGAAAGAAGACAGCAGAGGCAGGAAGAGGAACCAGAGACACACAAACAGACACAACACTGCCACCTTCTGATCTGATGACATCAGAGTTGAATGTGTGGACTATTTGGAGGCCAAGCCTCACAATAAAAGCAGCATTTTCATGGGAATGTGTCCCATCCAGGGCTGCACGGTGGTGCAGTGGTCAGCACTGTCTCCTCACAGCAAGAAGGTTCCTGGTTCCAGTCCCGGCTCCAGCACAGGATCTCTCTGTGTGAGTCTCCATGTTCTCCTGTTCCTGTGTGGGTTCTCTCTGGTACTCCAGCTTCCTCCCACAGTCCAAAGACATCAAGAGGGGACCAGGTTAATCCAGACTCTAAATTGACTGTAGGTGTGACTGTGAGAGCGAATGGTTGTCTGTCTCTATGTGTTGGACCTGCGATGGACTGGTGACCTGTCCAGGGTGAACCCTGCCTCTCGCCTGAAGATACTGGCATAGGCTATGGACATCAGGCAGCTGGTGTGTTGGTGGATCTGTGGATCCTGCTGGAAGAAGCAGGGTGGAGCTCTGAATGGTTCCTGTCTCAAAGAGCTTCTCTGTGCAGCTCCCATCAGCTCCTAAAAACAGGAAACCAGCAGATTCACTGTTGAACAGTGGCATTAAAATGATGCCAGTGCTGGTTGTCTCTGTCTAAGGGTTTTGAGGGCATCCAGCTGCAGTCAGGAGACAAACAGGGATGCTGCTTGAGGACATCATCCAGGAGGCTGTCCATGGGGTGGAGCTGGGGTCTCAGACTGGGGACATTGGACAAGAACTTCTCAGAGGAAACTCATCATGGTGGCTCAGTGAAGAAAACTAGACCTGAGCTGCCTGCTGGAACCTAGCAGGTGAAGGACAGAGCTCCACCTCTTTGGAGACACCACCACTGTGGGCTCATGTTGGCAAAAGAAGTGGGTCAGTATTTGACACACACACACACACACACACACACACACACACACACACACACACACATGCATGTTCTTACACACAGAGACTTTTCCTCTGTTTTTGTTTTTTACTGGTTTTGAACCAGTAACTGGTTTCTGTTGGTTTGATTTGCTTGACTGGTTGTTGTTTGTTGACCTTCCAAATCCACATTTTGGGTTCTGGCTTGTTCTGCTTTTCATTTTGTGTTTGTATTAAAGTTCTGTTACTGAAAAAGAGACTTCTTTCTCTTTTTCTTGAAGTAAATATATGAGGGTCTAAACTGACCCATAACACCATGGATGTTCCAATAGTGAATGATATTAAAATGAATACTAAATCAAACCAGTCCATGTCAGAGATGTGTTCTAACACCCTCAGTAACGGTCAGGAAACACAACAACCTTTGGTTCATTTCTAGGATTTTCTTGAGGTTCATTTTACCATTTTTTAAACTGAAATCGAGGGTTTAGTGACTATAAAAAGGTCCAGAGGCCCACAACTAAATCTTCAAACCAATATTTCCATGGATAAGGAAGCCTGACAAGGTCACCAAGAGATGGAAACAACTTGGAGGATAGAAAATTGTTTTTAGTTTATTTGACAGCTGATTGAAGACGTGGGTCAAAACTGACCGTGACCATAGAGATGGGAACAGAAAGCTGACACAGAGGAAGGTTCCAGCTCTGAAAAAGGAGTTTGATCAAAATCTTGAACTGCCAGTAGAAATATCCTTTTGTATGTTGACCTTTGTTGACAGAAGTCACTTTAGCTTGGCAGTGAAAAGAATGGCTGCTAGCTTGACAAAGAGCTGCACAAACCAGGTTCAAGCTGGACTTTGGACCCTGGTATCTGCAACGACTCCATCAGCTCCTAATCTAGCAGCTCTGCTGGGTCCAACTATTTTACAGAACATTTGACAGACCTGTGGAGCAGTGAGGACACACATGAGTTGATCACATGATCCACTGAAGCGCCATTTTACCCTGGTACTGAGGTCACCAACATGAGCTGGAGTTGGGAATCTTGAACTGAACCTGGTATCACAGCGACACCTACTGCTGCAAAATGGAACAGCAACACTGAACCCAAGTACAGGATTGGAGGGAGACTGATGGTCGCTGTTTGGGTTTTTGAAGAACAAGGAGGGCGTGGCTTCAAGCTGGATTCTCAGAGACTATTTCCCCAACCTCTACATTGGTATCTACACTGTCCTCCAGTCATGTGACTGAAGTCATCAGTCATGTCAGTGATGTCACTCTGCAGGACTGTCATTGCCGTCTCATTCTAGAAAAGAATCCAGACTCCACTTTTATGGGGCAGTTTTGGTCTTTAAAGACTTGACAGTTCCAGGAGATTTAGTCTGGCTCAAGATCTTCAGATCAACCCAGAACAGAAGGCTATGACTCCATTGGATTGTGTAGTTGGAGCATTCAGAGATCTGGTGGATCTCAGTAGGAGCTGGATTTATCCACTGAATGATCCTGGTCAATGTGATCCTGCTCCTCCATCTCTCAGGCTGACAGAGCAGGAGGACCTGACTGAGAAGAAAGCTGCCCTTGAGCAGCTTCAGTCTCTGTGTGACAACACACAGGCAGAAAACCTGAATTTGAGGGAACAAGTTTCTACTCTTGAACATGAGAATAAAAGAGCAATCCAGGAGCTCCAGAACCTCACTGCTGTGGTGGCCAACCTCCAAACGGTCCAGGACAAGAACCAGACTCAGACAGAAGATCTGAACGCAACAGTCCACAGTCTTCAGTGTGAGGGGAGGAAGGTTGATGGAGAGAACAATGAGCTCAGAAAAGAGCTGACCCAGGTTCAGTCTCTGAGGGAGAGTGAACAGGTGGAGATGAAATGTCTTGAGGAAGACCTGACAGAGAAGAAAAGTGCACTTGATCAGCTTCAGTCTCTGTGTGACAAGAGATGGACAGAAAACCAGAATTTGTGGGGACAGGTTTCTAGTCTTGGACAAGAGAAGATTATTGCATATCAGCTGGTAGAGAACATGTCTGCCATGGTGGGCAACCTTGAATCTGTGAGAGAGGAGAACCAGACTAAGATCAGAGACCTGAACACACAACTCCACAATCTTCAGCTTCAGGTGAAGATGGTTTACAAGGAGAAGTGTGACCTCAAGTGTGAGCTCAACTCCATCCAAGCAGAGAAGAAAAAAATGAGACAAGAACTCACTGAGAAGAAGGCGACTCTTGAACAGCTGAGGTCCCAGAGTGAGTAGAGAGAGGAAGAAAATGGATGTTTGAGGAGACGAGTTTCTACTGCATCTCAGGAGACAGAGACCTTCACTGCAGAGTTGGCCCACCTTGAATCAAGGAAGGACCAGGACCCCACAAAGAGTGACAGTCTGAACGGTGAAGTTCAGAGTCTTCTATGTGCAGTGAGAACACAAAAGAAGAAAAGGAGCAGTGCTCAGAGGGAAATCCTGGGAAATCTTCATGATTTAAAAAGCTGTTTGAAAGAGGAAAATCATAACCTTCAAGTGAAGGTCCAGCAAACTTCTGAAGAGCAAGCAGACTCTCCCCTACGTCCAGCCAGAGAAGAGCAAACAGACTCTCCCCTACGTCCAGCCAGAGAAGAGCAAGCAGACTCTCCCCTACGTCCAGCCAGAGAAGAGCAAACAGACTCTCCCCTACGTCCAGCCAGAGAAGAGCAAGCAGACTCTCCCCTACGTCCAGCCAGAGAAGAGCAAGCAGACTCTCCCCTACGTCCAGCCAGAGAAGAGCAAACAGACTCTCCCCTACGTCCTGCCAGAGAAGAGCAAGCAGACTCTCCCCTACGTCCAGCCAGAGAAGAGCAAACAGACTCTCCCCTACGTCCAGCCAGAGAAGAGCAAGCAGACTCTCCCCTACGTCCAGCCAGAGAAGAGCAAGCAGACTCTCCCCTACGTCCAGCCAGAGAAGAGCAAACAGACTCTCCCCTACGTCCTGCCAGAGAAGAGCAAGCAGACTCTCCCCTACGTCCAGCCAGAGAAGAGCAAGCAGACTCTCCCCTACGTCCAGCCAGAGAAGAGCAAGCAGACTCTCCCCTACGTCCAGCCAGAGAAGAGCAAACAGCCTCTCCCCTACGTCCAGCCAGAGAAGAGCAAACAGACTCTCCCCTACGTCCAGCCAGAGAAGAGCAAGCAGACTCTCCCCTACGTCCAGCCAGAGAAGAGCAAGCAGATGCTCTCATATGTTCTTCTGCAGAGGAGCGACGGGATTCTGCTGCATATCCTGCAACTGAAAAGCAGAATGATGGGGGCACCCTGGAGACTGGACCTGCTAAGGGTCAAACCAGAGGTCTACTGAGCCGTGTGACATCTGGTGTAGAAGATGTTCTGTTTATGTTCATAGTTTTTTCTTTGTGTGCTTTTCCTCAACTTTGTTTTCTTTGTTTGTTCTATATGTTGATACCTTGATCACCACAGCAGTTGATCCCAGCTTGATTAGCTGAGTGCTTTGCAGTCTAAAGCACTTTAGTGATACCTGTGGGGTCCCTTATCCTCCCTGACCACAGGGATTCAGCCTCACTGAAGGAGAGTGAACCTTCCAGTTTGCAGCTCCTAGACTCTGGAACGCTCTCCCACTGGACATGAGGACGCTGAGGACGCCTTCAGAAAGAAGCTAAAGACCCATTTGTTTAGTAATATTATTGTTCATGATGGAATCGTCCCTCTGTACCTGCCCACACAGGTCAAGAGGTCAAATGATTCCCTGTTTAAAACAGCTCTTCCATCACATGGATGTGCATCCCAACAGTCAGAGCTCACCGATGCTCCTATTCCCTCCGGTGGGAGGCGCTACGAGTGACTGAGGGTCAGGGGGGTCAGGCTAGTCCAGATAGTGGGTCTGTATGAGGTTTTTAGGGAGGGATAAGGTAGTGGCAGAGTTCAGGCTGTAGCTGTGCTCCAACAGTTGAGACAGGGCAGGACAAAAAATGACATCCTGATGGCGTTAGGAGTGATTCTTACAAGAACCAATCAATAAAAGTGGGTGGTGACCTGCTCATGTGACGCTTGTGTTGATGATTACTGGGTCTCCTCCATGCTCATTTATTATGAATGAATCCCTCGAAGTAAAACACCTAATGTCTCCTGAGTTGTTTCACAAAATGTGTGTGTGTGTGTGTGTGTGTGTGTGTGTGTGTGTGTGTGTGTGTGTGTGAGTGTGTGGGCAATAACTACAAGTTATCTATGTATAGATCAAAAAATTATGAATCAGTTGGATACATTGACAGTGGAAGTTCAGGTTTCCTGTAATTCAGTTTGCAGACAACACAGTAAACTGCCCCTGACCCCTCCCCTCATTCTGGAGGCTTTAACATGAAAATGAAAATGCTGAGAGACACAAATGCAAATCAGAGTATTTGACCAGAGGTGACATTTTTTAATGCTTTTCTTGTTATATTTGTTATATATGTTCTGTATGGTTATATTTGTTATGGTTGTTATGGAGTTTATGGTTATTATCTCTGTTTCTTGTGTCTTTGTCTTTGTTGTCCTCCCCTTCGTCCGTCCTGGATTTTTGACCCTGGTTGCAGGAAGCGTGTGACCTCAACTCCTTTTTCTGTGTTGCTGAACGTAGAGCCTTGCTTCATTGTGTTAGCTAAAGTGTGATCCTCCCTGCTAATTCCTTATTTCGTTGACAAATTACCCACCAAAAATTAATACCTACTTGCTTTATTTGGCTGAAGTTTAAAAGACCATCATTCTGGTAGCAACAGTCTTTCTGCCTTGTAAACAGGCTAAGCTAATGATGGCTTCTCCCTCTTGTCCTCCTCTCTCCTGCTCAGAGTGCCACATGTTTTGTTCCTCCTCTGCCTCCTTTAGTGATACTGATAAGTGTGTTAAATGTAGTTTTCTTGTTGTGTTGGAGGTGAGGCTTAGCGATGTTGAATTGGACCTGCAGCGGCTCTGCACCAAAAGCTGCAAGAGCTAGCCAACCCTCACTCGCTGGTGCAGACCAACTTAGCTTAGCTCCTGGCTTAGGCCCAACTAGCGCTCCCCCAGAAGCTCCCAAGCATCTGGGAGAGCGCCAAGAAAAGTTGGGCCTAAGCTAGGATGTGCTTGCTCATGAAGAATTGTTGGGTGTAAATTCATTTAAGGAGTGTGGAACTGGACCTGTTCTACTTGTAAAGTGTAACTTTTGTTATTTGGTGCTTTACAGGGTGATGACTTGACTTCATTGCAGCTTTGACCTGAGCAGGTGTTCATCCTCATCTCAGTAACAGGGGACACTTTATCACAGCAGTGGACAAACATCAGCATTCATCACCCAGCAGCTCTTCTGATCAACAGAACAAGTTAAAGTATAATGGAGAATGAGGGCATCGATCCCTCTACCTCTCACATGCTAAGCGAGCGCTCTACCATTTGAGCTAATTCCCCTGTTAAGGAGCACAGCAGATGATGCACGTTGACCTTCATGCATGGTTGAATGAGCGTCATCAGTTGAAGCTTCTCTGGTTGACCAATGTAATGGAGACCAAGGGTTCCATGACATAAATGATGAATTGAAGGTAGCATTTGTCTTGGTATTAACAGTTTATGTAAATTAGAGGCACACACACATGTTAATGGTCAGGTTTATTGAATCAGCAAATATGTGAAACATTTGCTATGCCATGTGTTCCAGGGAGGGACCTGGGAAGCACAGGGGGACCGGCCATCCTGCCTGTGGAAAATGAAGACCCCAGTGTCAGTCAGTGGGAATCACTGTGCAAGGCCTGGTATTTAGTGTTGATCGAGTTTGTCTTATGTAAATGTGGCAGTTTCAGTCGTCACGTCAGTCCTCACCTCTTCCTGGTGGTTTCCTTAAAGGGGGTGGAGCCAAAAGGGGAGAGTGGCCCAAGGAAGCTCCTTTAGAGCTGTAGGTGCAAACCTTTGCTCCCAGATGGGAGAGGGGGTACAATCACAGGCGAGGTTCATTGAATGATTATGTGGATGTATGATTGAGTTGGTGTAGTAGTCTGGAATCATGTATATATTTAGTCAGGTTAAGTTGTTGCTGGTTTGATGTAAATATTGATTGTAGAGCATGGTTGTGGTCTCACCTCCACTCTATGGGCCATCCATCGTCATCTTCCTCTTATTCCTTACTAGTAAGGGTCACGGGGGGGGGGGGGGGCTGGAGCCTATCCCAGCATCTACGGGCGAGAGGCGGGGTTCACCCTGGACAGGTCACCAGTCCATCGCAGGTCCAACACACAGACGAACAACCATTCACGCTCACGCCTACGGTCAATTTAGAGTATCAATCAGCCTCGTCCCCTAATGTCCATGTCTTTGGACAGTGGGAGGAAGCCGGAGTACCTGGAGAGAACCCACGCAGGCCCGGGGAGAACATGCAAACTCCACACAGAAAGATCCCACGCCCGAGCCAGGACCCGAACCCAGAACCTTCTTGCTGTGAAGGCACAGTGCTGACCACTGCACCACCGTGCAGCCCCGCTATGGGCTAGTCTGTCTAATTTCCTGCAGCCAGGAGGGAATTAAAGGCAGTCAGGGGTTTTTAATGTAAGTTGATGGTGTCTCATGCAATCTCTTTCAATACTCCAGTGGTGGTTTAAGTGAAGAAAAACATGGGTTAGTCAGTAGGACTCTGTGTGTGTGTGTGTGTGTGTGTGTGTGTGTGTGTGTGTGTGTTTCCATGCAGACTTTCCCTTGTGACAACCGATTTGATTTGGAAACCATCTCATCTAAATCTCCTCTCCAAAAACCCTCTTCTTCAACTTTGTACCCAAGTTGTCTCCTCATCAGGCACCACAGTATCCAGTAGGTTCAGTTAAAACAGTCATCAGTGATTAATGTTCATGTTCAATGATGAGGTTTTGATTTATTCTTCCAGAATCATCTGAACAAACCCTCCTCAACACAGTGAAGCCTTCATCTGACAGGAGGAGTTTCTTTTCCCAGTGATTCCACTGACAGTGAAAAGCTACGTTCATCAGACTGGTCTGATAGGATCAACTACTGGTTGCTCTGGAGTGGAAACAGCAACCTGTCAGGAAACATTAGTCAGATCAAAGCCAAGATTAAAGCAAGAGCCTCCAGATCAAAGACAGAATTGATGATGATGTCATCAGGGGGGCTTTGATAGTGTCTTTATTTGTACCTGGAATTCTATCTTTGATCTCAGGAGGACATGAAAGAAACACAACTGAGGAAAGTAGAGGAGAACATTCAGCTTCATTTGAAACACTCGAACTGTTGAACAGTAGAATTTGTTTGAAACAGTTTACAACACTGAGTGACAGGATTGAAGAGGGGAGATTTCGGTATTTTCAGTTTAATTCTAACTTAAAACTGGGCATGAACATTTTTAGTCGTTCACATTCTAACATACAGAGGAAGTCATGACATTCCCTTTTTTTTAACCTGTCCTGTTCAGGAAATGGAAATGGAAATTTAGCTGCTATGTTGAATCAGAAAAACCTTTTGAAGTCTACTTTTGCTTCAGTCAGAAAGTGGACTGTTGTTAACTCTCACAATGGTTGGTGATTGTGGAGGAAGAAAAAATCCTTATGAACCTCTTTTTAACAGACACGCATTTCTAAAGACACTGGTTCATTTTATTTTTCTTCTTTTAGCAGAGGATGGTTTCGATCCATCGACCTCTGGGTTATGGGCCCAGCACGCTTCCTCTGCGCCACTCTGCTCTACCATTGACGGAACAGTCCTTGTTTTATGAGAGCATTCTCTGTCTTTGTCTCTGCCCTGCTCTCCTGCTCTCTTTCCCCTCATTTAGTCCTTGACATGATCCATGCTCTACAGCTCTGCGGGTGGAATGAAGACCTGCGTCTGCTCTGCCCGTGCCGTCCTTCGTCTCAACCTAAATTGTTTGACCCACCTTTATAATGATCGGACTCGCTCCCGCTGAGCGCGCCAGGCGCTGCAGACAACACAACCAAACTGGCCCCGATCAGGATTTGACAGGCCGAACTCGCGCCGAAATCTTTACAAAAAATCCATTTTTGTCACCCACGTGAAGATGGGTGGGAACATGCCCTAAAAACACCAAGAATAATATTCACCACCTTCTGAACGGGTCCTGGCCCGTCTCCTGCATCAGGGGCCGCCTCAGTCGCCCATCAGCTGTTCAACAGCTGTTCGCCGCAACACTCAATCAGTAAAGACATAGAAGCTCAAACTGCTGTTGCGGAAGCCATGATCGTATAGTGGTCAGTACTCTGTGTTGTGGCCGCAGCAACCCCGGTTCGAATCCGCGTCACGGTAGCATGAGATAAATTTCTTTGTGTGTGTTGATGGACACAAGCCAAGCAGAAATTTCCCACGATGCAATAGGGCAGTGTTTGGTCAGTGTTGAGCAGGCGTCAGTCTGACAATGATGTCATATTATTGTGTCATCACTTGACCAGACCCAAAAGTAGACTCAGGTATCAGTTTCTTCTCAATGCTAATGTCTGCTAGCTTAGTCTGCTACTTTGATGGCTCTGCCTGCCCAAAGGTCCAGACCCCTGGATGTGGTGGTTCCTACCTGAACGTAGATTCTGTCAGCTCATGTTGTTAAATCAACTCACCAGGAACACCAGTAGATTTCAATGGACTGACAATGAGTCTCATTGAATGGTAAACATGTCAAATATGAAGTCATCACCTGAGGAGGTCTGCTGCTGGAATGAAGCTCCAGATATTCACAAGATATTCTAGATCTTAAAATAAAGCATTTTTATATTTGATTTATTGTTCATTAGCCTGCTTCACATTGTTTGATTTTATGTGTTGGATATAAATAGAACTTTGATCCACAACCTCCACAAACACTCTTGTCCAACTTTTGTGCCCAAATTTTCTCCTCCTGAGGCACCAAATCAAGTCAAATCATTTTTATTTGTTAGAACCAAATCACAACAAAGTTCTCTCATGACTCTTTACTAGTAGAGCAGGTCCAGCACCAAACTGCTTCAATGAATCTACACCCAACAATTCTCCATCAGCAGCACATCCTGCAACAGTGGTGATGAACACCTTCCTTTTAACAGGCAGGAACGTCGAGCAGATCCAGGATCAGTGGGGACGGCCTCCTGCTTTGACTGGTTGTATGTAAAGCTCCATCAGATTGGAACAACCTTTCCTCCTCACTTGGGTCTCTCTCTTCCTTTCTCATCTTCAAATCATCAAGCATTTTCAAACATCTGCTCTCGTTTCTGATGCACCTCCCCTTTTCTCTCCAGGATTCACTCTCTACTTGTTCTTGTTTGTTCTCTGTACTGTAAATATGTGGATATTTGTGTATGAATATTCATTGTGTACTTTAATGGTGCATGGAAGCAGTATTTATTGAGATGGGTGTTTAAATGTATGAGTATGTGAACACAGGCCCACTCTTATTCTGCAGTGGGATCTCTGATCATACTTTGTATAATACTGGATGGTGGTGGTGGTGGTGGTGGTGGTGGTGGGGGGGGGGGGGGCTTTGGGGAACATTGTTGGCCTGTACCTGGGTGTATGATGTGTGTGTCCTTGTGTTGAAAATATAATCTACTTTTATTATTGTTGTATTGTTGGTCATTATTTGTCAGGACCCCCTCCAAAATGAGATGGTGCATCTCAAGGGGCTGCCCTTGAAATCAAGAATCAAGAATGAAGGTGTCTGCTGGTCTTGGTGGACCCTCTGCTTCTCCAGCTGAGTCAACAGATTCCTGTGTATCCTGAGTCATTGTGTATCCTGGCTGCATTCAGTGCTTTCACCGCTGCAGCCTAGCTTGATTGCCAGTCAGGACAGGTGTTATTAAGAATGGAAGAGGGGACAGTTTTGGCAGGACAAGTTGCTCCACATTCAGGAGATGGTGGGAAGTTTCAAAGCTGCCATAAATCTTGATGACAAACTCCTTCACTGTGTGGTTCAGAGTCCCTGGTTTGATTGCAGCTTTGACCTGAGCAGGTGTTCATCCACATCTCAGTAACAGGGGACACTTTATCACAGCAGTGGACAAACATCAGCATTCATCACCCAGCAGCTCCTCTGATCAACAGAACAAGTTAAAGTATTCTCAGAAGGACGGCATGGATCCCTCTACCTCTCACATGCTAAGCTAGCACTCTACCATTGGAGCTAAGTCCCTGCTAATGAGCACAGCAGATAATGCAGGTTGACCTTCATGCAGGGTTTAATGAGCGTCACCACTTGAAGCTTCTCTGGTTCAACAAACCCTTGGGACCAAGACAGGGATTGGAACCTGTGCAGGTCCAGACCCATACTGAAGTTGGTGGAGACAATTGTTTCAACCAGGGACTGAATGAAAAGACTTGCCCAGACTCCAGCTCACTCTTCTGAACAGACCCCTCATCTCTGTGTGGAGTAAACATCAGAGGTGGGGGGTGCAGGTTCTGCTTTGACCTCCTGACCTCCTGGGTAAAGCAGTGGAGATGTTGAGCTTGAAGGAGTTGACGGCCTCCTTCATCTTCTCATTGGTTTGCGAAACTCAGCATCATGAAGTGTTGCTGAAATTCAACATGTCAGCTGAGGCCAGAGATTCCTGCATTCCCTGAGTCCTTGAGTGTCGTCTCTGTTGTTTGAAAGCACAAAGCTGTTCCTGATGGTCCAGTGTGTCAGATTCTGGGCTCTCACAGCTGTAACTGGGGTTTGAGCTCCGTTAAGGGACTGGTTTTGTGGAGAGAACCAAGCAGAAGAATTGACAGTTTCAGCAGGAAAGGTGACCATTGCTCCACAACCTCAGTCCCAGGATTCATTCCTGCTTCACCCAGCATGGCCCTATGATCAACAGAAATGAACTGCCAGTGGAGGTCCTCAGTAATCCAGGTCATGGTTTCTCTAGATTGCTGTGTTGTACTCAGGACACTTGCAAATATCAGCCTCTTTCCTCCATGATCTCTCATTCTTTCTGTTCTCTCCATTTCTCCTCTTCGTTTCTACTCCTTGCTGACTGTTGTTCCTCATTTGTGGCAGAGTTCAGTCAGTGGACCAGACATTTTGCCACTGCACTGTCCATCATCAGGGCATTTAACATCCAGGACTGGCTCCCAGATCATGGCCATGACCTCATCCCCTGCACCAGTGGACAGTTCATCAAGGATGGCAAACATGTGGGTCTCAATTCCCCTCCATCTTTGTAGGTTGGTTACATTTCCTCCTGGTCTTTAATCCATCTTTCGTTGACATTCTTCTGTTGAGCCCAGTTTGTTGACTGCCAGGCTGTCTTACTTTTCAATGGCACAACAGCAGACAGCAAGAGGGTTGCTATGGTGCAGTTGGTAAAATCCCTATCTATGGTCTGCAGAAATATGCTGGGAGTTCTTTTTTATTATGAACCAGAATTCAAAGACTGACCAAGGAAACCAAAGCACAGAATTTAGAGATCAAAGAAAGAAATCAAAGACAGAACCTGAAGATCAGGAAATGGCACAGATCAATGAGATCCATGGACTCATCAGTGAAGGTTTTCTTTTGGTTCATGGTCACTTGTTGTCATACTGGTGTGATGATGTCAGACCCTTCACATTCAGTTCAAACAGACTCCAAAGTGTAGCTGTGATGCAGAGGGCAGCAGCCTTGTGCTTGGTACCGTCATGGTTCTCTGCATTGTTAGCAAACTCACCAAAGACCTCCCTGAAAGCAGGATCATTTTCCCACAGTGCTTTTTTGACCAAGTACCAATTTGTCCCTCTTTAAAAAACAACAAACAAAGATGAGGTCAGACTGAGATGGACAAGATGATATGGATGTGATTTATGGCTTTCAAACTCCAAATATTCAATTTTTCTTCAGGGCTTTTGAGAGGTTCTGGGTAATGAATGAAAATTTAAGTTGGGCAAAAACGACATGCGGGGTCACTGTGTGTGTTTACACGTGTGTGTATTTCTTGTTTTATGGTGTTGGAGACCATTTCCATCATCAACACTGATCAGGAGTCCTCGTCCTCATGGGGACCAAAGACCGGCCCTGATGCAGCGCAATGCAGTTTGTGAGTTCTTTCAGAGTGAAGGTCTGGATTGAGTTTAGTTTCAAATAAAGATTAAGATTCAGTTGGTTAAGATTAAGATTAAGATTAAGGTTAGGCTGCACATAGAATGAAGTTGATCGAATGTTCTCATAAGAATAGCTGGGCACACCTGAGTGTGTTTACATGCAGACTTCCTCTTGTGACAACTGATGTCATTGGAAACCATCTTGAGGACATTTGGAGAAAGTTCAATCATTCAGCTGCAGTTACAGTGACTTACAACACTGCAACAACAACAAAAAAACACCCCTCCACAAACACTCTTGTCCAACCTTTGTGCCCAAATTTTCTCCTCATGAGGCACCAAATCAAGTCAAGTCAGTTTTATTTGTTTAGAACCAAATCACTACAAAAACAGCCATGAAGTTGATCTGGTTGGCACTGGTATTTTTTCTTGCTGCAGCTCAGGAGTGATTCAGGAGAAGAGTTTCAGAACAGCCCAGGTTGGGGACTGGAATTTTGAAGTTTCCCCTGGAACCAAACAACCTTGGGAGGTAAAACCTCCAATCCTAGCCACTCAGATGCAGCAGCAGAAGAAGCTGTCATCTACCCTGACAGTCAGAGCATCAAGTCAAGAAAACATCAACCATCTTGTATGTGGAGTCTGGATTCTTTTCTAGAATGAGACGGCAATGACAGTCCTGCCAAGTGACATCACTGACATGAATGGATGACTTCAGTCACGTGACTGGATGACTTCAGTCACATGACTGGATGACCTGAATGAATAAGAAATCAAATATAAAAATGCTTTATTTTAAGATCTAGAATATCTTGTGAATATCTGGAGCTTCATTCCAGCAGCAGACCTCCTCAGGTGATGACTTCATATTTGACATGTTTACCATTCAATGAGACTCATTGTCAGTCCATTGAAATCTACTGGTGTTCCTGGTGAGTTGATTTAACAACATGAGCTGACAGAATCTACGTTCAGGTAGGAACCACCACATCCAGGGGTCTGGACCTTAGAGCAGACAGAGCCATCAAAGTAGCAGACTAAGCTAGCAGACGTTAGCATTGAGAAGAAACTGATACCTGAGCCTACTTTTGGGTCTGGTCAAGTGATGACACAATAATGTGACATCATTTTCAGACTGACGCCTGCTCAGCACTGACCAAACACTGCCCTATTGCATTGTGGGAAATTTCTGCGTGGCTTGTGTCCATCAATACACACAAAGAAATTTATCTCATGCTGCCGTGACCCGGATTCGAACCGGGGTTGCTGCGGCCACAACGCAGAGTACTAACCACTATACGATCACGGCTTCCTCAACAGCAGTTTGAGCTTCGATGTCTTTGTCTCATTGAGTGTTGCGGCGAACAGCTGTTGAACAGCTGATGCGCGACTGCGGCGGCCCCTGATGCAGGAGACGGGCCAGGCGCCGTTCAGAAGGTGGTGGATATTATTCTTGGTGTTTTTAGGGCATGTTTCGGCCGGTCAAATCCTGATCGGGGCCAGTTTGGTTGTGTTGTCTGCAGCATTATAAAGGTGGGTCAAACAATTTAGGTTGAGACGAAGGACGGCACGGGCAGAGCAGACGCAGGTCTTCATTCCACCCGCAGAGCTGTAGAGCATGGATCATGTCAAGGACTAAATGAGGGGAAAGAGAGCAGGAGAGCAGGGCAGAGACAAAGACAGATAATGCTCTCCTAAAACAAGGACTGTTCCGTCAATGGGAGAGCAGAGTGGCGCAGAGGAAGCGTGCTGGGCCCATAACCCAGAGGTCGATGGATCGAAACCATCCTCTGCTAAAAGAAGAAAAATAAAATAAACCTGCATCTTTAGAAATATGTGTCTGTTAAAAAGAGGTTCATAAGGATATTTTCTTCCACCAGAATCACCAACCATTGTGAGAGTTAACAACAGTCCACTTCCTGACTGAAGCAAAAGTAGACTTCAAAAGGTTTTTCTGATTCAACATAGCAGCTAAATTTCCATTTCCATTTCCTGAACAGGACAGGTTAAAAAAAAGGGAATGTTATGACTTCCTCTGTATGTTAGAATATGAACTACTAAAAATGTTCATGCCCAGTTTAAAGTTAGAATTAAATTTAAAGTAGAAAACCTTCCCTCTTCAATCCTGTCACTCAGTGTTGTAAACTGTTTCAAACAAATTCTACCGTTGAACAGTTCAAGTGTTTCTAAAGAAGCTGAATGTTCTCCTCTGCTTTCCTCAATTGTGTTTCTTTCATGTCCTCCTGAGATCAAAGACAGAATTCTAGGTACAAATAAATATACTATCAAAGCCCCCTGATGACATTATCATCAATTCTGTCTTTGATCTGGAGGCTCTTGCTTTAATCTTGGCTTTGATCTGACTAATGTTTCCTGACAGGTTGCTGTTTGCACTCCAGAGCAACCAGTAGTTGATCCTATCAGACCAGTCTGATGAACAAAGCTTTTCACTGTCAGTGGAATCACTGGGAAAAGAAACTCCTCCTGTCAGATGAAGGCTTCACAGTGTTGAGGAGGGTTTGTTCAAATGATTCTAGAAGAATAAATCAAAACCTCATCATTGAACATGAACATTAATCACTGATGACTGTTTGAACTGAACCTACTGGATACTGTGGTGCCTGATGAGGAGACAACTTGGGTACAAAGTTGCAGAAGAGGGTTTTTGGAGAGGAGATTTAGATGAGATGGTTTCCAAATCAAATCGGTTGTCACAAGGGAAAGTCTGCATGGAAACACACACACACACACACACACACACACACACACACACACACACACACACAGAGTCCTACTGACTAACCCATGTTTTTCTTCACTTAAACCACCACTGGAGTATTGAAAGAGATTGCATGAGACACCATCAACTTAAATTAAAAACCCCTGACTGCCTTTAATTCCCTCCTGGCTGCAGGAAATTAGACAGACCAGCCCCCATAGCGGGCCTGCAGGATGGTGCAGTGGTTAGCACTGTGCCCTCACAGCAAGAAGGTTCCGGGTTTGAGTCCTGGCTCGGGCGCGGGATCTTTCTGTGTGGAGTCTCCATGTTCTCCCCGTGCCTGCATGCGTCCTCTCTGATACTCCAGCTTCCTCCCACAGTCCAAAAACATGCAATTTGGGGACGAGGCTGATTGGATTCTCTAAATTGACCGTAGGTATGAGTGTGAATGGTTGTTCGTCTCTGTGTGTTGGCCCTGTGATGGACTGGCGACCTGTCCAGGGTGAACCCCGCCTCTCGCCCATAGATGCTGGGATAGGCTCCAGCCCCCCCCGCGACCCTTACTAGTAAGGAATAAGCAGAAGATGACGATGGATGGCCCATAGAGTGGAGGTGAGACCACAACCATGCTCTACAATCAATATTTACATCAAACCAGCAACAACTTAACCTGACTAAATATATACATGATTCCAGACTACTACACCAACTCAGTCATACATCCACATAATCATTCAATGAACCTTGTCTGTGATTGTACCCCCTCCCCCATCTGGGAGCAAAGGTTTGCACCTACAGCTCTTAAGGAGCTTCCTTGGGCCACTCTCCCCTTTTGGCTCCACCCCCTTTAAGGAAACCACCAGGAAGAGGTGAGGACTGACCGTGATGACTGAAACTGCCACATTTACATGAGACAAACTAGATCAACACTAAATACCAGGCCTTGCACAGTGATTCCCACTGACTGACACTGGTGTCTTCATTTTCCACAGGCAGGATGGCCGGTCCCCCTGTGCTTCCCAGGTCCCCCCCTGGAACACATGGCATAGAAAATGTTTCACTTGTTTGCTGATTCAATAAACCTCACCATTAACATGTGTGTGATCCTCTAATTTACATAAACTCTTAATACCAAGACAAATGCTACCTTCAATTAATCATTGATGTCATGGAACCCTTGGTCTCCATTACATTGGTCAACCAGAGAAGCTTCAACTGGTGACGCTCATTAAACCATGCATGAAGGTCAAGCTCCATTATCTGCTGTGCTCCTTAACAGGGGAATTAGCTCCAATGGTAGAGCGCTAGCTTAGCATGTGAGCAGTAGAGGGATCGATGCCCTCCTTCTCAGAATACTTTAACTTGTTCTGTTGATCAGAGGAGCTGCTGGGTGTTGAATGCTGATGTTTGTCCACTGCTGTGATAAAGTGTCCCCAGCAAGTCATCACCCTGTAAAGCACCAAATAACAAAAGTTACACTTTACAAGTAGAACAGGTCCAGTTCAACACTCCTTAAATGAATTTACACCCAACAATTCTTCATGAGCAAGCATATCCTAGCTTAGGCCCAACTTTTCTTGGCGCTCTCCCAGATGCTTGGGAGCTTCTGGGGGAGCGCTAGTTGGGCCTAAGCCAGGAACTAAGCTAAGTTGGTCTGCACCAGCTAGTGAGCATTGGCTAGCTCTCGCAGCTTTTGGTGCAGAGCCGCTGCAGGTCCAATTCAGCCTCACCATAAGCCTCACCTCCAACACAACAAGAAAACTACATTTAACACACTTATCAGTATCACTAAAGGAGGCAGAGGAGGAAGAAAACATGTGGCACTCTGAGCAGGAGAGAGGAGGACAAGAGGGAGAAGCCATCGTTAGCTTGGAGTGGAGAATTTACAAGGCAGAAAGACTGTTGCTACCAGAATGATGGTCTTTTAAACTTCAGCCAAATAAAGCAAGTAGGTATTAATTTTTGGTGGGTAATTAGTCAACGAAATAAGGAATTAGCAGGGAGGATCACACTTTAGCTAGCACAATGAAGCAAGGCTCTACGTTCAGCAACACAGAAAAAGGACTTGAGGTCACACGCTTCCTGCAACCAAGGTCAAAAATCCAGGACGGACGAAGGGGAGGACAACAAAGACAAAGACACAAGAAACAGAGATAATAACCATAAACTCCATAACAACCATAACAAATATAACCATACAGAACATATATAACAAATATAACAAGAAAGGCATTAAAAGATATGTCACCTCTGGTCAAATACCCTGATTTGCATTTGTGTCTCTCAGCATTTTCATTTTCATGTTAAAGCCTCCAGAATGAGGGGATGAATGCTGCAAAATGGAACAGCAACATTGAACCAAGTACAGGATTGGTGGGAGACTGATGGTCGCTGTTTGGGTTTTTGAAGAACAAGGAGGGCGTGGCTTCAAGTTGGATTCTCAGAGACTATTTCCCCAACCTCTACATTGGAATCTGCACTGCCATCCAGTCACATGACTGAAGTCATCCAGTCACATGACTGAAGTCATCCTGTCATGTCAGTGATGTCACTTGGCAGGACTGTCATTGCCGTCTCCTTCTTGAAAAGAATCCAGACTCCACCTGTGGCTCCATGATAACTGATGGACCTCTGGTTGGAGGCTGGACGATGATGTTTGGACTGGAAGGAAAACTCCTTGTCCAAATTCCATTGTGTTCAAGTTTAAAGTCCCACAATCAGAAGTAGCTGAATCTGACAGGTGAAGGTTTGGAACTACAAGATGGTGATGTTTTCTTGACTTGATGCTCTGACTGTCAGGGTGGATGACAGCTTCTTCTGCTGCTGCATCTGAGTGGCTATGATTGGAGCTTTTACCCTCCAAGGTTGTTTGGTTCCAGGGGAAATTTTAGAATTCCAGTCCCCAACCTGGGCTGTTCTGAAACTCTTCTCCTGAATCACTCCTGAGCTGCAGCAAGAACAAATACCAGTGCCAACCAGATCAACTTCATGGCTGCTAACAGCCTCAGACACTTTATTTCCATCAATTTAGAGCCAAGAAGGCCCTCACCTGTGGTTCTCCTCCAGGAGGGTCCAGGTTCTGCCATTGGGGCTCCTGGTGCCACTGCCAGAGAGCCTCAGCTGCACACTGCAACATTTCAACAGGAGATTGACATTCCTTCAAATGTCCTGACATCTGATTCCAATGGTTCTGTTCCATATTTATATTTTAAAATGAATCACACAATGAAAGCTGCCTCAGCAGGTTTAAGAGAGAGAACAAGCTAAGAGATCTGAAACCAGTAAAATATGCTTTTCTGTGTGCAAACTAGTGAGGGGCATGGAAGGATATTTTACCACCAATCCAGAACCCAGACTTTAGTCATGTGATGAGATGGAGTCTCTGATTATGAAGTTAATGGACAAAATGTGAATTGAAAGAAAACACATTTCTTCAGCAGACTTTGATCCAACATTGAAGTTAGAGTTTGGTGGCTGCTCCATGTTGGAGGAAACCAGGCGATGTTGGACCATCACAGGGAAGCTCCTTTGCCTCCTCTGCTGCCAGTTCAACCACTCACTCCCATCAGTGGAGAGCAGCTTCAACTGGGTTTGGAATTTACCACTGTGGATGCATAGGAATGTGGAGAAAATGTCCTTTGTCAGAAGTGGGATTCGAACCCACGCCTCCAGGAGAGACTGCGACCTGAACGCAGCGCCTTAGACCGCTCGGCCATCCTGACAGACACTGAAAGTTGCAGACTGAATTAATTCACTGACAAAGTAGAATTTTTTTTCCACAGGAGCTACTGGCTCCTTAGTTGTTGCATTTATTGTTAACATTAAACACACAGTCTGTGTTCATGGCAGTAAGAAACGAACCAGAACATTTGAACCACGTAACATCTCTTGATCAGTTTGTTACATGGGACACATTCCAGACAGGAAGGTCCTTCTGAGACTTGAACTGGGATCACTGGACCCAGAGTCCAGAGGGCTCACCATTCCACCATGGAACCAAACACAATGAGGAGCTTCCTCTAAATACCACTTGACATCACCTGCAATCAACCTGGTTGGCGCTGTGGGATTGGTCTTTACTGCTGAGACAGAAAGAATCCTCCCACATTGGCTTCTTTTAACTGTCAACATTGGTTTGGCTCATTGGAACATTTTCAAACCCTCGTTGCTCAGATTTTACATGAATTTGATCATGACTTTAGACAAATGTTCTGTTCATGAATTAAATAATCACTTGAGTTATGAATTTAGTGAGTCAACCAGACTTGGTCAAAGATAAAAGTTAGTCTGGTTATTATTCAGTTTCCAGTCAGTAGGGACACACACACACACACACACACACACACACACACACACACACACACAGCCTGTCTTCAGTATAAAATGGTCTGTCACGTTCTCTCACGTTGGAAGATTTCTCTGACTCCATTGTGAATACAGAGATTCTTCATCTGCCACCTGAGTCTTGATCCACTGATTCCTCTGATCCACCTCTTTCTGCTCCAACAAGGCTGACATGGATCAGGTGGGTCCATGTCATCCAATCAGGAGGTTTCTCCTCTCAGTTAATTTTCTTCATCCCAGTTTAGATTGATTCTTCTCAGCCTGATGAAGGAGCATCTGATCAGGTGTTTGACTGCTTGTTGGTTGTAATTCCATAGATTTTAATCTCAGATGTTATAGAATTAAGAATGCAATGGCAGTCCTGCCAAGTGACATCACTGACATGACAGGATGGCCCAGTCATGTGACTGAAGGAGCTGAGAGCTTCTACACATCATTGTTGATGGTGTCTTCCACTGTAGTCAGCAGCCACAACTCCTCTATCAACACCTGTCAGAGACCTGCTGGAGGCCCCACTGAGGTTTGAACTGGGATCACTGGATTCAGAGTCCAGAGTGCTCACCATTCCACCATGGAACCATCAAAGATGAAACAAGTGAGACAAACTATGGCACTAATCATGTACGAGGGACTGCAGTGGTTTTCTGGATCTAATTTCCACAAACAAATGATGATTTGGGGAAAGGTCTGACAAAGTCTGACAAACAGACCCTGATTTTTTCACAAACAAATGATGATTTTTAGACAGTGACACAGGGCTCTTATTTTGGAGGGCCATCAGGATGTGAAATATCCCAGACCTCTGAGATCAGAGCTTTCACTTTGATCTCAGGGTCCTGAATTTGGAGGTTCCTTCTTTGGTCTCCAAGTTCTAACTCCCATCTGACTGAATCCTTTTTTCAATGAACTCCTCAGACCCTGATGATGTCAGGAAGAAATCCAGACATTCAGTTCTCATCTCAGCTGTTCTGACTGAGACATCAAGCAGTCAGGAAAAAAGTGTTACGACCCAAAGTGGGACCTTTACAGGAGCTAACAAAGTGTCTTTTTTCCTAAACTACTTGAGGAACTGGTTAAACCAGTAAAATATGCATTTCTGTGTGCAGACCAGTGAGGAGCCTGGGTGAGTGGAAGGATGTTTACCACCAACACAGAACCCAGACTTTAGTCATGTGATGAGATGGAGACTCTGATGATGAAGTTAATGGACAAAATGTGAATTGAAGGATGAACACAAATGGGTTTTTGAACCAAACACATTCCTTCAGTAGACTTTGATCCAACATTGAAGTTAAGAGTTTGGTGGCTGCTCCATGTTGGAGGAAACCAGGCGATGTTGGACCATCACAGGGAAGCTCCTTTGCCTCCTCTGCTGCCAGTTCAACCACTCACTCCCATCAGTGGAGAGCAGCTTCAACTGGGTTTGGAATGTACCATTGTGGATGCATAGGAATGTTGAGAAAATGTCCTTTGTCAGAAGTGGAATTCAAACCCACGCCTCCAGGAGAGACTGTGGCCTGAACGCAGCGCCTTAGACCGCTCGGACATCCTGACAGAAACTGAAAGTTGCAGACTGTAATATGAAATGAATTAATTCACTGACAAAGTAGAATTTTTGTTAACATTAAACACACAGTCTGTGTTCATGGCAGGAAGAAATGAATGTGTGTGTGTGTGTGTGTGTGTGTGTGTGTGTGTGTGTGTGTGTGTGTGTCAAGTCACAACAAAAGTTCTCTCATGACTCTTTACTAGTAGAGCAGGTCCAGCACCAAACTGCTTCAATGAATCTACACCCAACAATTCTCCACCAGCAGCACATCCTGCAACAGTGGCGATGAAAACCTTCCTTTTAACAGGCAGGAACGTCGAGCAGATCCAGGATCAGTGGGGACGGCCTTCTGCTTTGACCGGTGTGGGGAAAGAGAGCAGGAGAGCAGGGCAGAGACAAAGACCGATAATGCTCTGCTAAAACAAGGACTGTTCAGTCAATGGTAGAGCAGAGTGGTGCAGAGGAAGCGTGCTGGGCCCATAACCCAGAGGTCGATGGATCAAAACCATCCTCTGCTAAAAGAAGAAAAATAAAATGAACCTGCGTCTTTAGAAATGTGTGTCTGTTAAAAAGAGATTCATAAGGATTTTGTCTTCCTCCACAATCACCAACCATTGTGAGAGTTAACAACAGTCTACTTTCTGACTGAAGCAAAAGTAGACTTCAAAAGGTTTTTCTGATTCAACATAGCAGCTAAATTTCCATTTCCATTTCCTGAACAGGACAGGTTAAAAAAAGGGAATGTCATGACTTCCTCTGTATATTAGAATATGAACGACTAAAAATGTTCATGCCCAGTTTTAAGTTAGAATTAAACTGAAAATACAAAAATCTCAGTGTTGTAAACTGTTTCAAACAAATTCTACTGTTGAACAGTTCAAGTGTTTCTAATTCAGATTCAGATTCAGATTCAGATGACTTTATTTATCCCCGAGGGGCAATTAAAGTACGGTACAACTGAGCAGCATGACATTAAAAAACAATAGTAAAAAAGAGGGACATGACAGTGGGAATAAATAAGAGAATAAAAATAAGATTAAAGATAAAATACAATAAATATACTACATACAGGATGTACACAATATAAAATGAAGAGTAAGGTGACTGGAGTGAGTGAATAAAGTGCAGACAATGTAAACAGTATAAACAGTGTAACAGTGAATGAAGCTGAATGTGCTCTCTTATACTTTCCTCTATTGTGTTTTTTTCATGTCCTCCTGAGATCAAAGACAGAATTCCAGGTACAAATAAAGACACTATCAAAGCCCCCCTGATGACATCATCATCAATTCTGACTTTGATCTGGAGGCTCTTGCTTTAATCTTGGCTTTGATCTGGCTAATGTTTCCTGACAGGTTGCTGTTTCCACTCCAGAGCAACCAGTAGTTGATCCTATCAGACCAGTCTGATGAACGAAGCTTTTCACTTTACCAGTGGAATCACTGGGAAAAGAAACTCCTCCTGTCAGATGAAGGCTTCACTGTGTTGAGGAGGGTTTGTTCAGATGATTCTAGAAGAATAAATCAAAACCTCATCATTGAACATGAACATTAATCACTGATGACTGTTTTAACTGAACCTACTGGATACTGTGGTGCCTGATGAGGAGACAACTTGGGTACAAAGTTGCAGAAGAGGGTTTTTGGAGGGAGATTTAGATGAGATGGTTTCCAAATCAAATCGGTTGTCACGAAGGAAAGTCTGCATTAAAACACTTATCAGTATCACTAAAGGAGGAAGAGGAGGAACAAAACATGTGGCACCCTGAGCAGGAGAGAGGAGAACAAGAGGGAGAAGCCATCGTTAGCTTAGCGTGTTTACAAGGCAGAAAGACTGTTGCTACCAGAATGATGGTCTTCTGAACTTCTGCCAAATAAAGCAATTCGGTATTAATTTTTGGTGGGTAATTAGTCAACGAAATAAGGAATTAGCAGGGAGGATCACACTTTAGCTAGCACAATGAAGCAAGGCTCTACGTTCAGCAACACAGAAAAAGGAGTTGAGGTCACAGGCTTCTTGCAACCAAGGTCAAAAATCCAAGACCAAGCCTCCTCCAGAATGAGGGGAGGGGTCAGGGGCAGTTTTCTGCATTGTCTGCAAACTGCTGTAAATTACAGGAAACCTGAACTTCCACTGTCAATGTATCCAATTGATGAATAATTGTTTGATCTATACATAGATAACTTGTAGTTATTGCACACACACACACACACACACACACACACACACACACACACACACAGAGTCCTACTGACTAACCCATGTTTTTCTTCACTTAAACCACCACTGGAGTATTGAAAGAGATTGCATGAGACACCATCAACTTACATTAAAAACCCCTGACTGCCTTTAATTCCCTCCTGGCTGCAGGAAATTTGACAGATCAGCCCCCATAGCGGGCCTGCACGGTGGTGCAATGGTTAGCACTGTGCCCTCACAGCAAGAAGGTTCCGGGTTCGAGTCCTGGCTCGGGCGCGGGATCTTTCTGTGTAATAATAATAATAATAAGCAGAAGATGACGATGGATGGCCCATAGAGTGGAGGTGAGACCACAACCATGCTCTACAATCAATATTTACATCAAACCAGCACCATCTCAACAACTTAACTTGACTAAATATATACATGATTCCAGACTACTACACCAACTCAATAATACATCCACATAATCATTCAATGAACCTTGCCTGTGATTGTACCCCCTCCCCCATCTGGGAGCAAAGGTTTGCACCTACAGCTCTTAAGGAGCTTCCTTGGACCGCTCTCCCCTTTTGGCTCCACCCCCTTTAAGGAAACCACCAGGAAGAGGTGAGGACTGACGTGACGACTGAAACTGCCACATTTACATAAGACAAACTAGATCAACACTAAATACCAGGCCTTGCACAGTGATTCCCACTGACTGACACTGGGGTCTTCATTTTCCACAGGCAGGATGGCCGGTCCCCCTGTGCTTCCCAGGTCCCTCCCTGGAACACATGGCATAGAAAATATTTCACTTGTTTGCTGATTCAATAAACCTGACCATTAACATGTGTGTGTGCCTCTAATTTACATAAACTGTTAATACCAAGACAAATGCTACCTTCAATTAATCATTCATGTCATGGAACCCTTGGTCTCCATTACATTGGTCAACCAGAGAAGCTTCAACTGATGACGCTCATTCAACCATGGTGAAGGTCAACCTCCATTATCTGCTGTGCTCCTTAACAGGGGAATTAGCTCCAATGGTAGAGCGCTAGCTTAGCATGTGAAAGGTAGAGGGATCGATGCCCTCATTCTCCAGAATACTTCAGCTTGTTCTGTTGATCAGAGGAGCTGCTGGGTGATGAATGCTGATGTTTGTCCACTGGTGTGATAAAGTGTCCCCTGTTACTGAGATGTGGATGAACACCTGCTCAGGTCAAAGCTGCAGTCAAGTCATAACCCTGTAAAGCACCAAATAACAAAAGTTACACTTTACAAGTAGAACAGGTTCAGTTCAACACTCCTTAAATGAATTTACACCCAACAATTCTTCATGAGCAAGCACATCCTAGCTTAGGCCCAACTTTTCTTGGCGCTCTCCCAGATGCTTGGGAGCTGCTGGGGGAGCGCTAGTTGGGCCTAAGCTAGGAGCTAAGCTAAGGTGGTCCGCACCTGCTAGTGAGGGCTGGCTAGCTCTCGCAGCTTTTGGTGCAGAGCCGCTGCAGGTCCAATTCAACCTCGCTAAGCCTCACCTCAAACACAACAAAAAACTACATTTAACACACTTATCAGTATCACTAAAGGAGGCAGAGGAGGAACAAAACATGTGGCACTCTGAGCAGGAGAGAGGAGAACAAGAGGGAGAAGCCATCGTTAGCTTAGCGTGTTTACAAGGCAGAAAGACTGTTGCTACCAGAATGATGGTCTTTTAAACTTCAGCCAAATAAAGCAGTTAGGTATTAATTTTTGGTGGGTAATTAGTCAACGAAATAAGGAATTAGCAGGGAGGATCACACTTTAGCGAGCACAATGAAGCAAGGCTCTACGTTCAGCAACACAGAAAAAGGAGTTGAGGTCACACGCTTCCTGCAACCAGGGTCAAAAATCCAGGACGGACGAAGGGGAGGACGACAAAGACAAAGACACAAGAAACAGAGATAATAACCATAAACTCCATAACAACCATAACAAATATAACCATACAGAACATATATAACAAATATAACAAGAAAAGCATTAAAAATATGTCACCTCTGGTCAGATATCCTGATTTGCATTTGTGTCTCTCAGCATTTTCATTTTCATGTTAAAGCCTCCAGAATGAGGGGAGGGGTCAGGGGCAGTTTTCTGTGTTGTCTGCAAACTGAATTACAGGAAACCTGAACTTCCACTGTCAGTGTATCCAACTGATGAATAATTGTTTGATCTATACATAGAAAACTTGGAGTTATTGCCCACACACACACACACACACACACACACACATTTTGTGAAACAACTCAGGAGTCATCAGGTGTTTTACTCAGAGGGATTCATTCATGATAAATGAGCATGGAGGAGACCCAGTAATCATCAACACAAGCGTCACATGAGCAGGTCACCACCCACTTTTATTGATTGGTTCTTGTAAGAATCACTCCTAACGCCATCAGGATGTCATTTTTTGTCCTGCCCTGTCTCAACTGTTGGAGCACAACTACAGCCTGAACTCTGCCACTACCTTATCCCTCCCTAACATCCTCATACAGACCCACTATCTGGACTAGCCTGACCCCCCTGACCCTCATCAGTCACTCCTAGTGCCTCCCACTGGAGGGAATAGGAGCGTCTGTGAGCTCTGACTGTTGGGATGCACATCCATGTGATGGAAGAGCTGTTTTAAACAGGGAATCATTTGACCTCTTGACCTGTGTGGGCAGGTACAGAGGGACGATTCCATCATGAACAATAATATTACTAAACAAATGGGTCTTTAGCTTCTTTCTAAAGGTGTCCACAGCATCCTCATGTCCAGTGGGAGAGCGTTCCAGAGTCTAGGAGCTGCAACCTGGAAGGTTCACTCTCCTTCAGTGAGGCTGAATCCCTGTGGTCAGGGAGGATAAGGGACCCCACAGGTATCACTAAAGTGCTTTAGACTGCAAAGCACTCAGCTAATCAAGCTGGGATCAACTGCTGTGGTGATCAAGGTATCATCATATATAACAAACAAAGAAAACAGAGTTGAGGAAAAGCACACAAAGAAGAAGCTATGAACATGAACAGAGCATCTTCTACACCAGATGTCACACGGCTCAGTAGACCTCTGGTTTGACCCCTAGCAGGTCCAGTCTCCAGGGTGCCCCCATCATTCTGCTTTTCAGTTGCAGGACATGCAGCAGAATCCCATGGCTCCTCTGCAGAAGAACATGTGAGAGCATCTGCTTGCTCTTCTCTGGCTGGACGTAGGGGAGAGTCTGTTTGCTCTTCTCTGGCTGGACGTAGGGGAGAGTCTGTTTGCTCTTCTCTGGCTGGACGTAGGGGAGAGTCTGTTTGCTCTTCTCTGGCTGGACGTAGGGGAGAGTCTGCTTGCTCTTCTCTGGCTGGACGTAGTGGAGAGTCTGTTTGCTCTTCTCTGGCTGGACGTAGGGGAGAGTCTGTTTGCTCTTCTCTGGCTGGACGTAGGGGAGAGTCTGTTTGCTCTTCTCTGGCTGGACGTAGGGGAGAGTCTGCTTGCTCTTCTCTGGCTGGATGTAGGGGAGAGTCTGTTTGCTCTTCTCTGGCTGGACGTAGGGGAGAGTCTGCTTGCTCTTCTCTGGCTGGACGTAGGGGAGAGTCTGCTTGCTCTTCTCTGGCTGGACGTAGGGGAGAGTCTGTTTGCTCTTCTCTGGCTGGACGTAGGGGAGAGTCTGCTTGCTCTTCTCTGGCTGGACGTAGGGGAGAGTCTGCTTGCTCTTCTCTGGCTGGACGTAGGGAAGAGTCTGCTTGCTCTTCTCTGGCTGGACGTAGGGGAGAGTCTGCTTGCTCTTCTCTGGCTGGACGTAGGGGAGAGTCTGCTTGCTCTTCTCTGGCTGGACGTAGGGGAGAGTCTGCTTGCTCTTCTCTGGCTGGACGTAGGGGAGAGTCTGTTTGCTCTTCAGAAGTTTGCTGGACCTTCACTTGAAGGTCATGATTTTCCTCTTTCAAACAGCTTTTTAAATCATGAAGATTTCCCAGGATTTCCCACTGAGCACTGTTCCTTTTCTTCTTTTGTGTTCTCACTGCACATAGAAGACTCTGAACTTCACCGTTCAGACTGTCACTTTGTGGGGTCCTGGTCCTTCCTTGATTCAAGGTGGGCCAACGCAGCAGTGAAGGTCTCTTTCTCCTGAGATGCAGTAGAAACTCGTCTCCTCAAACATCCATTTTCTGCCTCTCTCTCCTCACTCTGGGATCTCAGCTGTTCAAGAGTCGTCTTCTTCTCAGTGAGTTCTTCCCTCATCAGGGAAGAACCCAGCAGAAGAAAATCTGCATCTTGAACCATGGAAAAGAAAAGACCCGGCCAGAAACTCAGTAGTATTTAAACACACACTTCTTCAGATTTAATGTCACCCACACGGCTCATCAGCAGTCCAGCTCTCACTTAAAAGAAACGGGGACAGCACGGGAGCTCAGCATGACTTCTTTTCCCTTTTTTTTTCAGTTGCAACGTAGCGAGGCAGCGGCTAACAAGCTAGCTAACCGCACTCGTTAATGGCAAAACTTACAGGTTGCTTGCATCCTCTTAAAGCACAGTCCGCAAATCGACCCACAGGAAAAAAGAAAGAAAGGACTCCGGTCTCCGCGCAGAATTAAAAACAGCATCTGTCTTGCTCTCTTACACCAAAAGCTCATTCTAGCTGCAGTGAAATGTCTGCGTGCCGCTACTTCGTTCAAGTCCGGAAGAGAGAGAGAGAGCGGAAGGAGACCCCTGACCTTGACGCGTCTGATCTGTTACGTTGCGTCAAGTGAACTTCGCATGTCACCCCAATCTTTTACTACACTTTTTTTTTTATTTTAAAGGCACATTCACATGAAATAAAATACCCTTTTTAACAAATATAATAATTTGTGTATTATTAATGTTTTTAACCTATTTATTGACCCTTTTTAATATTTTTAACCATGAACTAATTTATTTATTCCATGTAAAATCATTTTAGGCTATTTATTTAATCAAACTTGATGTTTTTGTATTTATTTATTTAATAAATTGAGGAATCTGGACTTTTCCAAATAGAGCCTAGTAACCTGGGTTACAATACCAATTACCATTCACAGTCACAGTCCAACCTACACCTTTGTAATGGCTGTACATGATGTCATCATAAAAACCCTTCCTCCAGGGAATTGTGAGTCATGTAATGTGCTATAGGGCCGAGTCGCTGTGGTTCTATTCCTTCTACAGCAGCCACGGAAATATGGGGCGAGGTTTTATCAACCTGAAACAGTGACAAAGCCAAACCTCCAACGTTTGGTAAATAGAAAACACCTTTTGGGGTTCTTGCCAAAGTATCTGAGAACACAGAGAATTGTGATCCCGTATTTGGGTCTAACAGTTTGAAGCAGGCAACATCTGTTCCTGTCATATCAACATGTAGAGTTACATGGAGGTCTTGTAATCCTGTTAACCTGGAATGATCTGGCAGGTCTTCTTTTCCTGCTAAGAAATCATCCGTCTGAATCCAGGACACCGTCAGCATCTGATTGAAAAGGAGTACATGAGAGAATAATAGCATCCTGTATTTACAGCCTGTAGCATGTTGAAGAAGCATTCAGAGTCATGGTCAGGGACTGTGGTATGAACGCCTTCAGGAGAACAATGAATAGTTGCACGCCACTTGGTGAACAAATCCCGACCCAGTAGATTACTTGGTGAGTTATCAGTGATTACAAATGGATGCTCTCATGAAATGGGTCCAAATTGAACTTTGGCTGGTGCTCCAATGGACTTTGCATAGTTGCTCCAGCAATTGCTACTGTTTTTATATTTTCAGAAGTAGGAACTAATCCTACACGGTTAGCATCTGACTTATTAATGGTGGAAACTGTTGCACCTGTGTCCCCTAAGAGTTCAGCAGATTTTCCATCTCCTGATAATTCAACTTTAGGTTCAGCAGTTAAGAGTTATTTGAGAGCATTCAGTTACAACTTTCTGTTTTTCATTTTCATTGTTGCACACTGGAAGACACTGAAGTGCTGTCCTATTGTTGAGGGGGATGCCACAGGTTCAGAGGCGGTCCTGGTCTGGGGCCCTGTTGAGTCTGAGGTCTGGGGTGCCAGTTTCCTCTTCCTGTTGGTCTTGGCCTTCAACCCCTCTACCTCTTCTAGGATACAATCCTCTTCATTAATCGCTTCTTCTCCTTCATCATTTAACACATTTTTGTCCTGGTATCCTAGGTTTCCAGGCTCTAGTTCTTCTTCTAAATGCAGGGCTCCATTGAGCAGTGGGAGAGAGTGAGGCAGACAAGTTCTGCTCTCTTTTAGGAAGCTTAGACAGTTCACCAAGTGACGGAACAGGACTTTGGAGATCATCATTGGCAGCAGCAGCTGCTCAAGCAGAGGTGGAGGACTGAGTAGGTTTGCTACTGGGAGTCTGCTGCTGTAACTGGTAAAAGGTGTTCTCCTACCAGTCTACATGATCAGTGGAGTCGTTGCATCGAGTCTGTAACCTCAGGTGTTTAGGATCCCATCCTCGTCGCCATTAATTGTGGTCAAGTGGCCCTGCGTGGGGGGGTCGTCCGGCGGAGCAGTGAACAGAAAGGAGGCGTGGTCTCTTTCTCAAACCTTACACACTTTATTCATGCATGAGAGAGAAGTTACAGCACTCATAGAGCATCAGAAGTTCTCTGATGTTTCTGAGGAACAGTCAGCTATTTATCACTGTGGGGAGGGGACATACAGATTGGAGGTAGAGTCATGTCACATCCAAGAATTCTCAAAATCTCAAAACAGGCGCCCAGGTTGAGGTCAAATAGTTCAGATTATTCAAATTAACAAATGCAACCATCAATCTGCCAACCACAAAGTAAGTTTACAACTTTGAGACCTGGAGCATGAGGGTACACACTTCAGCTCCTGTGGTTTGACCCAAATATATTTTAACGTCCATGAATAAGCATCCTATTCTGCATGAATAGCACATTTACAACATGAGCAAACATTCTCTAAGGTTTTAATCGTCTCAGCTGTGACGCTCTTCCACATTCTGCCTGACGTTTGCAGAGAAACATAGAAACCAACAGGTCATCTTCAGCTGCACAGTCATAAATTTCCATTAGCTCATTTCTGAAGAACTCACATTAAATAATAGAAAAAGATACATAAGAGAAACATAGAACAGGAGAGTGCTCAAACAATAAAGAAACTAAGCGAGATTCTACAGAACCTCTTTGAACAGAGGAGGTGGACTGCGACATTTCCTTTCACCTATTTACAACCAAGTCCTTTCAAAGCTTCCCCAAAGAGTTCAGCTGAAAGACCCATGTGGAACGGCTGATGCCAACACAGCCCATTAGCATCTGAGTGGTCGGTGAAACCCCCTAACGACCACCCCTGAAACTCCCTGACACCGCACAACGACTGTCGTTTGGAGAGGCCAGGTGAGTCTCGGGAGGGTCGTTTCCACCACAATAGCACTGACCACTCCCACATAGGTTTATAAGCTGGAGTTTCCACACTCTTCACTAGAACTGAAGAAGCCTCTCGGATGAGAGGTGAAACGTCTTCAAGATAAACTTACGTCCAGTTGACCAGATTTTACTTCGCTTCGATCTACGATGACCTGGATGAATGAGAACCTACACAGACATTCTACAGAATGAAAGGAGATCCCTGACATGGCCGGATTCCTTTCCTTTGCTAATTAATTAGTAAGATCATGATTAGAATGTTAGCATTTTACAGTTCTGTGACCTCAGAATATCTGGGACTCTAAAGGAAATCACTTACATGACTGGAATCCCTTTCTTGGCTTATTAAAGGATCTCAAGCCCTTCAGGACCCTGTTCTTCTGGGGGGGGGGTTGACGCTCCCCTCGCTGTGTCTCTTGTATGGCAGCAGGTATCTGGAGGGCAGGGAGCTGTTCATTCCTCCGAGATGGAAGCACCTGGGTCCAGAGCTCTCTTCATTAACTGATATTAAGTGTTTTTCTGTTGTCTTATATATTATCTTTTAATAATACTTTGTACTCACGCATACTTACAAGTCAAGCATATACATGATATAAGCTTACGTAGATCGAAAAGACAATTGTTCTTGGAATGTCTATCTGTGTTATCTCCACTATTTATGAGTTCCTTCCTGGTGTCGGAACGGTACCAACTAATCCTGGTGCTCAGGAGATTTGTGGGACCCCCTTGTAAAACCCCTTTAACTACTTCCAGATGTTCAAGAGTTCAAAAAAGGTGACTTGCAGCTAAGTCATTGATTCTGCCTGGGATGCATGAGCAGGAGATCCCGGATCAATCACTAACATTCAAGAAGTACATTGATGAACTAAATACAGTGTTGGATCTTTTTCTACCTCTTTGGGAACTGCCATAGAAACAACTTTGTTACAGTGATGTAGTAAGAATTGCTAATGAACTCAAAATGATGCTCACAGTGATGTAGTGAGAGTTGCTAATAAACTACATGATGCTTACAGTAATGTAGTAAGAGTTGCTAATAACCTCAAAATAATGCGACAGTGATGTCAGAAGAATTGCTAATAAACTCAAAATGATGCTAACAGTAATGTAGAGAAAGTTGCTAATAACCTCAAAGTGATGCTTACAGTCATGTAGTAAGAGTTGCTACGATACTTAAAATAATGCAACAGTAATGTAGTAAGAGTTGCGACGAACCTCAAAATAATGCGACAGTGATGTCGTAAGAATTGCTAATGAACTCAAAATGATGCTAACATTAATGTAGTGAAAGTTGCTAATAAACTCAGTGATGCTTACAGTAATGTAGTAAGAGTTTCGAAGAACCTCAAAGTGCTGCTGACAGTCATGTACTAAGAGTTGCTACGAACCTCCAAATATTGCGACAGTGATGTCGGAAGAATTGCTAATGATCTCAAAATGATGCGACAGTGATGGAGAAAGAATAGCTATTGAACTCAAAATAATGCTAACAATAAAGGAGTGAAAGTTTCGAACAACCTCAAAGTGATGCTGACAGTCATGTCGTAAGAGTTGCGACTAACCTCAAAATAATGCTCCGGTGATGTCGTAAGAATTGCGAATGAACTCAAAATGATGCTAACAGTAACGTAGTGATAGTTGCTAATAAACTCAAAGTGATGCTGACAGTAATGTAGTAAGAGCTTCTACTAACCTCAAAATAAAGCAACAGTAATGTAGTAAGAGTTGCTACGAACCTCCAAATATTGCGACAGTGATGTGGGAAGAATTGCGAATGATCACAAAATGATGCGAAAGTGGTGCAGTAAGAATTGCTAATGAACTCAAAATGATGCTAACAGTAATGTAGTGAAAGTTTCAAATAACCTCAAAGTGATGTTGACAGTCATGTGGTTAGAGTTGCGAGTAACCTAAAAATAATGCTGACAGTAATGTAGGAAGAGTTGATAATAACCTCAAAATAATGCGACAGTGATGTCGTAACAATTGCTAATGATCTCAAAATGATGCAACAGTAATGTAGTAAAATTGCTAATAAACTCAAAATGATGCTAACTGTAATGGAGTGAAAGTTTCGAATCACCTCAAAGTGATGCTGACAGTCATGTAGTAAGAGTTTCTACGAACCTCAAAATAATGCGACAGTGATGTCAGAAGAATTGCTAATGATCTCAAAATGATGCGACAGTGATGTCGTAAGAATTGCTAATGAACTCAAAATCATGCTAAAAGTAATGTAGTGAAAGTTGCTAATAAACTCAGTGATGCTTACAGTAATGTAGTAAGTGTTTCGAACAACCTCAAAGTGATGCTGACAGTCATGTAGTAAGAGTTGCTAATAACCTCAAAATGATGCGACAGTAATGTAGTAAGAATTGCTAATGATCTCAAAATGATGCAACAGTGATGGAGTGAGAATTGGTAATGAACTCAAATTGATGCTAACAGTAATGTAGTGAAAGTTTAAAATAACCTCAAAGGGATTCTGACAGTTTTGAATGAAGGTTGCTACGAACCTAAAAATAATGCAACAGTGATGTTGAAAGAATTGTTAATGAATTAAAAAATGATGCTAATGGTAATGTAATGAAAGTTGCTAATAATTCTACAGTGATGTAGAAAGAATTATTAATGAAATCAAAAATGATGCTACAGTGATGTTGTACGAATTGCTAAAAAACTCAAAATGATGCTAACAGTAATGTAGTGATAGTTGCTAATAAACTCAATGATGCTTACAGTAATGTAGTAAGAGTTTCGAACAACCTCAAAGTGATGCTGACAATCATGTAGCAAGAGTTGATACGAACCTTAAAATAATGCAACAGTAATGTAGTAAGAGTTGCTACTAACCTCAAGAAAATGCGACAGTGATGTTGGAAGAAATGCTAATGAACTCAAAATGATGCTAACAGTCATGTAGTGAAAGTTTCGAATAACCTCAAAGTGACGCTGACAGTAATGTAGCAAGAGTTGCTAATAAATTCAAAATAATGCGACAGTGATGTGGGAAGAATTGCTAATGATCTCAAACTGATGCAGCAGTGATGTAGTGAAAGTTTCGAACAACCTCAAAGTGATGCTGACAATCATGTAGCAAGAGTTGATACGAACCTTAAAATAATGCAACAGTAATGTAGTAAGAGTTGCTACTAACCTCAAGAAAATGCGACAGTGATGTTGGAAGAAATGCTAATGAACTCAAAATGATGCTAACAGTCATGTAGTGAAAGTTTCGAATAACCTCAAAGTGACGCTGACAGTAATGTAGCAAGAGTTGCTAATAAATTCAAAATAATGCGACAGTGATGTGGGAAGAATTGCTAATGATCTCAAACTGATGCAGCAGTGATGTAGTGAAAGTTTCGAATAACCTCAAAGTGATGCTGACAGTCATGTGGTTAGAGTTGCTACGAACCTCAAAATAAAGCAACAGTGATGTCGGAAGAATTGCGAATGATCTCAAAATGATGCTAAAAGTCCTGTAGTAAGAGTTGCTAAGAAACTCAATGATGCTTACAGTAATGAAGTAAGTGTTTCGAACAACCTCAAAGTGATGCTGACAGTCATGTAGGATGAGTTGCTACGAACCTCAAAATAATGCGACAGTGATGTCAGAAGAATTGCTAATAAACTCAAAATGATGCTAACAGTAATGGAGTTAAAGTTTTGAATAACCTCAAAGTGATGCTGACAGTCATGTAGTAAGAGTTGCTACAAACCTTAAAATAATGACACAGTAATGTGGTAAGAGTTGCTACGAACCTCAAAATAATGTGACAGTGATGTCAGAAGAATTGCTAATGATCTAAAAATGATGCGACAGTGATGTCGTCAGAATTGCTAATAAACTCAAAATGATGCTAACAGTAATGTGGAGATAGTTGCTAATAAACTCAAAGTGATGCTGACAGTAATGTAGGAAGAGTTTGTACGATACTTAAAATAATGCAACAGTAATGTAGTAAGAGTTGCTACGAACCTCAAAATAATGCGACAGTGATGTCAGAAGAATTGCTAATGATCTCAAAATGATGCTAAAAGTAATGTAGTGAAAGTTGCTAATAAACTCAGTGATGCTGACAGTAATGTAGTAAGAGTTGCTATGAACCTAAAAATAATGCAACAATAATGTAGTAAGAGTTGCTACGAACCTCAAAATAATGTGACAGTGATGTCAGAAGAATTGCTAATGATCTCAAAATGATGCGACAGTGATTTAGAAAGAATTGCTAATAAACTCAAAATGATGCTAACAGTAATGGAGTGAATGTTTCGAACAACCTCAAAGTGATGCTGACAGTAATGTAGTAAGAGTTGCTACGAACCTCAAAATAATGCGACAGTGATGTCAGAAGAATTGCTAAAGATCTCAAAATGATGCGACAGTGATTTAGCAAGAATTGCTAATAAACTCAAAATGATGCTAACAGTAATGGAGTGAATGTTTCGAACAACCTCAAAGTGATGCTGACAGTAATGTAGTAAGAGTTGCTACAAACCTCAAATAATGCGACAGTGATGTCAGAAGAATTGCTAATGATCTCAAAATGATGCTACAGTGATTTAGTAAGAATTGCTAATGAACTCAAAATGATGCTAACCTGAATGGAGTGAAAGTTTCGAATAACCTCAAAGTGATGCTGACAGTCATGTAGTAAGAGTTGCTAATGAACTCAATTTAATGCTACTGTGATGTCGTAAGATTTTCTAATGAACTCAAAATGATTCTAACAGTAATGGAGTGAAAGTTTCGAATAACCTCAAAGTGATGCTGACAGTCATGTAGTAAGAGTTGCTACGAACCTCAAAATAATGCGACAGTAATGTAGTAAAAGTTGCTACGAACCTCAAAATATTGCGACAGTGATGTCGGAAGAATTGCTAATGAACTCAAGATGATGCTAACAGTAATGTAGTGATAGTTGCTAATCAAGTCAGTGATGCTTACAGTAATGTAGTAAGTGTTTCGAATAACCTCAAAGTGATGCTGACAGTCATGTCGTAAGAGTTGCTAATGAACTTAAAATGATGCGACAGTGATATAGTAAAAGTTGCTACGAACCTCAAAATAATGCGACAGTAATGTAGTAAGAGTTGCTACGAACCTTAAAATAATGCAACAATAATGTAGTAAGAGTTGCTACGAACCTGAAAATAATGCAACAGTAATGTAGTAAGAGTTGCTACGAACCTCAAAATATTGCAACAGTGATGTCGGAAGAATTGCTATTGAACTCAAGATGATGCTAACAGTAATGTAGTGATAGTTGCTAAGAAACTCAGTGATGCTTACAGTAATGTATGAAGAGTTTCGAACAACCTCAAAGTGATGCTGACAGTCATTTAGTAAGCGGTGCAAATGAACTCAATTTAATGCTAGAGTGATGTCGTGAGAATTGCTCAACAACTCAAAATGATGCTAACAGTAATGTAGTGAAAGTTGCTAATAAACTCAAAGTGATGCTGAAAGTAATGTAGTAAGAGTTGCTACGAACCTCAAAATATTGCGACAGTGATGTAGGAAGAATTGCTAATGAACTTAAAATGATGCTAATGGTAATGTAGTGATAGTTGCTAATCAACTCAGTGATGCTTACAGTAATGTAGTAAGTGTTTTGAATAACCTCAAAGTGATGGTGACAGTCATTAGGAAGAGTTGCTACGAACCTCAAAATAATGCGACAGTGATGTCAGAAGAATTGCTCAAGATCTCAAAATGATTCGACAGTGAATTAGTAAGAATTGTCATGAACTCAAAATGATGCTAACAGTAATGGAGTGAACGTTTCGAATAACCTCAAAGTGATGCTGACAGTCATGTAGTAAGTGTTGCTACGAACCTTAAAATAATGCAAAAATAATGTAGTAAGAGTTGCTACGAACCTCAAAATAATGCCACAGTAATGTAGTAAGAGTTGCTACGAACCTCAAAATAATGTGACAGTGATGTCAGAAGAATTGCTTATGATCTCAAAATGATGCAACAGTGATGTCGGAAGAATTGCAAATGAATTCAGAAAGATGCTAACAGTAATGGAGTGAACCTTTTGAATAACCTCAAAGTGATGCTTACAGTCATGTAGTAAGTGTTGCTACGAACCTCAAAATAATGCGATAGTAATGTAATAAAAGTTGCTACGAACCTCAAAATATTGCGACAGTGATGTCGGAAGGATTGCTAATGAACTCAAGATGATGCTAACAGTAATGTAGTGATAGTTGCTAAGAAACTCAGTGATGATTAAAGTAATGTAGTAAGAGTTTCGAACAACCTCAAAGTGATGCTGACAGTAATTTAGTAAGAGTTGCTAATGAACTCAATTTAATGCTACAGTGATGTCGTGAGAATTGCTCAACAACTCAAAATGATGCTAACAGTAATGTAGTGATAGTTGCTAATAAACTCAAAGTGATGCTGACAGTAATGTAGTAAGAGTTGCTCCGAACCTCAAAATATTGCGACAGTGATGTCGGAAGAATTGCTAATGATCTCAAAATGATGCGACAGTGATGTAGTAAGAATTGCTAATGAACTCAAAATGATGCTAACAGTAATGGAGTGAAACTTTCGAATAACCTCAAAGTGATGCTTACAGTCATGTCGTAAGTGTAGCAACGAACCTCAAAACCATGCGACAGTAATGTAGTAAAAGTTGCTACGAACCTCAAAATATTGCCACAGAGAGATCGGAAGAATTGCTAATGAACTCAAGATGATGCTAAAAGTAATGGAGTGAAACTTTCGAATAACGTCAAAGTGATGCTGACAGTCATGTACTAAGAGTTGCTACGAACCTCAAAATAATGCGACAGTGATGTCGAAAGAATTGCTAATGAACTCAAAATGATGCTAACAGTAATGTAGTGATAGTTGCTAATCAAGTCAGTAATGCTTACAGTAATGTAGTAAAAGTTGCTCCAAACCTCAAAATAATGCAACAGTGATGTCGGAAGAATTGCTAATGATCTCAAAATGATGCGACAGTGATGTAGTAAGAATTGCTAATGAACTCAAAATGATGCTAACAGTAATGGAGTGAAAGTTTCCAATAACCTCAAAGTGATGCTGACAGTCATGTAGTGATAGTTGCTAATAAACTCAAAGTGATGCTGACAGTAATGTAGTAAGAGTTGCTACGAACCTCAAAATATTGCGACAGTGATGTCGGAAGAATTGCTAATGATCTCAAAATGATGCGACAGTGATGTAGTAAGAATTGCTAATGAACTCAAAATGATGCTAACAGTAATGGAGTGAAACTTTCGAATAACCACAAAGTGATGCTTACAGTCATGTAGTAAGTGTTGCTACAAACCTCAAAACCATGCGACAGTAATGTAGTAAAAGTTGCTACGAACCTCAAAATATTGCGACAGTGATGTCGGAAGAATTGCTAATGATCTCAAGATGATGCTAACAGTAACGTAGTGATAGTCGCGAAGAAACTCAGTGATGCTGACAGTAATGTAGTAAGAGTTTCGAACAACCTCAAAGTGATGCTGACAGTCATTTAGTAAGAGTTGCTAATGAACTCAATTCAATGCTACAGTGATGTCGTGAGAATTGCTGATAAACTCAAAATGATGCAAACAGTAATGTAGTTATAGTTGCTAATAAACTAAAAGTGATGCTGACAGTAATGTAGTAAGAGTTGCTACGAACCTTAAAATAATGCAACAATAATGTAGTAAGAGTTGCTACGAACCTCAAAATAATGCGACAGTGATGTCGGAAGAATTGCCAATGATCTCAAAATGATGCGACAGTGATGTAGCAAGAATTGCTAATGAACTCAAAATGATGCTAAAAGTAATGGAGTGAAACTTTCGAATAACCTCAAAGTGATGCTGACAGTCATGTAGTAAGTGTTTATACAAACCTCAAAATATTGCGACAGTGATGTCGGAAGAATTGCTAATGAACTCAAGATGATGCTAACAGCAATGTAGTGATAGTTGCTAAGAAACTCAGTGATGCTTACAGTAATGTAGTAAGAGTTTCGAATAACCTCAAAGTGATGCTGACAGTCATTTAGTAAGAGTTGCTAATGAACTCAGTTCAATGCTACAGTGATGTCGTGAGAATTGCCCAACAACTCAAAATGATGCTAACAGTAATGTAGTGAGAGTTGCTAATAAACTCAAAGTGAAGCTGACAGTAATGTAGGAAGAGTTGCGACGAACCTCAAAATAATGTGACAGTGATGTCAGAAGAATTGCTAATGATCTCAAAATGATGCGACAGTGATGTAGCAAGAATTGCTAATGAACTCAAAATGATGCTAAAAGTAATGGAGTGAAACTTTCGAATAACCTCAAAGTGATGCTTACAGTCATGTTGTAAGTGTTGCTACGAACCTCAAAATAATGCGATAGTAATGTAGTAAAAGTTGCTACGAACCTCAAAATATTGCGACAGTGATGTCGGAAGGATTGCTAATGAACTCAAGATGATGCTAACAGTAATGTAGTGATAGTTGCTAAGAAACTCAGTGATGCTTAAAGTAATGTAGTAAGAGTTTCGAACAACCTCAAAGTGATGCTGACAGTAATTCAGTAAGAGTTGCTAATGAACTCAATTTAATGCTACAGTGATGTCGTGAGAATTGCTCAACAACTCAAAATGATGCTAACAGTAATGTAGTGATAGTTGCTAATAAACTCAAAGTGATGCTGACAGTAATGTAGTAAGAGTTGCTACGAACCTCAAAATATTGCGACAGTGATGTCGGAAGAATTGCTAATGATCTCAAAATGATGCGACAGTGATGTAGTAAGAATTGCTAATGAACTCAAAATGATGCTAACAGTAATGGAGTGAAACTTTCGAATAACCTCAAAGTGATGCTTACAGTCATGTAGTAAGTGTTGCTACGAACCTCAAAACCATGCGACAGTAATGTAGTAAAAGTTGCTACGAACCTCAAAATATTGCGACAGTGATGTCGGAAGAATTGCTAATGATCTCAAGATGATGCTAACAGTAATGTAGTGATAGTCGCGAAGAAACTCAGTGATGCTGACAGTAATGTAGTAAGAGTTTCGAACAACCTCAAAGTGATGCTGACAGTCATTTAGTAAGAGTTGCTAATGAACTCAATTCAATGCTACAGTGATGTCGTGAGAATTGCTGATAAACTCAAAATGATGCAAACAGTAATGTAGTTATAGTTGCTAATAAACTAAAAGTGATGCTGACAGTAATGTAGTAAGAGTTGCTACGAACCTTAAAATAATGCAACAATAATGTAGTAAGAGTTGCTACGAACCTCAAAATAATGCGACAGTGATGTCGGAAGAATTGCCAATGATCTCAAAATGATGCGACAGTGATGTAGCAAGAATTGCTAATGAACTCAAAATGATGCTAAAAGTAATGGAGTGAAACTTTCGAATAACCTCAAAGTGATGCTGACAGTCATGTAGTAAGTGTTTATACAAACCTCAAAATATTGCGACAGTGATGTCGGAAGAATTGCTAATGAACTCAAGATGATGCTAACAGCAATGTAGTGATAGTTGCTAAGAAACTCAGTGATGCTTACAGTAATGTAGTAAGAGTTTCGAATAACCTCAAAGTGATGCTGACAGTCATTTAGTAAGAGTTGCTAATGAACTCAGTTCAATGCTACAGTGATGTCGTGAGAATTGCCCAACAACTCAAAATGATGCTAACAGTAATGTAGTGAGAGTTGCTAATAAACTCAAAGTGAAGCTGACAGTAATGTAGGAAGAGTTGCGACGAACCTCAAAATAATGTGACAGTGATGTCAGAAGAATTGCTAATGATCTCAAAATGATGCAACAGTGATGTCGGAAGAATTGCTAATGAACTCAGAATGATGCTCACAGTAATGGAGTGAAAGTTTCGAATAACCTCAAAGTGATGCTTACAGTCATGTTGTAAGTGTTGCTACGAACCTCAAAATAATGCGATAGTAATGTAGTAAAAGTTGCTACGAACCTCAAAATATTGCGACAGTGATGTCGGAAGGATTGCTAATGAACTCAAGATGATGCTAACAGTGATGTAGTGATAGTTGCTAAGAAACTCAGTGATGCTTAAAGTAATGTAGTAAGAGTTTCGAACAACCTCAAAGTGATGCTGACAGTAATTCAGTAAGAGTTGCTAATGAACTCAATTTAATGCTACAGTGATGTCGTGAGAATTGCTCAACAACTCAAAATGATGCTAACAGTAATGTAGTGATAGTTGCTAATAAACTCAAAGTGATGCTGACAGTAATGTAGTAAGAGTTGCTACGAACCTCAAAATATTGCGACAGTGATGTCGGAAGAATTGCTAATGATCTCAAAATGATGCGACAGTGATGTAGTAAGAATTGCTAATGAACTCAAAATGATGCTAACAGTAATGGAGTGAAACTTTCGAATAACCTCAAAGTGATGCTTACAGTCATGTAGTAAGTGTTGCTACGAACCTCAAAACCATGCGACAGTAATGTAGTAAAAGTTGCTACGAACCTCAAAATATTGCGAAAGTGAGATCGGAAGAATTGCTAATGAACTCAAGATGATGCTCACAGTAATGGAGTGAAACTTTCGAATAACGTCAAAGTGATGCTGACAGTCATGTACTAAGAGTTGCTACGAACCTCAAAATAATGCGACAGTGATGTCGAAAGAATTGCTAATGAACTCAAAATGATGCTAACAGTAATGTAGTGATAGTTGCTAATCAAGTCAGTAATGCTTATAGTAATGTAGTAAGAGTTGCTAAAGATCTCAAAATGATGCGACAGTGATGTAGTAAGAATTGCTAATGAACTCAAAATGATGCTAACAGTAATGGAGTGAAAGTTTCCAATAACCTCAAAGTGATGCTGACAGTCATGTAGTGATAGTTGCTAATAAACTCAAAGTGATGCTGACAGTAATGTAGTAAAAGTTGCTACAAACCTCAAAATATTGCGACAGTGATGTCGGAAGAATTGCTCATGAACTCAAGATGATGCTAACAGTAATGTAGTGATAGTTGCTAAGAAACTCAGTGATGCTTACAGTAATGTAGTAAGAGTTTCAAACAACCTCAAAGTGATGCTGACAGTCATTTAGTAAGAGTTGCTAATGAACTCAATTCAATGCTACAGTGATGTCGTGAGAATTGCTGATAAACTCAAAATGATGCAAACAGTAATGTAGTTATAGTTGCTAATAAACTAAAAGTGATGCTGACAGTAATGTAGTAAGAGTTGCTACGAACCTTAAAATAATGCAACAATAATGTAGTAAGAGTTGCTACGAACCTTAAAATATTGCGACAGTGATGTCGAAAGAATTGCCAATGATCTCAAAATGATGCGACAGTGATGTAGTAAGAATTGCTAATGAACTCAAAATGATGCTAAAAGTAATGGAGTGAAACTTTCGAATAACCTCAAAGTGATGCTGACAGTCATGTAGTAAGTGTTTATACAAACCTCAAAATATTGCGACAGTGATGTCGGAAGAATTGCTATTGAACTCAAGATGATGCTAACAGCAATGTAGTGATAGTTGCTAAGAATATCAGTGATGCTTACAGTAATGTAGTAAGAGTTTCGAATAACCTCAAAGTGATGCTGACAGTCATTTAGTAAGAGTTTCTAATGAACTCAGTTCAATGCTACAGTGATGTCCTGAGAATTGCCCAACAACTCAAAATGATGCTAACAGTAATGTAGTGATAGTTGCTAATAAACTCAAAGTGAAGCTGACAGTAATGTAGTAAGAGTTGCTAAGAACCTCAAAATAATGTGACAGTGATGTCAGAAGAATTGCTAATGATCTCAAAATGATGCTAACAGTAATGGAGTGAACCTTTCGAATAACCTCAAAGTGATGCTTACAGTCATGTAGTAAGAGTTGCTACGAACCTCAAAATAATGCGATAGTAATGTAGTAAAAGTTGCTACATCTCAAAATATTGCGACAGTGATGTCGGAAGAATTGCTAATGAACTCAAGATGATGCTAACAGTAATGTAGTGATAGTTGCTAAGAAACTCAGTGATGCTTAAAGTAATGTAGTAAGAGTTTCGAACAACCTCAAAGTGATGCTGACAGTCATTTAGTAAGAGTTGCTAATGAACTCAATTCAATGCTACAGTGATGTCGTGAGAATTGCTCAACAACTCAAAATGATGCTAACAGTAATGTAGTCAGAGTTGCTACGAACCTTAAAATAATGCAACAATAATGTAGTAAGAGTTGCTACGAACCTCAAAATATTGCGACAGTGATGTCGGAAGAATTGCTAATGATCTCAAAATGATGCGGCAGTGATGCAGTAAGAATTGCTAATGAACTCAAAATGATGCTAACAGTAATGGAGTGAACGTTTCGAATAACCTCAAAGTGATGCTGACAGTCATGTACTAAGAGTTGCTACGAACCTCAAAATAATGCGAAAGTGATGTGGGAAGAATTGCTAATGAACTCAAAATGATGCTAACAGTAATGTAGTGATAGTTGCTAATCAACTCAGTGATGCTTACAGTAATGTAGTTAGTGTTTCGAATAACCTCAAAGTGATGCTGACAGTCATGTAGTAAGAGTTGCTAATGAACTCAATGCAATGCTACAGTGATGTTGTGAGAATTGCTCATAAACTCAAAAAGATGCTTCGTGTAATGTAGTGATAGTTGCTATTAAACTCAAAGTGATGCTGACAGTAATGTAGTAAGAGTTGCTACGAACCTTAAAATAATGCAACAATAATGTAGTAAGAGTTGCGACGAACCTCAAAATAATGTGACAGTGATGTCAGAAGAATTGCTAATGATCTCAAAATGATGCGACAGTGATGTAGTAAGAATTGCTAAAGAACTCAAAATGATGCTAACAGTAATGGAGTGAAACGTTCGAATAACCTCAAAGTGATGCTGACAGTCATGTAGTAAGTGTTGCTACAAACCTCAAAATAATGCGAAAGTAATGTAGTAAAAGTTGCTACGAACCTCAAAATATTGCGACAGTGTTGTCGGAAGGATTGCTAATGAACTCAAAATGATGCGAAAATACTGTAGTGATAGTTTCTAAGAAACTCAGTGATGCTTAAAGTAATGTAGTAAGAGTTTCGAACAACCTCAAAGTGATGCTGACAGTAATTTAGTAAGAGTTGCTAATGAACTAAATTTAATGCTACAGTGATGTCGTGAGAATTGCTCAACAACTCAAAATGATGCTAACAGTAATGTAGTGATAGTTGCTAATAAACTCAAAGTGATGCTGACATTAATGTAGTAAGAGTTGCTAAAAAACCTTAAAATAATGCAACAATAATGTAGTAAAAGTTGCTACGAACCTCAAAATAATGCGACAGTGATGTCAGAAGAATTGCTAAAGATCTCAAAATGATGCGACAGTGATGTAGTAAGAATTGCTAATGAACTCAAAATGATGCTAAAAGTTATGGAGTGAAAGTTTCCAATAACCTCAAAGTGATGCTGACAGTCCTGTAGTAAGAGTTGCTACGAACCTCAAAATATTGCGACAGTGATGTCGGAAGAATTGCTAATGAACTCAAAATGATGCTAACAGTAATGTAGTGATAGTTGCTAATCAAGTCAGTGATGCTTACAGTAACGTAGTAAGTGTTTCGAACAACCTCAAAGTGATGCTGACAGTCATGTAGTAAGAGTTGCTACGAACCTCAAAATAATGCGGCAGTGATGTCAGAAGAATTGTTCATGAATTCAAAATGATGCTAACAGTAATGTAGTGATAGTTGCTAATCAAGTCAGTAATGCTTACATTAATGTAGTAAGAGTTGCGACGAACCTCAAAATAATGCGACACTGATGTCAGAAGAATTGCTAAAGATCTCAAAATGATGCGACAATGATTTAGTAAGAATTGCTAATGAACTCAAAATGATGCTAACAGTAATGCAGTGAAAGTTTCCAATAACCTCAAAGTGATGCTGACAGTCATGTAGTAAGAGTTGCCACGAACCTCAAAATAATGCGACAGTAATGTCGGAAGAATTGCTAATGAACTCAAAATGATGCTAACAGTAATGGAGTGAAACTTTCGAATAACCTCAAAGTGATGCTTACAGTCATGTAGTAAGTGTTGCGACGAACCTCAAAACCATGCGACAGTAATGTAGTAAAAGTTGCTACGAACCTCAAAATATTGCGACAGTGAGATCGGAAGAATTGCTAATGAACTCAAGATGATGCTAACAGTAATGGAGTGAAACTTTCGAATAACGTCAAAGTGATGCTGACAGTCATGTACGAAGAGTTGCTACGAACCTCAAAATAATGCGACAGTGATGTCGGAAGAACTGCTAATGATCTCAAAATGATGTGACAGTGATGTAGTAAGAATTGCTAATGAACTTAAATGATGCTGACAGTAATGTAGTGATAGTTGCTAAGAAACTCAGTGATGCTTACAGTAATGTAGTAAGAGTTGCTACCAACCTCAAAATATTGCGACAGTGATGTAGTAAGAATTGCTAATGAACTCAAAATGATGCTAACAGTAATGGAGTGAAACTTTCGAATAACGTCAAAGTGATGCTGACAGTCATGTACTAAGAGTTGCTACGAACCTCAAAATAATGCGACATTGATGTCGGAAGAATTGCTCATGAACTCAAAATGATGCTAACAATAATGTAGTGATAGTTGCTAATCAAGTCAGTAATGCTTACAGTAATGTAGTAAGAGTTGCTACGAACCTCAAAATAATGCGACAGTGATGTCAGAAGAATTGCTAAAGATCTCAAAATGATGCGACAGTGATGTAGGAAGAACTGCTAATGAACTCAAAATGATGCTAACAGTAATGGAGTGAAAGTTTCCAATAACCTCAAAGTGATGCTGACAGTCATGTGGTAAGAGTTGCTACGAACCTCAAAATATTGTGACAGTGATGTCGGAAGAATTGCTAATGAACTCAAAATGATGCTAACAGTAATGTAGTGATAGTTGCTAATCAAGTCAGTGATGCTTACAGTAATGTAGTAAGTGTTTCGAATAACCTCAAAGTGATGCTGACAGTCATGTAGTAAGAGTTGCTACGAACCTCAAAATAATGCGACAGTGATGTCAGAAGAATTGCTAAAGATCTTAAAATGATGCGACAGTGATTTAGTCAGAATTGCTCATGAACTCAAAATGATGCTAACAGTAATGTAGTGATAGGTGCTAATCAAGTCAGTGATGCTTACAGTAATGTAGTAAGTGTTTCGAATAACCTCTAAGTGATGCTGACAGTCATGTAGTAAGAGTTGCTACGAACCTCAAAATAATGCGACAGTAGTGTAGTAAAAGTTGCTACGAACCTCAAAATATTGCGAAAGTGATGTCGGAAGAATTGCTAATGAACTAAAAATGATGCTAACAGTAATGTAGTGATAGTTGCTAATCAACTCAGTGATGCTTACAGTAATGTAGTAAGTGTTTCGAATAACCTCAAAAGTGATGGTGACAGTCATGTAGGAAGAGTTGCTACGAACCTCAAAATAATGCGACAGTGATGTCGGAAGAATTGCTAATGATCTCAAAATGATGCGACAGTGATGTCGTAAGAATTGTTCATGAACTCAAAATGATGCGAACAGTAATGGAGTGAAGGTTTCGAATAACCTCAAAGTGATGCTGACAGTCTTGTACTAAGAGTTGCTACGAACCTCAAAATAATGCGACAGTGATGTCGGAAGAATTGCTAATCATCTCAAAATGATGCGACAGTGATGTAGTAAGAATTGCTAATGAACTCAAAATGATGCTAACAGTAATGGAGTGAAACTTTCGAATAACCTCAAAGTGATGCTGACAGTCATGTAGTAAGTGTTGCTACAAACCTCAAAATAATGCGAAAGTAATGTAGTAAAAGTTGCTGCGAACCTCAAAATATTGCGACAGTGATGTCGGAAGAATTGCTAATGAACTCAAGATGATGCTAACAGTAATGTAGTGATAGTTGCTTAGAAACTCAGTAATGCTTACAGTAATGTAGTAAGAGTTTCGAGCAAACTCAAAGTGATGCTGACAGTCATGTAGTTAGAGTTGCTAATGAACTCAATTTAATGCTACAGTGATGTCATGAGAATATCTCAACAACTAAAATTGATGCGAACAGTAATGTAGTGATAGCTGCTAATAAACTCAAAGTGATGCTGACAGTAATGTAGTCAGAGTTGCTACGAACCTTAAAATAATGCAACAAAAATGTAGTAAGAGTTGCTACGAACCTCAAAATATTGCGACAGTGATGTCAGAAGAATTGCTAATGATCTCAAAATGATGCGACAGTGATGCAGTAAGAATTGCTAATGAACTCAAAATGATGCTAACAGTAATGGAGTGAACGTTTCGAATAACCTCAAAGTGATGCTGACAGTCATGTAGTAAGAGTTGCTACGAACCTCAAAATAATGCGAAAGTGATGTGGGAAGAATTGCTAATGAACTCAAAATGATGCTAACAGTAATGTAGTGATAGTTGCTAATCAACTCAGTGATGCTTACAGTAATGTAGTTAGTGTTTCGAATAACCTCAAAGTGATGCTGACAGTCATGTAGTAAGAGTTGCTAATGAACTCAATGCAATGCTACAGTGATGTTGTGAGAATTGCTCATAAACTCAAAAAGATGCTTCGTGTAATGTAGTGATAGTTGCTATTAAACTCAAAGTGATGCTGACAGTAATGTAGTAAGAGTTGCTACGAACCTTAAAATAATGCAACAATAATGTAGTAAGAGTTGCGACGAACCTCAAAATAATGTGACAGTGATGTCAGAAGAATTGCTAATGATCTCAAAATGATGCGACAGTGATGTTGTAAGAATTGCTAAAGAACTCAAAATGATGCTAACAGTAATGGAGTGAAACTTTCGAATAACCTCAAAGTGATGCTGACAGTCATGTAGTAAGTGTTGCTACAAACCTCAAAATAATGCGAAAGTAATGTAGTAAAAGTTGCTACGAACCTCAAAATATTGCGACAGTGATGTCAGAAGAATTGCTAATGAACTCAAAATGATGCGAAAGTAATGTAGTGATAGTTGCTAAGAAACTCAGTGATGCTTAAAGTAATGTAGTAAGAGTTTCGAACAACCTCAAAGTGATGCTGACAGTAATTTAGTAAGAGTTGCTAATGAACTAAATTTAATGCTACAGTGATGTCGTGAGAATTGCTCAACAACTCAAAATGATGCTAACAGTAATGTAGTGATAGTTGCTAATAAACTCAAAGTGATGCTGACATTAATGTAGTAAGAGTTGCTACGAACCTTAAAATAATGCAACAATAATGTAGTAAAAGTTGCTACGAACCTCAAAATAATGCGACAGTGATGTCAGAAGAATTGCTAAAGATCTCAAAATGATGCGACAGTGATGTAGTAAGAATTGCTAATGAACTCAAAATGATGCTAACAGTAATGGAGTGAAAGTTTCCAATAACCTCAAAGTGATGCTGACAGTCATGTAGTAAGAGTTGCTACGAACCTCAAAATATTGCGACAGTGATGTCGGAAGAATTGCTAATGAACTCAAAATGATGCTAACAGTAATGTAGTGATAGTTGCTAATCAAGTCAGTGATGCTTACAGTAACGTAGTAAGTGTTTCGAACAACCTCAAAGTGATGCTGACAGTCATGTAGTAAGAGTTGCTACGAACCTCAAAATAATGCGACAGTGATGTCAGAAGAATTGCTAAAGATCTTAAAATGATGCGACAGTGATGTCGGAAGAATTGCTAATGAACTTAAAATGATGCTAACGGTAATGTAGTGATAGTTGCTAATCAACTCAGTGATGCTGACAGTAATGTAGTAAGAGTTGCTACGAACCTTAAAATAATGCAACAATAATGTAGTAAGAGTTGCTACGAACCTCAAAATAATGTGACAGTGATGTCAGAAGAATTGCTAATGATCTCAAAATGATGCGACAGTGATGTAGTAAGATTTGTTAAAGAACTCAAAATGATGCTAACAGTAATGGAGTGAAAGTATCGAATAACCTCAAAGTGATGCTTACAGTCATGTAGTAAGTGTTGCTACGAACCTCAAAATTATGCTAACAGTAATGTAGTGATAGTTGCGAATAAACTAAGTGACGCTTACAGTAATGTAGAAAGAGTTGCTACTAACCTCAATTTAATGCTACAGTGATGTCTATGAATTGCTAAGAAACTCAAAATGACGCTAACAGTAATGTAGTGATAGTTGCTAATACACTCAAAATGATGCTAAAAGTAATGTAGTGATAGTTGCTAATCAACTCAGTGATGCTTACAGTCATTTAGTAAGAGTTGCTTCGAACCTCAAAATAATGTGAAAGTGATGTCAGAAGAATTGCAAATGATCTCAAAATATTGCGACAGTGATGTCGGAAGAATTGCTAATGATCTCAAAATGATGCCACAGTAATGTAGTGATAGTTGCTAATCAAGTCAGTGATGCTTACAGTAATGTAGTAAACGTTTCGAACAACCTCAAATTGATGCTGTCAGTCATGTAGTAAGTGTTGCTACGAACCTCAAAATATTGCGACAGTGATGTCGGAAGCATTGCGAATGAACTCAAAATGATGCTAACAGTAATGTAGTGAAAGTTGCTAATTAACTCAGTGATGCTTACAGTAATGTAGTAAGTGTTTTGAAAAACCTAAAAGTGATGCTGTCAGTCATGTAGTAACAGTTGCTTCTAACCTCAAAATGATGCTAACAGTAATGTAGTAAGAGTTGCTACGAACCTTAAAATAATGCAACAATAATGTAGTAAGAGTTGCTACGAACCTCAAAATAATGTGACAGTGATGTCAGAAGAATTGCTAATGATCTCAAAATGATGCGACAGTGATGTAGTAAGATTTGTTAAAGAACTCAAAATGATGCTAACAGTAATGGAGTGAAAGTATCGAATAACCTCAAAGTGATGCTTACAGTCATGTAGTAAGTGTTGCTACGAACCTCAAAATGATGCTAACAGTAATGTAGTGATAGTTGCTAATAAACTAAGTGATGCTTACAGTAATGTAGAAAGAGTTGCTACTAACCTCAATTTAATGCTACAGTGATGTCTATGAATTGCTAAGAAACTCAAAATGACGCTAACAGTAATGTAGTGATAGTTGCTAATACACTCAAAATGATGCTAAAAGTAATGTAGTGATAGTTGCTAATCAACTCAGTGATGCTTACAGTCATGTAGTAAGAGTTGCTTCGAACCTCAAAATAATGTGAAAGTGATGTCAGAAGAATTGCAAATGATCTCAAAATATTGCGACAGTGATGTCGGAAGAATTGCTAATGATCTCAAAATGATGCCACAGTAATGTAGTGATAGTTGCTAATCAAGTCAGTGATGCTTACAGTAATGTAGTAAACGTTTCGAACAACCTCAAATTGATGCTGTCAGTCATGTAGTAAGTGTTGCTACGAACCTCAAAATATTGCGACAGTGATGTCGGAAGCATTGCGAATGAACTCAAAATGATGCTAACAGTAATGTAGTGAAAGTTGCTAATTAACTCAGTGATGCTTACAGTAATGTAGTAAGTGTTTCGAAAAACCTAAAAGTGATGCTGTCAGTCATGTAGTAACAGTTGCTTCTAACCTCAAAATGATGCTAACAGTAATGTAGTAAGAGTTGCTTCGAACCTCAAAATCATGTGAAAGTGATGTCAGAAGAATTGCAAATGATCTCAAAATGATGCGACAGTGATGTAGTAAGAATTGCTAATGAACTCAAAATGATGCTCACAGTAATGGAGTGAAAGTATCGAATAACCTCAAAGTGATGCTGACAGTCATGTAGTAAGAGTTGCTACAAACCTCAAAATAATGTGACAGTAATGTAAAAGTTGCTATGAACCTCAAAATATTGTGACAGTGATTTCGGAGGAATTGCTAATGAACTCAAGATCATGCTAACAGTAATGTAGTGATAGTTGCTAAGAAACTCAGTGATGCTTACAGTAATGCAGTAAGAGTTTCGAACAACCTCAAAGTGATGCTGACAGTCATTTAGTAAGAGTTGCTAATGAACTCAATTTAATGCTACAGTGATGTCAGTAGAATTGCTCAACAACTCAAAATGATGCTAACAGTAATGGAGTGAACGTTTCGAATAGCGTCAAAGTGATGCTGACAGTCATGTAGTAAGTGTTGCTCCGAACCTAAATATAATGCGACAGTAATGTAGTAAAAGTTGCTACGAACCTCAAAATATTGCGACAGTGATGTCGGAAGAATTGCTAATGAACTCAAAATGATGCTAACAGTAATGTAGTGATAGTTGCTAATCAACTCAGTGATGCTTACAGTAATGTAGTAAGTGTTTCGAATAACCTCAAAGTTATGCTTACAGTCATGTAGTAAGAGTTGCTTCGAACCTCAAAATAATGTGAAAGTGATGTCAGAAGAATTGCAAATGATCTCAAAATATTGCGACAGTGATGTCGGAAGAATTGCTAATGAACTCAAAATGATGCTAACAATGTAGTGATAGTTGCTAATTCACTCAGTGATGCTTACAGTAATGTAGTAAGAGTTTCAAACAACCTCAAAGTGATGCTGACAGTCATGTAGTAAAAGTTGCATCTAACCTCAAAATGATGCTAACAGTTATGTAGTGATAGTTGCTAATCAACTCAGTGATGCTGACAGTGATGTAGTAAGTGTTTCGAACAACCTCAAAGTGATGCTGACAGTCTTGTACTAAGAGTTGCTACAAACCTCAAAATGATGCGACAGTGATGTCGGAAGAATTGCGAATGAACTCAAGATGATGCTAACAGTCATGGAGTGAAACTTTCGAATAACCTCAAAGTGATGCTGACAGTAATGTAGTAAGTGTTGCTACGAACCTCAAAGTGATGGGACAGTAACGTAGTAAAACTTGCTACGAACCTCAAAATATTGCGACAGTGATGTCGGAAGAATTGCGAATGAACTCAAGATGATGCTAACAGTAATGTAGTGATAGTTGCTAAGAAACTCAGTGATGCTTACAGTAATGTAGTAAGAGTTTCGAACAACTTCAAAGTGATGCTTACAGTCATTTAGTAAGAGTTGCAAATGAACTCAATTTAATGCTACAGTGATGTCGTGAGAATTGCTCAACAACTCAAAAAGATGCTAACAGTAATGTAGTGATAGTTGCTCATAAACTCAAAGTGATGCTAACAGTAATGTAGTAAGAGTTGCTACGAACCTTAAAATAATGCAACAATAATGTAGTAAGAGTTGCTACGAACCTCAAAATATTGCGACAGTGATGTCGGAAGAATTGCTAATGAACTCAAAATGATGCTAACAGTAATGTAGTGATAGTTGCTAATCAACTCAGTGATGCTTACAGTAATGTAGTAAGTGTTTCGAACAACCTCAAAGTGATGCTGACAGTCATGTACGAAGAGTTGCTACGAACCTCAAAATAATGCGACAGTAATGTAGTAAGAGTTGCTACGAACCTCAAAAGATTGCGACAGTGATGTCGGAAGTATTGCTAATGAGCTCAAAATGATGCTAACAGTAATGGAGTGATAGTTGCTAATCAACTCAGTGATGCTTACAGTAATGTAGTAAGTGTTTCGAACAACCTCAAAGTGATGCTGACAGTCATGTAGTAAGAGTTGCTACGAATCTTAAAATAATGCAAAAGTAATGTAGTAAGAGTTGCTACGAACATCAAAATAATGCGACAGTGTTGTCAGAAGAATTGCTAATGATCTCAAAATGATGCGACAGTTATGTAGTAAGAATTGCTAATGAACTCAAAATGATGCTAACAGTAATGTACTGATAGTTGCTATTCAACTCAGTGATGCTAACATTAATGGAGTGAACGTTTCGAATAACCTCAAAGTGATGCTGAAAGTCATGTAGTAAGAGTTGCTACGAACCTCAAAATAATGCGACAGTGATGTCGGAAGAATTGCTAATGATCTCAAAATGATGTGACAGTGATGTAATAAGAATTGCTAATGAACTCAAAATGATGCTAACAGTAATGGAGTGAAAGTTTCGAAAAACCTCAAAGTGATGCTGACAGTCATGTGGTTTGAGTTGCGAGTAAATTAAAAATGATCCTGACAGTGATGTCTTAAGAATTGCTATTGACCTCAAAACGATGCTAACAGTAACGTAGTGAGAGTTACTAATAAACTCAGTGATGCTTACAGTAATGTAGTAAGTGTTTTGAACAACCTCAAAGTGATGCCTACAATCATGTAGTAAGAGTTCCTACTAACCTCAAAACAATGCGACAGTGATGTCGTAAGAATTGCTAAAAAACTCAAAATTATGCTAACAGTAATGTAGTGATAGTTGCTAATAAACTCTAAGTGATACTGACAGTAATGAAGTAAGAGTTGCTATGAACCTCAAAATAATGTGACAGTGATGTCGGAAGAATTGCTAATGATCTCAAAATAATGTGACAGTGATGTCAGAAGAATTGCTCAAGATCTCAAAATGATGCGACAGTGATTTAGTAAGAATTGCTAATGAACTCAAAATGATGCTAACAGTAATGGAGTGAATGTTTCGAATAACCTCAAAGTGATGCTGACAGTCATGTAGTAAGAGTTGCTACTAACCTCAATTTAATGCCACAGTGATGTGGTGAGAGTTGATTGTAATTTCAAAATCACGCTAAAGTGATGTAATGAGAGTTGCTACATACCTAAGAAATGATGCTAAAGTGATGTGGTGAGAGTTGCTACTTACCTAATAAATGATGCTACAGTGATGTAGTGAGAGTTGCTACGAACCTCAAAATGATGCAGGGTGACTTTGTGGAAAGTCTTGCACTCCCAACACATTCATTCTCACTAATGCAGTGATAGGTCAGAGCCAAGGGAGCCTCCATGTCCACAGATGTCCACATGGCAGCTGGACTTCCTTTTTCACTCCTTCCCGTTCCTCCTGGTACTTTTTGGCCACCGTTTGTTTGATGGTCTGAAAATGACACCCAGAGTAAATCAATACATTGAAATTAAAGATGAAATAAACTGGAGATATCAACTACTGCTTTAGATCATTTCCACACAAACCTTTCTGGTTGGCAAACATATGAGGCTCAAGGACCTGAACCAGTTCCCTGAACCCTTCCCTCTCAACAGTGCTGAGGGGCTGGCAGTCCTTCAGGATCAAATTCAGCAGAGCCTCATCCAGCATCTGCTTCCTGGAAGCTGGATGGTTAAAGATGAAGGAGAGAAGAAATGAAGAGGAATTAATGATCAATGAAGCAACTGTGAGTCAGTTGGAGAGTGGCTGTATACCTGAGTTCATCCTGGTGGATCTGGGACTTCATTCTCATGCCTGGCCCCATCATGCCTCAGCACTGAAGAGGTGCTTTTGTTGAGATGAGACGCTTCTGTCCAACAAATGCGACATTCAACCTGCAGAAAAGAACATGAGTACTCAGCTAAAAGTTCCTTTCTTCATGGTGACTGGTGTTTCTTAGTCTGAGACCACCAGGTTTCCAATGAGGTGTATCGGATACGTTGTTGTGTGCCGCTGAAATCCGTCCAATTCCGGCGTTGTTTCCTCATGAAATGTGTTTGCCTTAAAGCTCATTAAAGTGTTGAACCACAATATCGTTCACCATAACTGAGTCAACTTCAAGATAACCTACTTCTACATTCCAGTCCCGGCTGCTCCTGTTCTGCTGCAGTCCAGAAAACAACAACCCGATACAATTGACGCTCCTTCCCACAGCCCCGGCCCGGATCCGCATGGTTCCGCTGACTGACTGTGAGACGCGCTCCCCCCAGAGTGGCACAGCCCGATGGGGGTCCTTATCTGGCAGGGGGGCGTAAAACAGGTGAGACTGGAAAGCCTGGTTTATTCTGAGTCGACGGAACGCGTTGCTCTGCAACTCACCGCCATGCCGCTAGGGGGTGTGGCTTTGTCTTTGTATTGTTTTCGGGGCTCTTGTCGGATTCCTTGGTTTTCTTCCGGTCACAGACAACAATTGTTGGCCATTTGTCAGTCTTTGTAGTGCCGCGAAGAGGCGTTGTAGAGGTGGTCGTACTTGAGCACCTCCTCGATAATCCTTTCTTCAGCTTGGTCCATTTTTTCTTGGAGCCTTCACCACAGAAACTTTGAAAATTGCGGTGTTGTGCTGCGACTGAACCGGAAATGACGTTTTGGGCGGACCAATCACAGTCCTCGACGTTGACGTCACCACGCGTGGACGCGATGCGTAAGCAGGATTTTTTTGGAGGCGCGTGTCAGGCTACAGCGTCTTTAGGGGGCTGCGTCGACGGCGGAGGTACGAATACTACTCGACGCAGAAGCATAAATCAGGCTTAAATCAGGCTTGAAAGTCGAAAAGGAAGTTAGCATGTCAGGGATGAGACACCCTGATTGTCCAAAAGGAAGTTAGCATGTCAGGGATGAGACACCCTGATAGTCCAACAGGTAGTTAGCATGTCAGGGATGAGACACGCTTATCGTCCAACAGGAAGTTAGCATGTCAGGGATGAGACACGCTTATCGTCCAACAGGAAGTTATCATGTCAGGGATGAGACACGCTTATCGTCCAACAGGAAGTTAGCATGTCAGGGATGACACACGCTTATCGTCCAACAGGAAGTTAGCATGTCAGGGATGAGACACCCTGATAGTCCAACAGGAAGTTAGCATGTCAGGGATGAGACACCCTGATCGTCCAACAGGAAGTTAGCATGTCAGGGATGAGACACCCTGATAGTCCAACAGGAAGTTAGCATATCAGGGATGAGACACCCTGATAGTCCAACAGGAAGTTAGCATCTCCATGGTTCCCTTGACCAGAAGCCAGTGGGATCGTTCCATTCTGACATCTTGATTGACATTTGTCCTTTTCTGAGCTAAATAGCTGGCAATTATTTTAAGAAAACCTTGATTTACTTTTTCTATTTTGATCTTCAGCTCATTTGCATACTTTTGTTAAAATTCTCCCCTTTTTGTCTTTTTTTCTGCTGTTTTTAGCACAAAGTCCACCTGGTGCCTAAAGACCAGTTCAGCATGGACTATGTTGAACCTTCAGTCCGCTGCATCAGCACCCATGGACGGTTCCCCCCTGACAGGAGGATTCTGGTGAGGAATATTAGTGGGACAGCGCTCTTGTTAGAACGGTTCTGATCCACCTTCCCTCCCCCTGTAGCTCCTCCTGTGTCCCCTCAGCGCTCTTGTTAGAACGGTTCTGATCCACCTTCCCTCCCCCTGTAGCTCCTCCTGTGTCCCCTCAGCGCTCTTGTTAGAACGGTTCTGATCCACCTTCCCTCCCCCTGTAGCTCCTCCTGTGTCCCCTCAGCGCTCTTGTTAGAACGGTTCTGATCCACCTTCCCTCCCCCTGTAGCTCCTCCTGTGTCCCCTCAGCGCTCTTGTTAGAACGGTTCTGATCCACCTTCCCTCCCCCTGTAGCTCCTCCTGTGTCCCCTCAGGCTCTTGTTAGAAGGGTTCTGATCCACCTTCCCTCCCCCTGTAGCTCCTCCTGTGTCCCCTCAGCGCTCTTGTTAGAATGGTTCTGATCCACCTTCCCTCCTCCTGTAGCTCCTCCTGTGTCCCCTCAGCGCTCTTGTTAGAACGGTTCTGATCCACCTTCCCTCCCCCTGTAGCTCCTCCTGTGTCCCCTCAGCGCTCTTGTTAGAACGGTTCTGATCCACCTTCCCTCCCCCTGTAGCTCCTCCTGTGTCCCCTCAGCGCTCTTGTTAGAACGGTTCTGATCCACCTTCCCTCCCCCTGTAGCTCCTCCTGTCCCCTCAGCGCTCTTGTTAGAACGGTTCTGATCCACCTTCCCTCCCCCTGTAGCTCCTCCTGTGTCCCCTCAGCGCTCTTGTTAGTACGGTTCTGATCCACCTTCCCTCCCCCTGTAGCTCCTCCTGTGTCCCCTCAGCGCTCTTGTTAGAACGGTTCTGATCCACCTTCCCTCCCCCTGTAGCTCCTCCTGTGTCCCCTCAGCGTTCTTGTTAGAAGGGTTCTGATCCACCTTCCCTCCCCCTGTAGCTCCTCCTGTGTCCCCTCATGTTTCCAAACTCCCTCCCACTGGCTGGTGCTGAAGGAGGGCCAGAGCTCCTCCTACAGGAGCCCATCCTGGCCTCCCCCGCTGCAGCTCCTCCACTGCCCTCCCACCAGAGAGATGAGCCCCCTGGTTCAGAGTGACAGACCACCTCTGGGAGCAGACAACAGAGACCACATCAGGCTGGACTCCGTGCAGGTACGGAGGCTGACGGCTGCTGAGTGAGTGAGTTTACGACGCTCCCACCACTGCTGCTGGATGGATTTAACACATCTGGAATATTTAGATTTATTCTGGGTCAACATCTGCATCTGTTGAAGTCCTCAGTCTCCATGCAGGTGGTTTTGTTCCAGATAAAAGGTCTCAATAACAGCATCACTCCAGGTGAAACCATTCCAAAGAAGGCTAAGTGGAGCTGGCATATCAGCCCCCAATGGAAGCCTGCTGCTGCTGCCAAGCTCTCCATGTCATCATGGAAAAGTTGATTGTTCAACTCAATGTTTTTCCCATTGAGAGGAGATTTGTTGTTCCACCATGAAGTCTTTTCTGGTGATGAGTTTGTGTGTTGTAGTCGCATGAAGATATCTTGTTATCATGATCAACTCATCTGGCCTGGTGGAAGAACGCTGCTGTGTTTGGATTCAGACGAGTCAAATCTGAACCAGGGACTTGTAGTTTTATCCTCGGTCTCCGGACTCATAAAATGGAGACCGGCCCAGTTTGACACTTTTGAACTCCTCCATGATGTTCAAATCTCATGACTGAGATTCGTGATTGGAAACATCGGCGGTTCAGGAAAGAAAACATGTACCATTGAACATCGCTCTCATCCTTCTACTCAGAACGCTGCGGTGGACTCCACCGTGTCCAGGCTTTGGGCAGATACGTCTTCATCCTCCACCACCACCAGCCGCTCCACCCCACCCACCCTGTGCAGGTCTACATTACCAGGGTCGGATCTGGCAGGGTGGAGGATCTTTGATTCATCTTAGCTTTCCTGCTCCGGCTGTTTGAGAAACATTAAAATGGAGATGGTTGTTTGTGTCTTTCAGGCCACGCCAACGCCTCCTTCTGTCCCCACGCTTACGGCTGCCGAAACGTGCCGGTGTCTGAAAACCAGATCATTGTGGATGTGCCGGACCACCAGGTCCTCCTCACCTGCAGGTTCCTGCAGGCAGAGCACTGTGGTGGTAGGTTTCCTGCTCCTCTGCTGGACTGATACCCTCTCCCTTTCCCGACACGTATCTGCTGTTTCTACTCTGTGCCTCCTTCTCCTCTGTCAGGCCTGGACTTCTTCCTTCTGTCTCTCCAGGATCACGTCCTGGTGGTGCCTGAGAGCAGCTCCAGCTCCAGCTCCCTGAACCAAGAACCACTGGAGAAATCTGACCACTTCATCAGCAACTGTGGCCTCAACAGCTTTCATGTCAAGTCGGTGTCTCCAAGCCTGAGTTGGTCCCTGTTCTGTATCCCTGAATGTTCTAGAGGAACTAAACTGGGCCTGACTGGGACGCTTCTGTCTGCTCAGATTTGGGTTGTGAATGCATTCAGATGTCATTTACAAGCATTGGAACTAAAGACCTGAGCCTCAAGAATATTTAGTTCTTGATTTACTTTCTCTTGCAGGGTTTCACTTTGTGCTAATTTTCTTGTTAAGATCTTTGTTTTTTTGTTGTCCTTCCATTTAGCAAGTTTGGCTAAGAACCTTTTCCCCACTAAACTAATTTTCCTAAAATGTCTCGCTAACATTTCCTTTTTCTCTGTCGTCCCTCCTGTCCTTCGTCTCCATTCTGTCTCAGCTCAGCTGTGTCTCTTGGGCTCTCTTCAACAACGGCACCCTGCCTTGTGCCTGCCATGAGGTTGGAGCTGAGAGTGACACCTGCGAGTCATTTGGTGGTCGGTGCCGCTGCAGGCCCCACGTGATTGGCCGAGACTGCTCCATGTGGGCCGCGGGCTGCTGGGGATTCCCCACTGCAGACGTGAGTGTCAGATTGGATGAATGATTAGTAATAAGGGCTTTTAATGATGAGTGAGAGGACGGACCAAAGCAACCTGTCCAACCATCAGAGGACAGTTTGTTGTTCTAGTTTCAACTCTTACTACATGACTCTCATCATAATTTTTAGGTTACTCGCAACTGTCACTACATTACTGTTAGCATCATTTCGAGGTTATTAGCAACTATCACTACATTACTGTTAGCATCATTTTGAGTTCATTAGCAATTATTACAACATCACTGTCGCATAATTTTAGATCAATACCAATTCTTCTGACATCACTGTCGCATTATTTGGAGGTTCGTAGCAACTCTTAGTACAAGACTGTCAGCATCACTTTGAGGTCATTTGAAACTTTCACTCAATTATTGTTAGCATCATTTCGAGTTCATTAGCAATTCTTATTACATCACTGTCGCATCATTTTGAGAACATCAGCAATTCTTACGACATCATTGTCGCATCATTTTGAGATCATTAGCAATTCTTACGACATCACTGTCACATTTTTTTGGGATCATTAGCAATTCTTCCGACATCACTTTCGCGTTATTTTGAGGTTTGTAGCAACTCTAACTAAATGACTGTCAGCATCACTTGTGGTTATTATAAACTTTCACGACATTACTGTTCGCATCATTTTGAGTTTATTTGCAATTCTTCCAACTGTATTTCAAATCATAAGCAATTCTTACTACATCACTGTCAAATCATTTTGAAGTTCGTAGTAACTCTTACTACATTAGTGTTGCATTATTTTAAGGTTCGTAGCAACTCTTCCTACATGACTGTCAGCATCACTTTGAGGTTATTCGAAACTTTCACTACATTACAGTTAGTATCATTTTGAGTTCATTACAATTCTTACTACGTCACTGTCGCATCATTTTGAGTTCATTAGCAATTCTTACGACATCACTGTCGCATCATGTTGACATCATTACCGAGTCTTCTGAAATCACTCTCGCACTATTTTGAGGTTCATAGAAACTCTTACTACATTACTGTTGCATTATTTTTAGGTTCATAGCAACTCCTACTACATTACTGTCAGCATCACTTTGAGGTTATTCGAAACTTTCACTTCCATACTGTTAGCATCATTTTGAGTTCATTAGCAATTCTTACGACATCACTGTCGCATCATTTTTAGATGATTAGCAATTCTTACGACATCACTGTAGCATTATTTTGAGGTTCGTAGCAACTCTTACTACATTACTGTCAGCATCATTTTTAGGTTACTCGCAACTCTGACCACATGACTGTCAGCATCACTTTGAGGTTGTTCAAAACACTTACTACATTACTGTAAGCATCACTGAGTTTATTAGGAACTATCTCTACATTACCGTCAGCATCATTTAGAGTTTATTAGCAATTCTTACGAAATAACTGTCGCATTATTTTGAGGTTCGTAGCAACTCTTCCTACATGACTGTCAGCATCACTCTGAGGTTATTCGAAACTTTCACTCCATTACTGTTAGCATCATTTTGAGTTCATTAGCAATTCTTACTACATCACTGTCACATCATTTTGAGATCATTAGCAATTCTTCAGACATCACTGTCGCATTATTCGGAGGTTCGGAGCAACTCTTCCTACATTACTGTTGCATTATTTTGAGGTTTGTAGCAACTCTTACTACATGACTGTCAGCATCATTTTGAGGTTGTTCGAAACACTGACTACATTACTGTAAGCATCACAGAGTTGATTAGCAACTATCACTACATTACTGTTAGCATCATTTTGAGTTCATTAGCAACTCTTACGACATCACTGTAGCATCATTTTGAGGTTAGTTTCAACTCTTCCTACATTACCGTTAGCATAATTTTTAGTTTATTAGCAATTCTTACGACATCACTGTCGCATCATTTTTAGATCATTAGCAATTCTTCTGACATCACTGTCGCATTATTTGGAGGTTCGTAGCAACTCTTACTACATGACTGTCAGCATCACTTTGAGTTTATTGGCAACTTTCACTACATTACTGTTACTATCATTTTGAGTTCATGAGCAATTCTTACTAAATCACTGTCGCATCAATTTGATATCATTATCAAGTCTTTGGACATCACTGTAGCATTATTTTGAGTTCATTAGCAAATCTTACTACATTACGTTTGCATTATTTTGAGGTTAGTAACAACTCTGACTACATGACTGTCAGAATCACTTTGAGGTTATTCGAAACTCTTACTACATTACTGTAAGCATCACTGAGTTTATTAAGAACTATCACTACATTACTTTTAGCATCATTTTGAGTTCATTAGCAATTCTTACTAAATCACTGTAGCATCATTTTGAGATCATTAGCAATTCTTCTGACATCACTGTAGCATCATTTTTAAGTTCTTAGTAACTATCACTACGTTACTGTCAGCATCATTTTAAGTTCATTAGCAATTCTTTCAACATCACTGTCAGCATCATTTTGAGTTCATTAGCAATTCTTCTGACATCACTGTCGCAATATTATGAGGTTCGTCGCAACTTTTCCTACATTACTGTCGCATTTTTTTGAGGTTCGTAGCAACTTTTACTACATTACTGTCACATTATTTTGAGGTTCGTAGCAACTCTTACTATTTGACTGTCAGCATCACTTTGAGGTTATTCGAAAGTTTCACTCCATTACTGTTAGCATCATTTTGAGTTCATTAGCAATTCTTACTACATCACTGTCGCATCATTTTGAGATCATTCGCAATTCTTCCGACATCACTGTCGCAATATTTTGAGGTTCGTAGCAACTCTTACTACATTATTGTTGCATTATTTTAAGGTTCGTAGCAACTCTTACTACATTACTTTCAGCATCACTTTGAGTTTATTAGCAACTATCACTACATTGCTGTAAGCATCATTTTGAGTTGTTGAGCAATTCTCACGACATCACTGTAGCATTAAATTGAGTTCATTAGCAATTCTTACTAAATTACTGTCAGCATCACTTTGAGGTTGTTCGAAACTCTTACTACATTACTTTAAGCATCACTGAGTTTCTTTGCAACTATCACTACATTACTGTTAGCATCATCTTGAGTTCATTAGCAATTCTTCCGACATCACTGTCGCATTATTTTGAGGTTCGTAGCAACTCTTAGTACAAGACTGTCAGCATCACTTTGAGGTTGTTCGAAACGTTCACTCCATCACTGTCGCATCATTTTAAGATCTTTAGCAATTCTTCTGACATCACTGTCACATTGTTTTGAGGTTCGTAGCAACTCTTACTACATGACTGTCACCATCACTTTGAGGTTTTTCGAAACACTAACTACATTACTGTAAGCATCACTGACCTGATTAGCAACTATCACTACATTACTGTTATCATCATTTTGAGTTCATTAGCAATTCTTACTACATCACTGTCGCATCATTTTGTCATCATTAGCAATTCTTCCGACATCACTGTCACATTGTTTTGAGGTTCGTAGCAACTCTTACTACATTATTGTTGCATTATTTTAAGGTTCGTAGCAACTCTTACTACATTACTGTCAGCATCACTTTGAGTTTATTTGCAACTATCACTACATTACTGTTAGCATCATTTTGAGTTTTTGAGCAATTCTCACGAAATCACTGTAGCACTGAACTGAGTTCATTAGCAACTCTTACTAAATGACTGTCAGCATCACTTTGAGGTTGTTCGAAACTCTTACTACATTACTGTAAGCATCATTGAGTTTCTTAGCAACTATCACAACATTCCTGTTAGCATCATCTTAAGTTCATTAGCAATTCTTCCGAAATCACTGTCGCAATATTTTGAGGTTCGTAGCAACTTTTACTACATTACTGTCGCATTATTTTGAGGTTTGTAGCAACACTTACTACATGACTGTCAGCATCACTTTGAAGTTATTTGAAACACTTACTACATTACTGTAAGCATCACTGAGTTGATTAGCAACTATCACTACATTACTGTTAGCATCATTTTGAGTTCATTAGCATTTCTTCCGACATCACTGTCGCAATATTTTGAGGTTCATAGCAACTTTTCCTACATGACTGTCGCATTTTTTTTAAGGTTCGTAGCAACTTTTACTACATGACTGTCAGCATCACTTTGAGGTTGTTCGAAAGTTTCACTCCATTACTGTTAGCATCATTTTGAGTTCATTAGCAATTCTTACTACATCACTGTCGCATCATTTTGAGATCATTAGCATTTCTTCCGACATCACTGTAGCAATATTTTGAGGTTCGTAGCAACTCTTACTACATTATTGTTGCATTTTTTTAAGGTTCGTAGCAACTCTTACTACATTACTGTCAGCATCACTTTGAGTTTATTAGCAACTATCACTACATTGCTGTTAGCATCATTTTGAGTTGTTGAGCAATTCTCACGACATCACTGTAGCATTAAATTGAGTTCATTAGCAATTCTTACTAAATTACTGTCAGCATCACTTTGAGGTTGTTCGAAACTTTTACTACATTACTTTAAGCATCACTGAGTTTCTTAGCAACTATCACTACATTACTGTTAGCATCATTTTGAGTTCATGAGCAATTCTTCCGACATCACTGTCGCAATATTTTGAGGTTCGTAGCAACTTTTACTACATTACTTTTGCATTATTTTGAGGTTTGTAGCAACACTTACTACATGACTGTAAGCATCACTTTGAGGTTATTCGAAACACTTACTACATTACTGTAAGCATCACTGAGTTGATTAGCAACTATCATTACATTACTGTTAGCATCATTTTGAGTTCACTCGCATTTCTTCCGACATCACTGTCGCAATATTTTGAGGTTCGTAGCAACTTTTCCTACATTAGTCGCATTTTTTTGAGGTTCGTAGCAACTTTTACTACATTACTGTCACATTATTTTGAGGTTCGTAGCAACTCTTACTACATGACTGTCAGCATCACTTTGAGGTTATTCGAAAGTTTCACTCCATTACTGTTAGCATCATTTTGAGTTCATTAGCAATTCTTACTACATCACTGTCGCATCATTTTGAGTTTATGAGCAATTCTCACGACATCACTGTAGCATTGAATTGAGTTCATTAGCAACTCTTACTAAATGACTGTCAGCATCACTTTGAGGTTGTTCGAAACTCTTCCTACATTGCTGTAACCATCACTGAGTTGATTAGCAACAATCACTACATTACTGTTTGCATCATTTTGAGTTCATTAGCAATTCTTCCGACATCACTGTCGCAATATTTTGAGGTTCGTAGCAACTTTTACTACATTACTGTCAGCATCACTTTGAGTTTTTTAGCAACTATCACTACATTACTGTTAGCATCATTTTGAGTTCATTAGCATTTCTTCCGACATCACTGTCGCAATATTTTGAGGTTCGTAGCAACTTTTCCTACATTACTGTCGCATTTTTTTTAAGGTACGTAGCAAATTTTACTACATTACTGTCACATTATTTTGAGGTTCGTAGCAACTCTTACTACATGACTGTCAGCATCACTTTGAGGTTATTCGAAAGTTTGACTCCATTACTGTTCGCATCATTTTGAGTTCATTAGCAATTCTTACTACATTACTGTCGCATTATTTTGAGGTTCGTAGCAACATTTCCTACATTACTGTCACATTATTTTGAGGTTCGTAGCAACTCTTACTACATTACTGTTGAATTATTTTAAGTTTCGTAGCAACTCTTACTACATTATTGTTGCATTATTTTAAGGTTCGTACCAACTCTTACTACATTACTGTCAGCATCACTTTGAGTTTTTTAGCAGCAATCACTACATTACTGTTAGCATCATTTTGAGTTGTTGAGCAATTCTCACGACATCACTGTCGCACTAAATTGAGTTCATTAGCAACTCTTACTAAATGACTGTCGGCATCACTTTGAGGTTGTTCGAAACTCTTCCTACATTACTGTAAGCATCACTGAGTTGATTAGCAACTATCACTACATTACTGTCAGCATCATTTTGAGTTAATTAGCAATTCTTCCGACATCACTGTCGCAATATTTTGAGGTTCGTAGCAACACTTACTACATAACTGTAAGTATCACTTTGAGGTTATTGGAAACTTTCACTCCATTACTTTTAGCATCATTTTGACTTCATTTGCAACTCTTACTAAATGACTGTCAGCATCACTTTGAGGTTGTTCGAAACTCTTCCTACATTACTGTAAGCATCACTGAGTTGATTAGCAACTATCACTACATTACTGTCAGCATCATTTTGAGTTAATTAGCAATTCTTCCGACATCACTGTCGCAATATTTTGAGGTTCGTAGCAACACTTACTACATAACTGTAAGTATCACTTTGAGGTTATTGGAAACTTTCACTCCATTACTTTTAGCATCATTTTGACTTCATTTGCAACTCTTACTAAATGACTGTCAGCATCACTTTGAGGTTTTTCGAAACTCTTAAGACATTACTGTAAGCATCACTGAGTTTCTTAGCAACTATCACTACATTACGGTTAGCATCATCTTGAGTTCATTAGCAATTCTTCCGACATCACTGTCGCATTATTTTGAGGTTCGTAGCAACTCTTAGTACAAGACTGTCAGCATCACTTTGAGGTTATTCGAAACGTTCACTCCATTACTGTTAGCATCATTTTGAGTTCATGAGCAATTCTTCCGACATCACTGTCGCAATATTTTGAGGTTCGTGGCAACTTTTACTACATAACTGTCGCATTGTTTTGAGGTTCGTAGCAACTCTTACTACATGACTGTCAGCATCACTTTGAGGTTATTGGAAACTTTCACTCCATTACTTTTAGCATCATTTTGAGTTCATTAGCAATTCTTACTACATCACTGTCGCATCATTTTTAGATCATCAGCAATTCTTCTGACATCACTGTCACATTATTTTGAGGTACGTAGCATCTCTTAGTACATGACTGTCAGCATCACATTGAGTCTTTTAGCAACTATCACTACATTACTGTTAGCATCATTTTGAGTTGTTGAGCAATTCTCACGACATCACTGTAGCATTAAATTGAGTTCATTAGCAACTCTTACTAAATGACTATCAGCATCACTTTGAGGTTTTTCGAAACTCTTACTACATTACTGTAAGCATCACTGAGTTGAATAGCAACTATCACTACATTACTGTTAGCATCATTTTGAGTTCATTAGCAATTCTTCCGACATCACTGTCGCAATATTTTGAGGTTCGTAGCAACTTTTACTACATTACTGTCGCATTATTTTGAGGTTCGTAGCAACTCTTAGTACATGACTGTCAGCATCACTTTGAGGTTATTGGAAACTTTCACTCCATTACTGTTAGCATCATTTTCAGTTCATTAGCAATTCTTACTACATCACTGTCGCATCATTTTGAGATCATTAGCAACTCTTACGACATCACTGTCGCATCATTTTGAGATCATTACCAATTCTTCCGACATCACTGTCGCAATATTTTGAGGTTCGTAGCAACTTTTACTACATTACTGTCGCATTATTTTGAGGTTCGTAGCAACACTTACTACATGACTGTAAGCATCACTTTGAGGTTATTCGAAAGTTTCACTCCATTAATGTTAGCATCATCTTGAGTTCATGAGCAATTCTTCCGACATCACTGTCGCAATATTTTGAGGTTGTAGCAACTTTTACGACATTACTGTCGCATTATTTTGAGATTCGTAGCAACTCTTAGTACATGACTGTCAGCATCACTTTCAGGCTATTCGAAACTTTCACTCCATTACTGTTAGCATCATTTTCAGTTCATTAGCAATTCTTACTACATCACTGTCGCATCATTTTGAGATCATTAGCAATTCTTACGACATCACTGTCGCATCATTTTGAGATCATTACCAATTCTTCCGACATCACTGTCGCAATATTTTGAGGTTCGTAGCAACTTTTACTACATTACTGTCGCATTATTTTGAGGTTCGTAGCAACACTTACTACATGACTGTAAGCATCACTTTGAGGTTATTCGAAAGTTTCACTCCATTACTGTTAGCATCATCTTGAGTTCATGAGCAATTCTTCCGACATCACTGTCGCAATATTTTGGGGTTGTAGCAACTTTTACGACATTACTGTCGCATTATTTTGAGATTCGTAGCAACTCTTAGTACATGACTGTCAGCATCACTTTCAGGTTATTCGAAACGTTCACTCCATTACTGTTAGCATCATTTTGAGATCATTACCAATTCTTCTGACATCACTGTCGCATCATTTCGAGATCTTTAGCAATTCTTCCGACATCACTGTCGCATTATTTTGAGGTTCGTAGCAACTCTTACTACATGACTGTCAGCATCACTTTGAGGTTGTTCGAAACACTTACTACATTACTGTAAGCATCACTGACTTGATTAGCAACTACCACTACATTACTGTTAGCATCATCTTGAGTTCATCAGCAATTCTTCCGACATCACTGTCGCAATATTTTTAGGTCTGTAGCAACTTTTACTACATTACTGTCGCATGATTTTGAGGTTCGTAGCAACACTTACTACATGACTGTCAGCATCACTTTGAGGTTATTCGAAAGTATCACTCCATTACTGTTTGCATCATTTTGAGATCTTTAGCAATTCTTCTGACGTCACTGTCACATTATTTTGAGGTTCGTAGCAACTCTTACTACATTATTGTTGCATTATTTTAAGGTTCGTAGCAACTCTTACTACATTACTGTCAGCATTACTTTGAGTTTATTAGCAACTATCACTACATTACTGTTAGCATCATTTTGAGTTCATGAGCAATTCTCACGACATCACTGTAGCATTGAATTGAGTTCATTAGCAACTCTTACTAATTGACTGTCAGCATCACTTTGAGGTTGTTCGAAACTCTTACTACATTACTGTTAGCATCACTGAGTTTCTTAGCAACTATCACGACATTACTGTTAGCATCATTTTGAGTTTATTAGCAATTCTTCCGACATCACTGTCGCAATATTTTGAGGTTTGTAGCAACTCTTACTACATTACTGTTGAATTATTTTAAGGTTCGTAGCAACTCCTACTACATTATTGTTGCATTATTTTAAGGTTCGTAGCAACTCTTACTACATGACTGTCAGCATCACTTTGAGGTTATTCGAAACACTTACTACATTACTGTAAGCATGACTGAGTTGATTAGCAACTATCACTACATTACTGTTAGCATCATTTTGAGTTCATTAGCAATTCTTCCGACATCACTGTCGCAATATTTTGAGGTTCGTAGCAACTCTAACTACATTACTGTAAGCATCACTGAGTTGATTAGCAAGTGTCACTACATTACTGTTAGCATCATTTTGAGTTCATTAGCAATTCTTCCGACATCACTGTCGCAATATTTTGAGGTTTGTAGCAACTCTTACTACATTACTGTTGAATTATTTTAAGGTTCGTAGCAACTCCTACTACATTACAGTCAGCATCACTTTGAGTTTATTAGCAACTATCACTACATTACTGTTAGCATCATTTTGAGTTTTTGAGCAATTCTCACGACATCATTGTAGCATTAAATTGAGTTCATTAGCAACTCTTACTAAATGACTGTCAGCATCACTTTGAGGTTGTTCGAAACTCTTACTACATTACTGTAAGCATCACTGAGTTTCTTAGCAACTATCACTACATTACTGTTAGCATCATCTTTAATTCATTAGCAATTCTTCCGACATCACTGTCGCATTATTTTGAGGTTCGAAGCAACACTTACTACATGACTGTCAGCATCAGTTTGAGGTTATTCGAAAGTTTCACTCCATTACTGTTAGCATCATTTTGAGTTCATTAGCAATTCTTTCTAGATCACTGTCGCATCATTTTGAGATCATCAGCAATGCTTCCGACACCACTGTCGCATTATTTTGAGGTTCGTAGCAACTCTTCCTACATGACTGTCACCATCACTTTGAGGTTATTCGAAACACTTACTACATTACTGGAAGCATCACTGAGTTGATTAGCAACTATCACTACATTACTGTTAGCATCATTTTAAGTTCATTAGCAATTCTTCCGACATCACTGTCGCAATATTTTGAGGTTCGTAGCAACTTTTACTATATAACTGTCGCATTATTTTGAGGTTCGTAGCAACTCTTACTACATGACTGTCAGCATCACTTAGAGGTTATTCGAAACAATTACTACATTACTGTAAGCATCACTGACTTGATTAGCAACTATCACTACATTACTGTTAGCATCATTTTAAGTTCATGAGCAATTCTTACTACATTACTGTCGCATCATTTTAAGATCTTTAGTAATTCTTCTGACATAACTGTCGCATTATTTTGAGGTTCGTAGCAACTCTTCCTCATGACTGTCACCATCACTTTGAGGTTATTCAAAACACTTACTACATTACTGTAAGCATCACTGAGTTTCTTAGCAACTATCACTACATGACTGTTAGCATCATTTTGAGTTCATTAGCAATTCTTCCGACATAAATGTCGCAATATTTTGAGGTTCGTAGCAACTCTAACTACATTACTGTAAGCATCACTGAGTTTATTAGCAAGTATCACTACATTACTGTTAGCATCATTTTGAGTTCATTAGCAATTCTTCCGACATCACTGTCACATTATTTTGAGGTTCGTAGCAACTTTTACTACATTACTGTTGCATTATTTTAAGGTTCGTAGCAACTCCTACTACATTACTGTCAGCATCACTTTGAGTTTATTAGCAACTATCACTACATTACTGTTAGCATCATTTTGAGTTGTTGAGCAATTCTCATGACATCACTGTAGCATTAAATTGAGTTCATTAGCAACTCTTACTAAATGACTGTCAGCATCACTTTGAGGTTGTTCGAAACTCTTACTACATTACTGTAAGCATCACTGAGTTTCTGAGCAACTATCACTACATTACTTTAAGCATCCTCTTGAGTTTATTAGCAATTCTTCCGACATAGCTGTCGCATTACTTTGAGGTTCGAAGCAACACTTACTACATGACTGTCAGCATCACTTTGAGGTTATTCGAAAGTTTCACTCCATTACTGTTAGCATCATCTTGAGTTCATTAGCAATTCTTCCGACATCACTGTCGCATAATTTTGAGATCATCAGCAATGCTTCCGACACCACTGTCGCATTATTTTGAGGTTCGTAGCAACTCTTCCTACATGACTGTCACCATCACTTTGAGGTTATTCGAAACACTTACTACATTACTGGAAGCATCACTGAGTTGATTAGCAACTATCACTACATTACTGTTAGCATCATATTAAGTTCATTAGCAATTCTTCCGACATCACTGTCGCAATATTTTGAGGTTCGTAGCAACTTTTACTATATTACTGTCGCATTATTTTGAGGTTCGTAGCAACTCTTACTACATGAGTGTCAGCATCACTTAGAGGTTATTCGAAACAATTACTACATTACTGTAAGCATCACTGACTTGATTAGCAACTATCACTACATTACTGTTAGCATCATTTTTAGTTCATGAGCAATTCTTACTACATCACTGTCGCATCATTTTAAGATCTTTAGCAATTCTTCTGACATCACTGTCGCATTATTTTGAGGTTCGTAGCACCTCTTCCTTATGACTGTCACCATCACTTTGAGGTTATTCAAAACACTTACTACATTACTGTAAGCATCACTGAGTTTCTTAGCAACTATCACTACATTACTGTTAGCATCATCTTGAGTTCATTAGCAATTCTTTCTAAATCACTGTCGCATCATTTTGAGATCATCAGCAATGCTTCCGACATCACTGTCGCATTATTTTGAGGTTCGTAGCAACTCTTACTACATTATTGTTGCATTATTTTAAGGTTCGTAGCAACTCTTACTACATTACTGTCAGCATTACTTTGAGTTTATTAGCAACTATCACTACATTACTGTTAGCATCATTTTGAGTTCATTAGCAATTCTTTCTACATCACTGTCGCAACATTTTGAGATCATTAGCAATTCTTCTGACATCACTGTCACATTATTTTGAGGTTCGCAGCAACTCTTAGTACATGACTGTCAACATCACTTTGAGGTTATTCGAAACACTTACTACATTACTGTTAGCATCATCTTAGCATTAGCAATTCTTCCGACATCACAGTCACATTATTTTGAGGTTCGTAGTAACTCTTACTACATTATTGTTGCATTATTTTAAGGTTCGTAGCAACTCTTACTACATGACTGTCAGCATCACTTTGAGGTTATTCGAAACACTTACTACATTACTGTAAGCATGACTTAGTTGATTAGCAATTATCACTACATTACTGTTAGCATCATTTTGAGTTAATTAGCAATTCTTCCAACATCACTGTCGCAATATTTTGAGGTTCGTAGCAACTCTTACTACATTACTGTTGCATTATTTTAAGGTTCGTAGCAACTCCTACTACATTACTGTCAGCATCACTTTGAGTTTATTAGCAACTATCACTACATTACTGTTAGCATCATTTTGAGTTGTTGAGCAATTATCACGACATCACTGTAGCATTAAATTGAGTTCATTAGCAACTCTTACTAAATGACTGTCAGCATCACTTTGAGGTTGTTCGAAACTCTTACTACATTACTGTAAGCATCATTGAGTTTCTGAGCAACTATCACTACATTACTTTTAGCATCCTCTTGAATTTATTAGCAATTCTTCCGACACCACTGTCGCATTACTTTCAGGTTCGTAGCAACTCTTCCTACATGACTGTCACCATCACTTTGAGGTTATTCAAAACACTTACTACATTACTGTAAGCATCACTGAGTTTCTTAGCAACTATCACTACATTACTGTTAGCATCATTTTAAGTTCATTAGCAATTCTTCCGACATCACTGTCGCAATATTTTGAGGTTCGTAGCAACTTTTACTATATTACTGTCGCATTATTTTGAGGTTCGTAGCAACTCTTACTACATGACTGTCAGCATCACTTAGAGGTTATTCGAAACAATTACTACATTACTGTAAGCATCACTGACTTGATTAGCAACTATCACTACATTACTGTTAGCATCATTTTTAGTTCATGAGCAATTCTTACTACATCACTGTCGCATCATTTTAAGATCTTTAGCAATTCTTCTGACATCACTGTCGCATTATTTTGAGGTTCGTAGCAACACTTACTACATGACTGTAAGCATCACTTTGAGGTTATTCGAAACGTTCACTCCATTACTGTTAGCATCGTTTTGAGTTTATTAGCAATTCTTACTAAATCACTGTCGCATCATTTTGAGATCATTAGCAATTCTTCTGACATCACTGTCATATTATTTTGAGGTTCGTAGCAACTCTTACAACATTATTGTTGCATTATTTTGAGGTTCGTAGCAACTCTTACTACATTATTGTTGCATTATTTTAAGGTTCGTAGCAACTCTTACTACATGACTGTCAGCATCACTTTGAGGTTATTCGAAAGTTTCACTCCATTACTCTTAGCATCATCTTGAGTTCATTAGCAATTCTTACTACATCACTGTCGCATCATTTTGAGATCTTTAGCAATTCTTCTGACATCACTGTCACATTATTTTGAAGTTCGTAGCAACTCTTACTACATTATTGTTGCATTATTTAAAGGTTCGTAGCAACTCTTACTACATTACTGTCAGCATGACTTTGAGTTTATTAGCAACTATCACTACATTACTGTTGGCATCATTTTGAGTTTATTAGCAATTCTCACGACATCACTGTAGCATTGAATTGAGTTCATTCGCAACTCTTACTAAATGACTGTCAGCATCACTTTGAGGTTGTTCGAAACACTTACTACATTACTGTAAGCATCACTGAGTTGATTAGCAACTACCACTACATTACTGTTAGCATCATCTTGAGTTCATTAGCAATTCTTCCGACGTCACTGTCGCAATATTTTGAGGTTCGTTGCAACTTTTACTATATTACTTTCGCATTATTTTGAGGTTCGTAGCAACTCTTACTACATGACTGTCAGCATCACTTTGAGGTTATTCGAAAGTTTCACTGCATTACTGTTAGCATCATCTTGAGTTCATTAGCAATTCTTCCGACATCACTGTCGCATCATTTTGAGATCATTAGCAATTCTTCTGACATCTTGTTCACATTATTTTGAGGTTCGTAGCAACTCTTAGTACATTATTGTTGCCTTATTTTGAGGTTATTCGAAACACTTACTACATTACTGTAAGCATCACTTTGAGGTTATTTGAAAGTTTCACTGCATTACTGTTAGCATCATTTTGAGTTCATTAGCAATTCTTACTACATCACTGTCGCAACATTTTGAGATCATTAGCAATTCTTCTGACATCACTGTTACATTATTTTGAGGTTCGTAGCAACTCTTAGTACATTATTGTTGCATTATTTTAAGGTTCGTAGCAACTCTTACTACATTACTGTCAGCATCACTTTGAGGTTATTTGAAACATTCACTCTATTACTGTTAGCATCATTTTGAGTTCATTAGCAATTCTTACTACATCACTGTCACCTTATATTGAGGTTCGTAGCAACTCTTACTATATTATTGTTGCATTATTTTAAGGTTCGTAGCAACTCTTACTAGATTACTGTCAGCATCATTTTGAGTTCATGAGCAATTCTCACGACATCACTGTAGCATTGAATTGAGTTCATTAGCAACTCTTACTAAATGACTGTCAGCATCACTTTGAGGTTGTTCGAAACTCTTACTACATTACTGTAAGCATCACTGAGTTTCTTAGCAACTATAACTACATGACTGTTAGCATCATCTTGAGTTCATTTGCAATTCTTCCGACATCACTGTCGCAATATTTTTAGGTTCGTAGCAACTTTAACTACATCACTGTCGCAATATTTTGAGGTTCGTAGCAACTCTAACTACATTACTGTAAGCATCACTGAGTTGATTAGCAAGTATCACTACATTACTGTTCGCATCATTTTGAGTTAATTAGCAATTCTTCCGACATCACTGTCGCAATATTTTGAGGTTCGTAGCAACTCTTACTACATTACTGTTGCATTATTTTAAGGTTCGTAGCAACTCCTACTACATTACTGTCAGCATCACTTTGAGTTTATTGGCAACTATCACTACATTACTGTTAGCATCATTTTGAGTTGTTGAGCAATTCTCACGACATCACTGTAGCATTAAATTGAGTTCATTAGCAACTCTTACTAAATGACTGTCAGCATCACTTTGAGGTTGTTCGAAACTCTTACTACATTACTGTAAGCATCACTGAGTTTCTCAGCAACTATCACTACATTACTGTTAGCATCATCTTGAGTTCATTAGCAATTTTTCCAACATCACTGTCGCAATATTTTGAGGTTCGTAGCAACTTTTACTACATTACTGTCGCATTATTTTGAGGTTCGTAGCAACTCTTACTACATGACTGTCAGCATCACTTTGAGGTTATTCGAAAGTTTCACTCCATTACTGTTAGCATCATCTTGAGTTCATTAGCAATTCTTCCGACATCACTGTCGCATCATTTTTAGATCATCAGCAATTCTTCCGACATCACTGTCGCATTATTTTGAGGTTCGTAGCAACTCTTCCTACATGACTGTCACCATCACTTTGAGGTTATTCGAAACACTTACTACATTACTGTAAGCATCACTTTGAGGTTATTTGAAAGTTTCACTGCATTACTGTTAGCATCATTTTGAGTTCATTAGCAATTCTTACTACATCACTGTTGCAACATTTTGAGATCATTAGCAATTCTTCTGACATCACTGTCACATTATTTTGAGGTTCGTAGCAAGTCTTAGTACATTATTGTTGCATTATTTTAAGGTTCGTAGCAACTCTTACTACATTACTGTCAGCATCACTTTGAGGTTATTCGAAACATTCACTCCATTACTTTTAGCATCATTGTGAGTTCATTAGCAATTCTTACTACATCACTGTCACCTTATATTGAGGTTCGTAGCAACTCTTACTACATTATTGTTGCATTATTTTAAGGTTCGTAGCAACTCTTACTAGATTACTGTCAGCATCATTTTGAGTTCATGAGCAATTCTCACGACATCACTGTAGCATTGAATTGAGTTCATTAGCAACTCTTACTAAATGACTGTCAGCATCACTTTGAGGTTGTTCGAAACTCTTACTACATTACTGTAAGCATCACTGAGTTTCTTAGCAACTATCACTACATGACTGTTAGCATCATCTTGAGTTCATGAGCAATTCTTCCGACATCACTGTCGCAATATTTTGAGGTTCGTAGCAACTTTAACTACATTACTGTCGCATTATTTTGAGGTTCGTAGAACTCTTTGTACATGACTGTCAGCATGACTTTGAGGTTATTCGAAACGTTCACTCCATTACTGTTAGCATCATTTTGAGTTCATTAGCAATTCTTACTAAATCACTGTCGCATCATTTTGAGTTCATTAGCAATTCTTCTGACATCACTGTCACATTATTTTGGGGTTCGTAGCAACTCTTACTACATGATTGTTTCATTATTTTAAGGTTCGTAGCAACTCTTACTACATTACTGTCAGCATCACTTTGAGTTTATTAGCAACTATCACTACATTACTGTTTGCATCATTTTGAGTTTATCAGCAATTCTCACGACATCACATTAGCATTGAATTGAGTTCATTAGCAACTCTTACTCAATGACTGTCAGCATCACTTTGAGGTTGTTCGAAACTCTTACTACATTACTGTAAGCATCACTGAGTTTCTTCGCAACTATCACTACATTACTGTTAGCATCATCTTGAGTTCATTAGCAATTCTTCCGACATCACTGTCGCAATATTTTGAGGTTCGTAGCAACTTTTACTACATTATTGTTGCATTATTTTAAGGTTCGTAGCAACTCTTACTACAAGACTGTCAGCATCACTTTGAGGTTATTGGAAACTTTCACTCCATTACTTTTAGCATCATTTTGACTTCATTTGCAACTCTTACTAAATGACTGTCAGCATCACTTTGAGGTTGTTCGAAACTCTTAAGACATTACTGTAAGCATCACTGAGTTTCTTAGCAACTATCACTACATTACGGTTAGCATCATCTTGAGTTCATTAGCAATTCTTCCGACATCACTGTCGCATTATTTTGAGGTTCGTAGCAACTCTTACTACATGACTGTCAGCATCACTTTGAGGTTATTGGAAACTTTCACTCCATTACTTTTAGCATCGTTTTGAGTTCATTAGCAATTCTTACTACATCACTGTCGCATCATTTTTAGATCATTAGCAATTCTTCTGACATCACTGTCACATTATTTTGAGGTTCGTAGCATTTCTTAGTACATGACTGTCAGCATCACATTGAGTCTTTTAGCAACTATCACTACATTACTGTTAGCATCATTTTGAGTTGTTGAGCAATTCTCACGACATCACTGTAGCATTAAATTGAGTTCATTAGCAACTCTTACTAAATGACTATCAGCATCACTTTGAGGTTTTTCGAAACTCTTACTACATTACTGTAAGCATCACTGAGTTGAATAGCAACTATCACTACATTACTGTTAGCATCATTTTGAGTTCATTAGCAATTCTTCCGACATCACTGTCGCAATATTTTGAGGTTCGTAGCAACTTTTACTACATTACTGTCGCATTATTTTGAGGTTCGTAGCAACTCTTAGTACATGACTGTCAGCATCACTTTGAGGTTATTGGAAACTTTCACTCCATTACTGTTAGCATCATTTTCAGTTCATTAGCAATTCTTACTACATCACTGTCGCATCATTTTGAGATCATTAGCAATTCTTACGACATCACTGTCGCATCATTTTGAGATCATTACCAATTCTTCCGACATCACTGTCGCAATATTTTGAGGTTCGTAGCAACTTTTACTACATTACTGTCGCATTATTTTGAGGTTCGTAGCAACACTTACTACATGACTGTAAGCATCACTTTGAGGTTATTCGAAAGTTTCACTCCATTACTGTTAGCATCATCTTGAGTTCATGAGCAATTCTTCCGACATCACTGTCGCAATATTTTGAGGTTGTAGCAACTTTTACGACATTACTGTCGCATTATTTTGAGATTCGTAGCAACTCTTAGTACATGACTGTCAGCATCACTTTCAGGTTATTCGAAACGTTCACTCCATTACTGTTAGCATCATTTTGAGATCATTACCAATTCTTCTGACATCACTGTCGCATCATTTCGAGATCTTTAGCAATTCTTCCGACATCACTGTCGCATTATTTTGAGGTTCGTAGCAACTCTTACTACATGACTGTCAGCATCACTTTGTGGTTGTTCGAAACACTTACTACATTACTGTAAGCATCACTGACTTGATTAGCAACTACCACTACATTACTGTTAGCATCATCTTGAGTTCATCAGCAATTCTTCCGACATCACTGTCGCAATATTTTTAGGTCTGTAGCAACTTTTACTACATTACTGTCGCATGATTTTGAGGTTCGTAGCAACACTTACTACATGACTGTCAGCATCACTTTGAGGTTATTCGAAACACTTACTACATTACTGTAAGCATCACTGAGTTGATTAGCAAAAATCACTACATTACTGTTAGCATCATTTTGAGTTTATTAGCAATTCTTCCGACATCACTGTCGCAATATTTTGACGTTCATAGCAACTTTTACTACATTACTGTCGCATTATTTTGAGGTTCGTAGCAACTCTTAGTACATGACTGTCAGCATCACTTTGAGGTTATTCGAAAAACTTACTACATTAGTGTTAGCATCATCTTGAGTTCATTAGCAATTCTTCCGACATCACTGTCAGCATCATTTTGGGATCTTTAGCTATTCTTCTGAAATCACTGTCACATTATTTTAAGGTTCGTAGCAACTCTTACTACATGACTGTCAGCATTACTTTGAGTTTATTAGCAACTATCACTACATTACTGTTAGCATCATTTTGAGTTTATTAGCAACTATCACTACATTACTTTTAGCATCATTTTGAGTTCATGAGCAATTCTTACTAAATCACTGTCGCATCATTTTGAGATCATTAGCAATTCTTCTGACATCACTGTCGCATTATTTTGAGGTTCGTAGCAACTCTTACTACATTATTGTTACATTATTTTAAGATTCGAAGCAACTCTTACTACATTACTGTCAGCATCACTTTGATTTTTATAGCAACTATCACTACATTACTGTTAGCATCATTTTGAGTTCATTAGCAATTCTTCCGACATCACTGTCGCAATATTTTGAGGTTCGTAGCAACTTTTACTACATTACCGTCGCATTATTTTGAGGTTCGTAGCAACACTTCCTACATGACTGTCAGCATCACTTTGAGGTTATTCGAAAGTTTCACTCCATTACTGTTAGCATCATTTTGAGTTCATTAACAATTCTTACTACATCACTGTTGCATCATTTGGAGATCATTAGCAATTCTTCTGACATCACTGTCACTTTATTTTGAGGTTCGTAGCAACTCTTAGTACATTATTGTTGCATTATTTTAAGGTTTGTAGCAACTCTTAGTACATTACTGTCAGCATCACTTTGAGGTTATCTGAAACATTCACTCCATTACTGTTAGCATCATTTTGAGTTCATTAGCAATTCTTACTACATCACTGTCACATTATTTTGAGGTTCGTAGCAACTCTTACTACATTATTGTTGCATTATTTTAAGGTTCGTAGCAACTCTTACTACATTATTGTTGCATTATTTTAAGATTCGAAGCAACTCTTCCTACATTACTGTCAGCATCACTTTGAGTTTATTAGCAACTATCACAACATTACTGTTTGCATCATTTTGAGTTGTTGAGCAATTCTCACGACATCACAGTAGCATTAACTGAGTTAATTAGCGACTCTTACTAAATGACTGTCAGCATCACTTTGAGGTTGTTCGAAACTCTTACTACATTACTGTAAGCATCACTGAGTTTCTTAGCAACTATCACTACATTACTGTTAGCATCATCTTGAGTTCATTAGCAATTCTTACTACATCACTGTCGCATCATTTTAAGATCTTTAGCAATTCTTCTGACATCACTGTCGCATTATTTTGAGGTTCGTAGCAACTCTTACTACATTACTGTAAGCATCACTTTGAGGTTATTCGAAAAACTTACTACATTACCTTTAGCATCATCTTGAGTTCATTAGCAATTCTTCCGACATCACTGTCGCATCATTTTGAGATCTTTAGCAATTCTTCCGACATCACTGTCGCATCATTTTTAGATCATCAGCAATTCTTCCGACATCACTGTCGCATTATTTTGAGGTTCGTAGCAACTCTTCCTACATGACTGTCACCATCACTTTGAGGTTTTTCGAAACACTTACTACATTACTGTAAGCATCACTTTGAGGTTATTTGAAAGTTTCACTGCATTACTGTTAGCATCATTTTGAGTTCATTAGCAATTCTTACTACATCACTGTCGCAACATTTTGAGATCATTAGCAATTCTTCTGACATCACTGTCACATTATTTTGAGGTTCGTAGCAACTCTTAGTACATTATTGTTGCATTATTTTAAGGTTCGTAGCAACTCTTACTACATTACTGTCAGCATCACTTTGAGGTTATTCGAAACATTCACTCCATTACTGTTAGCATCATTGTGAGTTCATTAGCAATTCTAACTACATCACTGTCACCTTATATTGAGGTTCGTAGCAACTCTTACTGCATTATTGTTGCATTATTTTAAGGTTCGTAGCAACTCTTACTAGATTACTGTCAGCATCATTTTGAGTTCATGAGCAATTCTCACGACATCACTGTAGCATTGAATTGAGTTCATTAGCAACTCTTACTAAATGACTGTCAGCATCACTTTGAGGTTGTTCGAAACTCTTACTACATTACTGTAAGCATCACTGAGTTTCTTAGCAACTATCACTACATGACTGTTAGCATCATTTTGAGTTCATTAGCAATTCTTCCGACATCACTGTCGCAATATTTTGAGGTTCGTAGCAACTTTAACTACATTACTGTCGCATTATTTTGAGGTTCGTAGCAACTCTTTGTACATGACTGTCAGCATCACTTTGAGGTTATTCGAAACGTTCACTCCATTACTGTTAGCATCATTTTGAGTTCATTAGCAATTCTTACTAAATCACTGTCGCATCATTTTGAGTTCATTAGCAATTCTTCTGACATCACTGTCACATTATTTTGGGGTTCGTAGCAACTCTTACTACATTATTGTTGCATTATTTTAAGGTTCGTAGCAACTCTTACTACATTACTGTCAGCATCATTTTGAGTTTATCAGCAATTCTCACGACATCACATTAGCATTGAATTGAGTTCATTAGCAACTCTTACTAAATGACTGTCAGCATCACTTTGAGGTTGTTCGAAACTCTTACTACATTACTGTAAGCATCACTGAGTTTCTTAGCAACTATCACTACATTACTGTTAGCATCATTTTTACTTTATTAGCAATTCTTTCGACATCAATGTCGCATCATTTTGAGATCATTAGCAATTCTTCTGACATCACTGTCACATTATTTTGAGGTTCGTAGCAACTCTTCCTACATGACTGTCACCATCACTTTGAGGTTATTCGAAACACTTACTACATTACTGTAAGCATCACTGAGTTGATTAACAACTATCACTACATTACTGTTCGCATCATTTTGAGTTTATTAGCAATTCTTCCGACATCACTGTAGCAATATTTTGACGTTCGTAGCAACTTTTACTACATTACTGTCGCATTATTTTGAGGTTCGTAGCAACTCTTACTACATGACTGTCAGCATCACTTTGAGGTTATTTGAAAGTTTCACTGCATTACTTTTAGCATCATTTTGAGTTCATTAGCAATTCTTACTACATCACTGTCGCAACATTTTGAGATCATTAGCAATTCTTCTGACATCACTTTCACATTATTTTGAGGTTCGTAGCAACTCTTACTACATGACTGTCAGCATCACTTTGAGGTTATTCGAAAAACTTACTACATTACTGTTAGCATCATCTTGAGTTCATTAGCAATTCTTCCGACATCACAGTCAGCATCATTTTGGGATCTTTAGCTATTCTTCTGAAATCACTGTCACATTATTTTAAGGTTCGTAGCAAGTCTTACTACATGACTGTCAGCATTACTTTGAGTTTATTAGCAACTATCACTACATTACTGTTAGCATCATTTTGAGTTTATTAGCAACTATCACTACATTACTTTTAGCATCATTTTGAGTTCATGAGCAATTCTTACTAAATCACTGTCGCATCATTTTGAGATCATGAGCAATTCTTCCGACATCACTGTAGCATTATTTTGAGGTTTTGAGGTACCTTTGTTTGTAACCTCGTCCCCACTGATCCTGGATCTGCTCGACGTTCCTGCCTGTTAAAAGGAAGGTTTTTATCACCACTGTTGCAGGATGTGCTTGCTGATGGAGAATTGTTGGCTATGAACTCATTGAACTCAGTCCAAGTCATTAGTTTTGAGCAAACTCATGACTCCTGATGTTTAACTCAATTGTTTGTTAAACACAGAGATCCAGGTGTAGTCCCTCTATGTTCATCCACTAAACTAGAATAGAGTTCTCCTCTTTCCATGGTGGAACAAAGAAGGGGGAGGGTCAATAAGAATATGATCTTTGGACGTTACAGCATCTAAAGACTCAAATCCATATTTCAGGATACATATTTGAGAGGGAGGAAACAGTGATGGGAGGCTGGAGGCTTGAAGGGCTTGATTTCTAGCGGCCAGTGAAGACACCTTTTGCTGGCTGAGTCCCAGAGACTCATGGAGGCTCTTTGTGGAGGATTTCCACGAGAGTCCAGCATCGAAACTTGTTAGTTTCCTGTCAACCGAGTCCAGGATGTCCCCGAGGTCCTTATTGGGTGATGAGGGTGGGCTGGACGGTCGGCTTCTTTTGGGAAGTGGGGTCGCCACGTTACCGGTCCTCCCCACGACGGGTCGGTGGCAGCACTCGTCTACGTTCTCCTGCAGACTTTCTGAGGTTCCTTCTTCCAGATTTTATTGATGAGGATTGTTGTGGATGAAAGAATTGAAAATTCTTACTTCAGTTTGAGGTTTTGATGATTCAAACTGTGTAGATTGGTGTTAAGAAGTTAGCTAGTTTGGATAAATTCAGGTGTGAGCCACCACACTGAATCAGGCACAGGTAGGACGTTCACCCTGACATAGAACATCAACAGTTTAACGTTGCTGCAGGACTCCAACCTGAGCAGGGACACCCCAATGGATTTCTAGTCCATCGCCTTCACCACTCAGCCACAACGACCACATTCACACACACATTTGAAGAGGATGGATATTCACAAAATGATCTTAATTTCTGTCACAAGCCCATTTGTGTGAGGTCCTATTTTCTCTTTTTCAGCATTCCTTTGTTTCCAGGTCTCTAATAAGACAAGCAAGCTGGATCCATCCTGGGCAGGTGATAGGAGCCATTGACCACTGGCCAGAGACCCTGGCACAGACGTTGGGGGTGGTGAGAGAGAGCATTTCTACAATTATATTCTACATTTATAGAATTCTACAATCCTACAATTTCATTGAGCAGACGCTTTTGTCCACAGCCACGTACGTACATCACATGTATAGAATATATATGTTCCTCTTTCATCGACTGATTAACCACAAAATGCAGTCAAATGCCAGTAAATTCTGAGTATTTATTCATTATTCATGATTATTCATTATTTTTGAATCCATTTTCACTGTCACTCTTCTGTTCATTTTCAGTTTGATTCATAAAAATGAACAAACTTTGACGTGTTTTCTTCTCTTGTGTGTCAACAACTTTGGATTGGGAATCTCCTGACAAACAGACCACATGACCAGGAGGAAGTGTTGTTGGTGAGTTTGGCCCCTGAGCTCAAGACAGTTGGGACCAATAAAGGACAGCTTCAAATGCAGCTGTGAAGCCTCATTGTCAGCTGGGAGGAACGACAGGTGTCTCCCTCTAGTGGCTCCTCACAGCAACACCAGCCTCATTTCAAACACATGCATCCACCACCTCACTACCAAATGCCAGTTGGGCCTGGACAGACAGGAGAGTTTCAAGTGTTGGACAAAGGTCTTTAAGATGTTCTTATTAATTCTATAACATCTGAGATTAAAATCTATGGAATTACAACCAACAAGCAGCCAAACACCTGATCAGATGCTCCTTCATGAGGCTGAGAAGAATCAATCTAAACTGGGATGAAGAAAATTAACTGAGAGGAGAAACCTCCTGATTGGCTGACATGGACCCACCTGATCCATGTCAGCCTTGTTGGAGCAGAAAGAGGTGGATCAGAGGAATCAGTGGATCAAGACTCAGGTGGCAGATGAAGAGTCTCTTTATTCACAATGGAGTCAGAGAAATCTTCCAACGTGAGAGAACGTGACAGACCATTTTATACTGAAGACAGGCTGTGTGTGTGTGTGTGTGTGCGTGTGCGTGTGTGTGTGTGTGTGTGTGTGTGTGTTTATGTGCAGACTTTTCCCTGGAACAACGTTTTTTATTTGAAGCAAGAAAGCAAGAGCCTCCAGATCAAAGTCAGAATTGATGATGATGTCATCAGGGCTTTGATAGTGTATTTATTTGTACCTAGAATTCTGTCTTTGATCTCAGGAGGACATGAAAGGAACTCAACTTTAAAAAGTATATGAGAGCATTCAGCTTGGTTAGAAAACATTTTGACTGTTGAACAGCAGAGTTTGTTAGAAACAGTTTCCAACACTTTGAATTAAATTGAAGACAAAAACCTTCCACACTTAAATCCTGTCTCTAACTTCAAACTGGGGATGAACATTTTTATAATCAATCTGTCTCTATGTGTTGGCCCTGCCATGGACTGGTGACCTGTCCAGGATAAACCCCGCCCCTCACCTGAGGGCTGCTGGGATAGGCTCCACCCCCACGAACCATTGCAGATCATCAATAACCAAAGCTACTAAGGAGGATTACAGAGTTTGGGAGTCAGTGACTTAATAGAGTCTAACAAAGGGTTGAACCTGAATGAGACAGTCACCCTTCAACATGGGGCCATGGCAGAGTGAACCAAGAACACTACAATGGGGGTGAGAGTGGAGCCATGATGGATTCACAGTTCATCACCTCCACCATCATGTGGACCACCTGACCACCTCTCCCTCAACCTCTAAATAACTCATTCCCTGACCGGGAATCGAACCCGGTCCGCAGCGGTGAGAGCGCCGAATCCTAGCCACTAGACCATCAGGGACCACACTGAGCTCTCCAACAACAGAGACTATAGACAATGACTCAAGAACACAGGACTCTGTGGTCTCAGCTTGAGATGCAGAGGGTCCACCAAGACCACCAGACACCTCAGCCCCCTAAAGACAGTCCACCCCCAGGATCCTACCCCTCTGCTCCAACTCAGCCCTCCATTCATAACGTGACTTTCGCTACATCCAAATTGCCAAGCGGAAACCTACGTCCTCCTGCTACGACCTAAACATGGCGGCACCACTCAGACACCCTAGAAGATTGGTGGTGAAGCACGACCTCTGCTGGCAGAGCACAGACACCGCAATTAGGTAGACAGCACCAAAGAAAGCCCCACCTGCTGGCCTGACTGTGGTACTGCACTCCACTCTGAACGCACCCTTCATTCATTCTCTATTATTAAGCACGTTAACGCACCTGTACAGGTGTGTTCACATTATATACATATTATATATTTATGCTTGGCCGTTTTTGATGAACTTGGGCGGTACTCTGGTGCAGGGATGAGGTCATGGAGCTGATCTGGGAGCAGTCCTGATGTTAAATGCTGTGATGAAGGACAGTGTGGAGGAAAAATGAGTCAAATTTAAATTGTCAACAGTTCAACGTTGTTGGCAGGACTCCAACCTGAGCAGGGAGACCCCAATGGATTTCTAGTCCATCGCCTTCACCACTCGGCCACAACGACCACATTCACACACTTTTGTAGGAGACTGAAATTAGACAATGAAAGTTCATGTCAGCACAGTCAAATATTTTTTGTCCTCTCTCAAAGACAAACTATTTGTGTGTGTGTGTGTGTGTGTGTGTGTGTGTGTGTGTGTGTGTGTGTGTGTGTGTGTGTGTGTGTGTCAGTGTTGTGACTGAGCGGTGAAGAAGACGACCTTCTGACTCCATTTTCTTTGTTGCTCTTCTATCAGTTCCTCAGTTTCTCTCATCAAGTGAAGCAGCTTTGACAGGTTTACTTCTCTGTGTGTTCACAACTTTGGTCTTTAAACTCCTGACAAACTCACCACGTCACACATTTGGTGAATTAAAGCAACAAATAATGACATCATGATGATTCAGGTTCGGGGGGCACGGCCTGGAGGCAGAGTGGCCGTCTAGCAGAGTTGCTGGTTCAGTTCTCACTTCAGCTGGTGACCATGTTGAAGTGTCCTTGAGCAAGACACTGAGCCCCTCATTGCTCCTGATGACCAGCATCCAAGACCAACAAGCTTCTGATTGGCTCTGATTCTCTGAGCCAAAGTCCAACACAGGAAACAGAAACTCTTGAGGTTGTCTCACTTTTTTTTAAAGAAACTCAGCACAGGACAGTGATAGGAGGCTGGTTTCCTTGATGTGGGCTTCACCTCCACTGTTGTCCACATTTAAATGCTGGCTGATGCTGGTCCCCTGTTGAAACCTGGACCAGACCAGGGACCTTCAGACCTTCAGTCTAACGCTGTTCCAGCATTGGATGAAAGAGACTGGTGCTCTCATCTTCTTCAACATTGACTTGTTCTACCAGGACAAGAGAATCTGAGCTTGGATGTCATTTAGCAGTCAAAGGCTTGTTAAACTGGTCAACATCAGCTGGTGTTCACTCTGATGATGTAGCGATGGTCTGGATTCTTCCTTCTGGAGCACCAAGCTGCTGGGAAGAAGCCTGATGATGTCAGAGTTGTGTTCAGTGGCTCCTGCTGGGTCCATTTCTGACAAATGGGCTCCAAAGAGTTCAGCTGTTTCAAAGGCTCAGAGAAAGCAGCACATCATGGTGGTCAGGAGACGAGGTGGCCGAGTGGTTAAGGTGATGGACTGCTGATCCATTGAGCTCTGCAGGCGTGGGTTCCAATCCCATCCTTGTCGTAGGAGACTTTGGTTTCTGCTCCTAGATTCTGGAACGACTCTGAACTGTGAGGCTTTTCAAGAGGAGATCCTGCAGCACCAGAGAGCTGCAGTTCCAGGACCCCACAGCAGCACCAGAGAGCTGCAGTTCCAGGACCCCACAGCACCCCCTACTGAATTGGATGATAAAATGCATTTGTTGGACTTTTGTTTTTTGGTGACAGCGCCACCTATCGAATTAGATGATAGCAAATGACTCCTTTCTCACTGTAGTATTAAAGGTTTATTCCACCAAAATACTACCTCCTGTCCTTTAATTTCTGACAACTGTATAAAAGGTTTATTCCAATTCCTCCTAAATACTTTTTTTTATAGTTTTAAAGGTTCATTCCGCCAAAATACTTTCTAATTTATAGTTTTAAAGGTTCGTTCCACCAAAATACTTTCTAATTTATAGTTTTAAAGGTTCATTCCACCAAAATACTTTCTAATTTATAGTTTTAAAGGTTCATTCCACCAAAATACTTTATAATTTATAGTTTTAAAGGTTCGTTCCACCAAAATACTTTCTAATTTATAGTTTTAAAGGTTCATTCCACCAAAATACTTTCTAATTTATAGTTTTAAAGGTTCGTTCCACCAAAATACTGCTTTCTGTCCAACTTCTCAGTTTTAAAGGTTCCTTCAGTTGAGGGCTCCTGGTTCTGTGTGAGGGGTTGAGGGTCGATATGGGATGATGAGAAAGATTTCATGTCCCGATGGTCCTGCTAAAGTAACTGTGAGTCATGACATCAAACAATGTCATCAAAATATGCTTGAACTCTTAAAATGGCAATAAAATCTACTGGAATCATTTCACCACAAACACTTTTATTGTGTTTTTGTGAGCATCATTTTTCAAACATTATAACATAAACTTTAAAAAGGGTCCATTCACTAACACTCTTACTTGAAGGTAGTCACTGATATCAGTAAACAGCTGATAAAGATTTGTGTTCATGTTTTAATTCTCTACTCTGACCTGTGCTGAGACACTGGACCAGAGAGGAAGACCTGCTCAGCCTCCTGCATGGACCAATTCTGCAGCTCAGTGATGACGACGAGGGATTCAGCATTGAGTTCAATTTAAACTTTTTGGAGGAAACACCTGTAAATTAACCAGCAGTTACTGGTGATGCTTCACAGTTTCCAAGCTCAAACGGCCTCCTGCTTGTTGGACTCACAATTTCAAAAAAATGTAGACATCAAAAGTCAAATCATGTTTTTGTTTGGTTTTGTGTTGTTTTGTTTTTACTGGAGGAAAACTTCAAATTGTGATGATGTGTCTGACTTAGAAACTGAACCCCCAAAAATCAAAAAGTCTCCTTCTTCTGTGCCGTGATCTCTGAGCTGATCATGATTGATCTCATCAATAATCCTTGGCAGCTGACCAGTCTCACACACACAGCCCCCCCCCACACACACACACTGAGACATGCAGCAGCTCACAGTAACTGCCTCAGTCACACAGCAGATAGACTCCTTTCTATAACAAGATAAGCAGTAGAAAATGGATGGAAGTGATGATGAACTGATGAACAGGTGATTTGTCCAAAAGTCAACATCAGATTCATTTCCAGTCTGTGGAAGCAGTTTCATCTTGAGGTTCCAGGTAAGAACAGACAGCTGTGGGCTGACACACATCTCTTCAGGAGCACTTCTATGCTCCAAACTTGCCAGGTTGAATTGTGTCTGTATTCTGAGGGCAGCAGGAGGACGGAGGAGTTAGGACACACACTTTTGGAACTGAGAGCAGCTGTGTGTGGGATTTCCCCAGCAAAGATGAAAACCAGCTCCTTCATGCTGGCTATGAAGGCTCACAGTCACACTGAGCCTGCTACAAATACTTTGATATGCAACAGACTGGTTTCTCTTCTGGTAGTTTGTTATCAACTGTTGTCACATTTATGTGATCAATTTAGCTGGTAAGATGAAGGCTCCAAAGGACCAGCTGGAGATGCCGGGGACTGAACCCGGGGCCTCATACATGCAAAGCATGCGCTCTACCACTGAGCTACATCCCCTCTGTCAGAGTCACTGTTTAACTGATGCAGCAACACAAACACAGACACAACATTTTTATTCTTCATTTTAGGGATAAAAAGGAAGTCAGCCTGTGATCTCAAAGGCTCTGTGATCTCAGTAGTTTCACTGTGATGTCAGCCCACACAACCTTAGACCACAGAGGCAAGTCAGGCTCCAGGAAGCTGAGGCTGCTCCGTTCTCAGTCCTGTCCAGAGTGAAGGTTTTCCTCTCAGAAGCTATCCAATCCAGCCCAGATCCTCTCTGACTAGCAGGAGTCTTTAACCAGGAAATGAGAATTATATTGAACGTCTGCTCATCCTCAGAATGAAGTAAAAGTATTTGTGTTCCTAAAATAATCTCCAGATGCTAACATCAATTATTAACATTGATTGACAGCTCTAAACTGAGCCACCATCACTATACAGTTGCAACTGAAATATTTAGAAATATTTCAAGGAAGCAGCAGGCCCTCATCCGCCCCGGTCCACCCGACTGTGTCCCCTGAGACAGATGACAGCTCACTTCTGGCAGAGGCAGTTAGGTTGAGGACCGTTGCTGATGTCATCAACTGATGTCTCCATCACCAAAGGTGACAGACAGGATGGTCATGGACATAAAACAGAGGTCGAAGAATGAGAAAGAATGGTTGTCCTGACTGAAGTTTAGCTTGAGCTTTTTAATTTGTTACTAAAGAAAGTATTGGTACAAGTAAAGGCAGGCGAACTTTCCACAAATATTCAGAATTGACTTTGACAACCAAAACATGAACCAAGACGACAAAATAGTGAACATGAAAAAGGAACCAGTCCCACCTTCTTGTGTGTTCCTGCTGAAGTAAATGTTTATGAAGATTTGTTGTGTTCTTTTTCCAAAGGTCCAGCCAGCATTGCAGGTCTCAGGAGAAGGAGCCACTTCAGCAGGATCTGTGGGACAAATCCCCCCACGGTGAGACCTGTCCAGCTCCCTGCAGCTCTGCAAGTGTTACCAACTCTTCATTCCAGCTGTTTGGTTGAATCCCATTTTTTCACCTTTGAACCTTTTGAACACTGATGAGGAGGTGAGGCTGGAGGCAAAACCACAACCTCACGTCATCTCACAGGATGAACCAAAATGCCAGACACTTCCTGTCACTGCTCCAGCACCACCTGTCTCCCCTCCATGTCTTTACCATCTGTGCAGCTTCCTGCTGTCCCTGGACCCTCACAGGTGATCGCTCCACCTGGAGCCTCACAGATGGGTTCAAACCTCCCAATACCTGCAGCCCAGCCTCGACCCACTCAGACACAGTCACCCGTTCAAGCTGGGCCTGGTACCACACTCCAGTACAGACAGAGAGAAAGAAGACACACGGGATCCTTTGAAGAAAATGTAATAAAGACAGGAAGCCCCCATCACATTGTCAGTGTTTCAGTGACTGGCATTGGGAAGAGACTGAGACAAAGTCAGTTATGAATGGAGGGCTGAGTTGGAGCAGAGGGGGACAGGATCCTTGGGGTGGACTGTCTTTAGGAGGCTGAGGTGTCTGGTGGTCTTGGTGGACCCTCTGCATCTCAAGCTGAGACAACAGAGTCCTGTGTTCTTGAGTCATTGTCTATAGTCTCTGTTGTTGGAGAGCTCAGTGTGGTCCCTGGTGGTCTAGTGGCTAGGATTCGGCGCTTTCACCGCCGCAGCCCGCGTTCGATTCCCGGTCAGGGAATGAGTTATTTAGAGGTTGAGGGAGAGGTGATCAGGTGGTCCACATGATGGTGGAGGTGATGAACTGTGAATCCATCATGGCTCCACTCTCACCCCCATTGTAGTGTTCTTGGTTCACTCTGCCATGGCCCCATGTTGAAGGGTGACTGTCTCATTCAGGTTCAACCCTTTGTTAGACTCTATTAAGTCACTGACTCCCAAACTCTGTAATCCTCCTTAGTAGCTTTGGTTCCTTGCAGCACAGAAAGTCTGTTCACTGATGTAGGAACTGAAAATCTTAGAGCTCCGGTCCTTCGTTCCTTCCTCCACTGAGCAGAAGAAACACAGAATAGTGGGCAGTTCCTCCTACAGTTCTCAGAAAGTCTGAGGGCACCAAAGAAAGGAGGGAAATGCAATCAATGTTGAATTATTTTACATTTCTTATATTTGATCAAAGATAGAACTTAATAAGCGTCCATCAACCTGCAGGACAAACTCCTTCACTGTGTGGGAGGTTCAGAGTCCCTGGTTTGATTGCAGCTTTGACCTGAGCAGGTGTTCATCCTCATCTCAGTAACAGGGGACACTTTATCACAGCAGTGGACAAACATCAGCATTCATCACCCAGCAGCTCCTCTGATCAACAGAACAAGCTGAAGTAATCTGGAGAATGAGGGCATCGATCCCTCTACCTCCCACATGCTAAGCTAGCACTCTACCATTGGAGCTCAGTCCCCTTTTGAGCTTCCATTTGAGTTTTCTGTTCCCATCTCTATGGTAACGATCAGTTTTGACCCACATCTTCAATCAGCTGTAAAATTCACTAAAAACAATTTTCTATCATCCAAGTTGTTTCCATCTCTTGGTTTCCTTGGTAGGCTTCCTTATCCATGGAAATATTGATTTGAATATTTTGTTGTGGGCCTCTGGACCTTTTTTTAGTCAGTAAACCCTCAATTTCAATTAAAAAAATGATAAAATGAACCTTTGGGTTTGGCATAAAAGTCTTTTTTTCAGCAACAGAACTTTAATATAAACACTAAATGAAAAGCAGAACAGGCCAGAACACAAACTCTGCTCTGCCGTCCTTCCTGGTGACTGGGCATGGACTGCTGGAAGGGGCATTTTCCTCAGAAAGGGACAAGACGTTCATCCACTCTCACCTCTGGCCCTGGGTTGAATGTTGGTGCAAGGAGCTGCACCCATCTTTCCCAGACATCCCCAATGGGGGCAAGCTTGTCAGTTCTTGCTCCGGTGTCTCTGTCGTCAAATCTGAGGACTCTTGATGTTCGTTGAAAGTTCTGAAGTGGCCTTGTGGCCCGGAAAATATTTCTGCCTGTCGATGCGTCCCAGAGACGATCAGTGGCCTCACTGCAGGATCTGAACACTCCAGGAAGAAGAAGAACACCAATAGAAGCATCCAGGTGTCCCTCATCAATGTCTTTCCACTTGTCACCATGGACTTTTTTTCCTTTGAGGTTTGTCACAGCAATGCTGACTCTTTTTAGTGACAGTGGCATGAACAGAACCATCAACCATAAACAGCTCCAAACATGTCTTGATGTCACTGCCTCTCGTCACAGCAAACCTTGTGATTCCAGGGCTCATTTTGATGACATCAGCAGCAGCTGCCCTGCCATGTACATCAGGAGACACTGAGCTCCAGCCAATGTTCCCTCTAGTTTTTCATGTGTCTGGTTATCCTCACAAGCTCCCTGAGCTCACTGAGGACCACTGTGAGCACTGAAACTGGGAGACGGTTCCACAGGAGGGGAGCCTGATAGCTGAAGGCTCTGGCTCCATTCTACTTTTAGAACTCTAGGAACCACCAGTAACCCTGCATCCTGGGAGCGAAGGGTTCTAGCTGGATAATAGGGGACTAGGAGCTCTGTCAGGGATGAAGGAGCCTGACTGTTGAGGACTTTGATGGTAGAAGGAGAATTTAGAATTCTATTCTGAATGTGACAGGGAGCCATGCAGAGAAGCCAGTACAGGAGAGACATGGTCTCTTCTACTAGTTCTAGTCAGGCAGCAGCGTTCTGGACCAGCTGGAGAGTTTTCAGGACCCACTTCTTCTTTTGGTCACAGGTTTGAAGATACCTGTGGAAGTGAAAGGAAAGGCTGCGAGAGACCTGCCACACCTCTCCAGTGACATGATGGCAGTGGTGGGATTTGAACCCACACCTCCTCAGAGACTGGAGCCTTAATCCAGCGCCTTAGACCGCTCGGCCACACTACCTCACTGAGCTGTTCTCTGAGTTGGTCTGCTAAAGGCATGTTGAAGAGGAAGTAACATAATGATATCAAACTTATTCTGAAGGGGGACCCCTTTCCTCCCACGGTCACAGGAAGTGACGACAGCGCTGCTAGAAGCAGGAAAGAAATGGTAAAAGGACTCAGTTTGTACAGAGCCTTTCTACCTCAGCAGCACTCGAGGAGCTGAACAATGTCCTCTCATTCACACACACTCACACACTGATGCTGAAGGCTGCCATGCAAGGAGCCAACCTACTCATCAGAAGTATTTAGGGGTTCAGTCTCTTACTCAAGGACACTTTGACATGGTCACTGGAGAAAGTGAGGATCAAACCAGCCACCCTTTGGTTGCCAGACGGCCACGCTACTCCTGAGTCATGTGACCTGGATAAGATGGTGAACTACAGCTGATCGCCATGCTAGCAAACCCCCTTTTGTTTGGTTTGGTTGTTGTTTAGTGACTGTGGATGAATACACAGGAGAAGTTGAGCATAAATTTGTGTTCCCTGTTCACTTGAATATCTGCAGGAGTGTGAGGTGGAAATACTACTTGGAGGAGAATGAGAGTTCAGTCTCAGCGCTATGACCTGTGCTGACACTAAAACATGTCAGCCCACAGAACAAAGATGGCAGTCCTCTGGGAAAGCAGGTACACCACACATACATGAAGAAACCCTACAGGAAACAAATATGTTGCCAGAGACTTTTACTCTGTTTTTGTTGTTTACCCAAGTACAGGATTGGAGGGAGACTGATGGTCGCTGTTTGGGTCATGTGACTGAAGTCATCCATTCATGTCAGTGATTTCACTTGGCAGGACTCTCATTACCAAATCGGCCGCTCTGCAGCACAATACACAATCATTAGCTCAGTGCTACGTGAGCCAAGAGCAGCAGGTGAGCAGACAAGCCGCGTTACCTGTCCGAAGCAAAACATCCGGCGCGGAAATGACGTCACCCGTCAGGAGCAGCGAGAGAGAGAGAGAGAGAGAGATGGGGCAGGGAGGGAATCGCCCCTCTTATGAGTGAGGGCGCCTCCGGTGGTTGGCTGTGCAATTGCCAATTAGGCATGACAGCTCACAGCTGTCTGTGCTGCCACACACCGATTCAGGCCTGGACTCCTGTCTCGCTGCCAAACTCCGCCTGACTCCGTAGAGCTGGTCAGCCTCCACTCAGTCCTCTTCATTTGGTTGGAGGTCACCATCGTTCATCCTACACACCTTTCCACCTGCCTCTTTGACGTCTACTTGAAGCTCAGATAAATCCAGGCTAATTCATACCTGCTACTCAATATGGGCCTTAATTACTCTGCTGGAATTATCACTCTGTCTTAAGGGTTTTCTTAATTGTATTAAATCCTCTTTAATTTCCAAGAAGTCTTCCAACTCATTCATTCATGCAAGCCACTGATCCACAAGACCTCATTGATGAGCTTCAACCTGAGACTGAGTGTTTCTCGTTGGACGAGACACCCATTCAATGAGACTCATTGTCAGTCCATTGAAATCTACTGGTGTTCCTGGTGAGTTGATTTAACAACATGAGCTGACAGAATCTACGTTCAGGTAGGAACCACCACATCCAGGGGTCTGGACCTTTGAGCAGGCAGAGCCATCAAAGTAGCAGACTAAGCTAGCAGACATTAGCATTGAGAAGAAACTGATACCTGAGCCTACTTTTGGGTCTGGTCAGGTGATGACACAATAATATGACATCATTGTCAGACTGACGCCTGCTCAACACTGACCAAACACTATGGCATTGTGGGAAATTTCTGCTTGGCTCGCGTCCATCAATACATATGAAGAAATTTCTCCAGAATCAGGATTGACAGTGGATACAATTGATTCCAAACTGGTTTTTCATTCTGAGTCGGGTGCAGGTGTGGAACTTCAGACACAGTCTGTGTTTGTGTTGTTCATTCAGTGATTTTTCTTACAATTCCCAATCACAGCTGCAGAAAGTGAGAGGACAAGCAGGGATGTTCAAGATGAACGCCCAACGTGGGGCTTGAACCCACGACCCTGAGTTTAAGAGTCTCATGCTCTACCGACTGAGCTAGTCAGGCTACATCAGAGTAGCTTCAATAGCCTGAAGTGATCAGAGTGAGAGACGCTACAAGCTCTCCATCAGACTCACAGTCACATGAGCCATCACATGATTGATGAATGACCACAAACACCTTCATCTTTGACAAAGAAGTCAAATAAAAGGTGAACCACAGATGAGACACCAGTGGTAAAAACACTAAAGTGCTGTCAAGGAGAAACAGGATACGAGCAAACACACACACAAGTTACAGAGAGAGAACTCTCCCAGAGGGAAACACTCAAAGGAGAACCTAGACATCATCAGGCTGGATGACCTCATCAACATGAGACAGGTGGATAGGAAACAAGCTCAGAGATGTCAGGAACATGAGATCCAAGTGGTGAGAGAGCAAGAACTGGTGAGGTTCCAGAACCAGGAGTGAGGTGGAGCCTGCATCACCTACTGGGAGCTTTTAGTCTAAGGTTCAACTTGGACTTGAATGATTTCTGGAGAGACAACGTGCAGGGAGGGAATTTGGAGATGAAGAACAAGTTCCTCTCAGGCTTTCATGGAGTTTCCAGGAGTCAAACAGACCCTCCTCTGATTGGTTGTCAGATGTGTTCTCATTGCACCACAGCCTCCAGGTTGAGGGTTCTGGTCCGAGTCAGACACATTGACACTGATGCTGCTGAGCCTGAAGGGAGGATGAAGAAAGGAGTGTCTGAGAGAGCTTCACCAGACCAACTGTCCAGTTGAACAACAAACACTAGTCAGTAGGAATGTTGCTGCTGGGACCCTGATTCAAACCAGGGTTGCTGCAGCCACAACACAGAGGACTGACCACTAGAGGATCAGGGCCTCCTGGAGGCTGAGGTTGGAGCTGCTCTGTCTTTGTCTCACTGAGAGATCAGAGACAATTGGAGTCCACAAAGAAATCATTGAGAAATCAAGGAGAGATCAAAGAAAGAATTCTAAGATTAAAAACAGAACTCTGAGATCAAAGGTTGAAGTTCCCCAAGGTTCAGTTTTAGCTCAGACCCTCTTTAATATCTCTGTACTGCCACTTGTCGTCAGGAGACTCAGTATAAACCTCCACAGTCCTGCTGATGTCACTCAGCTGGACATCGCCTTGTCTCCTGGTGACTCAGGACCAGTTGATGTCCATTAACCTGTCATGGAGGCAGAGAACAAAACTGAGGTCTTAATTAAAGCTGGAGGCAGTGTAGTTTGGGCCTGAGCCTCCTTCTGTCCACTGCAGAAAAGTAGCAGGAGTCGTCCTGAATCCAAGGATGTATTTTATGAGAGCGGTGGGACTTGTAGTTTAGGAGGTAGAAGCCTCAGTGTGACACCAAGTGAGAATCAGAGCTGAGCCTATAAGAGTCCCTCCCCCGCTGCTCTCTGTCAGAGTGGAGAGGAGAGAGGATTTTTGGAGAGTTTGTTGTTTGAAAAAGGCTCATCAATCCCCAGATTGTGGTCAAAAGTTGAATGTAACATATTTTAGTAGGCATTTTTGTCAGGAATGTAGTGAAGTTATTTGTGAAGTGGAGAGAGTTACAGTGTAGACGAGAGAAGCGTCAGTTTGAGGCTATGTGTGTCTGAGGAGACAGCCTCCCATTGGTTTACATTGTAGGGTGAAAAGTGGGCCCTGGACTTTGTCATGACTCAAACAATTTGTAGTTGGTTTCTGTTGGTTTGGTTTGCTTGACTGGTTGTTGTTTGTTGACCTTGCAAATCCATATTTTGGGTTCTGGCTTGTTCTGCTTTTCATTTTGTGTTTGTATTAAAGTTCTGTTGCTGAAAAAATAAATCCAGGGTTTAGTGACTAAAAAAAGGTCCAGAGGCCCACAACTAAATCTTCAAACCAATATTTCCATGGATAAGGAAGCCTAACAAGGTCACCAAGAGATGGAAACAACTTGGAGGATAGAAAACTGTTTTAGTTTATTTGACAGCTGATTGAAGACGTGGGTCAAAACCGACCGTTACCATAGAGATGGGAACAGAAAGCTGACACAAGAGGAAGGTTCCAGCTCTGAAAAAGGAGTTTGATCAAAATCTTCAACTGCCAGTAGAAATATCCTTTTGTATGTTGACCTTTGTTGACAGAAGTCACTTTAGCTTGGCAGTGACAAGAATGGCTGCTAGCTTGACAAAGAACTGCACAAACCAGGTTCAAGCTGGACTTTGGACCCTGGTATCTGCAACGACTCCATCAACTCCTAATCTAGCAGCTCTGCTGGGTCCAACTATTTTACAGAACATTTGACAGACCTGTGGAGCAGTGAGGACACACATGAGTGGACCTTTGCTATCTGGGTGTCCTCCAGATGTCCTCCTGACTGGTAGGCACCAGTGTGCACTGTTTGGCACTGAAGTCATGTGACTGAAGTCATCCAGTCATGTGACTGAAGTCATCCAGTCATGTGACTGAAGTCATCCAGTCACATGACTGAAGTCATCCAGTCACGTGACTGAAGTCATCCTGTCATGTCAGTGATGTCACTTGGCAGGACTGTCACTGCCGTCTCATTCTAGAAAAGAACCCAGACTCCACCTGTGGCTCCATGATAACTGATGGACCTCTGGTTGGAGGCTGGACGATGATGTTTGGACTTGAAGGAAAACTCCTTGTCCAAATTCCATTGTGTTCAAATTTAAAGTCCCACAATCAGAAGTAGCTGAATCTGACAGGTGGAGGTTTGGAACTACAAGATGGTGATGTTTTCTTGACTTGATGCTCTGACTGTCAGGGTGGATGACAGCTTCTTCTGCTGCTGCATCTGAGTGGCTAGGATTGGAGGTTTTACCCTCCAAGGTTGTCTGGTTCCAGGGGAAATTTTAGAATTCCAGTCCCCAACCTGGGCTGTTCTGAAACTCTTCTCCTGAATCACTCCTGAGCTGCAGCAAGAACAAATACCAGTGCCAACCAGATCAACTTAATGGCTGCTAACAGCCTCAGACACTTGTTTTCCATCAATCTGGAGCCAAGAAGGCCCTCACCTGTGGTTCTCCTCCAGGAGGGTCCAGGTTCTGCCATTGTGGCTCCTGGTGCCACTGCCAGAGAGCCTCAGCTGCACACTGCAACATTTCAACAGGAGATTGACATTCCTTCAAATGTCCTGACATCTGATTCCAATGGTTCTGTTCCATATTTATATTTTAAAATCAATCACACAATGAAAGCTGCCTCAGCTGGTTTAAGAGAGAGAACAAGCTAAGAGATCTGAAACCAGTAAAATATGCTTTTCTGTGTGCAAACTAGTGAGGGGCATGGAAGGATATTTTACCACCACTACAGAACCCAGACTTTAGTCATGTGATGAGATGGTGACTCTGATTATGAAGTTAATGGACAAAATGTGACTTGAAAGAAAACACATTAAAAAATACGAACTAAACTAAATAAATAAATAAAGAAGCAGCACAAATAACGTTTTCTTCTGCACAAATTTACTGGAATTAGACTGTATTTTTGGTTAATGAGTAGATGAAAGAGTGTCACATATATATTATATACATGTGATACATGCACGTGGCTTTGGACAAAAGCTCAATGAAACTGTAGGATTATTTAAACGTTCCAAGTGGACTGTTTCAGGTTTCTAGAAGACGCTTCAGCTCTCATCCAAGAGGTGTCTTCAGTTTTCTTCACTGATGGGAGGATTTATGGCTCTAAGGGGGCGGGACCTTCTCCAGAGGTGATTGACACATGTGAGCTCTGGGTGTCAGAGTTGTTTTGGTCAGGTTGTGAAAGGGAAGTTGACTCAACTGGTATCTGTGTCAGTTAAAAGCCTCACAGCAATTCCATAATCTAGGGGTAGAAACCAAAGTCTCCTGCAACGAGGATGGGATTGGAACCCACGCCTGCAGAGCTCAATGGATCAGCAGTCCATCACCTTAACCACTCGGCCACCTCGTCTCCTGACCACCATGATGTGCTGCTTTCTCTGAGCCTTTTAAACAGTGAACTCTTTGGAGCCCAGTTGTCAGAAATGGACCCAGCAGGAGCCACTGAACACAACTCTGACATCATCAGGCTTCTTCCCAGCAGCTTGGTGCTCCAGAAGGAAGAATCCAGACCATCGCTACATCATCAGAGTGAACACCAGCTGATGTTGACCAGTTTAACAAGCCTTTGACTGCTAAATGACATCCAAGCTCAGATTCTCTTGTCCTGGTAGAACAAGTCAATGTTGAAGAAGATGAGAGCACCAGTCTCTTTCATCCAATGCTGGAACAGCGTTAGACTGAAGGTCTGAAGGTCCCTGGTCTGGTCCAGGTTTCAACAGGGGACCAGCATCAGCCAGCATTTAAATGTGGACAGCAGTGGAGGTGAAGCCCACATCAAGGAAACCAGCCTCCTATCACTGTCCTGTGCTGAGTTTCTTTAAAAAATGTGAGACAACCTCAAGAGTTTCTGTTTCCTGTGTTGGACTTTGGCTCAGAGAATCAGAGCCAATCAGAAGCTTGTTGGTCTTGGATGCTGGTCATCAGGAGCAATGAGGGGCTCAGTGTCTTGCTCAAGGACACTTCAACATGGTCACCAGCTGAAGTGAGAACTGAACCAGCAACTCTGCTAGACGGCCACTCTTCCTCCAGGCCGTGCCCCCCTAACCTGAATCATCATGATGTCATTATTTGTTGCTTTAATTCACCAAATGTGTGACGTGGTGAGTTTGTCAGGAGTTTAAAGACCAAAGTTGTGAACACACAGAGAAGTAAACCTGTCAAAGCTGCTTCACTTGATGAGTGAAACTGAGGAACTGATAGAAGAGCAACAAAGAAAATGGAGTCAGAAGGTCGTCTTCTTCACTGCTCAGTCACAACACTGACACACACACACACACACACACACACACACACACACACACACAAATAGTTTGTCTTTGAGAGAGGACAAAAAAATATTTGACTGTGCTGACATGAACTTTCATTGTCTAATTTCAGTCTCCTACAAAAGTGTGTGAATGTGGTCGTTATGGCCGAGTGGTGAAGGCGATGGACTAGAAATCCATTGGGGTCTCCCTGCTCAGGTTGGAGTCCTGCCAACAACGTTAAACTGTTGACAATTTAAATTTGACTCATTTTTCCTCCACACTGTCCTTCATCACAGCATTTAACATCAGGACTGCTCCCAGATCAGCTCCATGACCTCATCCCTGCACCAGAGTCCCACCCAAGTTCATCAAAAACGGCCAAGCATAAATATATAATATGTATATAATGTGAACACACCTGTACAGGTGCGTTAATGTCCTTAATAATAGAGAATGAGTGAAGGGTTTGTTCAGAGTGGAGTGCAGTACCACAGTCAGGCCAGCAGGTGGGGCTTTCGTTGGTGCTGTCTACCTAATTGCGGTATCTGTGCTCTGCCAGCAGAGGTCGTGCTTCACCACCAATCTTCTAGGGTGTCTGAGTGGTGCCGCCATGTTTAGGTCGTAGCAGGAGGACATAGGTTGGTACTTGGCAGTTCGGACGTAGCGAAAGTCATGTTATGAATGGAGGGCTGAGTTGGAGCAGAGGGGGCAGGATCCTGGGGGTGGACTGTCTTTAGGAGGCTGAGGTGTCTGGTGGTCTTGGTGGACCCTCTGCATCTCAAGCTGAGACCACAGAGTCCTGTGTTCTTGAGTCATTGTCTATAGTCTCTGTTGTTGAAGAGCTCAGTGTGGTCCCTGATGGTCTAGTGGCTAGGATTTGGCGCTTTCACCGCTGCGGCCCGGGTTCGATTCACGGTCAGGGAATGAGTTATTTAGAGGTTGAGGGAGAGGTGATCAGGTGGTCCACATGATGGTGGAGGTGATGAACTGTGAATCCATCATGGCTCCACTCTCACCCCCATTGTAGTGTTCTTGGTTCACTCTGCCATGGCCCCATGTTGTAGGGTGACTGTCTCATTCAGGTCCAACCCTTTGTTAGACTCTATTAAGTCACTGACTCTCAAACTCTGTCATCCTCCTTAGTAGCTTTGGTCATTGATGATCTGCAATGGTTCGTGGGGGTGGAGCCTATCCCTCAGGTGAGGGGCGGGGTTTATCCTGGACAGGTCACCAGTCCATGGCAGGGCCAACACATAGAGACAGATTGATTATAAAAATGTTCATCCCCAGTTTGAAGTTAGAGACAGGATTTAAGTGTGGAAGGTTTTTGTATCTTCAATTTAATTCTGAGTGTTGTGAACTGTTTCTAACAAACTCTACTGTTCAACAGTCAAAATGTTTTCTAACCAAGCTGAATGCTCTCATATACTTTTTAAAGTTGAGTTTCTTTCATGTCCTCCTGAGATCAAAGAGAGAATTCTAGGTACAAATAAATACACTATCAAAGCCCTGATGACATCATCATCAATTCTGACTTTGATCTGGAGGCTCTTGCTTCAAATAAAAACCGTTGTTCCATGGAAAGATTTGCATATAAACACAGACACACACACACACACACACACACACACACACACACACACACACACACACACTCCCAGTCACTAACCCATATTGTCACCACTTAAGCACCACTGGAGTATTGAAAGAGATTCCACATGTTGGTCAACCAGAGGAGCTCCAACTGGTGACGGTCATCCAACCCTGCATGAAGGTCAACCTCCACCATCTGCTGCTCCTTAGCAGGGACTGAGCTCCAATGGTAGAGTGCTAGCTTAGCATGTGAGAGGTAGAGTGATCCATGCCCTCATTCTCCAGAATACTTCAGCTTGTTCTGTTGATCAGAGGAGCTGCTGGGTGATGAATGCTGATGTTTGTCCACTGCTGTGATAAAGTGTCCCCTGTTACTGAGATGTGGATGAACACCTGCTCAGGTCAAAGCTGCAATCAAACCAGGGACTCTGAACCACACACAGTGAAGGAGTTTGTCCTGCAGGTTGATGGACGCTTTGGAATTCCTTCAACATTGATTACTTTCCTGTCTCCTGCTGAGTCAGCATCCAGAACCTGGTCAAGAGGAGGCTGAGAGCTCAGGAGGTGATGTGACGGCTGGTTGGACAACTCAGCAGCCAGAGCTTCCAGTCTGAGACCCCAGCTCCACACCATGGAGAGCCTCCTGGATGATGTCCTCAAGCAGCGTCCCTGTTTGTCTCCTTGCTGCAGCTGGACGCCCCTCCCAGCTCTGAGAGTCCAGCAGTGTTGCTCTCTGTCCAGCTGATGTCCGTCCTCTCCTGTGTCTGTCCGTTGAGGAGAAGGGGAGACGGATTTCTCTTCCTCTCTTCTCTCCAGACGACCTTCTTCCTATGTCAAACTACTTTGTGCTGCTCAAAGATCAAACTGATCCAGTGGCTCCAGGTGCCTGGACCTCTCTGGACCAGCCGGTCCTGAGTGAACACCTGCTCAGGTCAAAGCTGCAATGAAGTCAATTCATAACCCTAATTTTTTGAAGTACTGCAGTTACTACAAGATAAGAAGTACATGGATGATGAAGCCTCTTCAAAACATTCAAGCAAGTCCAGTTGCTTTTATCCTTTCAACACAAATCTGATCCAGGATCAGTGAGCTCATTGATCTGAGGACTTCACTTTGAAAACCTCTGTTTCAGACAGGCTGTCGTCTTCCTCCTCAGATGCTGAAACTGTCAGACCTAAAAAATGTCTGGACAATCATGGATGAGATTCACCTCCAGTGGGCATTGAACAAAACACCTCTGTGTTGTTAAATGCAGTTGACATGAAAGGAGTTCAGTGGTCAGGCTTGTTTATGAAGTAGGTGTGGTTTGATGTGAGGGAACAGGGGATGAGCACTGGTTACCTGATAACCACTGGTTACCTGATAACCACTGGTTACCTGATAACCACTGGTTACTTCAAAAAATTGTGGCAACAAAGTGACACGTGAAATAATTGAATAGATTTGAAGTACTACAATTTTAATTAAAAAGTATTGAAAACATGAACTAAACTTAAACAAAAAAATAAGTTCATGCTCATAAAAACAACAGTTAAAATGTGTTGGATTTAGTAATCACATGCCACATGATGATTTATATCACCAAAGATTATTGAGTAAATCCTAGTCAATCTCACAAGATGAGCTGATTAATATTTACTAAGTATCTGAAGTATTTTAGATTAACTAAATATCAGGGGAACTGATTCATATTTACTGATAATCTAGGTGGAATTGACTTATATTTATTAATTATCTGGGTGAAATTGAAATAAGGTGACTAAATATCTGAATAAAAATGATTTGGACTCACTAAAATAAAAGAAGTCATATCAACTCATATTCAAGTACATTGCGACTTAAATTCAACACATTTACACTGTTCTTCATATTTATCTTTACCTCAACTCATTTAGTAATTTGGGGTTTTAATTTGTATCAAAGGACTTAAAATCTATTCAATAATATTGAATGTCACTTTGTTGCCACAATTTTTTTTCATCTTCTGCTTATTCCTACACATCAAGGGTCGCGGGGGGGCTGGAGCCTATCCCAGCGTCAACGGGTGAGAGGCAGGATTCACCCTGGACAGGTCACCAGTCCTTGGCAGGGCCGACATAGAGAGACGAACAACCATTCACACTCACAGTCACACCTACGGTCAATTTAGAGTATCAATCAGCCTCGTCCTCTCTTGATGTCTTTGGACTGTGGGAGGAAGCTGGAGTACCAGAGAGGACCCACGCAGACACGGGTTTTTTTTGTGTCCAATTTACCCAATATTGTGACAAAACGTATGTACATGTTTGAACAAGCATGAACGTAAAAGTTGACTATAAAGCACCTCAACCTCTCCATGACCCACATGGCACGACCACTTCTGTTGTCTTTGTGTCATTGTGATGCCGCATGATGTCAATGAATATTGACTCCCTGAGACACTTCTTTTCATATTTTAATAACATGAAAGACAGAATGTATAATAGATCCTAAGTCTTCAGTCGTGCAGTTGGCATGAACAACAAAAAGTCACAGTTACACAAGGGTCATGTGACAGGTCTCTGAAGATGCAAAAGCCGTGTAAAAGGCTACATCACCACAAATGACAACAACTGGATCTGTCCTTGGAAAGGGGGGCTCTTGGACAGTGCCATCCCATGGCACAGAAGCATTCACAACCTTGTATTGTCAACACAGACAAAAAACAACGTATTAACAGTTATTATGCACTGCAAGAAAAAATACGCTGTGGAAATTCAAACTTTTTGACATTTTACCTTAATGACTACCTTCACTGAAACTCCAGCATTGAACAAAGTCTTGTTGATCAATTTTGACAGTAAGAGTGAGAGTCCTTTGTTGACCTGCAATGGTCCTTCTTGTTAAGCCAGTAGCTTACTCCTGAGGCGGTCCACTTTTGGGGACAGCTTTGAACTATCCCGCTCGAGGAGAAGCTTCTGGAATACTTCAAACGTGTACCTGAGCTCCTTTGGATAGGCAAGATTCACAGCAAATGCCAACCCAACGAGCAGGGAACAAGCCCTTGGAAAGTTACCCAGATCAGTCAGAACTCTCACACCCTCGACCACAATACCGATGTCCTCAGGACCCTCGGACATATTGGTCTTGAGGTTGTAGATCTTCAGGCTTTTAACAGCAAGGCCCAGCGACACAGTGTCACCATCAGCATCCTGTCATAGAGACAGCATTGTGTATATCAGACAGTCCAGCCAAAGGAGAAGGTCCCATCTCTCAAATTGCCTCCAGCAGTTCGGTTTGTCATGGCTGTTGCTTGTGATGCACCCTATTTACATAAAATAAATCTGAGCTAATGTACTTACAAAACGTGCATAAAAAATACACCAGGTAAGTTGAATAGGATCCAATCAGTTCACCAACAAATCTAAACAATTCACTAACACCAGAAACTATGGTTACAGTTGTAAATATCTGTCAATGAAATCAATCCATTGCTACATCATTTCTGCCAGGCACTGTACTGATGAATATCTTATTCTACCTTCGCTAGCACAGGCTGGTCACCTGACAACCAATCTCTATGTGTCACTGAAAGTTCATTCCTGAAGCTTGAAGTCATCCACAGCAACTGGTTCAACTCTACTTTCCATGACTTATTTAAGAAGTTGCCCGAATCTACGTAAAAATGTCTGTGTATTCACAAAGCAGCTCTTTGGCTAGTTTTTAGGGACAAACTATTAAAAGTAAATAAGACTGATAAAATACAGTTGTTAGTTAAAGCATTTCTTGGGAAAAAGAACAAGTAAACTACTGATAACTTTTCAATTCTGCCAGTTGGTGGAATCAGATTGAGATAGAAAGCTCTTAACAGTTAACACCTCCTATTTCTGCAGTAGTGCTTAAAAACATCCTTGATGGAAAACAAAAAGTTAGCACACGTACACCGAGGACTTGAACTTGAAAGACTACATAGAACTACAAAAACTCATTAGCTTACCGAGAATAAGTGGGAGAAATATAGTTATGACTATTTTGTGATTTGACCTTTCCAAGACGTACCAGGAGAGGGAGGTGAGAGCGATCACATTCTTTATATTTCAACGTGTACTTCAACTTACAACATCCTACTCTTTAAAGAGCCGATCTGTAGACTCCCCGAGGTACAGCATCAAACTTCGAATGACAACATCTCTGGTCATGTTGATGTCGGGGTTGCTTGGAGCCTGAAATGACAAAAATAAACATTATTCAGGTCCATGGTTTAAAAAAGAACCCACTGACATAAAAGCTGTTAAAGCTGCATTGTTTTTAACACCAAGTGGTTTATTTTACTGTCAGACAAGCCCCTGTCAAGGATCCGTCTCAGGCACCAGTCTACTGAAACACTAAAAAAACACTCATTCTTACTCCATTTGTACAGACAATCACAGGCTAGCATTACCTCCTATAGATCCAAGTAACGATATTTAAGATCACAAAATTCCCAAAATAGAATATTAGCAAATGTAATACTCACTGAAGAACACCTGGAGTAGGATAGCCTGCAACCTCAAACCCATGCTTCCGCCCTTGGACTGGAAGAGGTTCATAAGTCGGGGAGTTTATTCATCCAGCTTGGACATGAACTTCGGTTCAAGGTGGACCACTGTGATTCTGTGACACTCTTCCTGGATCTGAAAGACAAATCATGAAATTGGCTTTAAAACCACACATATTACAAACATACATACTGTTCTTACGACATTTTTCAAAAGCAAGCAGAAAAACTATTCTGATAATCATTTTACATCATTTATGGCCTCCATGTTTTCTGATTGTTTACCTTCTGGGTTAAATTGTCAGATTATACAGTTCAACGGGTCATATTATGAAAAATTCTCTTTTCCAGTGCTTGTGTTTACATATTTGGGTCTGCAACACAGAGACTGATAGAACAACTCTGTCAGTTTGGTATGGTTGCTCTGTACTCTTGTGATTAACAGAGCCATTCAGATTTGAGGCTCCACTTGCCGTCATGAGGGGCTTCGTAGAATTTGTAACCACAACTCCATATTTTGTTCCTGGCAGGAAGCAGCCTGAAATGGGTGGAGGAACATTGCTGAACTCTGGTTAAGGTAAGAGGTTTGACATTTCCGATGCACCGTATTTTCCGCACTATAAGGATTATAAGACGCACCTTCAATGAATGGCCTGTTTTACAACTGTTTTCAAATACAGGGCACACCGCATTATAAGAGCATAGAATATCAACGACTGTCGTGGCTGGGGATGCGTTATGCATCCAGTAGATGGAGCTGTGCTCCAAGGGAATGTCAACAAAACAGTCAGCTAAGTCAGTCAGTCAAACTTTATTAATAGAATACAAAGCAACGTTCTGACAACTGCGTTCACTCCCAAAACAAGTCAGTGCATTCACAACACGGTACCGTGCGTACCGGTAGCTGCTGACTGGTAGCCTTGAGTTTGAACTCTGCGTCGTAAGCGCGTCTCTTGAAAGGTGCCATTTTGGGGTCTTTATACACACACAAGTGGTGTGAGACCAGAATTCTCCTGTACTGTTTTTACCACTGTTACTTCGGCCACGCCCCCTGACTACGGTATCCATAATTAACCAATGTTGATCCATAAATAAGACGCGTCAGATAATAAGGCGCACTGTCGGTTTTTGAGAAAATTAAGGGCTTTTAGGTGCGCCTTATAGTGCGGAAAATACGGTACTCTAAGCAGCTGCCAATCACAGAAGAGTGGGCTTCTCAACGAATGTTAGTTAATGCATCGTGAATACATCAATATTAAACTGGGAAAGGAACATAATATGACCCTTTTAATTAAATGTTTTGGTTAGCATACTGTAATCTTCAGTGTTCCTCTACTATTTACATTTTTCCAAGTAATACATTGAAAAATATTTTATTTATTTCAAAATTTGATCTTGAAAATGTAATTTAGAAAATAGATGACAGTAATGCAACGTACATTTTGTATCCAAGAGCCAAAAGCAGAACCACAAGTGCAATCCTTCACGATGGGCAAGGAATATTTCTGATTAGCATGCACTTGTAACTCACTTGAGGTGGCTCAAATAGAGCCCGCCATCTGGCTTTGATGTCCTCTATGCTGGGTGACAGGTTGATGATTTCATTTCTTCTGTGTGCAAATGCTTTGGCCATTTTTTCTTTTACCAATGCGTTATTGTCCTTTTTCTTTACTTCAGTAAGCAACTGAATCCTCTCTTGCCCTTGGCTTTCTTCATCTTCTCCGGCTGGGTAAGGAGGGAGGTAGTTAACCTCTGCCTTTCGAGGCTTTTTTACATTTTTTGCAGACTTCTGGTCTGCGGGAGCCTTGCGTTTCTGTGCACTGCACAACACCTCAGGAACACCATAGCCTCGGAGTTTGGTGCGATAATTTGCCATCTTATATTTGATGCTTTGTTGCCAGCCACAGTAACCTCCAAAGGAGCCGGGTTCCTTGAGACAAGGATATTTCTTAACAAGTGCTTCAGCAACATCCCCTATGTGTGACCCTGATGGACAGGCTGTATATCTATAGACAGTTTCAGCCAGCTTCTCAATTGTGTCAGACTTGATCCTCGAGGTAGTCAGAAGTGTTCCATCCTTCTTGAAGAATTCAGTGGCTCTTTCAAGGTACATCTCAGTTTCGTACGCAAACTGTGGAATGGGCAACTGTTTTGGCCATGGTTGACAACGTTCTGGTGTACTTCGCCCTGACAGTTGACAGGCTAATGGTGTCCTGTGAAGATGATGTTCCAGGAGATGACACTGCATCAGCTGCAGTTGACTCTGCATAGCATGCAGACTCAGAGTCAGTTAACTGCTGAACAAAGGAACTGTTCAAACTTTCCTCAACTGGAAGCAAGTTCAGAACAAGGGGGGCAGTGTGAACAACCTTTATGGTGTCTTTGTGTTTAATCTGACCACTGTTATGGAGAGTAAAGTAATCTTCAAATTCCAAGTCCAAATACTGAAGACTGAAAGGTCTCCTTCACAATAGTTTGCAGCTCATTCACAGTGGGTGGGATTCCTGATGGAAGGACCAACTTCTCAGTTCGATCATTGATGATTACTCAGAGCTTTGCCTCCATCTCTGCCGTCCTGACAATAATAGACAAAAGTTCAGTGGCATTCCAAGCAGAAGCTTATACAGTGGATGAACCCAAACATAGAGTGAACTATGTCATGAAGAAGCTGGAGAGTTCCACCAGAATAAATAGAGTTCAAAATATTTACATAATTGATGCCAAGAGAATTGTAGTGGTAAATAATTTAGAATTGATTTTCAAATTATTAGATATTTTCTATTCTCTTTTTAATTTGTAATTAAAAATTATAATTACATCCTTTATATAATCACTTTAAATGTATGTCTAACTTTACTTTTAATCATTTATGCTCATCATATTCAATGTCACAATGCATTTGTTTCCTGCAATACACTGGTTTTCCATCATGATTAATGAGATTTAAAGACAACTCCCTTGAATGAAAGGTTGTCAGCAGGACGCCAAAATGAAGTCCAGCCACCAATGAGGAAAAACTGTCGACCTTTCGTGTTGCCGTAAATGTTGAGTCGTGTGTCCAATCAGAATTCATACTGCTACAGTGTGTGTTGGACTGATTTAAGCAACCAACGGCCATATTTTCCTAATATTCTACCTCTAGAACAATGAATCTTAAGATTTTTCTCACAGTTGCTCCTGTTATGTAGAAGATCTCTGTCCCCACATCTGAGCAGCAGCATCCAATGGAAGTAGTGGTTCTACCACTGTTTAATGTATTTACATCTCAAACCACAGACAACAGCAAACAGTTACTCAAATATGCAACCAGGTGTTTGTTTAGCTGGAGGAGGCAGACATCTTGGAGAAATGAGTAAAAATAACCGCAGTGTAGTTTGATAGTCTTGAGGTGTGTTCAAGTACCAGAAAAGGCTCCGCCAAAAACATGTTCCTGCTAGATGTCGAAGTCCACGGACATTTGTTCTTACGAAGAAGTCGTTTATCAAACTTTGAAAGAAAAAATGTTTGTCGCACAGCCTTTTCTGGTAGCGTTTTCTTTTTTAACATTATTTCTTTATTGAGGAGAAGCAAACTCAGTCTTACAGAACAGAAATTCGTCAAATAATTTAAACATCTTCACGTCATCCCCCCCTTTTTTTTTCAAACACAGTAGTGAGTAGTTCTTAAGCTCCACTGCATTTTCCAAGAACAGAAAAGAAAAATAAACAAAAACAATAACAAAACCAAGAACTATTTACAGATGTGCTGAGGGTAACAGATAAGACAAAGAAACATAACCAGTGGGGAGAGGAGTGCCCAAATCTAAAACCTTGAACTTGCGCTCCACTTCAGCGCAGAGGAGCCAGCCAAGTCACACAAAATCTGACGTTAGTGGGGCGATGTGTGTTATCCACTTATTCCAAATAGTATAAAATTTTTCTTCTTGTGTTCGAATCTGATAGGTGATTTTTTCCATTTTGAAAATTTCCAATATAATCCCATGCCATTCTCCCAGCTTGGGCGGAATTGCGTTTAGCCATCTCCTGGTAATTGATTTTTTGGTGGCTGCCAATAAGATTTGTATCAGTTTGATGTCACTCGACTGGCTCAAGCATTCAACCCTTCCAAAAAACATTGTCATAAAATCAAATGGTATACGGTTGTTAAATACTGAACATATCGATCTATGAACACTTTCCCAAAAAACTGCTAATTTTAGGGCATTCCCAAAAAATGTGGAAGTGGCCAGCCCTTCCCGCGCCACATTGTCTCCAGCATGGCCCTTCTTGGCCTCTATACGTCTCTTGATATGGAGTCCTGAAATATCTAACAACATTCTTCCAGCAGTGTTCTCTCCAGTCCGCAGAGCTTGTCGTGGTAGACTGAAATTTCCAGATCCCCTCCCACATCTCTTCTGAGATCACTATCCCAGCGTCCTTTTCCCACCTTTCTTTAACATATAATGTAGAGCCATTCTCAGCCTTTAAAAAGGCATTATACAATGCAGATATAGACTTACATGGTAGTGACGTCTGTGATGATTTTAATAGGCGATAAAACTCAGATTCAGCTTCTGTCAAGTTATTGTAATTACATTCTTGATTGATATAGTGACGCACTTGGAGATATCGGAAAAATTCAGACCTTTCCAGGCCACATTTTTCCTGTAGCAACTGAAAACTGTTGAAAACTGTTGAAAACTGAAAACTCAGAATGTTGTTTTTATCTAAGCATGTGACATAGTTAGTGAACCCTTTCCCTATCCAGGTTTGAAACCTAATGTCTCCTCTGTTAGGGATAAAGTCTGTGTCGTAGGCAGGCCATCTGAAAAGTCTTACCAATTTTTGAATTTTGCATGAGTTAATTATCCTTTCCCATACTCCTAGCGTGCAACCTATCCAGGGATTGTCAAACCAGTCTGCTTTAAGCACCAAATTTGGATCTCCAATAACGGCCTGCAGAGGATACCCCCTAACCATACAGGATTCCAATTCCTTCCATCTAGATCTGTACCCCTCGTTGCTCCAGTATAGTAAGGGCGTTAGTTGTGCAGCATCATGGTATTTCCTCCAGTTTGGAAGAGCCAAGCGCCCCTTATCTTTTCTCAACTGAAGAGTGCTAAATTTGATTCTCGGTTTTTTCCCTTGCCATATAAGATCAATTTATCCCATTCCCTAAATTGGTTCTCCTCCACTTTTATTGGCAAATTTCTAAATAAGAAGAGCAAGCGGGGAAGTACATTCATTTTAATTGCACTTATTCTCGAAATCAAGCTTAAGAAGGGAATTAAGTTCCACCTGTGTAAGTCTGATTTAATTTTTATTGATATAGGGTCAAAATTTGCCTGGGATAACTTTGATGGGTCCTTTGATACGTTTATACCCAAATATTTAATGTGATCATTCTCCCATAATAATTCGTATTCCTCCCGCATCGCCTGTGGAGCCTGAAAAGCCAGGTACTTGGCTGATTTGCCACCTGCTTCGTAATACTTTTGCCTTAAGAAAAGAAAATTCTTCTGTGTTTCCTGGGAGTAAATGTTATTAATTTCAGCCTGAATTTTTTTAATTTCTTGCTTTAGAGTATGATTAGTACCACCTCCGCCAACTGTAAATGTTTTAATTTGTCTTCTAAAGTCAATAGCTTCTGTCGTTTAACTTTTTTCAAATGAGCAGTCAAAGATATAAGTTTCCCTCTCATCACTGCCTTTAAAGTGTCCCATAATATTGCTGGGGATATTTCCTCAGAATTGTTTAATTCCATAAATTCTTGAATATCTTTCTTTATCTTCGCCACTATTGTTGGTTTGTTCAATATATATGAATTTAATCGCCAGAGGCTTGCTCTTTTCTTTCTCCCGAGGTGTATTGACATAGAAACTGGGCTATGATCAGACAAGTCTATTGTTTCAATATCGCAGCTCCGTACTCTGAACCCATCGACTGTAAACATAACAAAATAGTCCAACCGTATGCAGCGTGAGGGCAACTATAAAGTGTATACTCTCTGTCGTCAGGATGCAGCTCTCTCCACACATCGATCAATCCCAGTTCTCCCATGAGCGCGTTCACCTTCCTACTAATAGGATTATTCAAACCCGTCGTGGCAGAAGAGTCCATGTTGGACAATTTTATGTTAAAGTCTCCCCCACAAATGACCACTCCCTGTGAATTCACCATTAAGTCTAGAATACGTCTGTATAAGGGCCAATCGCTTCCCGGTGGTATATACACATTTATAATGGTCACCAATGTACCCTCTATCTTGCCTGTATTACTCACAAACCTCCCCTCTCCATCCATCACTTCAGAAATGTGTTCGTAATTGATTGCACTTGAAATTAGGGTTGCAACTCCTTTTTTATGACTGGTCCCATCAGCTGACGAGAACACGTGTTGAACTCCCATCCTTTTAAGTTTCAGATGCTCAGCTTGACTCATATGTGTCTCTTGAAGCAGAGCAAACTGCGCCTTCTCCCTTTTCAACTTTGTTTGTATTTTATGTCTTTTAATAGGATTCAAAACCCCATTTACATTGAAAGTAATTATTTTGACTGGATCCCCCTGCATGTTATATACAGTAGGCATTTTATGGCACCCCTTCTCCTCATACATGTAAACCAAAACCCCTCAGCACCTGGGGAAGCAGAAACAAACTCAAAATTATTAACAATAGTGCAATCAAACACTAACAACGTCACCCTGATGAACTTGTGTTCCGGCTGTGGTCTTCCCCAGCCGACCAGCCTCCCATCCGAGGGATAGCCTCCATTACCTAACCGTGTTAGAGGGCCCTCCATACCGATGACAACCTAAAGAAAAGTCTCGATCTCTCTTTAAACATGATAGCATATTAGCGTCTGTGTCGGTGCAAAAACCTCCTTTTTGCCTTCCTCGCTGTCCAATTCAGAAGAGATGCTCCTTTTCACTCCACGTCGCATCTTCTAAACGCCTGCAGTTTTTCTTTATATCCCGGAGCTCCGCTTTGCCGTGTGGTCTGCCTTCCACCTCTCGCCTTCTGCCACGACCCCCTCTGGATCCTCTCCCACAGTGATGCTGGTTCCTTGAAAACCTTGACCGGGAGCCCCCGGTTCGCCAGGTCTGCCGTCGCCTCTTCCACCGTAGTGTAGATCCTCACCCCGTCGGCATGGTGGATTTTCAAGCGGGCTGGATACAATGTCTGGAACCGAATGTCATTCTCCTTCAGGACCCTGCGCGACTCCGCATACTCCTTCCTCTTGACAAGAATTTCAGGTGGATAGTCATGGTCAATATTGACTTTCTGGTTCTGCCACACAAAACCTCTCTTCTGCTAGGCAAGCTTCACCACTTCTTCTTTATCCGTAAAGTTGAGGAAATTGACCACTATGGATCTCGGTGGTCTATCTTTGTCGGGCAGTGGCGCCAACGCACGATGAGCTCTCTGTATTTGTAAGACTCTTCCGTCAGGGATGCCCAGATTTTCCCGCAGCAGTTTCTCAACAAACGGAATCATAGGGCCCGGAGGCTCCGAACCCTCCTTCATGCCGTAAATGCGGATGTTTGATCTTCTCCCGTAGCCCTCCAGAGCCGTTATTCTCTGCTGGAGAGCACCTCGTTCACCTGCTGCAGCCCATCCTCGTTAGTCCTTATCCTAGCCTCGGCATCAGTTAGCCTGGAGTTCGTTTTATCAAGTTCTCCTTTAATTTCCTGCAACTGATGTTTGTTGTCTTGCCTGAAGTCACGTAGTTCTCTCAGGATCGTGGCGAGACCAACCGTCTCCTCCTCCTCCCTGTCCTCCTCAGCCCAGGCGGTCGTAGCAGGCGGCGGCGAACGGACTGCTTCCTTGACTGCGGCTCCCACAGTAGCTTTAGCGGTAGCTCCCGGCTGCCGCTGCTTGCTTTCTCCAACGGCAGGCTTGTTAGACGTCGGCTTCACCGCTCTAGTTTTCCTGTCTTTGGCTGCACCAGACGCCATCCTCACCCCGCGATGACTTTAATTGGCTTAACTTCTCAGTTTTATACTTCTTAGGGGCAAAAGTTTAGTTCGTAATCGAGCAAGCTTTCCTAAAGCGGCCATCTCCGGCTCTGACTGGAACTTCCGCTCCGAGAGTTGCTACTAATTTCATAATGATGCTGAAGTTATGTAAGGACAGTTGCAACGAACCTAAGAAATGATGCTACAGTGATGTAATGAGAGTTGCTACGAAACTCGAAATGATGCTACAGTGATGTGGTGAGAGTTGCGACGAACCTAAAAAATGATGCTACAGTGATGTAATGAGAGTTGCTACGAACCCAAGAAATGATGCGATAGTGATGAGGTGAGAGTTGCTACTAATCAAAGAAATGATGCCACAGTGATGTGGTGACAGTTGCTACTAATCTCAAAATGATGCTCAAGTGATGTAATGAGAGTTGCTACTAACCTAAGAAATGATGCTACGGTGATGTGATGAGAGTTGCTACGATGCTCAAAATCATGCTAAAGTGATGTAATGAGAGTTGCTACAAACTAAAGAAATGATGCTACAGTGATGTGGTGAGAGTTGTTTAAAACCTCAAAATGATGCTACAGTAATGTCGTAAGAGTTGCTACTAACCTAAGAAATGATGCTCCAGTGATGTGGTGAGAGTTGCTTAAAACCTGAAAATGATGCTAAAATGATGTAATGAGAGTTGCTACTAACCTCAAAATGATGCTACAGTGATGTAATGAGAGTTGCTACTAACCTCAAAATGATGCTGAAAGTAATGTAGTGAGAGTTACTACTAATTTCAAAATGATGCTAAAGTAATGTAATGAATGTCGCTACTAACCTAAGAAATGATGCTACAGTGATGTAATGAGAGTTGCTACGAACCTCAAAATGATGCTACAGTGATGTAGTGAGAGTTGCGACTAACCTCAAAATGATGGTCCAGTGATGTCGTAAGGTTTGCTACTAACCTAAGAAATTATGCTCCAGTGATGTGGTGAGAGTTGCTTAAAACCTGAAAATGATGCTAAAATGATGTAATGAGAGTTGCTACAAACCTAAGAAAATAAAACTACAGTGATGTGATGAGAGTTGCTACTCACATAAGAAATGATGCTACAGTGATGTGATGAGAGTTGCTACTAACATAAGAAATGATGATACAGTGATGTAGTGAGAGTTGCTACGAACTTCAAAATGATGCTAAAGTCATGTAGTGAGAGTTGCTGCTCACCTCAAAATGATGCTACAGTGATGTAGTGAGAGTTGCTACTCATCTCAAAATGATGCTTACAGTGATGCAATGAGAGTTTCTTCAAACCTAAGAAATTATGCTACAGTGATGTAATGAGAGTTTCTTCAAACCTAAGAAATGATGCTACAGTGATGTGGTGAGAGTTGCTACGATGCTCAAAATCATGCCAAGGTGATGTAATGAGAGTTGCTACAAACCAAAGAAATGATGCTACAGTGATGTGGTGAGAGTTGCTTAAAACCTGAAAATGATGCTAAAATGATGTAATGAGAGTTGCTACGAACCTAAAAATGATGGTGCAGTGATGTCGTAAGAGTTGCTACGAACCTGAGAAATGATGCTGACAGTAATGTAGTGAGAGTTGCTACTAACCTCAAAATGATGCTGACAGTAATGTATTCAGAGTTTCTGCTTACCTCATAATAAGGCTGCAGTGATGTAGTGACAGATTCTACTCCTCTCAAAATGATGCTACAGTGATGTAATGAGAGTTGCTACTGATTTCAAACTGATGCGAAAGTGATGTAATGAGAGTTGCTCCTAATTTCAAACTGATGCGAAAGTGATGAAATGAGAGTTGCTATTAACCTCAAAATGAAGACACAGTCATGTAGTGAGAGTTGCTACTAACCTCAAAATGATGCTGACAGTAATGTAGTGAGAGTTACTACTAATTTCAAAATGATGCTAAAGTAATGTAATGAATGTCGCTACTAACCTAAGAAATGATGCTACGGTGATGTAGTGAGAGTTGCTACTAATTGCATTACGATGCTAAAGTTATGGAAGGACAGTTGCTACGAACCTAATAAATGATGCTACAATGATGTAGTGAGAGTTGCTACTAATCTCAAAATGATACTGAGGTGATATAATGGGTTTCTTCTAACCTAAGAAATTATGCTACAGTGATGTGGTGAGAGCTGCTACTATGCTAAAATGATGTTGACAGTATTATAGTGAGAGTTGCGACTAACCTCAAAATGATGCTACAGTGATGTAGTGAGAGTTGCGACTAACCTCAAAATGATGCTGAATGTGATGTAGTGAGAGCTGCTAAGAACCTCAAAATGATGCTACAGTGATGTAGTGAGAGTTGCTACGAACCTCAAAATGATGCTACAGTGATGTAGTGAGAGTTGCGACAAACCTCAAAATGATGGTCCAGTGATGTGGTGAGAGTTGCTACGATGCTCAAAATGATGCTAAAGTGATGTAATGAAAGTTGCTACTAACCTAAGAAATAATGCTCCAGTTATGTGGTGAGAGTTGCTTAAAACCTCAAAATGATGTTACAGTCATGTAGTGAGAGTTGCTACTCACCTCAAAATGATGCTTACAGTGATGTAATGAGAGTTGCTACAAACCTAATAAATGATGCTCCAGTGATGTAATGAGAGTTGCTACGAACCCAAGAAATGATGCGAAAGTGATGAGGTGAGAGTTGCTACTAATCTCAAAATAATGCCAAAGTGATGTAATCACATTTGCAACGAATCTCAAAATGATGCTAAAGTGATGTAATGAGAGTTGCTACGAACCTAAGAAATGGTGCTACAGTGATGTAGTGAGAGTTGCTACTCATCTCAAAATGATGCTAAAATTAATGTAGTGAGAGTTGCAACGAAACTCAAAATCATGCCACAGTGATGTGGTGATATTTGCTACGAACCTAAAAAAGATGCTGACAGTGATGTAGTGAGAGTTGCTACGAACCTCAAAATGATGTTCCAGTGATGTGGTGACAGCTGCTACTAATCTCAAAATGATGCTAAAGTGATGTGGTGAGAGTTGTTTAAAACCTCAAAATGATGCTACAGTGATGTAGTGAGAGTTGCTACGAACCTAAAAATGATGGTGCAGTGATGTCGTAAGAGTTGCTACTAACCTCAGAAATGATGCTACAGTGATGTAGTGAGAGTTGCTACTAATTTCAAAATGATGCTAAAGTGATTTAATGAGAGTTGCTCCGAACTTAAGAAATGATACTACAGTGATGTGGTGAGAGTTGCTACGAACCTGAGAAATGATGCTGACAGTAATGTAGTGAGAGTTGCGACTAACCTGAAAATGATGCTGAAGTGATGTAATGAGAGTTGCTCCTAATTTCAAAGTGATGCGAAAGTGATGAAATGAAAGTTGCTACGAACCTCAAAATGATGCTACAGTGACTTCATGGGAGTTGCTCCTTACCTAAGAAATGATGGTCCAGTGATGTGGTGAGAGTTGCTTAAAACCTGAAAATGATGCTAAACTGATGTAATGAGAGTTGCTACGAACCTAAGAAAATAAAACTACAGTGATGTGATGAGAGTAGCTACTAACATAAGAAATGATGCTCCAGTGATGTGATGAGAGTTGCTACTAACATAAGAATTGATGCTACAGTGATGTGATGAGAGTTGCTACTAACATAAGAAATGATGATACAGTGATGTAGTGAGAGTTGCTACGAACTTCAAAATGATGCAAAAGTCATGTAGTGAGAGTTGCTGCTCACCTCAAAAAGATGGTGCAGTGATGTCGTAAGAGTTGCTACTAACCTCAGAAATGATGCTACAGTGATGTAATGAGAGTTGCTACTAACCTCAGAAATGATGCTACAGTGATGTAGTGAGAGTTGCTACTCATCTCAAAATGATGCTTGCAGTGATGCAATGAGAGTTTCTTCAAACCTAAGAAATTATGCTACAGTGATGTGGTGAGAGTTGCTACGATGCTCAAAATCATGCCAAAGTGATGTAATGAGAGTTGCTACAAACCAAAGAAATGATGCTACAGTGATGTAATGAGAGTTGCTACAAACCAAAGAAATGATACTACAGTGATGTGGTGAGAGTTGCTTAAAACCTGAAAATGATGCTAAAATGATGTAATGAGAGTTGCTACGAACCTAAAAATGATGGTGCAGTGATGTCGTAAGAGTTGCTACTAACCTCAGAAATGATGCTACAGTGATGTAGTGAGAGTTGCTACTAATTTCAAAATGATGCTAAAGTGATTTAATGAGAGTTGCTACGAACTTAAGAAATGATACTACAGTGATGTGATGAGAGTTGCTACGAACCTGAGAAATGATGCTGACAGTAATGTAGTGAGAGTTGCTACTAACCTCAAAATGATGCTGACAGTAATGTATTCAGAGTTTCTGCTTACCTCATAATAAGGCTGCAGTGATGTAGTGACAGATTCTACTCCTCTCAAAATGATGCTACAGTGATGTAATGAGAGTTGCTACTAATTTCAACATGATGCTGACAGCGATGTTGTGACAGTTGCGACTAACCTCAAAATGATGCTGAAGTGATGTAATGAGAGTTGCTCCTAATTTCAAACTGATGCGAAAGTGATGTAATGAGAGTTGCTCCTAATTTCAAACTGATGCGAAAGTGATGAAATGAGAGTTGCTATTAACCTCAAAATGAAGACACAGTCATGTAGTGAGAGTTGCTACTAACCTCAAAATGATGCTGACAGTAATGTAGTGAGAGTTACTACTAATTTCAAAATGATGCTAAAGTAATGTAATGAATGTCGCTACTAACCTAATAAATGATGCCACAGTGATGTGGTGATATTTGCTACGAACCTAAAAAAGATGCTGACAGTGATGTAGTGAGAGTTGCTACGAACCTCAAAATGATGCTAAAGTGATGTGGTGAGAGTTGTTTAAAACCTCAAAATGATGCTACAGTGATGTAGTGAGAGTTGCTACGAACCTAAAAATGATGGTGCAGTGATGTCGTAAGAGTTGCTACTAACCTCAGAAATGATGCTACAGTGATGTAGTGAGAGTTGCTATTAATTTCAAAATGATGCTAAAGTGATTTAATGAGAGTTGCTACGAACTTAAGAAATGATACTACAGTGATGTGATGAGAGTTGCTACGAACCTCAAAATGATGCTACAGTGATGTAATGAGAGTTGCTCCTAATTTCAAACTGAAGCGAAAGTGATGAAATGAGAGTTGCTACGAACCTCAAAATGATGCGACAGTGACTTCATGAGAGTTGCTCCTTCCCTAAGAAATGATGGTCCAGTGATGTGGTGAGAGTTGCTTAAAACCTGAAAATGATGCTAAAATTATGTAATGAGAGTTGCTACGAACCTAAGAAAACAAAACTACAGTGATGTGATGAGAGTTGCTACTAACATAAGAAATGATGATACAGTGATGGAATGAGAGTTGCTACGAACCAAAGAAATGATGCGAAAGTGATGAGGTGAGAGTTGCTACTATTCTCAAAATGATGCTAAAGTGATGTAATGAGAGTTGCTACGAACCGAAGAAATGATGCTACAGTGATGTGATGAGAGTTGCTACGATGCTCAAAATCATGCCAAAGTGATGTAATGAGAGTTGCTACAAACCAAAGAAATGGTGCTACAGTGATGTAGTGAGAGTTGCTACGAATCTCAAAATGATGCGAAAGTGTTGTAATAAGAGCTGCAACAAACCTAAGACATGATGCTACAGTGATGTGATGAGAGTTGCTACAATGCTCTAAATGATGCTAAAGTCATGTAGTGAGAGTTGCTACGAATCTCAAAATGATGCTAAAGTGATGTAATGAGAGTTGCTACGAACCAAAGAAATGATGCTACAGTGATGTGGTGAGAGTTGTTTAAAACCTCAAAATGATGCTACAGTGATGTAGTGAGAGTTGCTAATAAACTCAGTGATACTTACAGTAATGTAGTAAGAGTTTCGAACAACCTCAGAGTGATGCTGATAGTCATGTAGTAAGTGTTTCGAACAACTTCAAAGTGATGCTGACAGTCATGTAGTAAGAATTGCTAATGAACTCAATTTAATGCTACAGTGATGTCGTAAGAATTGCTAATAAACTCAAAATGATGCGAACAGTAATGTAGTCATAGTTGCTAATAAACTCAAAGTGATGCTGACAGTAATGTAGTAAGAGTTGCTATGAACCTTCAAATAATGCAACAATAATGTAGGAAGAGTTGCGACGAAACTTAAAATAATGTGACAGTGATGTCAAAAGTATTGCTCATGATCTCAAAATGATGCGACACTGATGTAGTAAGAATTGCTAATGAACTCAAATGATGCTAAAAGTAATGGAGTGAAAGTTTCGAATAACCTCAAAGTGATGCTGACAGTCATGTAGTAAGAGTTGCTACGAACCTTAAAATATTGTGACAGTGATGTCGGAAGAATTGCCATTAAACTCAAAATGATGCTAACAGTAATGTAGTGATAGTTGCCTATCAACTCAGTGATGCTTACAGTAATGTAGTAAGTGTTTCGAATAACCTCAAAGTGAAGCTGACAGTCATGTAGTAAGAGTTGCTACGAACCTCAAGATAATGCGACAGTGATGTCGTAAGAATTGCTAATAAACTCAAAATGATGCTAACAGTAATGTAGTGATAGTTGCTAATAAACTCAAAGTGATGCTGACAGTAATGTAGTAAGAGTTGATATGAACCTTTAAATGATGCAACAATAATGTAGTAAGAGTGGCTAGGGAACCTCAAAACAATGTGACAGTGTGGCATAAGAATTTTTAATGATTTCAAAATGATGCTAACAGTAATGTAGTGATAGTTGTTAATCAACTCAGTGATGCTTACAGTAATGTAGTAAGTGTTTCCAACAACCTCAAAGTGATGCTGACAGTCATGTAGTAAGAGTTGCTACTAACCTCAAAATAATGCGACAGTGATGTCGGAAGAATTGCTAATGATCTCAAAAGGATGCGACAGTGATGTCGTAAGAATTGCTAATGAATTCTAAATGATGCTAACAGTAATGTAGTGAAAGTTTCGAATAACCTCAAAGTGATGCTGACAGTCATTTAGTAACAGTTGCTTCTAACCTCAAAATGATGCTAACAGTAATGTAGTGATAGTTGCTAATAAACTCAGTGATGCTTACAGTAATGTAGTAAGAGTTTCGAACAACTTCAAAGTGATGCTGACAGTCATGTCGTAAGAATTGCTAATGAACTCAATTTAATGCTACAGTGATGTCGTAAGAATTGCTAATGAACTCAAAATGATGCGAACAGTAATGTAGTCATAGTTGCAAATAAACTCAGTGACGCTTACAGTAATGTAGTAAGAGTTTCGAACAACCTCAAAGTGATGCTGACAGTCATTTAGTAACAGTTGCTTCTAACCTCAAAATGATGCTAACAGTAATGTAGTGATAGTTGCTAATAAACTCAGTGATGCTTACAGTAATGTAGTAAGAGTTTCGAACAACCTCAAAGTGATGCTGACAGTCATGTAGTAATGGTTGCTACGAACCTTAAAAAATACAACAGTAAAGTAGAAAGAGTTGCTTCGAACCTCAAAATAAAGCGACAGTGATGTCAGAAGAATTGGTAATGATCTCAAACTGATGGGGCAGTGATGTCGTGAGAATTGCTAATGAACTCAAGATGATGCTAACAGTAATGTAGTGATAGTTGTTAATAAACTCAGTGATGCTTACAGTAATGTAGTAAGTGTTTCGAACAACCTCAAAGTGATGCTGACAGTCATGTAGTAAGAGTTGCTACGAACCTAAAAATAATGCGACATTGATGTCGGAAGAATTGCTAATGATCTCAAAAGGATGCGACAGTGATGTCGTAAGAATTGCTAATGAATTCTAAATGATGCTAACAGTAATGTAGTGAAAGTTTCGAAAAACCTCAAAGTGATGCTGACAGTCATGTAGTAAGTGTTGCTACCAACCTCAAAATATTGGGACAGTGATGTCGGAAGAATTGCTAATGAACTCAAAATGATGCTAACAGTAATGTAGTGATAGTTGCTAATAAACTCAGTGACTCTTACAGCAATGTAGTAAGAGTTTCGAAATACTTCAAAGTGATGCTGACAGTCATGTAGTAAGAATTGCTAATGAACTCAATTTAATGCTACAGTGATGTCGTAAGAATTGCTAATAAACTCAAAATGATGCTAACAGTAATGTAGTGATAGTTGCTAATAAACTCAAAGTGATGCTGACAGTAATGTAGTAAGAGTTGCTACGAACCTAAAAATAATGCGACAGTAATGTAGTAAAAGTTGCTACGAACCTCAAAATATTGCGACAGTGATTTGGGAAGAATTGCTAATGAACTCAAAATGATGCTAACAGTAATGTAGTGATAGTTGTTAATCAACTCAGTGATGCCTACAGTAATGTAGTAAGTGTTTCGAATAACCTCAAAGTGATGCTGAAAGTCATGTAGTAAGAGTTGCTACGAACCTCAAAATAATGCGACAGTGATGTCGGAAGAATTGCTAATGAACTCAAAATGATGCTCACAGTAATGGAGTGAAAGTTTCGAATAACCTCAAAGTGATGCTGACAGTCATGTAATAAGAGTTGCTAATGAACTCAATTTAATGCTACAGTGATGTCGTAAGAATTGCTCATAAACTCAAAATGATGCTAACAGTAATGTAGTGATAGTTGCTAATAAACTCAAAGTGATGCTGACAGTAATGTAGTAAGAGTTGCTATGAACCTTTAAATAATGCAACAATAATGTAGTAAGAGTTGCTATGAACCTCAAAATAACGCGACAGTGATGTCAGAAGTATTGCTAATGATCTCAAAATGATGCGACAGTGATGTAGTAAGAATTGCTAATGAACTCAAAATGATGCTAACATTAATGGAGTGAAAGTTTCGAAAAACCTCAAAGTGATGCTGACAGTCATGCAGTAAGAGTTGCTACGAACCTCAAAATAATGCGACAGTAATGTAGTGATAGTTGCCAATCAACTCAGTGATGCTTCCAGTAATGTAGTAAGTGTTTCAAATAACCTCAAAGTGATGCTGACAGTCATGCAGTAAGAGTTGCTACGAACCTCAAGATAATGCGACAGTGATGTCGTAAGAATTGCAAATAAACTCAAAATGATGCTAACAGTAATTTAGTGATAGTTGCTAATAAACTCAAAGTGATGCTGACAGTAATGTAGTAAGAGTTGCTATGAACCTTTAAATGATGCAACAATAATATAGTAAGAGTTGCTACGAACCTCAAAATAATGCGACAGTGATGTCGTAAGAATTGCTAATGAATTCAAAATGATGCTAACAGTAATGTACTGAAAGTTTCGAATAACCTCAAAGTGATGCTGACAGTCATGTAGTAAGTGTTGCTACGAACCTCAAAATATTGCGACAGTGATGTCGGAAGAATTGCTTCTGAACTCAAAATGATGCTAACAGTAATGTAGTGATAGTTGCTAATAAACTCAGTGACTCTTACAGTAATGTAGTAAGAGTTTCGAACAACCTCAAAGTGATGCTGACAGTCATGTAGTAAGTGTTTCGAACAACTTCAAAGTGATGCTGACGTTCATGTAGTAAGAATTGCTAATGAACTCAATTTAATGCTACAGTGATGTCGTAAGAATTGCCAATAAACTCAAAATGATGCTCACAGTAATGCAGTGATAGTTGCGAATAAACTCAAAGTGATGCTGACAGTAATGTAGTAAGAGTTGCTATGAACCTCAAAATAATGCGACAGTAATGTCGTAAAAGTTGCTACGAACCTCAAAATATTGCAACAGTGATGTCGGAAGAATTGCTAATGAACTCAAAATGATGCTAAAAGTAATGTAGTGATAGTTGTTAATCAACTCAGTGATGCTTACAGTAATGTAGTAAGTGTTTCGAATAACCTCAAACTGATGCTGACAGTCATGGAGTAAGAGTTGCTACGAACCTCAAAATAATACGACAGGGATGTCAGAAGAATTGCTCATGATCTCAAAATGATGCGACAGTGATGTAGTAAGAATTGCTAATGAACTTAAAATGATGCTAACAGTAATGTAGTGATAGTTGCAAATCAACTCAGTGATGCTTCCAGTAATGTATTCAGTTTTTCGAACAACCTCAAAGTGATGCTGACAGTCATGTCATAAGTGTTGCTACGAACCTCAAAATATTGCGACAGTGATGTCGGAAGAATTGCTTCTAACCTCAAAATGATGCTAACAGTAATGTAGTGATAGTTGCTAATCAACTCAGTGATGCTTCCAGTAATGTAGTAAGAGTTTCGAACAACCTCAAAGTGATGCTGAAAGTCATTTAGTAACAGTTGCTTCTAACCTCAAAATGATGCTAACAGTAATGTAGAGATAGTTGCAAATAAACTCAGTGATGCTTACAGTAATGTAGTAAGAGTTTCGAACAACCTCAAAGTGATGCTGACAGTCATGTAGTAATGGTTGCTACGAACCTCAAAATATTGCGACAGTGATGTCGTGAGAATTGCTAATGAACTCAAAATGATGGTAACAATAATTTAGTGATAGTTGCTAATAAACTCAAAGGGATGCTGACAGTAATGTAGTAAGTGTTGCTACGAACCTTTAAATAATGCAACAATAATGTAGTAAGAGTTTCTACGAACCTCAAAATAATGTGACAGTGATGTCAGAAGAATTGCGAATGATCTCAAAATGATGCGACCGTGATGTAGTAAGAATTGCTAATGAACTCAAAATGATGCTAACAGTAATGGAGTGAAAGTTTCGAATAACCTCAAAGTGATGCTGACAGTCATGTACTAAGAGTTGCTACGAACCTCAAAATAATGCGACAGTAATGTAGTAAAAGTTGCTACGAACCTCAAAATATTGCGACAGTGATGTCGGAAGAATTGCTAATGAACTCAAAATGATGCTAACAGTAATGTAGTGATAGTTGCTAATAAACTCAGTGATGCTTATAGTAATGTAGTAAGTGTTTCGAACAACCTCAAAGTGATGCTGACAGTCATGTAGTAACAGTTGCTACGAACCTCAAAATAATGCAACAGTGATATCAGAAGAATTGCTAAAGATCTCAAAATGATGCGACAGTGATTTAGAAAGTGTTACTAATGAACTCAAAATGATGCTAACAGTAATGGAATGAAAGTTTCGAATAACCTCAAAGTGATGCTGACAGTCATGTAGTAAGAGTTGCTACGAACTTCAAGATAATGCGACAGTGATGTAGTAAGAATTGCTAATAAACTCAAAATGATGCTAACAGTAATGTAGTGATAGTTGCTAATAAACTCAAAGTGATGCTGAATGTAATGTAGTAAAAATTGCTATGACCCTTTAAATGATGCAACAATAACGTAGTAAGAGTTGCTACGAACCTCAAAATAATGTGCCAGTGATGTCATAAGAATTGCTATTGATCTCAAAATGATGCGACCGTGATGTCGTAAGAATTGCTAATGAATTCAAAATGATGCTAAATGTAATGTACTGAAAGTTTCGAATAACCTCAAAGTGATGCTGACAGTCATGTAGTAAGTGTTGCAACGAACCTCAATATGTTGCGACAGTGATGTCGGAAGAATTGCTTCTAACCTCAAAATGATGCTAACAGTAATGTAGTGATAGTTGCTAATAAACTCAGTGACGCTTACAGTAATGTAGTAAGAGTTTCGAACAACCTCAAAGTGATGCTGACAGTCATGTAGTAAGTGTTTCAAACAACTTCAAAGTGATGCTGACAGTCATGTAGTAAGAATTGCTAATGAACTCAATTTAATGCTACAGTGATGTCGTAAGAATTGCAAATAAACTCAAAATGATGCTAACAGTAATGTAGTGATAGTTGCTAATAAACTCAAAGTGATGCTGAATGTAATGTAGTAAGAATGGCTACGAACCTCAAAATAATGCGACAGTAATGTAGTAAAAGTTGCTACGAACCTCAAAATATTGCGACAGTGATGTCGGAAGAATTGCCAATGAACTCAAAATGATGCTAACAGTAATGGAGTGAGTGTTTCGAACAACCTCAAAGTGATGCTGACAGTCATGTAGTAAGAGTTGCTACAAACCTCAAAATAATGCGACAGTGATGTCGGAAGAATTGCTAATGTTCTCAAAATGATGCGACAGTGATGTAGTAAGAATTGCTAATGAACTAAAAATGATGCTAACAGTAATGTAGTGGTAGGTGCGAATCAACTCAGTGATGCTTCCAGTAATGTTGTAAGAGTTGCTATGAACCTTTAAATAATGCAAGAATAATGTAGTAAGAGTTGCGAAGAACCTCAAAATAATGTGACAGTGATGTCAGAAGAATTGCTAATGATCTCAAAATGATGCGACCGTGATGTAGTAAGAATTGCTAATGAACTCAAAATGATGCTAACAGTAATGTAGTGATAGTTGCTAATAAACTCAGTGATGCTTATAGTAATGTAGTAAATGTTTCGAACAACCTCAAAGTGATGCTGACAGTCATGTAGTAAGAGTTGCTACGAACCTCAAAATAATGCAACAGTGATATCAGAAGAATTGCTAATGAACTCAAAATGATGCTAACAGTAATGGAATGAAAGTTTCGAATAACCTCAAAGTGATGCTGACAGTCATGTAGTAAGAGTTGCTACGAACTTCAAGATAATGCGACAGTGATGTAGTAAGAATTGCTAATAAACTCAAAATGATGCTAACAGTAATGTAGTGATAGTTGCTAATAAACTCAAAATGATGCTGAATGTAATGTAGTAAAAATTGCTATGACCCTTTAAATGATGCAACAATAACGTAGTAAGAGTTGCTACGAACCTCAAAATAATGTGACAGTGATGTCATAAGAATTGCTATTGATCTCAAAATGATGCGACCGTGATGTCGTAAGAATTGCTAATGAATTCAAAATGATGCTAACAGTAATGTACTGAAAGTTTCGAATAACCTCAAAGTGATGCTGACAGTCATGTAGTAAGTGTTGCTACGAACCTAAATATGTTGCGACAGTGATGTCGGAAGAATTGCTTCTAACCTCAAAATGATGCTAACAGTAATGTAGTGATAGTTGCTAATAAACTCAGTGACGCTTACAGTAATGTAGTAAGAGTTTCGAACAACCTCAAAGTGATGCTGACAGTCATGTAGTAAGTGTTTCAAACAACTTCAAAGTGATGCTGACAGTCATGTAGTAAGAATTGCTAATGAACTCAATTTAATGCTACAGTGATGTCGTAAGAATTGCAAATAAACTCAAAATGATGCGAACAGTAATGTAGTGATAGTTGCTAATAAACTCAAAGTGATGCTGAATGTAATGTAGTAAGAATGGCTACGAACCTCAAAATAATGCGACAGTAATGTAGTAAAAGTTGCTACGAACCTCAAAATATTGCGACAGTGATGTCGGAAGAATTGCCAATGAACTCAAAATGATGCTAACTGTAATGTAGTGATAGTTGTTAATCAACTCAGTGATGCTTCCAGTAATGTTGTAAGAGTTGCTATGAACCTTTAAATAATGCAAGAATAATGTAGTAAGAGTTGCTACGAACCTCAAAATATTGCAACAGTGACGTCAGAAGAATTGCTAAAGATCTCAAAATGATGCGACAGTGATGTCAGAAGAATTGACAATGATCTCAAATGATGCTAACAGTAATGGAGTGAAACTTTCGAATAACCTCAAAGTGATGCTGACAGTCATGTAGTAAGTGTTGCTACAAACCTCAAAATAATGCGACAGTGATGTCGGAAGAATTGCTAATGATCTCAAAATGATGCGACAGTGATGTAGTTAGAATTGCTAATGAACTCAAAATGATGCTAACAGTAATGGAGTGAAACTTTCGAATTACCTCAAAGTGATGCTGACAGTCATGTAGTAAGTGTTGCTACAAACCTCAAAATAATACGAAAGTAATGTAGTAAGAGTTGCTAATGAACTCAATTCAATGCTACAGTGATGTCGTGAGAATTGTTCATAAACTCAAAATGATGCGAACAGTAATGTAGTGATAGTTGCTAAGAAACTCAGTGATGCTTACAGTAATGTAGTAAGAGTTTCGAACAACCTCAAAGTGATGCTGACAGTCATTTAGTAAGAGTTGCTAATGAACTCAATTCAATGCTACAGTGATGTCGTGAGAATTGCTCATGAACTCAAAATGATGCTAACAGTAATGTAGTGATAGTTGCTAATAAACTCAAAGTGATGCTGACAGTAATGTAGTAAGAGTTGCAAGGAACCTTAAAATAATGCAACAATAATGTAGTAAGAGTTGCTAATGAACTCAATTCAATGCTACAGTGATGTCGTGAGAATTGTTCATAAACTCAAAATGATGCGAAAAGTAATGTAGTGATAGTTGCTAATCAACTCAGTTATGCTTACAGTAATGTAGTAAGTGTTTCGAACAACCTCAAAGTGATGCTGACAGTCATGTACTAAGAGTTGCTACGAACCTCAAAATAATGCGACAGTAATGTAGTAAAAGTTGCTACGAACCTCAAAATATTGCGACAGTGATGTCGGAAGAATTGCTAATGAACTCAAAATGATGCTAAAAGTAATGTAGTGATAGTTGCTAATCAAGTCAGTAATGCTTTCAGTAATGTAGTAAGTGTTTCGAAGAACCTCAAAGTGATGCTGACAGTCATGTAGTAAGAGTTGCTACGAACCTCAAAATACTGCGACAGTGATGTCAGAAGAATTGCTAAAGATCTCAAAATGATAAGACAGTGATGTCAGAAGAATTGCTAATGAACTCAAAATGATGCTCACAGTAATGTAGTGATAGTTGCTAATCAAGTCAGTGATGCTTCCAGTAATGTCGTAAGTGTTTCAAAAAACCTCAAAGCGATGCTGACAGTCATGTAGAAAGAGTTGCTACGAACCTCAATATAATGTGACAGTGATGTCTGAAGAATTGCTAAAGATCTCAAAATGATGCAACAGTGATGTTAGAATAATTGCTAATGATCTCAAAATGATGCTAACAGTAATGTAGTGATAGTTGCTCATCAAGTCAGTGATGCTTACAGTAATGTAGTAAATGTTTCGAACAACCTCAAAGTGATGCTGTCAGTCATGTAGTAAGTGTTGCTACGAACCTCAAACTATTGCGACAGTGATGTCGGAAGAATTGCTAATGAACTCAAAATGATGCTAACAGTAATGTAGTGATAGTTGCTAATTAACTCAGTGATGCTTACAGTAATGTAGTAAGTGTTTCAAACAACCTCAAAGTGATGCTGACAGTCATGTAGTAAGAGTTGCTACTAACCTCAATTTAATGCTACAGTGATGTCTATGAATTGCTAATAAACTCAAAATGAAGCGAACAGTAATGGAGTGATAGTTGCAAATAAACTCAAAATGATGCTAAAAGTAATGTAGTGATAGTTGCTAATCAACTCAGTAATGCTTACAGTAATGTAGTAAGAGTTTCGAACAACCTCAAAGTGATGCTGACAGTCATTTAGTAAGAGTTGCTAATGAACTCAATTCAATGCTACAGTGATGTCGTGAGAATTGCTCATGAACTCAAAATGAAGCTAACAGTAATGGAGTGATAGTTGCAAATAAACTCAAAATGATGCTAAAAGTAATGTAGTGACAGTTGCTAATCAACTCAGTAATGCTTACAGTAATGTAGTAAGAGTTTCGAACAACCTCAAAGTGATGCTGACAGTCATTTAGTAAGAGTTGCTAATGAACTCAATTCAATGCTACAGTGATGTCGTGAGAATTGCTCATGAACTCAAAATGATGCGAACAGTAATGTAGTGATAGTTGCTCATAAACTCAAAGTGATGCTGACAGTAATGTAATAAGAGTTGCTACGAACCTTAAAATAATGCAGCAATAATGTAGTAAGAGTTGCTAATGAACTCAATTCAATGCTACAGTGATGTCGTGAGAATTGCTCATAAACTCAAAATGATGCCAACAGTAATGTAGTGATAGTTGCTAATAAACTCAAAGTGATGCTGACAGTCATGTAGTAAGAGTTGCTACGAACCTCAAAATAATGTGACGGTGATGTCAAAAGAATTGCTAATGATCTCAAAATGATGCGACAGTGATTTAGTAAGAATTGCTAATGAAATCAAAATGATGCTAACAGTAATGGAGTGAAACTTACGAATAACCTCAAAGTGATGCTTACAGTCATGTAGTAAGTGTTGCTACGAACCTCAAAATAATGCGACAGTAATGTAGTAAAAGTTGCTACGAACCTCAATATATTGCGACAGTGATGTCGGAAGAATTGCTAATGAACTCAAGATGATGCTAACAGTAATGTAGTGATAGTTGCTCATCAAGTCAGTGATGCTTACAGTAATGGAGTGAACGTTTCGAATAACCTCAAAGTGATGCTGACAGTCATGTAGTAAGTGTTGCTACGAACCTCAAAATAATGCGACAGTTATGTAGTAAAAGTTGCTACGAACCTCAAAATATTGCGACAGTGATGTCGGAAGAATCGCTAATGAACTTAAAATGATGCTAACAGTAATGTAGTGATAGTTGCGAATCAAGTCAGTGATGCTTACAGTAATGTAGTAAGAGTTGCTACGAACCTCAAAATAATGCTACAGTAATGTAGTAAAAGTTGCTACGAACCTCAAAATATTACGACAGTGATGTCGGAAGAATTGCTAATGAACTCAAAATCATGCTAACAGTAATGTAGTGATAGTTGCTCATCAAGTCAGTGATGCTTCCAGTAATGTAGTAAGTGTTTCGAAAAACCTCAAAGTGATGCTGACAGTCATGTAGTAAGAGTTGCTACGAACCTCAATATAATGCGACAGTGATGTCTGAAGAATTGCTAAAGATCTCAAAATGATGCAACAGTGATGTTAGAAGAATTGCTAATGATCTCAAAATGATGCTAACAGTAATGTAGTGATAGTTGCTAATCAGGTCAGTGATGCTTACAGTAATGTAGTAAATGTTTCGAACAACCTCAAAGTGATGCTGTCAGTCATGTAGTAAGTGTTGCTACGAACCTCAAAATATTGCGACAGTGATGTCAGAAGAATTGCTAATGAACTCAAAATGATGCGAACAGTAATGTAGTGATAGTTGCTAATTAACTCAGTGATGCTTACAGTAATGTAGTAAGTGTTTCGAACAACCTAAAAGTGATGCTGTCAGTCATGTAGTAACAGTTGCTTCTAACCTCAAAATGATGCTAACAGTAATGTAGTGATAGTTGCTAATAAACTCAGTGATGCTTACAGTAATGTAGTAAGTGTTTCAAACAACCTCAAAGTGATGCTGACAGTCATGTAGTAAGAGTTGCTACTAACCTCAATTTAATGCTACAGTGATGTCTCTGAATTGCTAATAAACTCAAAATGATGCTAAAAGTAATGTAGTGATAGTTGCAAATAAACTCAAAATGATGCTAAAAGTAATGTAGTGATAGTTGCTAATCAACTCAGTAATGCATACAGTAATGTAGTAAGAGTTTCGAACAACCTCAAAGTGACGCTGACAGTCATGTGGTAAGTTTTGCTACGAACCTCAAAATATTGCGACAGTGATGTCGGAAGAATTGCTAATGAACTCAAAATGATGCTAACAGTAATGTAGTGATAGTTGCTAATATACTCAGTGATGCTTACAGTAATGTAGTAAGTGTTTCAAAATACCTCAAAGTGATGCTGACAGTCATGTAGTAAGAGTTGCTACTAACCTCAATTTAATGCTACAGTGATGTCTATGAATTGCTAATAAACTCAAAATGACGCTAACAGTAATGTAGTGATAGTTGCTAATACACTAAAAATGATGCTAAAAGTAATGTAGTGATAGTTGCTAATAAACTCAAAGTAATGCTGACAGTAATGTAGAAAGAGTTGCTACGAACCTTAAAATAATGCAACAATAATGTAGTAAGAGTTGCTACGAACCTCAAAATAATGTGACGGTGATGTCAGAAGAATTGCTAATGATCTCAAAATGATGCGACAGTGATTTAGTAAGAATTGCTAATGAAATCGAAATTATGCTAACAGTAATGCAGTGAACGTTTCGAATAACCTCAAAGTGATGCTGACAGTCATGTACAAAGAGTTGCTACGAACCTCAAAATAATGCGACAGTACTGTAGTAAAAGTTGCTACGAACCTCAAAATATTGCGACAGTGATGTCGGAAGAATTGCGAATGAACTCAAAATGATGCTAACAGTAATGTAGTGATAGTTGCTAATCAACTCAGTGATGCTTACAGTGATGTAGTAAGTGTTTCAAACAACCTCAAAGTGATGCTGACACTCATGTAGTAAGAGTTGCTACTAACCTCAATTTAATGCTACAGTGATGTCTATGAATTGCTAATCAACTCAAAATGACGCTAACAGTAATGTAGTGATAGTTGCTAATGAACTCAAAATGATGCTAAAAGTAATGTAGTGATCGTTGCTAATCAACTCAGTGATGCTTACAGTAATGTAGTAAGTGTTTCGAACAACCTCAAAGTGACGCTGACAGTCATGTAGTAAGAGTTGCTACGAACCTCAAAATAATGTGAAAGTGATGTCAGAAGAATTGCAAAAGATCTCAAAATGATGCGACAGTGATGTAGTAAGAATTGCTAATGAACTCAAAATGATGCTCACAGTAATGGAGTAAAAGCATCGAATAACCTCAAAGTGATGCTGACAGTCATGTAGTAAGAGTTGCTACAAACCTCAAAATAATGCGACAGTAATGTAGTAAAAGTTGCTACGAACCTCAAAACATTGCGACAGTGATTTCAGAAGAATTGCTAATGAACTCAAAATGATGCTAACAGTAATGTCGTGATAGTTGCTAATCAACTCAGTGATGCTTACAGTAATGTAGTAAGTGTTTCGAACAACCTCAAAGTGATGCTGATAGTCATATAGTAAGAGTTGCTACGAACCTCAAAATAATGCGACAGTGATGTCAGTAGAATTGCTAAAGATCTCAAAAAGATGCGACAGTGATTTAGTAAGAATTGCTCAACAACTCAAAATGATGCTAACAGTAATGTAGTGATAGTTGCTAATAAACTCAAAGTGATGCGGACAGTAATGTAGTAAGAGTTGCTATGAACCTTAAAATAATGCAACAGTAATGCAGTAAGAGTTGCTACGAACCTCAAAATATTGCGACAGTGATGTCGGAAGAATTGCTCATGATCTCAAAATGATGCGACAGGGATGTAGTAAGAATTGCTAATGAACTCAAAATGATGCTAACAGTAATGGAGTGAAACTTTCGATTAACCTCAAAGTGATGCTTACAGTCATGTAGTAAGTGTTGCTACGAACCTCAAAATAATGCGACAGTTATGTAGTAAAAGTTGCTACGAACCTCAAAATATTGCGACAGTGATTTCAGAAGAATTGCTAATGATCTCAAAATGATGCGACAGTGATGTCGGAAGAATTGCTAATGAACTTAAAATGATGCTAACAGTAATGTAGTGATAGTTGCTAATCAACTCAGTGATGCTTACAGTAATGTAGTTAGAGTTTCGAACAACCTCAAAGTGATGGTGACAGTCATTTAGTAACAGTTGCTATGAACCTCAAACTGATGCGACAGTGATGTCGGAAGAATTGCTAATGAACTTAAAATGATGCTAACAGTAATGTAGTGATAGTTGCTAATAAACTCAGTGATGCTTACAGTAATGTAGTTAGAGTTTCGAACAACCTCAAAGTGATGGTGACAGTCATTTAATAACAGTTGCTACGAACCTCAAAATAATGCGACAGTAATGTAGTAAGAGTTGCTACGAACCTCAAAATAATGCGACAGTGATGTCGGAAGAATTGCTAATGATCTCAAAATGATGCGACAGTGATGTAGTAAGAATTGCTAATGAACTCAAAAGGATGCTAACAGTAATGGAGTGAAACTTTCGAATAACCTCAAAGTGATGCTGACAGTCTTGTACAAAGGGTTGCTACGAACCTCAAAATAATGTGACAGTGATGTCGGAAGAATTGCTAATGAACTCAAAATGATGCTAACAGTAATGTAGTGATAATTGCTAATCAACTCAGTGATGCTTACAGTAATGTAGTGAGTGTTTCGAATAACCTCAAAGTGATGCTGACAGTCATGTAGTAAGAGTTGCTACGAACCTCAAAATAATGCGACAGTGATGTCGGAAGAATTGCTAATGATCTCAAAATGATGCGACAGTGATGTAGTAAGAATTGCTCATGAACTCAAAATGATGCTAACAGTAATGGAGTGAATGATTCGAATAACCTCAAAGTGATGCTGACAGTCATGTACTAAGAGTTGCTACGAACCTCAAAATATTGCGACAGTGATGTCAGAAGAATTGCTAATGAACTCAAGATGATGCAAACAGTAATGTAGTGATAGTTGCTAAGAAACTCAGTGATGCTTACAGTAATGTAGTAAGAGTTTCGAACAACCTCAAAGTGACGCTGAAAGTCATTTAGTAAGAGTTGCTCATGAACTCAATTTAATGCTACAGTGATGTCGTGAGAATTGCTCATGAACTCAAAATGATGCTAATAGTAATGTAGTGATAGTTGCTAATAAACTTATATGATGCTGACAGTAATGTAGTAAGAGTTGCTACGAACCTTAAAATAATGCAACAATAATGTAGTAAGAGTTGCTACGAACCTCAAAATATTGCGACAGTGATGTCGGAAAAAATGCTAATGATCTCAAAAATGATGTGAAAGTGATGTAGTAAGAATTGCTAATGAACTCAAAATGATGCTAACAGTAATGGAGTGAAAGTTTCGAATAACCTCAAAGTGATGCTGACAGTCATGTAGTAAGTGTTGCTACGAACCTCAAAATAATGCGACAGTAATGTAGTAAAAGTTGCTACGAACCTCAAAATATTGCGACAGTGATGTAGTAAGAATTGCTAATGAACTCAAAATGATGCTAACAGTAATGGAGTGAAAGTTTCGAATAACCTCAAAGTGATTCTGACAGTCATGTAGTAAGAGTTGCTACTAACCTCAATTTAATGCTACAGTGATGTCGTAAGTCTTGCTAATAAACTCAAAATGATGCGAACAGTAATGTAGTGAAAGTTTCCAATAAACTCAAAGTGATGCTGACAGTCATGTAATAAGAGTTGCTACGAACCTCAGAATAATGCGACAGTGATCTCGGAAGAATTGCGAATGATCTCAAAATGATGTGACAGTGATGTAGTAAGAATTGCTAATGAACTCAAAATGATGCTAACAGTAATGGAGTGAAAGTTTCGAATAACCTCAGAGTGATGCTGACAGTCATGAAGGAAGAGTTGCTACGAACCTCAAAATAATGCGACAGTTATTTCGTAAGAATTGCTAGTAAACTCTAAATGATGCTGACGGTAATGGAGGAAGAGTTGAAACTAACCTCAGAATAATGCTACAGTGATGTCGTAAGAATTGCTAATCATCTAAAAATGATGCGACAGTGATGTCGTAAGAATTGCTAATGAACTCAAAATGATGGTAACTGTAATGTAGTGAAAGTTGCCAATGAACTCAAATTGATGCTGACAGTAATGCAGTAGGAGTTGCTATGAACCTAAAAATAATGCAACATTAATGTAGTAAGAGTTTCTATGAACCTCAAAATAGTGCAAGAGTGATGTCAGAAGACTCGGTAATGATGTCAACATGATGCGACAGTGATGTCGTAAGAATTGCTAATGAACTCAAAATGATGCGACAGTGACGTAGTAAGAATTGTAATGAACTCAAAATGATGCTAACTGTAATGTAGTGAAAGTTTCGAATAACCTCAAAGTGATGCTGACAGTCATGTAGGAAGAGTTGCTACGAACCTCAAAATAATGCAACAGTGATGTAGTAAGAGTTACTACGAACTTCAAAATGATGTGACAGTGATGTAGTAAGAATTGCTTATGATTTGAAATGATGGGACAGTGATGTAGTAACAATTGCAAATGAACTCAAAATGATGCTAACAGTAATGTAGTGAATGTTTCGAATAACCTCAAAGTGATGCTGACAGTCATGTAGTCAGAGTTGCTACGAACCTCAAAATGATGCGACAGTGATTGAGTAAGAATTGCTAATGAACTCAAAATGATGCTAACAGTAATGGAGTGAAAGTTTCGAACAACCTCAAAGTGATGCTGACAGTCATGTAGTAAGAGTTGCAACGAACCTCAAAATGATGCGACAGTGATGGAGTAAGAATTGCTAATGAACTCAAAATAATGCTAACAGTAATGTAGTGAAAGTTGCCAATAAACTCAAAATGTACTGACAGTCATGGAGGAAGAGTTGCTACAAACCTTAAAATAATGCAACAGTAATGTAGTAAGAGTTACTACGAACTTCAAAATGATGTGACAGTGATGTAGTAAGAATTGCTTATGATCTGAAATGATGGGACAGTGATGTCGGAAGAATTGCAAATAAACTCAAAATGATGCGAACAGTAATGTAGTGAAAGTTTTGAATAACCTCAAAGTGATGCTGACAGTCATGTAGTAAGAGTTGCTACGAACCTCAAAATAATGCAACAGTGATGTCGGAAGAATTGCTAATGATCCAAAAAATGTGACAGTGATGTCGTAACAATTGCTAATGATCTCAAAATGATGCGACAATGATGTCATCAGAATTGCTAATGAACTCGAAATGATGCTAACAATAATTGAGTGAAAGTTTCAAATGACCTCAAAGTGATGCTTACAGTCATGTAGTAAGAGTTGCTACGAACCTCAAAATGATGCTAAAAGTAATGTAGTGAAAGTTGCGAGTTACCTAAAAATGATGCTGAGAATCATGTAGTAAGAGTTGAAACTCGAACAACAAACTGTCCTCTGATGGTTGGACAGGTTGGTTTGGTCCGTCCTCTCACTCATCATTAAAAGCCCTTAAAACTCATCATTCATCCATTCTGACACTCACGTCTGCAATGGGGAATCCCCAGCAGCCCGCGGCCCACATGTAGCAGTCTCGGCCAATCACGTGGGGCCTGCAGCGACACCGACCACCAAATGACTCGCAGGTTTCACTCTCAGCTCCAACCTCATGGCAGGCACAAGGCAGGGCGCCGTTGTTGAGTTTGGAGTTTGGAAACCTGAGGGGACACAGGAGGAGCTTCAGGGGGAGGGAAGGTGGATCAGAACCCTTCTAACAAGAGCGCTGAGGGGACACAGGAGGAGCTACAGGGGGAGGAAAGGTGGATCAGAACCCTTCGAACAAGAGCGCTGAGGGGACACAGGAGGAGCTACAGGGGAGGGAAGGTGGATCAGAACCGTTCGAACAAGAGCGCTGAGGGGACACAGGAGGAGCTACAGGGGGAGGGAAGGTGGATCAGAACCGTTCTAACAAGAGCGCTGAGGGGACACAGGAGGAGCTACAGGGGGAGGGAAGGTGGATCAGAACCCTTCTAACAAGAGCGCTGAGGGGACACAGGTGGAGCTACAGGGGGAGGGAAGGTGGATCAGAACCCTTCGAACAAGAGCGCTGAGGGGACACAGGAGGAGCTACAGGGGAGGGAAGGTGGATCAGAACCGTTCGAACAAGAGCGCTGAGGGGACACAGGAGGAGCTACAGGGGGAGGGAAGGTGGATCAGAACCCTTCTAACAAGAGCGCTGAGGGGACACAGGAGGAGCTACAGGGGGAGGGAAGGTGGATCAGAACCCTTCTAACAAGAGCGCTGAGGGGACACAGGTGGAGCTACAGGGGGAGGGAAGGTGGATCAGAACCGTTCTAACAAGAGCGCTGAGGGGACACAGGAGGAGCTACAGGGGGAGGGAAGGTGGATCAGAACCCTTCTAACAAGAGCGCTGAGGGGACACAGGAGGAGCTACAGGGGGAGGGAAGGTGGATCAGAACCCTTCTAACAAGAGCGCTGTCCCACTAATGTTCCTCACCAGAATCCATCTGTCAGGGGGGAACCGTCCATGGGTGCTGATGCAGCGGACTGAAGGTTCAACGTAGTCCATGCTGAACTGGTCTTTAGGCACCAGGTGGACTTTGTGCTAAAAACAGCAGAAAAAAAAGACAAAAAGGGGAGAATTTCAACAAAAGTATGCACATGAGCTGAAGATCAAAATACAAAAAGTAAATCAAGGGTTTTTTTTTCAAATAATTGCCAGCTATTTAGCTAAGAGAAGGACAAATGTCAATCAAGATGTCAGAATGGAACGATCCCACTGGCTTCTGGTCAAGGGAACCATGGAGATGCTAACTTCCTGTTGGACTATCAGGGTGTCTCATCCCTGACATGCTAACTTCCTGTTGGACGATCAGGGTGTCTCATCCCTGACATGCTAACTTCCTGTTGGACGATAAGCGCGTCTCATCCCTGACATGCTAACTTCCTGTTGGACGATAAGCGTGTCTCATCCCTTACATGCTGACCTCCTGTTGGACGATAAGCGTGTCTCATCCCTGACATGCTAACTTCCTGTTGGACGATAAGCGTGTCTCATCCCTGACATGCTAACTTCCTGTTGGACGATGAGGGTGTCTCATCCCTGACATGCTAACTTCCTGTTGGACGATAAGCGTGTCTCATCCCTGACATGCTAACTTCCTGTTGGACGATAAGCATGTCTCATCCCTGACATGCTAACTTCCTGTTGGACGATGAGGGTGTCTCATCCCTGACATGCTAACTTCCTGTTGGACGATGAGCGTGTCTCATCCCTGACATGCTAACTTCCTGTTGGACGATGAGGGTGTCTCATCCCTGACATGCTAACTTCCTTTTGGACTATCAGGGTGTCTCATCCCTGACATGCTAACTTCCTGTTGGACTATAAAGCCTGATTAAAGCCTGATTTATGCTTCTGTGTCGAGTAGTATTCGTACCTACGCCGTCGACGCAGACCGTAAGCCGTAGCCTGAGACGCGCCTCCAAAAAATCCTGTTTACGCGTCGCGTCGACGCGTGGTGACGTCAACGTCGAGGACTGCGATTGGTCCGCTCAGAACGTTATTTCCGGTTCAGTCGCAGCACAACCCCGCCATTTTCAAAGTTTCTGTGGTGAAGGCTCCAAGAAAAAATGGACCAAGCTGAAGAAAGGATTATCGAGGAGGTGCTCAAGTACGACCACCTCTACAACGCCTCTTCGCGGCACTACAGAGACTGACAAATGGCCAACAATTGTTGTCTGTGACCGGAAGAAAACCAAGGAATCCGACAAGAGCCCGTCAACAATACAAAGACAAAGCCACACCCCCTAGTGGCTTGGCGGTGAATTGCAGAGCAACGCGTTCCCTCGACGCAGAATAAACCAGGCTTTCCAGTCTCACCTGTTTTACGCCCCCGTGCCAGATAAGGACCCCCATCGGGCTGTGCCACTCTGGAGGGAGCGCGTCTCACAGTCAGTCAGCGGAACCATGCGGATCCGGGCCGGAGCTGTGGGAAGGAGCGCCAATTGTATCGGGTTGTTGTTTTCTGGACTGCAGCAGAACAGGAGCAGCCGGGACTGGAATGTAGAAGTAGGTAATCTTGAAGTTGACTAAGTTATGGTGAACGATATTGTGGTTCAACACTTTAATGAGCTTTAAGGCAAACATATTTCATGAGGAAACAACGCCGGAATTGGACGGATTTCAGCGGCACACAACAACGTATCCGATACACCTCATTGGAAACCTGGTGGTCTAAGACTAAGAAACACCAGTCACCATGAAGAAAGGAACTTTTAGCTGAGTACTCATGTTCTTTTCTGCAGGTTGAATGTGGCATTTGTTGGACAGAAGCGTCTCATCTCAACAAAAGCACCTCTTCAGTGCTGAGGCATGATGGGGCCAGGCATGAGAATGAAGTCCCAGATCCACCAGGATGAACTCAGGTATACAGCCACTCTCCAACTGACTCACAGTTGCTTCATTGATCATTAATTCCTATTCATTTCTTCTCTCCTTCATCTTTAACCATCCAGCTTCCAGGAAGCAGATGCTGGATGAGGCTCTGCTGAATTTGATCCTGAAGGACTGCCAGCCCCTCAGCACTGTTGAGAGGGAAGGGTTCAGGGAACTGGTTCAGGTCCTTGAGCCTCATATGTTTGCCAACCAGAAAGGTTTGTGTGGAAATGATCTAAAGCAGTCGTTGATATCTCCAGTTTATTTCATCTTGAATTTCAATGTATTGATTTACTCTGGGTGTCATTTTCAGACCATCAAACAAACGGTGGCTAAAAAGTACCAGGAGGAACGGGAAGGAGTGAAAAAGGAAGTCCAGCTGCCATGTGGACATCTGTGGACATGGAGGCTCCCTTTGCTCTGACCTGTCACTGCATTAGTGAGAATGATTGTGTTGGGAGTGCAAGACTTTCCACAAAGTCACCCTGCATCATTTTGAGGTTCGTAGCAACTCTCACTACATCACTTTAGCATCATTTCTTTGGTTAGTAGCAATTCTTATGACATCACTGTAGCATCGTTTTGAGGTTTTTAGCAACTCTCACTACATCACTTTCAACATCATTTTGAGGTTTTAAGCAACTCTCAATACATCACTGTAGTTTCATTATGAGCTTCATCGCAATTATCGCATCACTGTCGCATCATTTTTAGGATAGTAGCAACTCTCACAACATTGCTGTAGCATCATTTTGAGATTCGTAGCAAGTCTCACTACATCACTGTAGCATCATTTCTTCGGTTAATAGAAACTCTCATTACATCACTGTTGCAACATTTTGAGGTTCGTCGCAACTCTCACTATATCACTGTAGCATAATTTCTTAGGTTTGTAGCAACTCTCATTACATCACTTTAGCATCATTTTGAGGATCGTAGCAACTCTCACTACATCACTGTAGCATCATTTTGAGATTCGTAGCAACTCCCATGACATCACTGTAGCATCATTTTGAGGTTTGTAGCAACTCTCATTACATCACTTTAGCATCATTTTGAGGATCGTAGCAACTCTCACTACATCACTGTAGCATCATTTTGAGGTTTGTAGCAACTCTCACTACATTACTGGAAGCATCAGTTTGAGCATCGTAGCAACTCTGCCTACATCACTGTAGCATCATTTCTTCGGTTAGAAGCAACTCTCATGACATCACTTTAGCATGATTTTGAAATTACTATCAACTCTCACCACATCACTGTCAGTATAATTTCTTAGGTTAGTATCAACTCTCATGACATCACTGTAGCATCATTTTGAGGATTGTAGCAACTCTCACCACATCACTGTAGCATCATTTTGAGGATCGTAGCAACTCTCAATACATCATTGTCGCATCATTTTGAGGATAGTCGCAACTCTCACGACATTACTGTAGCATCATTTTGAGATTCGTAGCAACTCTCATTACATCACTGTAGCATAATTTTGAGGATAGTCGCAACTCTCACCACATCACTGTAGCATCATTTCTTAGGTAAGTAGCAACTCTCATTACATCACTTTAGCGTGATTTTGAGATTAGTATCAACTCTCACTACATCACTGCCACCTCATTTTGAGGATCGGAGCAGCTCTCATTACATCACTGTCGCATCATTTTGAGATTAGTAGCAACTCTCAATACATCACTGTCGCATCATTTTTAGGATTGTAGCAATTCTCACGTCATTACTGTAGCATCATTTTGAGATTCGTAGCAACTCTCACTACATCACTGTAGCATCATTTCTTCGGTTAGGAGCAACTCTCATTACATCACTGTCGCATCATTTTGAGATTCGTAGCAACTCTCATTACATCACTGTAGCATCATTTTGAGGTTCGTAGCAACTCTCACCACATCACTGTAGCATCATTTCTTAGGTATGTAGCAACTTTCATTACATCACTTTAGCATGATTTTGAAATTACTATCAACTCTCACCACATCAGTCGCACCATTTTGGCATTCGTAGCAACTCTCATTTCATCACTGTAGCATCATTTCTTAGGTCAGTAGCAACTCCCATGACATCACTGTAGCATCATTTTGAGGTTTGTAGCAACTCTTACAGCATTACTGGAAGCATCAGTTTGAGCATCGTAGCAACTCTGCCTACATCACTGTAGCATCATTTCTTAGGTAAATAGCAACTCTCATTACATCACTTTCGCATGATTTTGAAATTACTATCAACTCTCACCACATCACGGTAGCATCATTTCTTAGGTAAATAGCAACCCTCATTACATAATTGTAGCATCATTTTGCGGTTCGTAGCAAACGTCACTACATCACTGTAGCATCATTTCTTAGGGAAGTAGCAACTCTCATTACACCGCTTTAGCATTATTTTGAAATTACTATCAACTCTCACTGCATCACTGTAGCATCACTTCTTAGATTTGTAGCAACTCTCATTACATCACTTTAGCATCATTTTGAGATTAGTATCAACTCTCACTACATCACTGTCAGCATCATTTTGAGATTAGTTTCAGCTCTCACTACATCATTGCCAACTCATTTTGAGGATCGTAGCAACTCTCACCACATCACTTTCGCATCATTTTGAGGATCGTAGCAACTCTCACTACTTCACTGTCGCATCATTTTGAGGATAGTCGCAACTCTCGCGACATTACTGCAGCATCATTTTGAGATTCGTAGGAACTCTCATTACATCACTGTAGCATCATTTTGAGGTTCGTAGCAACTCTCACCACATCACTGTAACATCATTTCTTAGGTAAGTAGCAACTCTCATTACATCACTGTAGCATCATTTTGAAGTTCGTAGCAACTCTCACCACATCACTGTCGCATCATTTCTCAGGTAAGTAGCAACTCTCATTACATCAATTTAGCATGATTTTGAAATTACTATCAACTCTCAGCACATGTCTGTAGCATAATTTCATAGGTTTGTAGCAACTCTCATTACATCACTCTAGCATCATTTGGTCATTTGTAGCAACTCTCATTACATCACTGTAGCATCATTTCTTCGGTTTGTAGCCACTCTCATTACATCACTTAAGCATCATTTGGACATTTGTAGCAACTCTCACTACATCACTGTCGCATCATTTCTTAGGTTAGTAGCAACTCTCACTACATCACTGTCGCATCATTTCTTAGGTTCGTAGCAACTCTCACCACATCACTGTAGCATCATTTTGAGGATCGTAGCAACTCTCACCACATCACTGGAGCATCATTTTGAGGATCGTAGCAACTCTCAATACATCATTGTCGCATCATTTTGAGGATAGTCGCAACTCTCACGACATTACTGTAGCATCATTTCTTAGGTTTGTAGCAAATCTCGTTACATCACTCTAGCATCATTTCTGAGGTTAGTAGCAACTCCCATGACATCACTGTAGCATCATTTTGAGGTTTGTAGCAACTCTCACTACATTACTGGAAGCATCAGTTTGAGCATCGTACCAACTCTGCCTACATCACTGCAGCATCATTTCTTCGGTTAGAAGCAACTCTCATGACATCACTTTAGCATGATTTTGAAATTACTATATACTCTCACCACAACACTGTCAGTATAATTTCTTAGGTTAGTAGCAACTTTCATAACATCACTGTAGCATCATTTTGAGGATCGTAGCAACTCTCACCACATCACTGTAGCATCATTTTGAGGATAGTCGCAACTCTCACGACATTACTGTAGCATCATTTCTTAGGTTTGTAGCAAATCTCGTTACATCACTCTAGCATCATTTTGAGATTCGTAGCAACTCTCATTATATCACTGTAGCATCATTTTGCGGTTTGTAGCAAATCTCACTACATTACTGGAAGCATCAGTTTGAGCATCGTAGCAACTCTGCCTACATCACTGTAGCATCATTTCTTCGGTTAGAAGCAACTCTCATGACATCACTTTAGCATGATTTTGAAATTACTATCAACTCTCACCACATCACTGTCAGTATAATTTCTTAGGTTAGTATCAACTCTCATGACATCACTGTAGCATCATTTTGAGGATTGTAGCAACTCTCACCACATCACTGTAGCATCATTTTGAGGATCGTAGCAACTCTCAATACATCATTGTCGCATCATTTTGAGGATAGTCGCAACTCTCACGACATTACTGTAGCATCATTTTGAGATTCGTAGCAACTCTCATTACATCACTGTAGCATAATTTTGAGGATAGTCGCAACTCTCACCACATCACTGTAGCATCATTTCTTAGGTAAGTAGCAACTCTCATTACATCACTTTAGCGTGATTTTGAGATTAGTATCAACTCTCACTACATCACTGCCACCTCATTTTGAGGATCGGAGCAGCTCTCATTACATCACTGTCGCATCATTTTGAGATTAGTAGCAACTCTCAATACATCACTGTCGCATCATTTTTAGGATTGTAGCAATTCTCACGTCATTACTGTAGCATCATTTTGAGATTCGTAGCAACTCTCACTACATCACTGTAGCATCATTTCTTCGGTTAGGAGCAACTCTCATTACATCACTGTCGCATCATTTTGAGATTCGTAGCAACTCTCATTACATCACTGTAGCATCATTTTGAGGTTCGTAGCAACTCTCACCACATCACTGTAGCATCATTTCTTAGGTATGTAGCAACTTTCATTACATCACTTTAGCATGATTTTGAAATTACTATCAACTCTCACCACATCAGTCGCACCATTTTGGCATTCGTAGCAACTCTCATTTCATCACTGTAGCATCATTTCTTAGGTCAGTAGCAACTCCCATGACATCACTGTAGCATCATTTTGAGGTTTGTAGCAACTCTTACAGCATTACTGGAAGCATCAGTTTGAGCATCGTAGCAACTCTGCCTACATCACTGTAGCATCATTTCTTAGGTAAATAGCAACTCTCATTACATCACTTTCGCATGATTTTGAAATTACTATCAACTCTCACCACATCACGGTAGCATCATTTCTTAGGTAAATAGCAACCCTCATTACATAATTGTAGCATCATTTTGCGGTTCGTAGCAAACGTCACTACATCACTGTAGCATCATTTCTTAGGGAAGTAGCAACTCTCATTACACCGCTTTAGCATTATTTTGAAATTACTATCAACTCTCACTGCATCACTGTAGCATCACTTCTTAGATTTGTAGCAACTCTCATTACATCACTTTAGCATCATTTTGAGATTAGTATCAACTCTCACTACATCACTGTCAGCATCATTTTGAGATTAGTTTCAGCTCTCACTACATCATTGCCAACTCATTTTGAGGATCGTAGCAACTCTCACCACATCACTTTCGCATCATTTTGAGGATCGTAGCAACTCTCACTACTTCACTGTCGCATCATTTTGAGGATAGTCGCAACTCTCGCGACATTACTGCAGCATCATTTTGAGATTCGTAGGAACTCTCATTACATCACTGTAGCATCATTTTGAGGTTCGTAGCAACTCTCACCACATCACTGTAACATCATTTCTTAGGTAAGTAGCAACTCTCATTACATCACTGTAGCATCATTTTGAAGTTCGTAGCAACTCTCACCACATCACTGTCGCATCATTTCTCAGGTAAGTAGCAACTCTCATTACATCAATTTAGCATGATTTTGAAATTACTATCAACTCTCAGCACATGTCTGTAGCATAATTTCATAGGTTTGTAGCAACTCTCATTACATCACTCTAGCATCATTTGGTCATTTGTAGCAACTCTCATTACATCACTGTAGCATCATTTCTTCGGTTTGTAGCCACTCTCATTACATCACTTAAGCATCATTTGGACATTTGTAGCAACTCTCACTACATCACTGTCGCATCATTTCTTAGGTTAGTAGCAACTCTCACTACATCACTGTCGCATCATTTCTTAGGTTCGTAGCAACTCTCACCACATCACTGTAGCATCATTTTGAGGATCGTAGCAACTCTCACCACATCACTGGAGCATCATTTTGAGGATCGTAGCAACTCTCAATACATCATTGTCGCATCATTTTGAGGATAGTCGCAACTCTCACGACATTACTGTAGCATCATTTCTTAGGTTTGTAGCAAATCTCGTTACATCACTCTAGCATCATTTCTGAGGTTAGTAGCAACTCCCATGACATCACTGTAGCATCATTTTGAGGTTTGTAGCAACTCTCACTACATTACTGGAAGCATCAGTTTGAGCATCGTACCAACTCTGCCTACATCACTGCAGCATCATTTCTTCGGTTAGAAGCAACTCTCATGACATCACTTTAGCATGATTTTGAAATTACTATATACTCTCACCACAACACTGTCAGTATAATTTCTTAGGTTAGTAGCAACTTTCATAACATCACTGTAGCATCATTTTGAGGATCGTAGCAACTCTCACCACATCACTGTAGCATCATTTTGAGGATAGTCGCAACTCTCACGACATTACTGTAGCATCATTTCTTAGGTTTGTAGCAAATCTCGTTACATCACTCTAGCATCATTTTGAGATTCGTAGCAACTCTCATTATATCACTGTAGCATCATTTTGCGGTTTGTAGCAAATCTCACTACATCACTGTAGCATCATTTTGAGGATCGTAGCAACTCTCAATACATCATTGTCGCATCATTTTGAGGATAGTCGTAACTCTCACGACATTACTGTAGCATCATTTCTTAGGTTTGTAGCAAATCTCGTTACATCACTGTAGCATCATTTTACGGTTCGTGGCAAACCTCACTACATTATTGTAGCATCATTTCTTAGGGAAGTATCAACTGTCATTACACCGCTTTAGCTTTATTTTGAAATTACTATCAACTCTCACCACAACACTGTCAGTATAATTTCTTAGGTTAGTAGCAGCTGTCATAACATCACTGTAGCATCATTTTGAGGATCGTAGCAACTCTCACCACATCACTGTCGCATCATTTTGAAGATCGTAGCAACTCTCACTATATCACTGTTGCATCATTTTGAGGATAGTCGCAACTCTCGCGAAATTACTGTAGCATCATTTCTCAGGTAAGTAGCAACTCTCATTTCATCACTGTAGCATCATTTTGAGGTTCGTAGCAACTCTCACCACATCACTGTCGCATCATTTCTTAGGGAAGTAGCAACTCTCATTACATCACTTTAGCATGATTTTGAAAGTACTATCAACTCTCACCACATCACTGTAGCATCACTTCTTAGGTTTGTAGCAACTCTCATTACATCACTTAAGCATCATTTTGAGGATCGGAGCAACTCTCACGACATCACTGTCGCATCATTTTGAGGATAGTCGCAACTCTCACGACATTACTGTTGCATCATTTTGAGATTCGTAACAACTCTCATTACTCATTGTAGCATCATTTTGAGGATCGTAGCAACTCTCACTACATCACTGTCGCATCTTTTTGAGGGAAGTAGCAACTCTCATTTCATCACTGTAGCATCATTTTGAGGATAGTCGCAACTCTCGCGAAATTACTGAAGCATCATTTTGAGGTTCGTAGCAACTCTCACCACATCACTGTAGCATCATTTCTTAGGTAAGTAGCAACTCTCATTACATCACTGTAGCATCATTTTGAGGTTCGTAGCAACTCTCATCACATCACTGTAGTATCATTTTGAGGTTCGTAGCAACTCTCACCACATCACTGTCGCATCATTTCTGAGGTAAGTAGCAACTCTCATTACATCACTTTAGCATGATTTTGAAATTACTATCAACTCTCAGCACATGACTGTCGCATCATTTCTTAGGTTTTTAGCAACTCTCATTACATCACTCTAGCATCATTTGGACATTTGTAGCAACTCTCATTACATCACTGTAGCATCATTTTGCGGTTCGTAGCAACTCTCACTACACCACTTTAGCATTATTTTAAATTAGTATCAACTCTCACCACATCACTGTAGCATCACTTCTTAGGTTTGTCGCAACTCTCATTACATCACTTAACATCATTTAGAGGATCGTAGCAACTCTCACTACACCACTTTAGCATTATTTTGAAATTAGTATCAACTCTCACCACATCACTGTAGCATCACTTCTTAGGTTTGTCGCAACTCTCATTACATCACTTTAACATCATTTTGAGGATCGTAGCAACTCTCACTACATCACTGTCGCATCATTTTGAGGATAGTCGAAACTCTCACGACATTACTGTAGCATCATTTTGAGATTCGTAGCAACTCTCATTCCATCACTGTAGCATCATTTTGAGGATCGTAGCAACTCTCACTACATCACTTTAGTATCATTTTGAGGACAGTCGCAATTCTCACGACATAACTGTAGCATCATTTTGAGATTTGTAGCAACTCTCATTACATCACTGTAGCATCATTTTGAGGATCGTAGCAACTCTCACTACATCACTTTAGCATGATTTTGAAATTACTATCAACACTCACCACATCACTGTGGCATAACTTCTTAGGTTAGTAGCAACTCTCATTACATCACTGTAGCATCATTTTGAGATTCGTAACAACTCTCACCACATCACTGTAGCATCATTTCTTTGGTTAGTAGATATTCTTATGACATCACTTTCAGCATCATTTTGAGGTTCGTAGCAACTCTCACGACGTTACTGTAAGCATCGTTTTGAGCATCGTCGCAACTCTCACTACATCACTGTAACCATCATTTTGAGATTAGTCGCAACTCTCACTACATCACGGTCGCATCATTTCTTAGGTTAGTAGCAACTCTCACCACATCACTGTAGCATCATTTCTTAGGTAAATAGCAACCCTCATTACATCACTGTAGCATAATTTTGCGGTTCGTAGCAACTCTCACTACATCACTGTAGCATCATTTCTTAGGAAAGTATCAACTCTCATTACACCGCTTTAGCTTTATTTTGAAATTACTATCAACTCTCACTGCATCACTGTAGCATCATTTCTTAGGTTAGTAGCAACTCCCATGACATCACTGTAGCATTATTTTGAGGTTTGTAGCAACTCTCACTACAATACTGGAAGCATCATTTTGACATTTTTAGCAACTCTCACCACAACACTGTCAGTATAATTTCTTAGGTTAGTAGCAACTGTCATAACATCACTGTAGCATCATTTTGAGGATTGTAGCAACTCTCACCACATCACTGTATTATCATTTTGAGGATCGTAGCAACTCTCAATACATCATTGTCGCATCATTTTGAGGATAGTCGCAACTCTCACGACATTACTGTAGCATCATTTCTTAGGTTTGTAGCATATCTCATTACATCACTCTAGCATCATTTTGAGATTCGTAGCAACTCTCATTACATCACTGTTTCATCATTTTGAGGTTCGTAGCAACTCTCACCACATCACTGTAGCATCATTTCTTCGGTTAGTAGCAACTCTCGTTACACCGCTTTAGCATTATTTTGAAATTACTATCAACTCTCACCACATCACTGTAGCATCACTTCTTAGGTTTGTAGCTACTCTCATTACATCACTTTAGCATCATTTTGAGATTAGTATCAATTGTCACTACATCACTGCCACCTCATTTTGAGGATCGTAGCAGCTCTCACCACATCACTGTAGCATCATTTTGAGAATTGTAGCAACTCTCACTACATCACTGTCGTATCATTTTGAGGATAGTCGCAACTCTCGCGACATTACTGTAGCATCATTTTGAGATTCGTGGCAACTCTCATTACATCACTGGAGCATAATTTTGAGGTTCGTAGCAACTATCACCACATCACTGTAGCATCATTTCTTAGGTAAGAGGCAACTCTCATTACATAACTGTTGCATCATTTTGAGGTTCGTAGAAACTCTCACCACATCACTGTACCATCATTTCTAAGGTAAGTAGCAACTCTCATTACATCACTTTAGCATGATTTTGAAATGACTATCAACTCTCACCACATTACTGTAGCATCATTTTGAGGTTCGTAGCAACTCTCACCACATCACTGTACCATCATTTCTAAGGTAAGCAGTAACTCTCATTACATCACTTTAGCATGATTTTTAAATTACTATCAACTCTCACCACATCACTGTAGCATCATTTCTTAGGTTTTTAGCAACTCTCATTACATCACTCTAGCATCATTTGGACATTTTTAGCAACTCTCATTACATCACTGTAGCATCATTTCTTAGGTTTGTAGCAACTCTCATTACATCACTCTAGCATCATTTGGACATTTGTAGCAACTCTCATTACATCTCTGTAGCATCATTTTGAGGTTCGTAGCAACTCTCACCACATCACTGTAACATCATTTCTTAGGTAAGTAGCAACTCTCATTACATCACTGTAGCATCATTTTGAGGATCGTAGCAACTCTCACTTCATCACTTTAGCATGATTTTGAAATTACTATCAACACTCACCACATCACTGTGGCATAACTTCTTAGGTTAGTAGCAACTCTCATTACATCACTGTAGCATCATTTTGAGATTCGTAACAACTCTCACCACATCACTGTAGCATCATTTTGAAGTTCGTAGCAACTCTCACCACATCACTGTAGCATCATTTCTTTGGTTAGTAGATATTCTTATGACATCACTTTCAGCATCATTTTGAGGTTCGTAGCAACTCTCACGACGTTACTGTAAGCATCGTTTTGAGCATCGTCGCAACTCTCACTACATCACTGTAACCATCATTTTGAGATTAGTCGCAACTCTCACTACATCACGGTCGCATCATTTCTTAGGTTAGTAGCAACTCTCACCACATCACTGTAGCATCATTTCTTAGGTAAATAGCAACCCTCATTACATCACTGTAGCATAATTTTGCGGTTCGTAGCAACTCTCACTACATCACTGTAGCATCATTTCTTAGGAAAGTATCAACTCTCATTACATCACTTTAGCTTTATTTTGAAATTACTATCAACTCTCACTGCATCACTGTAGCATCATTTCTTAGGTTAGTAGCAACTCCCATGACATCACTGTAGCATTATTTTGAGGTTTGTAGCAACTCTCACTACAATACTGGAAGCATCATTTTGACATTTTTAGCAACTCTCATTTCATCACTGTAGCATCATTTCTTAGGTTAGTAGCAACTCCCATGACATCACTGAAGCATCATTTTGAGGTTTGTAGCAACTCTCACTACATTACTGGAAGCATCATTTTGATATTCGTAGCAACTCTCATTACATCACTGTTGCATCATTTTGAGGATCGTAGCAACTCTCATGACATCACTTTAGCATGATTTTGAAATTACTATCAACTCTCACCACAACACTGTCAGTATAATTTCTTAGGTTAGTAGCAACTGTCATAACATCACTGTAGCATCATTTTGAGGATTGTAGCAACTCTCACCACATCACTGTATTATCATTTTGAGGATCGTAGCAACTCTCAATACATCATTGTCGCATCATTTTGAGGATAGTCGCAACTCTCACGACATTACTGTAGCATCATTTCTTAGGTTTGTAGCATATCTCATTACATCACTCTAGCATCATTTTGAGATTCGTAGCAACTCTCATTACATCACTGTTGCATCATTTTGAGGTTCGTAGCAACTCTCACCACATCACTGTAGCATCATTTCTTCGGTTAGTAGCAACTCTCGTTACACCGCTTTAGCATTATTTTGAAATTACTATCAACTCTCACCACATCACTGTAGCATCACTTCTTAGGTTTGTAGCTACTCTCATTACATCACTTTAGCATCATTTTGAGATTAGTATCAATTGTCACTACATCACTGCCACCTCATTTTGAGGATCGTAGCAGCTCTCACCACATCACTGTAGCATCATTTTGAGAATCGTAGCAACTCTCACTACATCACTGTCGTATCATTTTGAGGATAGTCGCAACTCTCGCGACATTACTGTAGCATCATTTTGAGATTCGTGGCAACTCTCATTACATCACTGGAGCATAATTTTGAGGTTCGTAGCAACTATCACCACATCACTGTAGCATCATTTCTTAGGTAAGAGGCAACTCTCATTACATAACTGTTGCATCATTTTGAGGTTCGTAGAAACTCTCACCACATCACTGTACCATCATTTCTAAGGTAAGTAGCAACTCTCATTACATCACTTTAGCATGATTTTGAAATGACTATCAACTCTCACCACATTACTGTAGCATCATTTTGAGGTTCGTAGCAACTCTCACCTCATCACTGTACCATCATTTCTAAGGTAAGCAGTAACTCTCATTACATCACTTTAGCATGATTTTTAAATTACTATCAACTCTCACCACATCACTGTAGCATCATTTCTTAGGTTTTTAGCAACTCTCATTACATCACTCTAGCATCATTTGGACATTTTTAGCAACTCTCATTACATCACTGTAGCATCATTTCTTAGGTTTGTAGCAACTCTCATTACATCACTCTAGCATCATTTGGACATTTGTAGCAACTCTCATTACATCTCTGTAGCATCATTTTGAGGTTCGTAGCAACTCTCACCACATCACTGTAACATCATTTCTTAGGTAAGTAGCAACTCTCATTACATCACTGTAGCATCATTTTGCAGTTCGTAGCAACTCTCACTTCACCACTTTAGCATTATTTTGAAATTAGTATCAACTCTCACCACATCACTGTAGCATCACTTCTTAGGTTATTCGCAACTCTCATTACATCACTTTAGCATCATTTTGAGGATCGTAGCAACTCTCACTACATCACTGTTGCATCATTTTGACATTTGTAGCAACTCTCATTATATCACTGTAGCATCATTTCTTAGGTTAGTAGCAACTCCCATGACATCACTGTAGCATCATTTTGAGGTTTGTAGCAACTCTCACGACATTTCTGGAAGTATCAGTTTGAGGTTCGTAGCAAATCTCACCACATCACTGTAGCATCATTTGTTTGGTTAGAAGCAACTCTCATGACATCACTTTAGCATGATTTTGAAATGACTATCAACTGTCACCACAACACTGTCAGCATAATTTCTTAGGTTAGTAGCAACTGTCATAACATCACTGTAGCATCATTTTGAGGATCGTAGCAACTCTCACCACATCACTGTAGCATCATTTATTAGGTATATAGCAACTCTCATTACATCACTTTAGCGTGATTTTGAAATTACTATCAACTCTCACCACATCACTGTCGCATTAAATTGAGGTTAGTAGCAACTCTTACTACACCACTGTCACATCATTTTGAGATCATTAGCAATTCTTCCGACATCACTGTCGCATTATTTTGAGGTTCGTAGCAACTCTTACTACGTGACTGTCAGCATCACTTTGAGGTTATTCGAAACACTGACAACATTACTGTAAGCATCATTGAGTTTATTACCAACTTTCACTACATTACTTTTAGCATCATTTTGCGTTCATTAGCAATTCTTACGACATCACTGTCCCATCAGTTTGAGATCATTACCAATTCTTCTGACATCACTGTCGCATTATTTTGATGTTCGTAGCAACTTTTAAATAAATTGCCTTGCCTTTTACTACATTACCGTTGCATTATTTAAAGGTTCGTAGCAACTCGTACTACATTACTGTCAGCATCACTTTGAGTTTATTCGAAACTATCACTACATTACAGTTAGCATCATTTTGAGTTTATTAGCAATTCTTCCAACATCACTGTCGCAATATTTTGAGATTCGTAGCAACTTTTACTACATCACTTTCGAATTTTTTTTGAGGTGCGCAGCAACTCTTACTATATGACTGACAGTATCACTTTGAGGTTATTCGAAATGTTCACTCCATTACTGTTAGCATCATTTTGAGTTCATTAGCAATTCTTACTAAATCACTGTCGCATCATTTTGAGATCGTTAGCAATTCTTCCGACATCACTGTCGCATTATTTTGAGGTTCGTAGAAACCCTTACTACATGACTGTCAGCATCACTTTGAGGTTGTTCGAAACACTTAGTACATTACTGTAAGCATCACTGAGTTGATTAGCAACTATCACTACATTACTGTTAGCATCATTTTAAGGTTAGTAGCAACTCTTACTACATGACTGACAGCATCATTTTTAATTGACTCGCAAATCAAACCACATGACTGTCAGCATCACTTTGAGGTTATTCGAAACTTTCACTCCATTACTGTTAGCATAATTTTGAGTTCATTAGCAATTATTACTACATCACTGTCGCATCATTTTGAGATCATTAGCAATTCTTCCGACATCACTTTCACATTTTTTTTGAGGTTCGTAGCAACTCTTACTACATTACTGTCAGCATCACTTTGAGTTTATTAGCAACTATCACTACATTACTGTTAGCATTATTTTGAGGTTCGTAGCAACTCTTACTACATGACTGTCAGCATCACTTTGAGGTTGTTTGAAACACTTACTACATTACTGTAAGCATCACTGAGTTGATTAGCAATTATCACTACATTAGTGTTAGCATCATTTTGAGTTCATTAGCAATTCTTCCGACATGACTGTCGCAATATTTTGAGGTTCGTAGCCACTTTTACTAAATTACTGTTGCATTATTTTGAGGTTCTTAGCAACTCTTACTACATTACTTTTACATCATTTTGAGATCATTTGCAATCTTCTGACATCACTGTCACATTATTTTGAGGTTCGTAGCAACTTTTACTGCATTATTGTTGCATTATTTTAAGGTTCGTAGCAACTCTTACTACATTAATGTTAGCATCATTTTGAGTTTATTAGCAATTCTTACGACATCACTGTAGCATTAAATTGAGTTCATTAGCAACTCTGACTACATGACTGTCAGCATCACTTTGAGGTTGTTCGAAACTCTTACAACATTACTGTAAGCATCACTGAGTTTATATCAACTATCACTACATTACTGTTAGCATCATTTTGAGTTCATTAGCAATTTTTACGACACTCACTGTCCCATCAGTTTGAGATCATTAACAATTCTTTTGAAATCACTGTTGCATTACTTTGAGGTTCGAAGCAACTCTTACTACTTTACTGTTGCATTATTTTGAGGTTCGTTGCAACTCTTACTACATGACTGTCAGCATCACTTTGAGATCATTTGCAATCTTCTGACATCACTGTCACATTATTTTGAGGTTCGTAGCAACTTTTACTGCATTATTGTTGCATTATTTTAAGGTTCGTAGCAACTCTTACTACATTAATGTTAGCATCATTTTGAGTTTATTAGCAATTCTTACGACATCACTGTAGCATTAAATTGAGTTCATTAGCAACTCTGACTACAAGACTGTCAGCATCACTTTGAAGTTGTTCAAAACACTTACTACATGACTGTCAGCATCACTTTGAGGTTGTTCGAAACTCTTACAACATTACTGTAAGCATCACTGAGTTTATATCAACTATCACTACATTACTGTTAGCATCATTTTGAGTTCATTAGCAATTTTTACGACACTCACTGTCCCATCAGTTTGAGATCATTAACAATTCTTTTGAAATCACTGTTGCATTACTTTGAGGTTCGAAGCAATTCTTACTACTTTACTGTTGCATTATTTTGAGGTTCGTTGCAACTCTTACTACATGACTGTCAGCATCACTTTGAGGTTGTTCCAAACTCTTACTACATTACTGTAAGCATCACTGAGTTTTTTAGCAACTATCACGACATTACTGTAAGCATCATTTTGAGTTCATTAGCAATTCTTCCGACATCACTGTCGCAATATTTTGAGGTTCGTAGCAACTTTTACTCCATTAGTTTCGCATTATTTTGAGGTTCGTAGCAACACTTACAACATGACTGTCAGCATCACTTTGAGGTTATTCGAAACTTTCACTCCATTACTGTTTGCATAATTTTGAGTTCATTAGCAATTCTTACTACATCACTGTCGCATCATTTTGAGATCATTAGCAATTCTTCCGACATCACTTTCGCATTTTTTTTGAGGTTCGTAGCAACTTTTACTACATTACTGTCGCATTATTTTCAGGTTCTTAGCAACTCTTACTACATTACTATTGCATCATTTTGAGATCATTAGCAATCTTCTGACATCACTGTCACATTATTTTGAGGTTCGTAGCAACTCTTACTACATTATTGTTGCATTATTTTAAGGTTCGTAGGAACCCTTACTACATGACTGTCATAATCACTTTGAGGTTGTTCGAAACACTTACTACATTACTGTAAGCATCACTGAGTTAATTAGCAACTATCACTACATTACTGTTCGCATCATTTTGAGTTCATTAGCTATTCTTCCGACATCACTGTCGCATTATTTTGAGGTTCTGAGCAACTCTTAGTACATGACTGTCAGCATCACTTTGAGGTTATTTGAAAGTTTCACTCCATTACTGTTAGCATCATTTTGAGTTCATTAGCAATTCTTACTACATCACTGTCGCATCATTTTGAGATCATTAGCAATTCTTCTGACATCACTGTCGCATTATTTTGAGGTTCGTAGCAACTCTTACTACATTATTGTTGCATTATTTTAAGGTTCCTAGCAACTCTTACTACATTACTGTCAGAATCACTTTGAGGTTTTTCGAAACACTTACTACATTACTGTCAGCATCACTTTGAGTTTATTAGCAACTATCACTACATTGCTGTTAGCATCATTTTTAGGTTTGTAGCAACTCTTACTACATGACTGTCAACATCACTTTGAGGTTATTCGAAATGTTCACTCCATTACTGTTGGCATCATTTTGAGTTCATTAGCAATTCTTCCGACATCACTGTCGCAATATTTTAAGATTTGTAGCAACTTTTACTACATTACTGTCGCATTATTTTGAGGTTCGTAGCAACTCTTACTGCATTATTGTTGCATTATTTTAAGGTTCTTAGCAACTCTTACTACATTAATGTTAGCATCATTTTAAGTTCATTAGCAATTCTTCCGACATCACTGTCGCAATATTTTGAGGTTCGTAGCAACTTTTACTACATTACTGTCGCATTTTATTGAGTTTCGTGGCAACTCTTACTACATTATTGTTGCATTATTTTAAGGTTCGTAGCAACCCTTACTACATTACTGTCAGCATCACTGAGTTTCTTCGCAACTATCACTACATTACTGTTCGCATCATGTTGAGTTCATTAGCAATTCTTACGACATCACTGTCCCATCAGTTTGAGATCATTACCAATTCTTCTGACATTACTGTCGCATTATTTTGATGTTCAAAGCAACTCTTAGTACATGACTGTCAGCATCACTTTGAGGTTATTCGAAACTTTCACTCCATTACTTTTAGCATCATTTTGAGTTCATTAGCAATTCTTCCGACATCACTGTCGCAATATTTTGAGGTTCGTAACAACTCTTACTACATTACTGTCACATTACATTATTGTTGCATTATTTTAAGGTTCGTAGCAACTCTTACTACATTATTGTTGCATTATTTTAAGGTTCCTAGCAACTCTTCCTACATTACTGTCAGCATCACTTTGAGTTTATTAGCAACTATCACTACATTACTTGAGCATCCTTTTGAGTTTATTAGCAATTCTTACGACATCACTGTAGCATTAAATTGAGTTCATAAGCAACTCTTACTAAATGACTGTCAGCATCACTGTGAGGTTGTTCGAAACTCTTACTACATTACTGTAAGCATCACTGAGTTGATTAGCAACTATCACTACATTACTGTTAGCATCATGTTGAGTTCATGAGCAATTCTTACGACATCACTGTCCCATCAGTTTGAGATCATTACCAATTCTCCTGACATCACTGTCGCATTATTTTGAGGTTCAAAGCAACTCTTACTACTTTACTGTTGCATTATTTTAAGTTTCGTAGCAACTCTTACTACATGACTGTCAGCATCACTTTGAGTTTGTTCGAAACACTTACTACATTACTGTCAGCATCACTTTAACTTTATTAGCAACTATCACTACATTACTATTAGCATCATTTTGAGGTTAGTTGCAACTCTTAGTACATGACTGTCAGCATCACTTTGAGGTTATTCGAAACGTTCACTGCATTACTGTTAGCATCATTTTCAGTTCATTAGCAATTCTTACTAAATCACTGTCGCATCATTTTGAGATCTTTAGCAATACTTCTGACATCACTGTCGCATTATTTTGAAGTTCGTAGCAACTCTTACTATATGACTGTCAGCATCACTTTGAGGTTGTTCGAAACACTCACTACATTACTGTAAGCATCACTGAGTTGATTAGCAACTATCACTACATTATTGTTAGCATCAGTTTGAGTTTGTTCGAAACACTTACTACATTACTGTCAGCATCACTTTAACTTTATTAGCAACTATCACTACATTACTATGAGCATCATTTTGAGGTTAGTTGCAACTCTTACTACATTACTGTAAGCATCACTGAGTTTATTAGCATCTATCACTACGTTACTGTTAGCATCATTTTGAGATCATTACCAATTCTTCTGACATCACTGTCGCATCATTTTGAGATTTTTAGCAATTCTTCTGACATCACTGTCGCATTATTTTGAGGTTCGTAGCAACTCTTACTACATGACTGTCGGCATCACTTTGAGGTTGTTCGAAACACTTACGACATTACTGTAAGCATCACTGACTTGATTAATAACTATCACTACATTTCGTTTGCATCATTTTGAGATCATTAGCGATTCTTCTGACATCACTGTCGCATCATTTTCAGGTTCGTAGCAACTCTTACTACATTATTGTTGCATTATTTTAAGGTTCGTAGCAACTCTTACTACATTACTGTCAGCATCACTTTGAGTTTATGAGCAACTATCACTACATTAGTGTTAGCATCATTTTGAGATCATTACCAATTCTTCTGATATCACTGTTGCATCATTTTGAGACCTTAACAATTCTTCTGACATCACTGTCGAATTATTTTGAGGTTCGTAGCAACTCCTACTACATGACTGTCAGCATCACTTTGAGGTTGTTGGAAAGTTTCACTCCATTACTGTTAGCATCATTTTGAGTTCATCAGCAATTCTTCCGACATCACTTTCACAATATTTTGAGGTTCGGAGCAACTCTTAGTACATCACTGTCAGCATCACTTTGAGGTTATTCGAAACGTTCACTCCATTACTGTTAGCATCATTTTGAGATCATTACCAATTCTTCTGATATCACTGTAGCATCATTTTGAGATCATTAGCAATTCTTCTGACATCACTGTCGCATTATTTTGAGGTTCGTAGCAACTCTTACTACATTATTGTTGCATTATTTTAAGGTTCCTAGCAACTCTTACTACATTACTGTCAGAATCACTTTGAGGTTTTTCGAAACACTTACTACATTACTGTCAGCATCACTTTGAGTTTATTAGCAACTATCACTACATTGCTGTTAGCATCATTTTTAGGTTTGTAGCAACTCTTACTACATGACTGTCAACATCACTTTGAGGTTATTCGAAATGTTCACTCCATTACTGTTGGCATCATTTTGAGTTCATTAGCAATTCTTCCGACATCACTGTCGCAATATTTTAAGATTTGTAGCAACTTTTACTACATTACTGTCGCATTATTTTGAGGTTCGTAGCAACTCTTACTGCATTATTGTTGCATTATTTTAAGGTTCTTAGCAACTCTTACTACATTAATGTTAGCATCATTTTAAGTTCATTAGCAATTCTTCCGACATCACTGTCGCAATATTTTGAGGTTCGTAGCAACTTTTACTACATTACTGTCGCATTTTATTGAGTTTCGTGGCAACTCTTACTACATTATTGTTGCATTATTTTAAGGTTCGTAGCAACCCTTACTACATTACTGTCAGCATCACTGAGTTTCTTCGCAACTATCACTACATTACTGTTCGCATCATGTTGAGTTCATTAGCAATTCTTACGACATCACTGTCCCATCAGTTTGAGATCATTACCAATTCTTCTGACATTACTGTCGCATTATTTTGATGTTCAAAGCAACTCTTAGTACATGACTGTCAGCATCACTTTGAGGTTATTCGAAACTTTCACTCCATTACTTTTAGCATCATTTTGAGTTCATTAGCAATTCTTCCGACATCACTGTCGCAATATTTTGAGGTTCGTAACAACTCTTACTACATTACTGTCACATTACATTATTGTTGCATTATTTTAAGGTTCGTAGCAACTCTTACTACATTATTGTTGCATTATTTTAAGGTTCCTAGCAACTCTTCCTACATTACTGTCAGCATCACTTTGAGTTTATTAGCAACTATCACTACATTACTTGAGCATCCTTTTGAGTTTATTAGCAATTCTTACGACATCACTGTAGCATTAAATTGAGTTCATAAGCAACTCTTACTAAATGACTGTCAGCATCACTGTGAGGTTGTTCGAAACTCTTACTACATTACTGTAAGCATCACTGAGTTGATTAGCAACTATCACTACATTACTGTTAGCATCATGTTGAGTTCATGAGCAATTCTTACGACATCACTGTCCCATCAGTTTGAGATCATTACCAATTCTCCTGACATCACTGTCGCATTATTTTGAGGTTCAAAGCAACTCTTACTACTTTACTGTTGCATTATTTTAAGTTTCGTAGCAACTCTTACTACATGACTGTCAGCATCACTTTGAGTTTGTTCGAAACACTTACTACATTACTGTCAGCATCACTTTAACTTTATTAGCAACTATCACTACATTACTATTAGCATCATTTTGAGGTTAGTTGCAACTCTTAGTACATGACTGTCAGCATCACTTTGAGGTTATTCGAAACGTTCACTGCATTACTGTTAGCATCATTTTCAGTTCATTAGCAATTCTTACTAAATCACTGTCGCATCATTTTGAGATCTTTAGCAATACTTCTGACATCACTGTCGCATTATTTTGAAGTTCGTAGCAACTCTTACTATATGACTGTCAGCATCACTTTGAGGTTGTTCGAAACACTCACTACATTACTGTAAGCATCACTGAGTTGATTAGCAACTATCACTACATTATTGTTAGCATCAGTTTGAGTTTGTTCGAAACACTTACTACATTACTGTCAGCATCACTTTAACTTTATTAGCAACTATCACTACATTACTATGAGCATCATTTTGAGGTTAGTTGCAACTCTTACTACATTACTGTAAGCATCACTGAGTTTATTAGCATCTATCACTACGTTACTGTTAGCATCATTTTGAGATCATTACCAATTCTTCTGACATCACTGTCGCATCATTTTGAGATTTTTAGCAATTCTTCTGACATCACTGTCGCATTATTTTGAGGTTCGTAGCAACTCTTACTACATGACTGTCGGCATCACTTTGAGGTTGTTCGAAACACTTACGACATTACTGTAAGCATCACTGACTTGATTAATAACTATCACTACATTTCGTTTGCATCATTTTGAGATCATTAGCGATTCTTCTGACATCACTGTCGCATCATTTTCAGGTTCGTAGCAACTCTTACTACATTATTGTTGCATTATTTTAAGGTTCGTAGCAACTCTTACTACATTACTGTCAGCATCACTTTGAGTTTATGAGCAACTATCACTACATTAGTGTTAGCATCATTTTGAGATCATTACCAATTCTTCTGATATCACTGTTGCATCATTTTGAGACCTTAACAATTCTTCTGACATCACTGTCGAATTATTTTGAGGTTCGTAGCAACTCCTACTACATGACTGTCAGCATCACTTTGAGGTTGTTGGAAAGTTTCACTCCATTACTGTTAGCATCATTTTGAGTTCATCAGCAATTCTTCCGACATCACTTTCACAATATTTTGAGGTTCGGAGCAACTCTTAGTACATCACTGTCAGCATCACTTTGAGGTTATTCGAAACGTTCACTCCATTACTGTTAGCATCATTTTGAGATCATTACCAATTCTTCTGATATCACTGTAGCATCATTTTGAGATCTTTAGCAATTCTTCTGACATCACTGTCGTATTATTTTGAGGTTCGTAGCAACTCTTACTACATGACTGTCACCATCACTTTGAGGTTATTCGAAAGTTTCACTCCATTACTGTTAGCATCATTTTGAGTTCATTAGCAATTCTTCCGACATCAATGTCGCAATATTTTGAGGTTCGTTGCAACTCTTACTACATTATTGTTGCATTATTTTAAGGTTCGTAGCAACTCTTACTACATTCCTGTCATCATCACTTTGAGTTTATTAGCAACTATCACTACATTACTTTTAGCATCATTTTGAGTTGTTGAGCAATTCTCACGACATCACTGTGGCATTAAATTGAGTTCATTAGCAACTCTTACTAAATGACTGTCAGCATCACTTTTAGGTTGTTCGAAACACTTTCTACATTACTGTAAGCATCACTGAGTTAATCAGCAACTATCACTACATTACTGTTAGCATCATTTTAAGTTCATAAGCAATTCTTCCAACATCACTGTCGCAATATTTTGAGGTTCGTAGCAACTTTTACGACATTACTGTCGCATTATTTTTAGGTTTGTAGCAACTCTTAGTACATGACTGTCAGCATCACTTTGAGGTTATTCGAAACGTTCACTCCATTACTGTTAGCATCATTTTGAGATCATTACCAATTCTTCTGACATCACTATTGCATCATTTTGATACCTTAACAATTCTTCTGACATCACTGTCGAATTATTTTGAGGTTCGTAGCAACTCCTACTACATGACTGTCAGCATCACTTTGAGGTTGTTCGAAACTTTCACTCCATTACTGTTCGCATCATTTTGAGATCATGAGCAATTCTTCCGACATCACTGTCGCATTATATTGAGGTTCATAGCAACTCTTACTACATGACTGTCAGCATCACTTTGAGGTTATTCGAAACACTTACTACATTACTGTAAGCATCACTGACTTGATTAGCAACTATCACTCCATTACTGTTAGCATCTTTTTGAGATCATTACCAATTCTTCTGACATCACTGTAGCATCATTTTAAGTTCATTAGCAATTCTTCCGACATCACTGTCGCAATATTTTGAGGTTCGTAGCAACTTTTACTACATTACTGTCGCATTATTTTGAGGTTCGTAGCAACTCTTAGTACATGACTGTCAGCATCACTTTGAGGTTATTCAAAACGTTCACTCCATTACTGTTCGAATCATTTTGAGATCATTACCAATTCTTCTGACATCACTGTCGCATTATTTTGAGGTTCGTACTAACTTAAGTACATGACTGTCGCATTATTTTGAGGTTTGTAGCAACACTTACGACATGACTTTCAGCATCACTTTGAGGTTATTCGAAAGTTTCACTCCATTACATTTAGCATCATTTTGAGTTCATTAGCGATTCTTACTACATCACTGTCGCATTATTTTGAGGTTCGTAGCAACTCTTGCTACATGTCTGTCAGCATCACTTTGAGGTTATTCGAAACACTTACTACATTACTGCAAGCATCACTGAGTTGATAAGCAACTATCACTACATTACTGTTAGCATCATTTTAAGTTCATTAGCAATTCTTCCGACATCACTGTCGCAATATTACTGTCGCATTATTTTGAGGTTCGTAGCAACTCTTCGTACATGACTGTCAGCATCACTTTGAGGTTATTCAAAGTTTCACTCCATTACTTTTAGCATCATTTTGAGTTCATTAGCAATTCTTACTACATCACTGTCGCATCAGTTTGAGATTATTAGCAATTCTTCCGACATCACTGTCGCAATATTTTAAGGTTCGTAGCAACTCTTACTACATTACTGTCGCATTATTTTAAGGTTCGTAGCAGCTCTTAGTACATGACTGTCAGCATCACTGAGGTTATTCGAAACACTTACTACATTACTGTAAGCATCACTGAGTTGATTAGCAACTATCACTACATTACTGTTAGCATCATTTTGAGTTCATTAGGAATTCTTCCTACATCACTGTCGCAATATTTTGAGGTTCGTAGCAACTTTTACTACATTACTGTCGCAATATTTTGAGGTTCGTAGCAACTTTTACGACATTACTGTCGCATTATTTTTAGGTTTTTAGCAACTCTTAGTACATGACTGTCAGCATCACTTTGAGGTTATTCGAAACGTTCACTCCATTACTGTTAGCATCATTTTGAGATCATTACCAATTCTTCTGACATCACTATTGCATCATTTTGATACCTTAACAATTCTTCTGACATCACTGTCGAATTATTTTGAGGTTCGTAGCAACTCCTACTACATGACTGTCAGCATCACTTTGAGGTTGTTCGAAACTTTCACTCCATTACTGTTAGCATCATTTTGAGATCATGAGCAATTCTTCCGACATCACTGTCGCATTATATTGAGGTTCATAGCAACTCTTACTACATGACTGTCAGCATCACTTTGAGGTTATTCGAAACACTTACTACATTACTGTAAGCATCACTGACTTGATTAGCAACTATCACTCCATTACTGTTAGCATCTTTTTGAGATCATTACCAATTCTTCTGACATCACTGTAGCATCATTTTAAGTTCATTAGCAATTCTTCCGACATCACTGTCGCAATATTTTGAGGTTCGTAGCAACTTTTACTACATTACTGTCGCATTATTTTGAGGTTCGTAGCAACTCTTAGTACATGACTGTCAGCATCACTTTGAGGTTATTCAAAACGTTCACTCCATTACTGTTCGAATCATTTTGAGATCATTACCAATTCTTCTGACATCACTGTCGCATTATTTTGAGGTTCGTACTAACTTAAGTACATGACTGTCGCATTATTTTGAGGTTTGTAGCAACACTTACGACATGACTTTCAGCATCACTTTGAGGTTATTCGAAAGTTTCACTCCATTACATTTAGCATCATTTTGAGTTCATTAGCGATTCTTACTACATCACTGTCGCATTATTTTGAGGTTCGTAGCAACTCTTGCTACATGTCTGTCAGCATCACTTTGAGGTTATTCGAAACACTTACTACATTACTGCAAGCATCACTGAGTTGATAAGCAACTATCACTACATTACTGTTAGCATCATTTTAAGTTCATTAGCAATTCTTCCGACATCACTGTCGCAATATTACTGTCGCATTATTTTGAGGTTCGTAGCAACTCTTCGTACATGACTGTCAGCATCACTTTGAGGTTATTCAAAGTTTCACTCCATTACTTTTAGCATCATTTTGAGTTCATTAGCAATTCTTACTACATCACTGTCGCATCAGTTTGAGATTATTAGCAATTCTTCCGACATCACTGTCGCAATATTTTAAGGTTCGTAGCAACTCTTACTACATTACTGTCGCATTATTTTAAGGTTCGTAGCAGCTCTTAGTACATGACTGTCAGCATCACTGAGGTTATTCGAAACACTTACTACATTACTGTAAGCATCACTGAGTTGATTAGCAACTATCACTACATTACTGTTAGCATCATTTTGAGTTCATTAGGAATTCTTCCTACATCACTGTCGCAATATTTTGAGGTTCGTAGCAACTTTTACTACATTACTGTCGCATTATTTTGAGGTTCGTAGCAACTCTTAGTACATGACTGTCAGCATCACTTTGAGGTTATTCGAAAGTTTCGCTCCATTACATTTAGCATCATTTTGAGTTCATTAGCGATTCTTACTACATCACTGTCGCATTATTTTGAGGTTCGTAGCAGCTCTTGCTACATGACTGTCAGCATCACTTTGAGGTTATTCGAAACACTTACTACATTACTGCAAGCATCACTGAGTTGATAAGCAACTATCACTACATTACTGTTAGCATCATTTTAAGTTCATTAGCAATTCTTCCGACATCACTGTCGTAATATTACTGTCGCATTATTTTGAGGTTCGTAGCAACTCTTACTACATTACTGTCAGCATCACTTTGAGTTTATTAGCAACTATCACTACATTACTGTTCGCATCATTTTGCGTTGTTGAGCAATTCTCACGACATCACCGTAGCATTAAATTGAGTTCATAAGCAACTCTTACTAAATGACTGTCAGCATGACTTTGAGGTTGTTCGAAACTCTTACTACATTACTGTAAGCATCACTGAGTTTCTTAGCTACTATCACTGCATTACTGTTAGCATCATTTTAAGTTCATTAGCAATTCTTACGACATCACTTTTGCAATATTTTGAGGTTCGTAGCAACACTTACTACATGACTGTCAGCATCACTTTGAGGTTATTCGAAACTTTCACTCCATTACTGTTAGCATCATTTTGAGTTCATTAGCAATTCTTACTACATCACTGTTGCATCAGTTTGAGATCATTAACAATTCTTTTGACATTACTGTCGCATTATTTTGAGGTTCGAAGCAACTCTTACTACATTACTGTCAGCATCACTTTGAGTTCATTAGCAACTATCACTGCATTACTTTTAGCATCATTTTGAGGTTAGAAGCAACTCTCACTACATGACTGTCAGCATCACTTTGAGTTTATTAGCAACTATCCCTACATTACTGTTAGCATCATTTTGAGTTCATGAGCAATTCTCACGACATCACTGCAGCATTGAATTGAGTTCATTAGCAAGTCTTACTAAATCACTGTCAGCATCACTTTGAGGTTGTTCGAAACTCTTACTACATTACTCTAAGCATCACTGAGTTTCTTAGCAACTTTCACTACATTACGGTTAGCATCATCTTGAGTTCGTGAGCGATTCTTCCGACATCACTGTCGCAATATTTTGAGGTTCGTAGCAACTTTTACTACATTACTGTCGCATTTTTTTGAGGTTCGTACCAACTCTTAGTACATGACTGTCAGCATCACTTTGAGGTTTTTCGAAACTTTCACGCCATTACTGTTAGCATCATTTTGAGTTCATTAGCAATTCTTACTACATCACTGTCGCATCAGTTTGAGATCATTCGCAATTCTTCCGACATCACTGTCGCATCATTTTGAGGTTCGTAGCAACTCTTAGTACAAGACTGTCAGCATCACTTTGAGGTTATTCGAAACACTTACTACATTACTGTAAGCATCACTGAGTTGATTAGCAACTATCACTACATTACTGTTAGCATCATTTTGAGTTCATTAGCAATTCTTCCGACATCACTGTCGCAATATTTTGAGGTTCGTAGCAACTTTTACGACATTACTGTCGCATTATTTTGAGGTTCGTAGCAACTCTTAGTACATGACTGTCAACATCACTTTGAGGTTATTCGAAACTTTCACTCCATTACTGTTAGCATCATTTTGAGTTCATTAGCAATTCTTACTACATCACTGTCGCATCATTTTGAGATCATTAGCAATTCTTACTACATCACTGTCGCATTATTTTGAGGTTCGAAGCAACTCTTACTACATTACTGTCAGCATCACTTTGAGTTCATTAGCAACTATCACTGCATTACTTTTAGCATCATTTTGAGGTTAGAAGCAACTCTCACTACATGACTGTCAGCATCACTTTGAGTTTATTAGCAATTCTTACGACATCACTGTCGCATCATTTTGAGATCATTAGCGATTCTTCCGACATCACTGTCGCATCATTTTGAGGTTCGTAGGAACTCTTACTACATTATTGTTGCATTATTTTATGGTTCGTAGCAACTCTTACTACATTACTGTCATCATCACTTTGAGTTTATTAGCAACTATCACTACATTACTGTTAGCATCACTTTGAGGTTGTTCGAAACTCTTACTACATGACTGTCAGCATCACTTTGAAGTTGTTCGAAACACTTACTACATGACTGTCAGCATCACTTTGAGGTTGTTCGAAACTCTTACTACATTACTGTAAGCATCACTGAGTTTATTAGCAACTATCACTACATTACTGTTAGCATCATCTTGAGTTCATTGGCAATTCTTACGACATCACTGTCGCATGATTTTGAGATCATTAGCTATTCTTCTGACATCACTGTCGCATTTTTTTGAGGTTCGTAGCAACTATTACTACATTACTGTCAGCATCACTTTGAGGTTGTTCGAAACGTTCACTCCATTACTGTTAGCATCATTTTGAGATCTTTAGCAATTCATCTGACATCACTGTCGCAATACTTTGAGGTTCGTAGCAACTTTTTCTACATTACTGTCGCATTATTTTGAGGTTCATAGCAACTCTTACTACATGACCGTCAGCATCACTTTGAGGTTATTCGAAACTTTCACTCCATTACTGTTAGCATCATTTTGAGTTCATTAGCAATTCTTCCGACATCACTGTCGCATTATTTTGAGGTTCGTAGAAACTCTTACTACATGACTGTCAGCATCACTTTGAGGTTATTCGAAACTTTCACTCCATCACTGTTAGGATCATTTTGAGTTCATTAGCAATTCTTACTAAATCACTGTCGCATCATTTTGAGATCATTTGCAATTCTTCCGACATCACTGTTGCATTATTTTGAGGTTCGTAGAAACTCTTACTACATGAGGTTGAGGTTATTTGAAACGTTCACTCCATTACTGTTAGCATCATTTTGAGTTCATTAGCAATTCTTACGACATCACTGTCGCTTCATTTTGAGATCATTAGCAATTCTTACGACATCACTGTCGCATTATTTTGAGGTTCGTAGAAACTCTTACTGCATGACTTTCAGCATCACTTTGAGGTTGTGCGAAACACTTAGTACATTACTGTAAGCATCACTGAGTTGATTAGCAACTATCACTACATTACTGTTAGCATCATTTTGAGTTCATTAGCAATTCTTCCGACATCACTGTCGCAATATTTTGAGGTTCGTATTAACTCTTACTACATGACTGTCAGCATCACTTTGAGGTTATTCGAAACTTTCACTCCATGAATGTTAGCATAATTTTGAGTTCATTAGCAATTCTTACTAAATCACTGTCGCATCATTTTGAGATCATTAGCAATTCTTCTGACATCACTGTTGCATTATTTTGAGGTTCGTAGCAACTCTTACTACATCACTGTAGCATTATTTTGAGGTTCATAGCAACTCTTACTACATGACTGTCAGCATCACTTTGAGGTTGTTCGAAACACTTACTACATTACTGTAAGCATCACTGAGTTGATTAGCAACTATCACTACATTACTGTTTGCATCATCTTGAGTTCATCAAAAATTCCTCCGACCTCACTGTCGAAATATTTTGAGGTTCGTAGCAACTTTTACTACATTACTGTCAGCATCACTTTGAGGTTATTTGAAACGTTCACTCCATTACTGTACGCATCATTTTGAGTTCATTAGCAATTCTTACTACATAACTGTCGCATCATTTTGAGATCATTAGCAATTCTTCCGACATCACTGTTGCATTATTTTGAGGTTCGTAGAAACTCTTACTACATGACTGTCAATATCACTTTGAGGTTATTTGAAACGTTCACTCCATTACTGTTAGCATCATTTTGAGTTCATTAGCAATTCTTACGACATCACTGTCGAAATATTTTGAGGTTCGTATTAACTCTAACTACATGTCTGTCAGCATCACTTTGAGGTTATTCGAAACTTTCACTCCATTAATGTTAGCATCATTTTGAGTTCATTAGCAATTCTTACGACATCACTGTAGCATCATTTTGAGATCATTAGCAATTCTTACTAAATCACTGTAGCATCATTTTGAGATCATTAGCAACTCTTCTGACAGCACTGTCGCATTATTTTTTAGGTTCGTAGCAACTCTTACTACATGACTGTTGCATTATTTAAAGGTTCGTAGCAACTCTTACTAAATGACTGTCAGTATCACTTTGAGGTTGTTCGAAACTTTCACTCCATTACTGTTAGCACCCTTTTGAGTTCATTAGCAATTCTTACTACATCACTGTCGCATCATTTTGAGATCATTAGCAATTCTTCCGACATCACTGTCGCAACATTTTGAGGTTCGTATTAACTCTTACTACATGACTGTCAGCATCACTTTGAGGTTATTCGAAACACTTACTACATTACTGTAAGCATCACTGACTTGATTAGCAACTATCACTCCATTACTGTTAGCATCTTTTTGAGATCATTACCAATTCTTCTGACATCACTGTAGCATCATTTTAAGTTCATTAGCAATTCTTCCGACATCACTGTCGCAATATTTTGAGGTTCGTAGCAACTTTTACTACATTACTGTCGCATTATTTTGAGGTTCGTAGCAACTCTTAGTACATGACTGTCAGCATCACTTTGAGGTTATTCAAAACGTTCACTCCATTACTGTTCGAATCATTTTGAGATCATTACCAATTCTTCTGACATGACTGTCGCATTATTTTGAGGTTCGTACTAACTTAAGTACATGACTGTCGCATTATTTTGAGGTTTGTAGCAACACTTACGACATGACTTTCAGCATCACTTTGAGGTTATTCGAAAGTTTCACTCCATTACATTTAGCATCATTTTGAGTTCATTAGCGATTCTTACTACATCACTGTCGCATTATTTTGAGGTTCGTAGCAACTCTTGCTACATGTCTGTCAGCATCACTTTGAGGTTATTCGAAACACTTACTACATTACTGCAAGCATCACTGAGTTGATAAGCAACTATCACTACATTACTGTTAGCATCATTTTAAGTTCATTAGCAATTCTTCCGACATCACTGTCGCAATATTACTGTCGCATTATTTTGAGGTTCGTAGCAACTCTTCGTACATGACTGTCAGCATCACTTTGAGGTTATTCAAAGTTTCACTCCATTACTTTTAGCATCATTTTGAGTTCATTAGCAATTCTTACTACATCACTGTCGCATCAGTTTGAGATTATTAGCAATTCTTCCGACATCACTGTCGCAATATTTTAAGGTTCGTAGCAACTCTTACTACATTACTGTCGCATTATTTTAAGGTTCGTAGCAGCTCTTAGTACATGACTGTCAGCATCACTGAGGTTATTCGAAACACTTACTACATTACTGTAAGCATCACTGAGTTGATTAGCAACTATCACTACATTACTGTTAGCATCATTTTGAGTTCATTAGGAATTCTTCCTACATCACTGTCGCAATATTTTGAGGTTCGTAGCAACTTTTACTACATTACTGTCGCATTATTTTGAGGTTCGTAGCAACTCTTAGTACATGACTGTCAGCATCACTTTGAGGTTATTCGAAAGTTTCGCTCCATTACATTTAGCATCATTTTGAGTTCATTAGCGATTCTTACTACATCACTGTCGCATTATTTTGAGGTTCGTAGCAGCTCTTGCTACATGACTGTCAGCATCACTTTGAGGTTATTCGAAACACTTACTACATTACTGCAAGCATCACTGAGTTGATAAGCAACTATCACTACATTACTGTTAGCATCATTTTAAGTTCATTAGCAATTCTTCCGACATCACTGTCGTAATATTACTGTCGCATTATTTTGAGGTTCGTAGCAACTCTTACTACATTACTGTCAGCATCACTTTGAGTTTATTAGCAACTATCACTACATTACTGTTCGCATCATTTTGCGTTGTTGAGCAATTCTCACGACATCACCGTAGCATTAAATTGAGTTCATTAGCAACTCTTACTAAATGACTGTCAGCATGACTTTGAGGTTGTTCGAAACTCTTACTACATTACTGTAAGCATCACTGAGTTTCTTAGCTACTATCACTGCATTACTGTTAGCATCATTTTAAGTTCATTAGCAATTCTTACGACATCACTTTTGCAATATTTTGAGGTTCGTAGCAACACTTACTACATGACTGTCAGCATCACTTTGAGGTTATTCGAAACTTTCACTCCATTACTGTTAGCATCATTTTGAGTTCATTAGCAATTCTTACTACATCACTGTTGCATCAGTTTGAGATCATGAACAATTCTTTTGACATTACTGTCGCATTATTTTGAGGTTCGAAGCAACTCTTACTACATTACTGTCAGCATCACTTTGAGTTCATTAGCAACTATCACTGCATTACTTTTAGCATCATTTTGAGGTTAGAAGCAACTCTCACTACATGACTGTCAGCATCACTTTGAGTTTATTAGCAACTATCCCTACATTACTGTTAGCATCATTTTGAGTTCATGAGCAATTCTCACGACATCACTGCAGCATTGAATTGAGTTCATTAGCAAGTCTTACTAAATCACTGTCAGCATCACTTTGAGGTTGTTCGAAACTCTTACTACATTACTCTAAGCATCACTGAGTTTCTTAGCAACTTTCACTACATTACGGTTAGCATCATCTTGAGTTCGTGAGCGATTCTTCCGACATCACTGTCGCAATATTTTGAGGTTCGTAGCAACTTTTACTACATTACTGTCGCATTTTTTTGAGGTTCGTACCAACTCTTAGTACATGACTGTCAGCATCACTTTGAGGTTTTTCGAAACTTTCACGCCATTACTGTTAGCATCATTTTGAGTTCATTAGCAATTCTTACTACATCACTGTCGCATCAGTTTGAGATCATTCGCAATTCTTCCGACATCACTGTCGCATCATTTTGAGGTTCGTAGCAACTCTTAGTACAAGACTGTCAGCATCACTTTGAGGTTATTCGAAACACTTACTACATTACTGTAAGCATCACTGAGTTGATTAGCAACTATCACTACATTACTGTTAGCATCATTTTGAGTTCATTAGCAATTCTTCCGACATCACTGTCGCAATATTTTGAGGTTCGTAGCAACTTTTACGACATTACTGTCGCATTATTTTGAGGTTCGTAGCAACTCTTAGTACATGACTGTCAACATCACTTTGAGGTTATTCGAAACTTTCACTCCATTACTGTTAGCATCATTTTGAGTTCATTAGCAATTCTTACTACATCACTGTCGCATCATTTTGAGATCATTAGCAATTCTTACTACATCACTGTCGCATTATTTTGAGGTTCGAAGCAACTCTTACTACATTACTGTCAGCATCACTTTGAGTTCATTAGCAACTATCACTGCATTACTTTTAGCATCATTTTGAGGTTAGAAGCAACTCTCACTACATGACTGTCAGCATCACTTTGAGTTTATTAGCAATTCTTACGACATCACTGTCGCATCATTTTGAGATCATTAGCGATTCTTCCGACATCACTGTCGCATCATTTTGAGGTTCGTAGGAACTCTTACTACATTATTGTTGCATTATTTTATGGTTCGTAGCAACTCTTACTACATTACTGTCATCATCACTTTGAGTTTATTAGCAACTATCACTACATTACTGTTAGCATCACTTTGAGGTTGTTCGAAACTCTTATTACATGACTGTCAGCATCACTTTGAAGTTGTTCGAAACACTACATGACTGTCAGCATCACTTTGAGGTTGTTCGAAACTCTTACTACATTACTGTAAGCATCACTGAGTTTATTAGCAACTATCACTACATTACTGTTAGCATCATCTTGAGTTCATTGGCAATTCTTACGACATCACTGTCGCATGATTTTGAGATCATTAGCTATTCTTCTGACATCACTGTCGCATTTTTTTGAGGTTCGTAGCAACTATTACTACATTACTGTCAGCATCACTTTGAGGTTGTTCGAAACGTTCACTCCATTACTGTTAGCATCATTTTGAGATCTTTAGCAATTCATCTGACATCACTGTCGCAATATTTTGAGGTTCGTAGCAACTTTTTCTACATTACTGTCGCATTATTTTGAGGTTCATAGCAACTCTTACTACATGACCGTCAGCATCACTTTGAGGTTATTCGAAACTTTCACTCCATTACTGTTAGCATCATTTTGAGTTCATTAGCAATTCTTCCGACATCACTGTCGCATTATTTTGAGGTTCGTAGAAACTCTTACTACATGACTGTCAGCATCACTTTGAGGTTATTCGAAACTTTCACTCCATCACTGTAAGGATCATTTTGAGTTCATTAGCAATTCTTACTAAATCACTGTCGCATCATTTTGAGATCATTTGCAATTCTTCCGACATCACTGTTGCATTATTTTGAGGTTCGTAGAAACTCTAACTACATGAGGTTGAGGTTATTTGAAACGTTCACTCCATTACTGTTAGCATCATTTTGAGTTCATTAGCAATTCTTACGACATCACTGTCGCTTCATTTTGAGATCATTAGCAATTCTTACGACATCACTGTCGCATTATTTTGAGGTTCGTAGAAACTCTTACTGCATGACTTTCAGCATCACTTTGAGGTTGTGCGAAACACTTAGTACATTACTGTAAGCATCACTGAGTTGATTAGCAACTATCACTACATTACTGTTAGCATCATTTTGAGTTCATTAGCAATTCTTCCGACATCACTGTCGCAATATTTTGAGGTTCGTATTAACTCTTACTACATGACTGTCAGCATCACTTTGAGGTTATTCGAAACTTTCACTCCATGAATGTTAGCATAATTTTGAGTTCATTAGCAATTCTTACTAAATCACTGTCGCATCATTTTGAGATCATTAGCAATTCTTCTGACATCACTGTTGCATTATTTTGAGGTTCGTAGCAACTCTTACTACATCACTGTAGCATTATTTTGAGGTTCATAGCAACTCTTACTACATGACTGTCAGCATCACTTTGAGGTTGTTCGAAACACTTACTACATTACTGTAAGCATCACTGAGTTGATTAGCAACTATCACTACATTACTGTTTGCATCATCTTGAGTTCATCAAAAATTCCTCCGACCTCACTGTCGAAATATTTTGAGGTTCGTAGCAACTTTTACTACATTACTGTCGCATTATTTTGAGGTTCGTTGCAACTCTTACTACATGACTGTCAGCATCACTTTGAGGTTATTTGAAACGTTCACTCCATTACTGTACGCATCATTTTGAGTTCATTAGCAATTCTTACTACATAACTGTCGCATCATTTTGAGATCATTAGCAATTCTTCCGACATCACTGTTGCATTATTTTGAGGTTCGTAGAAACTCTTACTACATGACTGTCAATATCACTTTGAGGTTATTTGAAACGTTCACTCCATTACTGTTAGCATCATTTTGAGTTCATTAGCAATTCTTACGACATCACTGTCGAAATATTTTGAGGTTCGTATTAACTCTAACTACATGTCTGTCAGCATCACTTTGAGGTTATTCGAAACTTTCACTCCATTAATGTTAGCATCATTTTGAGTTCATTAGCAATTCTTACGACATCACTGTAGCATCATTTTGAGATCATTAGCAATTCTTACTAAATCACTGTAGCATCATTTTGAGATCATTAGCAACTCTTCTGACAGCACTGTCGCATTATTTTTTAGGTTCGTAGCAACTCTTACTACATGACTGTTGCATTATTTAAAGGTTCGTAGCAACTCTTACTAAATGACTGTCAGTATCACTTTGAGGTTGTTCGAAACTTTCACTCCATTACTGTTAGCACCCTTTTGAGTTCATTAGCAATTCTTACTACATCACTGTCGCATCATTTTGAGATCATTAGCAATTCTTCCGACATCACTGTCGCAATATTTTGAGGTTCGTATTAACTCTTACTACATGTCTGTCAGCATCACTTTGAGGTTATTCTAAACTTTCACTCCATTAATGTTAGCATCATTTTGAGTTCATTAGCAATTCTTACTAAATCACTGTGGCATCATTTTGAGATCATAAGAAATTCTTACTAAATCACTGTAGCATCATTTTGAGATCATTACCAATTCTTCCGACATCACTGTTGCATTATTTTGAGGTTCGTAGAAACTCTTACTACATGAGGTTGAGGTTATTTGAAACGTTCACTCCATTACTGTGAGCATCATTTTGAGTTCATTAGCAGTTCTTACGACATCACTGTCGCTTCATTTTGAGATCATTAGCAATTCTTCCGACATCACTGTCGCATTATTTTGAGGTTCGTAGAAACTCTTACTGCATGACTGTCAGCATCACTTTGAGGTTGTTCGAAACACTTAGTACATTACTGTAAGTATCACTGAGTTGATTAGCAACTATCACTACATTACTGTTAGCATCATTTTGAGTTCATTAGCAATTCTTCCGACATCACTGTCGCAATATTTTGAGGTTCGTATTAACTCTTACTTCATGACTGTCAGCATCACTTTGAGGTTATTCGAAACTTTCACTCCATGAATGTTAGCATAATTTTGAGTTCATTAGCAATTCTGACTAAATCACTGTCGCATCATTTTGAGATCATTAGCAATTCTTCTGACATCACTGTCGCATTATTTTGAGGTTTGTAGCAACTCTTACTACATCACTGTAGCATTATTTTGAGGTTCATAGCAACTCTTACTACATGACTGTCAGCATCACTTTGAGGTTGTTCGAAACACTTACTACATTACTGTAAGCATCACTGAGTTGATTAGCAACTATCACTACATTACTGTTAGCATCATCTTGAGTTCATTAAAAATTCCTCCGACCTCACTGTCGAAATATTTTGAGGTTCGTAGCAACTTTTACTACATTACTGTCGCATTATTTTGAGGTTCGTTGCAACTCTTACTACATGACTGTCAGCATTACTTTGAGGTTATTTGAAACGTTCACTCCATTACTGTACGCATCATTTTGAGTTCATTAGCAATTCTTACTACATAACTGTCGCATCATTTTTAGATCATTAGCAATTCTTACTACATCACTGTCGCATTATTTTTTTAGGTTCGTAGCAACTCTTACTACATGACTGTCAGCATCACTTTGAGGTTGTTCGAAATGTTCACTCCATTACTGTTAGCATCATTTTGAGATCATAAGCAATTCTTACTTAATCACTGTCGCATCATTTTGAGATCTTTAGCAATTCTTCCGACATCACTGTCGCAATATTTTGAGGTTCGTATTAACTCTTACTACATGACTGTCAGTATCACTTTGAGGTTGTTCGAAACTTTCACTCCATTAATTTTAGCATCATTTTGAGTTCAGTAGCAATTCTTACTAAGTCACTGTAGCATAATTTTGAGATCATTAGCAATTCTTACGAAATCACTGTCGCATCATTTTGAGATCTTTAGCAATTCTTCTGACATCACTGTCGCATTATTTTGAGGTTCGTAGCAACTCTTACTGCATGACTGTCAGCATCACTTTGAGGTTGTTCGAAACACTTAGTACATTACTGTAAGCATCACTGAGTTGATTAGCAACTATCACTACATTACTGTTCGCATCATTTTGAGTTCATTAGCAATTCTTACGAAATCACTGTAGCATAATTTTTAGATCATTAGCAAATCTTACTAAATCACTGTAGCATCATTTTGAGATCATTAGCAATTCTTCTGACATCACTGTCGCATTATTTTTTAGGTTCGTAGCAACTCTTACTACATGACTGTCAGCATCACTTTGAGGTTGTTCGAAATGTTCACTCCATTACTGTTAGCATCATTTTGAGTTCATTAGCAATTCTTACTAAATCACTGTCGCATCATTTTGAGATCTTTTGCAATTCTTCTGACATCACTGTCGCATTATTTTGAGATTCATAGCAACTCTTACTACATGACTGTCAGCGTCACTTTGAGGTTATTCGAAACACTTACTACATTACTGTAAGCATCACTGAGTTGATTACCAACTATCACTACATTACTGTTAGCATCGTTTTGAGTTCAATAGCAATTCTTACGACATCACTGTCAGCATCATTTTTTATTCACTCGCAACTCAAACCACATGACTGTCAGCATCACTTTGAGGTTATTCGAAACTTTCACTCCATTACTGTTCGCACCCTTTTGAGTTCATTAGCAATTCTTACTACATCACTGTCGCATCATTTTGAGATCATTAGCAATTCTTCCGACATCACTGTCGCAATATTTTGATGTTCGTATTAACTCTTACTAAATGACTGTCAGCATCACTTTGAGGTTATTCGAAACTTTCGCTCCATTAAAGTTAGCATCATTTTGAGTTCATTAGCAATTCTTCTGACATCACTGTCGCAATATTTTGAGGTTTGTCGCAACTTTTACTACATTACTGTCGCATTATTTTGAGGTTCGTAGCAACTCTTACTACATGACTGTCAGCATCACTTTGAGTTTATTAGCAACTATCACGACATTACTGTTAGCATCATTTTGAGTTAATGAGCAATTCTCACGACATCACTGTAGCATTGAATTGAGTTCATTAGCAACTCTTACTACATGACTGTCAGCATCACTTTGAGGTTGTTCGAAACACTTACTACATTACTGTAAGCATCACTGAGTTGATTAGCAACTGTCACTACATTACTGTTAGCATCATTTTGAGTTCATTAGGAATTCTTCCGACATCACTTTTGCAATATTTTGAGGTTCGTAGCAACACTTACTACATGACTGTCAGCATCACTTTGAGGTTATTCGAAACTTTCACTCCATTACTGTTAGCATCATTTTGAGTTCATTAGCAATTCTTACTACATCACTGTCGCATCATTTTGAGATCATTAGCAATTCTTCCGACATCACTGTTGCATTATTTTGAGGTTCGTAGAAACTCTTACTACATGAGGTTGAGGTTATTTGAAACGTTCACTCCATTACTGTTAGCATCATTTTGAGTTCATTAGCAGTTCTTACGACATCACTGTCGCTTCATTTTGAGATCATTAGCAATTCTTCCGACATCACTTGCGCATTATTTTGAGGTTCGTAGAAACTCTGACTGCATGACTGTCAGCATCACTTTGAGGTTGTTCGAAACACTTAGTACATTACTGTAAGTATCACTGAGTTGATTAGCAACTATCACTACATTACTGTTAGCATCATTTTGAGTTCATTAGCAATTCTTCCGACATCACTGTCGCAATATTTTGAGGTTCGTATTAACTCTTACTACATGACTGTCAGCATCACTTTGAGGTTATTCGAAACTTTCACTCCATGAATGTTAGCATAATTTTGAGTTCATTAGCAATTCTGACTAAATCACTGTCGCATCATTTTGAGATCATTAGCAATTCTTCTGACATCACTGTCGCATTATTTTGAGGTTCGTAGCAACTCTTACTACATCACTGTAGCATTATTTTGAGGTTCATAGCAACTCTTACTACATGACTGTCAGCATCACTTTGAGGTTGTTCGAAACACTTACTACATTACTGTAAGCATCACTGAGTTGATTAGCAACTGTCACTACATTACTGTTAGCATCATCTTGAGGTCATTAAAAATTCCTCCGACCTCACTGTCGAAATATTTTGAGGTTCGTAGCAACTTTTACTACATTACTGTCGCATTATTTTGAGGTTCGTTGCAACTCTTACTACATGACTGTCAGCATCACTTTGAGGTTATTTGAAACGTTCACTCCATTACTGTTAGCATCATTTTGAGTTCATTAGCAATTCTTACGACATCACTGTCGCATCATTTTGAGATCATTAGCAATTCTTCCGACATCACTGTCGCAATATTTTGAGGTTCGTATTAACTCTTACTACATGTCTGTCAGCATCACTTTGAGGTTATTCGAAACTTTCACTCCATTAATGTTAGCATCATTTTGAGTTCATTAGCAATTCTTACTAAATCACTGTAGCATAATTTTTAGATCATTAGCAATTCTTACTAAATCCCTGTAGCATCATTTTGAGATCATTAGCAACTCTTCTGACATCACTGTGGCATTATTTTTTAGGTTCGTAGCAACTCTTACTAAATGACTGTCAGCATCACTTTGAGGTTATTCGAAACTTTCACTCCATTACTGTTAGCACCCTTTTGAGTTCATTAGCAATTCTTACTACATCACTGTCGCATCATTTTGAGATCATTCGCAATTCTTCCGACATCACTGTCGCAATATTTTGAGGTTCGTATTAACTCTTACTAAATGACTGTCAGCATCACTTTGAGGTTATTCGAAACTTTCACTCCATTAAAGTTAGCATCATTTTGAGATCATTAGCAATTCTTACTAAATCACTGTCGCATCATTTTGAGATCATTAGCAATTCTTCTGACATCACTGTCGCAATATTTTGAGGTTTGTCGCAACTTTTACTACATTACTGTCGCATTATTTTGAGGTTCGTAGCAACTCTTACTACATGACTGTCAGCATCACTTTGAGTTTATTAGCAATTATCACTACATAACTGTTAGCATCATTTTGAGTTAATGAGCAATTCTCACGACATCACTGTAGCATTGAATTGAGTTCATTAGCAACTATTAGTACGTGACTGTCAGCATCACTTTGAGGTTATTCGAAAGTTTCACTCCATTACTGTTAGCATCATTTTGAGTTCATTAGCGATTCTTACTACATCACTGTCGCATCATTTTGAGATCATTAGCAATTCTTCCGACATCACTGTCGCATTATTTTGAGGTTCGTAGCAACTCTTGCTACATGACTGTCAGCATCACTTTGAGGTTATTGGAAACTCTTACTACATTACTTTAAGCATCACTGAGTTTCTTAGCAACTATCGCTACATTACTGTTAGCATCATCTTGAGTTCATTAGCAATTCTTCCGACATCACTGTCGCAATATTTTGAGGTTCGTAGCAACTTAAATACATGATTGTCGCATTATTTTGAGGTTTGTAGCACCTTTTACTACATTACTGTCGCATTATTTTGAGGTTCGTAGCAACTCTTACTAAATGACTGTCAGCATCACTTTGAGGTTATTCGAAACTTTCACTCCATTAAAGTTAGCATCATTTTGAGATCATTAGCAATTCTTACTAAATCACTGTCGCATCATTTTGAGATCATTAGCAATTCTTCTGACATCACTGTCGCAATATTTTGAGGTTTGTCGCAACTTTTACTACATTACTGTCGCATTATTTTGAGGTTCGTAGCAACTCTTACTACATGACTGTCAGCATCACTTTGAGTTTATTAGCAACTATCACTACATTACTGTTAGCATCATTTTGAGTTAATGATCAATTCTCACGACATCACTGTAGCATTGAATTGAGTTCATTAGCAACTCTTAGTACGTGACTGTCAGCATCACTTTGAGGTTATTCGAAAGTTTCACTCCATTACTGTTAGCATCATTTTGAGTTCATTAGCGATTCTTACTACATCACTGTCGCATCATTTTGAGATCATTAGCAATTCTTCCGACATCACTGTCGCATTATTTTGAGGTTCGTAGCAACTCTTGCTACATGACTGTCAGCATCACTTTGAGGTTATTCGAACCTCTTACTTCATTACTTTAAGCATCACTGAGTTTCTTAGCAACTATCGCTACATTACTGTTAGCATCATCTTGAGTTCATTCGCAACTCTTCCGACATCACTGTCGCAATATTTTGAGGTTCGTAGCAACTTAAATACATGATTGTCGCATTATTTTGAGGTTTGTAGCAACTTTTACTACATTACTGTCGCATTATTTTGAGGTTCGTAGCAACTCTTAGTACATGACTGTCAGCATCACTTTGAGGTTATTCGAAACTTTCACTCCATGAATGTTAGCATAATTTTGAGTTCATTAGCAATTCTGACTAAATCACTGTCGCATCATTTTGAGATCATTAGCAATTCTTCTGACATCACTGTCGCATTATTTTGAGGTTCGTAGCAACTCTTACTACATCACTGTAGCATTATTTTGAGGTTCATAGCAACTCTTACTACATGACTGTCAGCATCACTTTGAGGTTGTTCGAAACACTTACTACATTACTGTAAGCATCACTGAGTTGATTAGCAACTGTCACTACATTACTGTTAGCATCATCTTGAGGTCATTAAAAATTCCTCCGACCTCACTGTCGAAATATTTTGAGGTTCGTAGCAACTTTTACTACATTACTGTCGCATTATTTTGAGGTTCGTTGCAACTCTTACTACATGACTGTCAGCATCACTTTGAGGTTATTTGAAACGTTCACTCCATTACTGTTAGCATCATTTTGAGTTCATTAGCAATTCTTACGACATCACTGTCGCATCATTTTGAGATCATTAGCAATTCTTCCGACATCACTGTCGCAATATTTTGAGGTTCGTATTAACTCTTACTACATGTCTGTCAGCATCACTTTGAGGTTATTCGAAACTTTCACTCCATTAATGTTAGCATCATTTTGAGTTCATTAGCAATTCTTACTAAATCACTGTAGCATAATTTTTAGATCATTAGCAATTCTTACTAAATCCCTGTAGCATCATTTTGAGATCATTAGCAACTCTTCTGACATCACTGTGGCATTATTTTTTAGGTTCGTAGCAACTCTTACTAAATGACTGTCAGCATCACTTTGAGGTTATTCGAAACTTTCACTCCATTACTGTTAGCACCCTTTTGAGTTCATTAGCAATTCTTACTACATCACTGTCGCATCATTTTGAGATCATTCGCAATTCTTCCGACATCACTGTCGCAATATTTTGAGGTTCGTATTAACTCTTACTAAATGACTGTCAGCATCACTTTGAGGTTATTCGAAACTTTCACTCCATTAAAGTTAGCATCATTTTGAGATCATTAGCAATTCTTACTAAATCACTGTCGCATCATTTTGAGATCATTAGCAATTCTTCTGACATCACTGTCGCAATATTTTGAGGTTTGTCGCAACTTTTACTACATTACTGTCGCATTATTTTGAGGTTCGTAGCAACTCTTACTACATGACTGTCAGCATCACTTTGAGTTTATTAGCAATTATCACTACATAACTGTTAGCATCATTTTGAGTTAATGAGCAATTCTCACGACATCACTGTAGCATTGAATTGAGTTCATTAGCAACTCTTAGTACGTGACTGTCAGCATCACTTTGAGGTTATTCGAAAGTTTCACTCCATTACTGTTAGCATCATTTTGAGTTCATTAGCGATTCTTACTACATCACTGTCGCATCATTTTGAGATCATTAGCAATTCTTCCGACATCACTGTCGCATTATTTTGAGGTTCGTAGCAACTCTTGCTACATGACTGTCAGCATCACTTTGAGGTTATTGGAAACTCTTACTACATTACTTTAAGCATCACTGAGTTTCTTAGCAACTATCGCTACATTACTGTTAGCATCATCTTGAGTTCATTAGCAATTCTTCCGACATCACTGTCGCAATATTTTGAGGTTCGTAGCAACTTAAATACATGATTGTCGCATTATTTTGAGGTTTGTAGCAACTTTTACTACATTACTGTCGCATTATTTTGAGGTTCGTAGCAACTCTTACTAAATGACTGTCAGCATCACTTTGAGGTTATTCGAAACTTTCACTCCATTAAAGTTAGCATCATTTTGAGATCATTAGCAATTCTTACTAAATCACTGTCGCATCATTTTGAGATCATTAGCAATTCTTCTGACATCACTGTCGCAATATTTTGAGGTTTGTCGCAACTTTTACTACATTACTGTCGCATTATTTTGAGGTTCGTAGCAACTCTTACTACATGACTGTCAGCATCACTTTGAGTTTATTAGCAACTATCACTACATTACTGTTAGCATCATTTTGAGTTAATGATCAATTCTCACGACATCACTGTAGCATTGAATTGAGTTCATTAGCAACTCTTAGTACGTGACTGTCAGCATCACTTTGAGGTTATTCGAAAGTTTCACTCCATTACTGTTAGCATCATTTTGAGTTCATTAGCGATTCTTACTACATCACTGTCGCATCATTTTGAGATCATTAGCAATTCTTCCGACATCACTGTCGCATTATTTTGAGGTTCGTAGCAACTCTTGCTACATGACTGTCAGCATCACTTTGAGGTTATTCGAACCTCTTACTTCATTACTTTAAGCATCACTGAGTTTCTTAGCAACTATCGCTACATTACTGTTAGCATCATCTTGAGTTCATTCGCAACTCTTCCGACATCACTGTCGCAATATTTTGAGGTTCGTAGCAACTTAAATACATGATTGTCGCATTATTTTGAGGTTTGTAGCAACTTTTACTACATTACTGTCGCATTATTTTGAGGTTCGTAGCAACTCTTAGTACATGACTGTCAGCATCACTTTGAGGTTATTCGAAACGTTCACTCCATTACTGTTAGCATCATTTTGAGATCATTACCAATTCTTCTGACATCACTGTCGCATTATTTTGAGGTTCGAAGCAGCTCTTAGTACATGACTGTCAGCATCACTTTGAGGTTATTCGAAACACTTACTACATTACTGTAAGCATCACTGAGTTGATTAGCAACTATCACTACATTACTGTTAGCATCATTTTGAGTTCATTAGGAATTCTTCCGACATCACTTTTGCAATATTTTGAGGTTCGTAGCAACACTTACTACATGACTGTCAGCATCACTTTGAGGTTATTCGAAACTTTCACTCCATTACTGTTAGCATCATTTTGAGTTCATTAGCAATTCTTACTACATCACTGTCGCATCAGTTTGAGATCATGAACAATTCTTTTGACATCACTGTCGCATTATTTTGAGGTTCGAAGCAGCTCTTACTACATTACTGTCAGCATCACTTTGAGTTCATTGGCAACTATCACTACATTACTGTTAGCATCATTTTGAGTTCATGAGCAATTCTCACGACATCACTGCAGCATTGAATTGAGTTCATTAGCAAGTCTTACTAAATGACAATCAGCATCACTTTGAGGTTGTTCGAAACTCTTACTACATTACTGTAAGCATCACTTAGTTTCTTAGCAACTTTCACTCCATTACTGTTCGCATCATCTTGACTTCGTTAGCGATTCTTCCGACATCACTGTCGCAATATTTTGAGGTTCGTAGCAACTTTTACTACATTACTGTCGCATTTTTTTGAGGTTCGTAGAAACTCTTACTACATGACTGTCAGCATCACTTTGAGGTTATTTGAAACGTTCACTCCATTACTGTTAGCATCATTTTGAGATCATTAGCAATTCTTACTAAATCACTGTCGCATCATTTTGAGATGTTTAGCAATTCTTCTGACATCACTGTCGCATTATTTTGAGGTTCATAGAAACTCTGACTGCATGACTGTCAGCATCACTTTGAGGTTGTTCGAAACACTTAGTACATTACTGTAAGCATCACTGAGTTGATTAGCAACTATCACTACATTACTGTTAGCATCATTTTGAGTTCAATAGCAATTCTTACGACATCACTGTCAGCATCATTTTTTATTTACTCCCAACTCAAACCACATGACTGTCAGCATCACTTTGAGGTTATTTGAAACGTTCACTCCATTACTGTTAGGATCATTTTGAGTTCATTAGCAATTCTTCCGACATCACTGTCGCAATATTTTGAGGTTCGTAGCAACTCTTACTACATGTCTGTCAGCATCACTTTGAGGTTATTCGAAACTTTCACTCCATTAATGTTAGCATCATTTTGAGTTCATTAGCAATTCTTCCGACATCACTGTCGCAATATTTTGAGGTTCGTATTAACTCTTACTACATGACTGTCAGCATCACTTTGAGGTTATTCGAAACTTTCACTCCATGAATGTTAGCATAATTTTGAGTTCATTAGCAATTCTTACTAAATCACTGTCGCATCATTTTGAGATCATTAGCAATTCTTCTGACATCACTGTCGCATTATTTTGAGGTTCGTAGCAACTCTTACTACATAACTGTAGCATTATTTTGAGGTTCATAGCAACTCTTACTACATGACTGTCAGCATCACTTTGAGGTTGTTCGAAACAATTACTACATTACTGTAAGCATCACTGAGTTGATTAGCAACTATCACTACATTACTGTTAGCATCATCTTGAGTTCATTAAAAATTCCTCCGACATCTCTGTCGAAATATTTTGAGGTTCGTAGCAACTTTTACTACATGTCTGTCAGCATCACTTTGAGGTTATTCTAAACTTTCACTCCATTAATGTTAGCATCATTTTGAGTTCATTAGCAATTCTTACTAAATCACTGTAGCATCATTTTGAGATCATAAGAAATGCTTACTAAATCACTGTAGCATCATTTTGAGATCATTAGCAATTCTTCTGACATCACTGTCGCATTATTTTTGAGGTTCGTAGCAACTCTTACCACATGACTGTCAGCATCACTTTGAGGTTGTTCGAAACTCTTACTACATTACTGTAAGCATCACTGAGTTGATGAGCAACTATCACTACATTACTGTTAGCATCGTTTTGAGTTCAATAGCAATTCTTACGACATCACTTTCAGCATCATTTTTGATTTACTCGCAACTCAAACCACATGACTGTCAGCATCACTTTGAGGTTATTCGAAACTTTCACTCCATTACTGTTAGCACCCTTATGAGTTCATGAGCAATTCTTACTACATCACTGTCGCATCATTTTGAGTTCATTTGCAATTCTTCCGACATCACTGTCGCAATATTTTGAGGTTCGTATTAACTCTTACTACATGACTGTCAGCATCACTTTGAGGTTATTCGAAACTTTCACTCCATGAATGTTAGCATAATTTTGAGTTCATTAGCAATTCTTACAAAATCACTGTCACATCATTTTGAGATCATTAGCAATTCTTCTGACATCACTGTCGCATTATTTTGAGGTTCGTAGCAACTCTTACTACATAACTGTAGCATTATTTTGAGGTTCATAGCAACTCTTACTACATGACTGTCAGCATCACTTTGAGGTTGTTCGAAACACTTACTACATTACTGTAAGCATCACTGAGTTGATTAGCAACTATCACTACATTACTGTTAGCATCATCTTGAGTTCATTAAAAATTCCTCCGACATCACTGTCGAAATATTTTGAGGTTCGTAGCAACTTTTACTACATTACTGTCGCATTATTTTGAGGTTCGTTGCAACTCTTACTACATGACTGTCAGCATCACTTTGAGGTTATTTGAAACGTTCACTCCATTACTGTTAGCATCATTTTGAGTTCATTAGCAATTCTTACTACATCACTGTCGCATCATTTTGAGATCATTAGCAATTCTTCCGACATCACTGTTGCATCATTTTGAGGTTCGTAGAAACTCTTACTACATGACTGTCAGTATCACTTTGAGGTTATTTGAAACGTTCACTGCATTACTGTTAGCATCATTTTGAGTTCATTAGCAATTCTTACAAAATCACTGTAGCATCATTTTGAGATCATTAGCAATTCTTACTAAATCCCTGTAGCATCATTTTGAGATCATTAGCAACTCTTCTGACATCACTGTGGCATTATTTTTTAGGTTCGTAGCAACTCTTACTAAATGACTGTCAGCATCACTTTGAGGTTATTCGAAACTTTCACTCCATTACTGTTAGCACCCTTTTGAGTTCATTAGCAATTCTTACTACATCACTGTCGCATCATTTTGAGATCATTAGCAATTCTTCCGACATCACTGTCGCAATATTTTGATGTTCGTATTAACTCTTACTAAATGACTGTCAGCATCACTTTGAGGTTATTCGAAACTTTCACTCCATTAAAGTTAGCATCATTTTGAGATCATTAGCAATTCTTACTAAATCACTGTCGCATCAGTTTGAGATCATTAACAATTCTTTTGACATCACTGTCGCATTATTTTGAGGTTCGAAGCAGCTCTTACTACATTACTGTCAGCATCACTTTGAGTTCATTAGCAACTATCACTACATTACTGTTAGCATCATTTTGAGTTCATGAGCAATTCTCACGACATCACTGCAGCATTGAATTGAGTTCATTAGCAAGTCTTACTAAATGACAATCAGCATCACTTTGAGGTTGTTCGAAACTCTTACTACATTACTGTAAGCATCACTTAGTTTCTTAGCAACTTTCACTACATTACTGTTAGCATAATCTTGACTTCGTTAGCGATTCTTCCGACATCACTGTCGCAATATTTTGAGGTTCGTAGCAACTTTTACTACATTACTGTCGCATTTTTTTGAGGTTCGTAGAAACTCTTACTACATGACTGTCAGCATCACTTTGAGGTTATTTGAAACGTTCACTCCATTACTGTTAGCATCATTTTGAGATCATTAGCAATTCTTACTAAATCACTGTCGCATCATTTTGAGATCTTTAGCAATTCTTCTGACATCACTGTCGCATTATTTTGAGGTTCATAGAAACTCTTACTGCATGACTGTCAGCATCACTTTGAGGTTGTTCGAAACACTTAGTACATTACTGTAAGCATCACTGAGTTGATTAGCAACTATCACTCCATTACTGTTAGGATCATTTTGACTTCATTAGCAATTCTTTCGACATCACTGTCGCATCATTTTGAGATCATTAGCAATTCTTCCGACATCACTGTCGCAATATTTTGAGGTTCGTAGCAACTCTTACTACATGTCTGTCAGCATCACTTTGAGGTTATTCGAAACTTTCACTCCATTAATGTTAGCATCATTTTGAGTTCATTAGCAATTCTTACTAAATCACTGTAGAATCATTTTGAGATCATTAGCAATTCTTACTAAATCACTGTAGAATCATTTTGAGAACATTAGCAATTCTTCCGACATCACTGTCGCAATATTTTGAGGTTCGTAGCAACTTTTACTACATTACTGTCGCATTATTTTGAGGTTCGTAGCAACTCTTACTACACGACTGTCAGCATCACTTTGAGGTTATTCGAAACTTTCACTCCATTACTGTTAGCATCATTTTGAGTTCATTCGCAATTCTTACGACATCACAGTAGCATTAAATTGAGTTCATTAGCAACTCTAACTACATGACTGTCAGTATCACTTTGAGGTTGTTCGAAACTCTTACTACATTACTGTAAGCATCACTGAGTTTATTAGCAACTATCACTACATTACTGTAAGAATCATCTTGAGTTCATTGGCAATTCTTACGACATCACTGTTGCATGATTTTGAGATCATTAGCTATTCTTCTGACATCACTGTCGCATTTTTTTGAGGTTCGTAGCAACTATTACTACATTACTGTCAGCATCACTTTGAGGTTGTTCGAAACGTTCACTCCATTACTGTTAGCATCATTTTGAGTTTATTAGCAATTCTTACTAAATCAATGTCGCATCATTTTGAGATCTTTAGCAATTCATCTGACATCACTGTCGCAATAATTTGAGGTTCGTAGCAACTTTTTCTATATTACTGTCGCATTATTTTGAGGTTCGTAGCAACTCTTACTACATGACCGTCAGCATCACTTTGAGGTTATTCGAAACTTTCACTCCATTACTGTTAGCATCATTTTGAGTTCATTAGCAATTCTTCCGACATCACTGTCGCATTATTTTGAGGTTCGTCGCAACTCTTACTACATGACTGTCAGCATCACTTTGAGGTTATTTGAAATGTTCACTCCATTACTGTTAGCATCATTTTGAGATCATTAGCAATTCTTACTAAATCACTGTCGCATCATTTTGAGATCTTTAGCAATTCTTCTGACATCACTGTCGCATTATTTTGAGGTTCATAGAAACTCTTACTGCATGACTGTCAGCATCACTTTGAGGTTGTTCGAAACACTTAGTACATTACTGTAAGCATCACTGAGTTGATTAGCAACTATCACTACATTACTGTTAGCATCATTTTGAGTTCATGAGCAATTCTTCTGACATCACTGTCGCATTATTTTGAGGTTCATAGAAACTCTTACTGCATGACTGTCAGCATCACTTTGAGGTTTTTCGAAACACTTAGTACATTACTGTAAGCATCACTGAGTTGATTAGCAACTATCACTACATTACTGTTAGCATCATTTTGAGTTCATTAGCAATTCTTACGACATCACTGTCGCATCATTTTGAGATCATTAGCAATTCTTCCGACATCACTGTCGCAATATTTTGAGGTTCGTAGCAACTCTTACTACTTGTCTGTCAGCATCACTTTGAGGTTATTCGAAACTTTCACTCCATTAATGTTAGCATCATTTTGAGTTCATTGGCAATTCTTACTAAATCACTGTAGCATCATTTTGAGATCATTAGCAATTCTTACTAAATCACTGTCGCATCATTTTGAGATCTTTAGCAATTCTTCTGACATCACTGTCGCATTATTTTGAGGTTCGTAGCAACTCTTACTACATTATTGTTGCATTATTTTAAGGTTCGTAGCAACTCTTACTACATTACTGTCATCATCACTTTGAGTTTATTAGCAACTATCACTACATGACTGTCAGCATCACTTTGAAGTTGTTCGAAACACTTACTACATGACTGTCAGCATCACTTTGAGGTTATTCGAAACTCTTACTACATTACTGTAAGCATCACGCAGTTTATTAGCAACTATTACTACATTACTGTTAGCATCATTTTGAGTTCATTAGCAATTCTTACTACATCACTGTCGCATCATTTTGAGATCATTATTAATTCTTCCGACATCACTGTCGCATTATTTTGAGGTTCGTAGAAACTCTTACTACATGACTGTCAGCATCACTTTGAGGTTATTCGAAACTTTCACTCCATTAATGTTAGCATCATTTTGAGTTCATTAGCAATTCTTCCGACATCACTGTCGCAATATTTTGAGGTTCGTATTAACTCTTACTACATGACTGTCAGCATCACTTTGAGGTTATTCGAAACTTTCACTCCATGAATGTTAGCATAATTTTGAGTTCATTAGCAATTCTTACTAAATCACTGTCGCATCATTTTGAGATCATTAGCAATTCTTCTGACATCACTGTTGCATTATTTTGAGGTTCGTAGCAACTCTTACTACATAACTGTAGCATTATTTTGAGGTTCATAGCAACTCTTACTACATGACTGTCAGCATCACTTTGAGGTTGTTCGAAACAATTACTACATTACTGTAAGCATCACTGAGTTGATTAGCAACTATCACTACATTACTGTTAGCATCATCTTGAGTTCATTCAAAATTCCTCCGACATCTCTGTCGAAATATTTTGAGGTTCGTAGCAACTTTTACTACATGTCTGTCAGCATCACTTTGAGGTTATTCTAAACTTTCACTCCATTAATGTTAGCATCATTTTGAGTTCATTAGCAATTCTTACTAAATCACTGTAGCATCATTTTGAGATCATAAGAAATGCTTACTAAATCACTTTAGCATCATTTTGAGATCATTAGCAATTCTTCTGACATCACTGTCGCATTATTTTTGAGGTTCGTAGCAACTTTTACTACATTACTGTCGCATTTTTTTGAGGTTCGTAGAAACTCTTACTACATGACTGTCAGCATCACTTTGAGGTTATTTGAAACGTTCACTCCATTACTGTTAGCATCATTTTGAGATCATTAGCAATTCTTACTAAATCACTGTCGCATCATTTTGAGATGTTTAGCAATTCTTCTGACATAACTGTCGCATTATTTTGAGGTCCATAGAAACTCTGACTGCATGACTGTCAGCATCACTTTGAGGTTGTTCGAAACACTTAGTACATTACTGTAAGCATCACTGAGTTGATTAGCAACTATCACTACATTACTGTTAGCATCATTTTGAGTTCAATAGCAATTCTTACGACATCACTGTCAGCATCATTTTTTATTTACTCCCAACTCAAACCACATGACTGTCAGCATCACTTTGAGGTTATTTGAAACGTTCACTCCATTACTGTTAGGATCATTTTGAGTTCATTAGCAATTCTTCCGACATCACTGTCGCAATATTTTGAGGTTCGTAGCAACTCTTACTACATGTCTGTCAGCATCACTTTGAGGTTATTCGAAACTTTCACTCCATTAATGTTAGCATCATTTTGAGTTCATTAGCAATTCTTCCGACATCACTGTCGCAATATTTTGAGGTTCGTATTAACTCTTACTACATGACTGTCAGCATCACTTTGAGGTTATTCGAAACTTTCACTCCATGAATGTTAGCATAATTTTGAGTTCATTAGCAATTCTTACTAAATCACTGTCGCATCATTTTGAGATCATTAGCAATTCTTCTGACATCACTGTCGCATTATTTTGAGGTTCGTTGCAACTCTTACTACATGACTGTCAGCATCACTTTGAGGTTGTTCGAAACACTTAGTACATTACTGTAAGCATCACTGAGTTGATTAGCAACTATCACTACATTACTGTTAGCATCGTTTTGAGTTCATTAGCAATTCTTACTAAATCACTGTCACATCATTTTGAGATCTTTTGCAATTCTTTCGACATCACTGTCAGCATCATTTTTTATTTACTCGCAACTCAAACAACATGACTGTCAGCATCACTTTGAGGTTATTCGAAACTTTCACTCCATTACTGTTAGCACCCTTTTGAGTTCATTAGCAATTCTTACTAAATCACTGTCGCATCATTTTGAGATCATTAGCAATTCTTCCGACATCACTGTCGCAACATTTTGAGGTTCGTATTAACTCTTACTACATGACTGTCAACATCACTTTGAGGTAATTCGAAACTTTCACTCCATTAATGTTAGCATCATTTTGAGTTCATTAGCAATTCTTACTAAATCACTGTCGCATCATTTTGAGATCATTAGCAATTCTTCTGACATCACTGTCGCATTATTTTGAGGTTCGTAGCAACTCTTACTACATTAATGTAAGCATCACTTTGAGGTTGTTCGAAACGTTCACTCCATTGCTGTTAGCATCATTTTGAGTTCATTAGCAATTCTTACTACATCACTGTCGCATCATTTTCAGATCATTAGCAATTCTTCCGACATCACTGTCGCAATATTTTGAGGTTCGTAGCAACTTTTACTACATTACTGTCGCATTGTTTTGAGGTTCGTTGCAACACTTACTACATGACTGTCAGCATCACTTTGAAGTTATTCGAAACGTTCACTCCATTAATGTTAGCATCATTTTGAGTTCATTAGCAATTCTTACGAAATCACTGTCGCATCATTTTGAGATCTTTTGCAATTCTTCTGACATCACTGTCTCATTATTTTGAGGTTCGTAGCAACTCTTACTACATGACTGTCAGCATCACTTTGAGGTTGTTCGAAACACTTAGTACATTACTGTAAGCATCACTGAGTTGATTAGCAACTATCACTACATTACTGTTAGCATCATTTTGAGTTCATTAGCAATTCTTCCTAAATCACTGTAGCATCATTTTGAGATCATTAGCAATTGTTACTAAATTACTGTAGCATCATTTTCACATCATTAGCAATTCTTCTGACATCACTGTCGCATTATTTTGAGGTTCATAGCAACTCTTACTACATGACTGTCAACATCACTTTGAGGTTGTTCGAAACTCTTACTGCATTACTGTAAGCATCACTGAGTTGATTAGCAACTATCACTACATTACTGTTAGCATCGTTTTGAGTTCAATAGCAATTTTTACGACATCACTGTCAGCATCATTTTTTATTTACTCGCAACTCAAACCACATGACTGTCAGCATCACTTTGAGGTTATTCGAAACTTTCACTCCATTACTGTTAGCATCATTTTGAGTTTATTAGCAATTCTTACTAAATCACTGTCGCATCATTTTGAGATCTTTAGAAATTTTTCCGACATCACTGTCGCATTATTTTGAGGTTCGTAGCAACTTCTACGACATGACTGTCGCATGATTTTGCGGTTCGTTGCAACACTTACTACATGACTGTCAGCATCACTTTGAGGTTATTTGAAATGTTCACTCCATTACTGTTAGCATCATTTTGAGATCATTAGCAATTCTTACTAAATCACTGTCGCATCATTTTGAGATCTTTAGCAATTCTTCTGACATCACTGTTGCATTATTTTGAGGTTCATAGAAACTCTTACTGCATGACTGTCAGCATCACTTTGAGGTTGTTCGAAACACTTAGTACATTACTTTAAGCATCACTGAGTTGATTAGCAACTATCACTACATTACTGTTAGCATCATTTTGAGTTCATTAGCAATTCTTCTGACATCACTGTCGCATTATTTTGAGGTTCATAGAAACTCTTACTGCATGACTGTCAGCATCACTTTGAGGTTTTTCGAAACACTTAGTACATTACTGTAAGCATCACTGAGTTGATTAGCAACTATCACTACATTACTGTTAGCATCATTTTGAGTTCATTAGCAATTCTTCCGACATCATTGTCGCAATATTTTGAGGTTCGTAGCAACTTTTACTACATTACTGTCGCATTATTTTGGGGTTCGTAGCAACTCTTACTCCATGACTGTCAGCATCACTTTGAGGTTATTCGAAACTTTCACTCCATCACTGTTAGGATCATTTTGAGTTCATTAGCAATTCTTACTAAATCACTGTCGCATCATTTTGAGATCATTAGCAATTCTTCCGACATCACTGTTGCATTATTTTGAGGTTCGTAGAAACTCTTACTACATGAGGTTAAGGTTATTTGAAACGTTCACTCCATTACTGTTAGGATCATTTTGAGTTCATTAGCAATTCTTACGACATCACTGTCGCATCATTTTGAGATCATTAGCAATTCTTCCGACATCACTGTCGCAATATTTTGAGGTTCGTAGCAACTCTTACTACATGTCTGTCAGCATCACTTTGAGGTTATTCGAAACTTTCACTCCATTAATGTTAGCATCATTTTGAGTTCATTAGCAATTCTTACTAAATCACTGTAGCATCATTTTGAGATCATTAGCAATTCTTACTAAATCACTGTAGAATCATTTTGAGAACATTAGCAATTCTTCCGACATCACTGTCGCAATATTTTGAGGTTCGTATCAACTTTTACTACATTACTGTCGCATTATTTTGAGGTTCGTAGCAACTCCTACTACATGACCGTCAGCATCACTTTGAGGTTATTCGAAACTTTCACTCCATTACTGTTAGCATCATTTTGAGTTCATTAGCAATTCTTACGACATCACAGTAGCATTAAATTGAGTTCATTAGCAACTCTTACTACATGACTGTCAGTATCACTTTGAAGTTGTTCGAAACGCTTACTACATGACTGTCAGCATCACTTTGAGGTTGTTCGAAACTCTTACTTCATAACTGTAAGCATCACTGAGTTTTTTAGCAACTATCACTACATTACTGTTTGCAACATCTTGAGTTCATTAGCAATTCTTACGACATCACTTTCGCATCATTTTGAGATCATTAGCAATTCTTACGACATCACTATCGCAATATTTTGAGGTTCGTATTAACTCTTACTACATGTCTGTCAGCATCACTTTGAGGTTATTCTAAACTTTCACTCCATTAATGTTCGCATCATTTTGAGTTCATTAGCAATTCTTACTAAATCACTGTAGCATCATTTTGAGATCATAAGAAATTCTTCTGACATCACTGTCGCATTATTTTGAGGTTCGTGGCAACTCTTACTACATCACTGTAGCATTATTTTGAGGTTCATAGCAACTCTTACTACATCACTGTCAGCATCACTTTGAGGTTGTTCGAAACACTTACTACATTTCTGTAAGCATCACTGAGTTGATTAGCAACTATCACTACATTACTGTTAGCATCATCTTGAGTTCATTAAAAATTCCTCCGACATCACTGTCGAAATATTTTGAGGTTCCTAGCAACTTTTACTACATTACTGTCGCATTATTTTGAGGTTCGTTGCAACTCTTACTACATGACTGTCAGCATCACTTTGAGGTTATTTGAAACGTTCACTCCATTACTGTTAGCATCATTTTGAGTTCATTAGCAATTCTTACGACATCACTGTCGCATCATTTTTAGATCATTAGCAATTCTTCCGACATCAATGTTGCATTATTTTGAGGTTCGTAGAAACTCTTACTACATGACTGTCAGCATCACTTTGAGGTTTTTCGAAACACTTACTACATTACTGTAAGCATCACTGAGTTGATTAGCAACTATCACTACATTACTGTTAGCATCATCTTGAGTTCATTAAAAATTCCTCCGACATCACTGTCGAAATATTTTGAGGTTCGTAGCAACTTTTACTACATTACTGTCGCATTATTTTGAGGTTCGTTGCAACTCTTACTACATGACTGTCAGCATCACTTTGAGGTTATTTGAAACGTTCACTCCATTACTGTTAGCATCATTTTGAGTTCATTCGCAATTCTTACTACATCACTGTCGCATCATTTTGAGATCTTTAGCAATTCTTCCGACATCACTGTAACATTATTTAGAGGTTCGTAGCAACTCTTACTGCATGACTGTCAGCGTCACTTTGAGGTTATTCGAAACACTTAATACATGACTGTAAGCATCACTGAGTTGATTAGCAACTATCACTACATTACTGTTAGCATCATTTTGAGTTCATTAGCAATTCTTACTAAATCACTGTAGCATCATTTTGAAATCATTAGCAATTCTTACTAAATCACTGTAGCATCATTTTGACATCATTAGCAATACTTCTGACATCACTGTCGCATTATTTTTTTAGGTTCGTAGCAACTCTTACTACATGACTGTCAGCATCACTTTGAGGTTGTTCGAAATGTTCACTCCATTACTGTTAGCATCATTTTGAGATCATTAGCAATTCTTACTAAATCACTGTCGCATCATTTTGAGATCTTAAGCAATTCTTCCGACATCACTGTCGCAATATTTTGAGGTTTTTATTAACTCTTACTACATGACTGTCAGTATCACTTTGAGGTTATTCGAAACTTTCACTCCATTAATTTTTGCATCATTTTGAGTTCATTAGCAATTCTTACTAAATCACTGTAGCATCATTTTGAGATCATTAGCAATTCTTACTAAATCACTGTAGCATCATTTTGAGATCATTCGCAATTCTTACTAAATCACTGTCGCATTATTTTTTAGGTTCGTAGCAACTCTTACTACATGACAGTCAGCATCACTTTGAGGTTGTTCGAAATGTTCACTCCATTACTGTTAGCATCATTTTGAGTTCATTAGCAATTCTTACTAAATCACTGTCGCATCATTTTGAGATCTTTTGCAATTCTTCTGACATCACTGTCGCATCATTTTGAGTTTCGTAGCAACTCTTACGACATGACTGTCAGATTCACTTTGAGGTTGTTCGAAACTCTTACTGCATTACTGTAAGCATCACTGAGTTGATTAGCAACTATCACTACATTACTGTTAGCATCGTTTTGAGTTCAATAGCAATTTTTACGACATCACTGTCAGCATCATTTTTTATTTACTCGCAACTCAAACCACATGACTGTCAGCATCACTTTGAGGTTATTCGAAACTTTCACTCCATTACTGTTTGCACCTTTTTGAGTTCATTAGCAATTCTTACTAAATCACTGTCGCATCATTTTGAGATCTTTAGCAATTCTTCTGACATCACTGTCGCATTATTTTGAGGTTCATAGAAACTCTTACTACATGACTGTCAGCATCACTTTGAGGTTTTTCGAAACACTTACTACATTACTGTAAGCATCACTGAGTTGATTAGCAACTATCACTACATTACTGTTAGCATCATCTTGAGTTCATTAAAAATTCCTCCGACATCACTGTCGAAATATTTTGAGGTTCGTAGCAACTTTTACTACATTACTGTCGCATTATTTTGAGGTTCATTGCAACTCTTACTACATGACTGTCAGCATCACTTTGAGGTTATTTGAAACGTTCACTCCATTACTGTTAGCATCATTTTGAGTTCATTCGCAATTCTTACTACATCACTGTCGCATCATTTTGAGATCTTGAGCAATTCTTCCGACATCACTGTAACATTATTTAGAGGTTCGTAGCAACTCTTACTGCATGACTGTCAGCGTCACTTTGAGGTTATTCGAAACACTTAATACATGACTGTAAGCATCACTGAGTTGATTAGCAACTATCACTACATTACTGTTAGCATCATTTTGAGTTCATTAGCAATTCTTACTAAATCACTGTAGCATCATTTTGAAATCATTAGCAATTCTTACTAAATCACTGTAGCATCATTTTGACATCATTAGCAATTCTTACTAAATCACTGTAGCATCATTTTGAGATCATTCGCAATTCTTACTAAATCACTGTCGCATTATTTTTTAGGTTCGTAGCAACTCTTACTACATGACAGTCAGCATCACTTTGAGGTTGTTCGAAATGTTCACTCCATTACTGTTAGCATCATTTTGAGTTCATTAGCAATTCTTACTAAATCACTGTCGCATCATTTTGAGATCTTTTGCAATTCTTCTGACATCACTGTCGCATCATTTTGAGTTTCGTAGCAACTCTTACTACATGACTGTCAGATTCACTTTGAGGTTTTTCGAAACTCTTACTGCATTACTGTAAGCATCACTGAGTTGATTAGCAACTATCACTACATTACTGTTAGCATCGTTTTGAGTTCAATAGCAATTTTTACGACATCACTGTCAGCATCATTTTTTATTTACTCGCAACTCAAACCACATGACTGTCAGCATCACTTTGAGGTTATTCGAAACTTTCACTCCATTACTGTTTGCACCTTTTTGAGTTCATTAGCAATTCTTACTAAATCACTGTCGCATCATTTTGAGATCTTTAGCAATTCTTCTGACATCACTGTCGCATTATTTTGAGGTTCGTAGCAACTCTTACTACATGACTGTCAGCATCACTTTGAGGTTATTTGAAATGTTCACTCCATTACTGTTAGCATCATTTTGAGATCATTAGCAATTCTTACTAAATCACTGTCGCATCATTTTGAGATCTTTAGCAATTCTTCTGACATCACTGTCGCATTATTTTGAGGTTCATAGAAACTCTTACTGCATGACGGTCAGCATCACTTTGAGGTTTTTCGAAACACTTAGTACATGACTGTAAGCATCACTGAGTTGATTAGCAACTATCACTACATTACTGTTAGCATCATTTTGAGTTCATTCGCAATTCTTCTGACATCACTGTCGCATTATTTTGAGGTTTATAGAAACTCTTACTGCATGACTGTCAGCATCACTTTGAGGTTGTTCGAAACACTTAGTACATTACTGTAAGCATCACTGAGTTCATTAGCAACTATCACTACATTACTGTTAGCATCATTTTGAGTTCATTGGCAATTCTTACAACATCACTGTCGCATGATTTTGAGATCATTAGCTATTCTTCTGACATCACTGTCGCAATATTTTGAGGTTCGTAGCAACTTTTTCTACATTACTGTCGCATTATTTTGAGGTTCGTAGCAACTCTTACTACATGACCGTCAGCATCACTTTGAGGTTTTTCGAAACGTTCACTCCATTACTGTTAGCATCATTTTGAGTTTATTAGCAATTCTTACTAAATCAATGTCGCATCATTTTGAGATCTTTAGCAATTCATCTGACATCACTGTCGCAATATTTTGAGGTTCGTAGCAACTTTTTCTACATTACTGTCGCATTATTTTGAGGTTCGTAGCAACTCTTACTACATGACCGTCAGCATCACTTTGAGGTTATTCGAAACTTTCACTCCATTACTGTTAGCATCATTTTGAGTTCATTAGCAATTCTTAGGACATCACTGTCGCATCATTTTGAGATCATTAGCAATTCTTCCGACATCACTGTCGCAATATTTTGAGGTTCGTAGCAACTCTTACTACATGTCTGTCAGCATCACTTTGAGGTTATTCGAAACTTTCACTCCATTAATGTTAGCATCATTTTGAGTTCATTAGCAATTCTTACTAAATCACTGTAGCATCATTTTGAGATCATTAGCAATTCTTCCGACATCACTGTCGCAATATTTTGAGGTTCGTATCAACTTTTACTACATTACTGTCGCATTATTTTGAGGTTCGTAGCAGCTCCTACTACATGACCGTCAGCATCACTTTGAGGTTATTCGAAACTTTCACTCCATTACTGTTAGCATCATTTTGAGTTCATTAGCAATTCTTACGACATCACAGTAGCATTAAATTGAGTTCATTAGCAACTCTTACTACATGACTGTCAGTATCACTTTGAAGTTGTTCGAAACACTTACTACATGATTGTCAGCATCACTTTGAGGTTGTTCGAAACTCTTACTTCATAACTGTAAGCATCACTGAGTTTTTTAGCAACTATCACTACATTACTGTTTGCAACATCTTGAGTTCATTAGCAATTCTTCTGACATCACTGTCGCATCATTTTGAGATCATTAGCAATTCTTCCGACATCACTATCGCAATATTATGAGGTTCGTATTAACTCTTACTACATGTCCGTCAGCATCACTTTGAGGTTATTCTAAACTTTCACTCCATTAATGTTAGCATCATTTTGAGTTCATTAGCAATTCTTACTAAATCACTGTAGCATCATTTTGAGATCATAAGAAATTCTTACTAAATCACTGTAGCATCATTTTGAGATCATTAGCAATTCTTCTGATATCACTGTCGCATTATTTTTGAGGTTCGTAGCAACTCTTACTACATGACTGTCAGCATCACTTTGAGGTTGTTCGAAACTCTTACTACATTACTGTAAGCATCACTGAGTTGATGAGCAACTATCACTACATTACTGTTAGCATCGTTTTGAGTTCAATAGCAATTCTTACGACATCACTTTCAGCATCATTTTTTATTTACTCGCAACTCAAACCACATGACTGTCAGCATCACTTTGAGGTTATTCGAAACTTTCACTCCATTACTGTTAGCACCCTTATGAGTTCATGAGCAATTCTTACAACATCACTGACGCATCATTTTGAGTTCATTAGCAATTCTTCCGACATCACTGTCGCAATATTTTGAGGTTCGTATTAACTCTTACTACACGACTGTCAGCATCACTTTGAGGTTATTCGAAACTTTCACTCCATGAATGTTAGCATAATTTTGAGTTCATTAGCAATTCTTACTAAATTACTGTCGCATCATTTTGAGATCATTAGCAATTCTTCTGACATCACTGTAGCATTATTTTGAGGTTCATAGCAACTCTTACTACATGACTGTCAGCATCACTTTGAGATTGTTCGAAACTTTCACTCCATTACTGTTAGCACCCTTTTGAGTTCATTAGCAATTCTTACTACATCACTGTCGCATCATTTTGAGATCATTAGCAATTCTTCTGACATCACTGTCGCAATATTTTGAGGTTCGTAATAACTCTGACTACATGACTGTCAGCATCACTTTGAGGTTATTCGAAACTTTCACTCCATTAATGTTAGCATCATTTTGAGTTCATTAGCAATTCTTACTAAATCACAGTCGCATCATTTTGAGATCATGAGCAATTCTTCTGACATCACTGTCGCATTATTTTGAGGTTCGTAGCAACTCTTACTACATTAATGTCAGCATCAGTTTGAGGTTATTCGAAACGCTCACTCCATTACTGTTAGCATTATTTTGAGTTCATTAGCAATTCTTACTACATCACTGTCGCATCATTTTGAGATCATTAGAAATTCTTACGACATCACTGTAACATTATTTTGAGGTTCGTAGCAAGTTTTACTACATTACTGTCGCATTATTTTGAGGTTCGTATTAACTCTTACTACATGACTGTCAGTATCACTTTGAGGTTATTCGAAACTTTCACTCCATTAATTTTAGCATCATTTTGAGTTCATTAGCAATTCTTACTAAATCACTGTAGCATCATTTTGACATCATTAGCAATTCTTCTGACATCACTGTCGCATTATTTTTTTAGGTTCGTAGCAACTCTGACTACATGACTGTCAGCATCACTTTGAGGTTGTTCGAAATGTTCACTCCATTACTGTTAGCATCATTTTGAGATCATTAGCAATTCTTACTAAATCACTGTCGCATCATTTTGAGATCTTTAGCAATTCTTCCAACATCACTGTCGCAATATTTTGAGGTTTTTATCAACTCTTACTAAATGACTGTCAGTATCACTTTGAGGTTATTCGAAACTTTCACTCCATTAATTTTAGCATCATTTTGAGTTCATTAGCAATTCTTACTAAATCACTGTAGCATCATTTTGAGATCATTAGCAATTCTTACTAAATCACTGTAGCATCATTTTGAGATCATTAGCAATTCTTACTAAATCACTGTCGCATTATTTTTTAGGTTCGTAGCAACTCTTACTACATGACTGTCAGCATCACTTTGAGGTTGTTCGAAATGTTCACTCCATTACTGTTAGCATCATTTTGAGTTCATTAGCAATTCTTACTAAATCACTGTCGCATCATTTTGAGATATTTTGCAATTCTTCTGACATCACTTTCGCATTATTTTGATTTTCGTAGCAACTCTTACTACATGACTGTCAGATTCACTTTGAGGTTTTTCGAAACTCTTACTGCATGACTGTAAGCATCACTGAGTTGATTAGCAACTATCAGTACATTACTTTTAGCATCGTTTTGAGTTCAATAGCAATTTTTACGACTTCACTGTCAGCATCATTTTTTATTTACTCGCAACTCAAACCACATGACTGTCAGCATCACTTTGAGGTTATTCGAAAATTTCACTCCATTACTGTTAGCACCTTTTTGAGTTCATTAGCAATTCTTACTAAATCACTGTCGCATCATTTTGAGATCATTAGCAATTCTTCCGACATCACTGTCGCAACATTTTGAGGTTCGTATTAACTCTTACTACATGACTGTCAGCATCACTTTGAGGTTATTCGAAACTTTCACTCCATTAATGTTAGCATCATTTTGAGTTCATTAGCAATTCTTACTAAATCACTGTCGCATCATTTTGAGATCATTAGCAATTCTTCTGACATCGCTGTCGCATTATTTTGAGGTTCGTAGCAACTCTTACTACATTAATGTAAGCATCACTTTGAGGTTGTTCGAAACGTTCACTCCATTACTGTTAGCATCATTTTGAGTTCATTAGCAATTCTTACTACATCACTGTCGCATCATTTTGAGATCATTAGCAATTTTTCTGACATCACTGTCGCATTATTTTGAGGTTCGGAGAAACTTTTTCTACATCGCTGTCGTATTATTTTGAGGTTCTTAGCAACTCTTACTACATGACCGTCAGCATTACTTTGAGGTTATTCGAAACTTTCACCTCATTACTGTTAGCATCATTTTGAATTCATTAGCAATTCTTACTACATGACTGTCGCATCATTTTGACAGCATTAGCAATTCTTCTGACATCACTGTCGCATTATTTTGAGGTTCGTAGCAACTCTTACTACATGACAGTCAGCATCACTTTGAGGTTGTTCGAAACACTTACTACATTACTTTCAGCATCACTGAGTTTCTTAGCAACTATCACTACATTACTGTTAGCATCATCTTGAGTTCATTAGCAATTCTTCCGACATCACTGTCGCAATATTTTGAGGTTCGTAGCAACTCTTAGTACATGACTGTCAGCATCACTTTGAGGTTATTCGATACGTTCACTCCATTACTGTTAGCATCATTTTGAGTTCATTAGCAATTCTTACTAAATCACTGTCGCATCATTTTGAGATCATTAGCAATTCTTCTGACATCACTGTCACATTATTTTGAGGTTCGTAGCAACTCTTACTACATTATTGTTGCATTATTTTAAGGTTCGTAGCAACTCTTATTACATTACTGTCAGCATCACTTTGAGTTTATTAGCAACTATCACTACATTACTGTCGCATCATTTTGAGTTTATGAGCAATTCTCACGACATCACTGTAGCATTGAATTGAGTTCATTAGCAACTCTTACGAAATGACTGTCAGCATCACTTTGAGGTTGTTCGAAACTCTTCCTACATTACTGTAAGCATCACTGAGTGAATTAGCAACTATCACTACATTACTGTTAGCATCATTTTGAGTTCAATAGCAATTCTTCCGACATCACTGTCGCAATATTTTGAGGTTCGTAGCAACTTTTACTACATTACTTTCGCATTATTTTGTGGTTCGTAGCAACATTTACTACATGACTGTAAGTATCACTTTGAGTTTATTCGAAAGTTTCACTCCATTACTGTTAGCATCATTTTGAGTTCATTAGCAATTCTTACTACATCACTGTCGCATCATTTTGAGATCATTAGCAATTCTTCCGACATCACTGTCGCAATATTTTGAGGTTCGTAGCAACTCTTACTACATTATTGTTGCATTATTTTAAGGTTCCTAGCAACTCTTACTACATTACTGTCATCATTACTTTGAGTTTATTAGCAACTATCACTACATTACTGTCGCATCATTTTTAGTTTATGAGCAATTCTCACGACATCACTGTAGCATTGAATTGAGTTCATTAGCAACTCTTACTAAATGACTGTCAGCATCACTTTGAGGTTGTTCGAAACTCTTCCTACATTACTGTAAGCATCACTGAGTTGATTAGCAACTATCACTACATTACTGTAAGCATCATTTTGAGTTCATTAGCAATTCTTCCGACATCACTGTCGCAATATTTTGAGGTTCGTAGCAACTTTTACTACATTACTTTCGCATTATTTTGAGGTTCGTAGCAACACTTACTACATGACTGTAAGTATCATTTTGAGGTTATTCGAAAGTTTCACTCCATTACTGTTTGCATCATTTTGAGTTCATTAGCAATTCTTACTACATCACTGTCGCATCATTTTGAGATCATTAGCAATTCTTCCGACATCACTGTCGCAATATTTTGAGGTTCGTAGCAACTCTTACTACATTATTGTTGCATTATTTTAAGGTTCGTAGCAACTCTTAATACGTTACTGTCAGCATCACTTTGAGTTTATGAGCAGCTATCACTACATCACTGTTAGCATCATTTTGAGTTGTTGAGCAATTCTCACGACATCACTGTAGCACTAAATTGAGTTCATTGGCAACTCTTACTACATGACTGTCAGCATCACTTTGAGGTTGTTCGAAACTCTTACTACATTACTGTAAGCATTACTGAGTTTCTTAGCCACCATCACTACATTACTGTTAGCATCATCTTAAGTTCATTTGCAATTCTTCCGACATCACTGTCGCAATATTTTGAGGTTCGTAGCAACTTTTACTACATTACTGTCGCATTATTTTGAGGTTCGTAGCAACTCTTACTACATGACTGTCAGCATCACTTTGAGGTTATTCGAAACTTTCACTCCATTACTGTTAGCATCATTTTGAGTTCATTAGCAATTCTTACGATATCACAGTAGCATTAAATTGAGTTCATTAGCAACTCTTACTACATGACTGTCAGTATCACTTTGAGGTTTTTCGAAACTCTTACTACATTACTGTAAGCATCACTGAGTTTATTAGCAACTATCACTACATTACTGTTAGCATCATCTTGAGTTCATTGGCAATTCTTCCGACATCACTGTCGCATGATTTTGAGATCATTAGCTATTCTTCTGACATCACTGTCGCAATAATTTCAGGTTCGTAGCAACTTTTTCTACATTACTGTCGCATTATTTTGAGGTTCGTAGCAACTCTTACTACATGACCGTCAGCATCACTTTGAGGTTATTCGAAACTTTCACTCCATTACTGTAAGCATCTTTTTGAGTTCATTAGCAATTCTTACAACATCACTGTCGCATTATTTTGAGGTTCGTAGCAACTCTTACTACATGACTGTCAGCATCACTTTGAGGTTATTTGAAATGTTCACTCCATTACTGTTAGCATCATTTTGAGTTCATTAGCAATTCTAACTAAATCACTGTCGCATCATTTTGAGATCTTTAGCAATTCTTCTGACATCACTGTCGCATTATTTTGAGGTTCATAGAAACTCTTACTGCATGACTGTCAGCATCACTTTGAGGTTGTTCGAAACACTTAGTACATTACTGTAAGCATCACTGAGTTGATTAGCAACTATCACTACATTACTGTTAGCATCATTTTGAGTTCATTAGCAATTCTTCCGACATCACTGTCGCAATATTTTGAGGTTTGTAGCAACTTTTACTACATTACTGTCGCATTATTTTGAGGTTCGTAGCAACTCTTACTACATGACTGTCAGCATCACTTTGAGGTTATTCGAAACTTTCACTCCATCACTGTTAGGATCATTTTGAGTTCATTAGCAATTCTTACTAAATCACTGTCGCATCATTTTGAGATCATTAGCAATTCTTCCGACATCACTGTTGCATTATTTTGAGGTTCGTAGAAACTCTGACTACATGAGGTTTAGGTTATTTGAAACGTTCACTCCATTACTGTTAGGATCATTTTGAGTTCATTAGCAATTCTTCCGACATCACTGTCGCAATATTTTGAGGTTCGTATTAACTCTTACTACATGACTGTCAGCATCACTTTGAGGTTATTCGAAACTTTCACTCCATGAATGTTAGCATAATTTTGAGTTCATTAGCAATTCTTACTAAATCACTGTCGCATCATTTTGAGATCATTAGCAATTCTTTTGACATCACTGTCGCATTATTTTGAGGTTCGTAGCAACTCTTACTACATGACTGTCAGCATCACTTTGAGGTTTTTCGAAACACTTACTACATTGCTGTAAGCATCACTGAGTTGATTAGCAACTATCACTACATTACTGTTAGCATCATCTTGAGTTCATTAAAAATTCCTCCGACATCACTGTCGAAATATTTTGAGGTTCGTAGCAACTTTTACTACATTACTGTCGCATTATTTTGAGGTTCGTTGCAACTCTTACTACATGACTGTCAGCATCACTTTGAGGTTATTTGAAACGTTCACTCCATTACTGTTAGTATCATTTTGAGTTCATTAGCAATTCTTACGACATCACTGTCGCATCATTTTGAGATCATTAGCAATTCTTACGACATCACTGTCGCAATATTTTGAGGTTCGTATTAACTCTTACAAATGTCTGTCAGCATCACTTTGAGGTTATTCGAAACTTATACTCCATTAATGTTAGCATCATTTTGAGTTCATTAGCAATTCTGACTAAATCACTGTAGCATCATTTTGAGATCATAAGAAATTCTTACTAAATCACTGTAGCATCATTTTGAGATCATTAGCAATTCTTCTGACATCACTGTCGCATTATTTTTGAGGTTCGTAGCAACTCTTACTACATGACTGTCAGCATCACTTTGAGGTTGTTCGAAACTCTTACTACATTACTGTAAGCATCACTGAGTTGATGAGCAACTATCACTACATTACTGTTAGCATCGTTTTGAGTTCAATAGCAATTCTTACGCCATCACTTTCAGCATCATTTTTTATTCACTCGCAACTCAAACCACATGACTGTCAGCATCACTTTGAGGTTATTCGAAACTTTCACTCCATTACTGTTCGCATCATTTTGAGTTCATTAGCAATTCTTACTAAATCACTGTAGCATCATTTTGAGATCATTAGCAATTCTTCTGACATCACTGTCGCATTATTTTGAGGTTCGTAGCAACTCTTACTGCATGACTGTCAGCATCACTTTGAGGTTGTTCGAAACACTTAGTTCATTACTGTAAGCATCACTGAGTTGATTAGCAACTATCACTACATTACTGTTAGCATCATTTTGAGTTCATTAGCAATTCTTACGAAATCACTGTAGCATCATTTTGAGATCATTAGCAATTCTTACTAAATCACTGTAGCATCATTTTGAGATCATTAGCAATTCTTCTGACATCACTGTCGCATTATTTTTTAGGTTCGTAGCATCTCTTACTACATGACTCTCAGCATCACTTTGAGGTTGTTCGAAATGTTCACTCCATTACTGTTAGCATCATTTTGAGTTCATTAGCAATTCTGACTAAATCACTGTCGCATCATTTTGAGATCTTTTGCAATTCTTCTGACATCACTGTTGCATTATTTTGAGGTTCATAGCAACTCTTACTACATGACTGTCAGCATCACTTTGAGGTTGTTCGAAACTCTTACTGCATTACTGTAAGCATCACTGAGTTGATTAGCAACTATCACTACATTACTGTTAGCATCGTTTTGAGTTCATTAGCAATTCTTACTAAATCACTGTCGCATCATTTTGAGATCTTTTGCAATTCTTTCGACATCACTGTCAGCATCATTTTTTTTTTACTCGCAACTCAAACAACATGACTGTCAGCATCACTTTGAGGTTATTCGAAACTTGCACTCCATTACTGTTAGCACCCTTTTGAGTTCATCAGCAATTCTTACTAAATCACTGTCGCATCATTTTGAGATCATTAGCAATTCTTCCGACATCACTGTCGCAATATTTTGAGGTTCGTATTAACTCTTACTACATGACTGTCAACATCACTTTGAGGTTATTCGAAACTTTCACTCCATTAATGTTAGCATCATTTTGAGTTCATTAGCAATTCTTACTAAATCACTGTCGCATCATTTTGAGATCATTAGCAATTCTTCTGACATCACAGTCGCATTATTTTGAGGTTCGTAGCAACTCTTACTACATTGATGTAAGCATCACTTTGAGGTTGTTCGAAACGTTCACTCCATAGCTTTTAGCATCATCTTGAGTTCATTAGCAATTCTTACTACATCACAGTCGCATCATTTTGAGATCATTAGCAATTCTTCCGACATCACTGTCGCAATATTTTGAGGTTCGTAGCAACTTTTACTACATTACTGTCGCATGATTTTGAGGTTCGTAGAAACTCTGACTACATGACTGTCAGCATCACTTTGAAGTTATTCGAAACGTTCACTCCATTAATGTTAGCATCATTTTGAGTTCATTAGCAATTCTTACGAAATCACTGTCGCATCATTTTGAGATCTTTTTCAATTCTTCTGACATCACTGTCGCATTATTTTGAGGTTCGTAGCAACTCTTACTACATTACTGTAAGCATCACTGAGTTGATTAGCAACTATCACTACATTACTGTTAGCATCATTTTGAGTTCAATAGCAATTCTTACGACATCACTGTCAGCATCATTTTTTATTTACTCCCAACTCAAACCACATGACTGTCAGCATCACTTTGAGGTTATTCGAAACTTTCACTCCATTACTGTTAGCGCCCTTTTGAGTTCATTAGCAATTCTTACTACATCACTGTCGCATCATTTTGAGATCATTAGCATTTCTTACTACATCACTGTCGCATTATTTTGAGGTTCGTAGCAACTCTTACTACATTACTGTCAGCATCACTTTGAGTTTGTTCGAAACGTTCACTCCATTACTGTTAGCATCATTTTGAGTTTATTAGCAATTCTAACTAAATCACTGTCGCATCATTTTGAGATCTTTAGAAATTCTTCGGACATCACTGTCGCAATATTTTGAGGTTCCTAGCAACTTTTACGACATTACTGTCGCATTATTTTGAGGTTCGTTGCAACACTAACTACATGACTGCTAGCATCACTTTGAGGTTAATCGAAACTTTCACTCCATTACTGTTAGCATCATTTTGAGTTCAATTGCAATTCTTACGACATCACTGTCAGCATCATTTTTTATTTACTCGCAACTCAAACCACATGTCTGTCAGAATCACTTTGGGGTTATTCGAAACTTTCACTCCATTACTGTTAGCACCCTTTTGAGTTCATTAGCAATTCTTACAACATCACTGTCGCATCATTTTGAGATCATTAGCAATTCTTCCAAAAATCACTGTCGCATTATTTTAAGGTTCGTAGCAACACTTACTACATGACTGTCAGCATCATTATTAGATCATTAGCAATTCTTCTGACGTCACTGTCGCATTATTTTGAGGTTCGTAGCAACTCTTACTACATTACTGTCAGCATCACTTTGAGGTTATTCGAAACGTTCACTCCGTTACTGTTAGCATCATTTTGAGTTCATTAGCAATTCTTACTACATCACTGTTGCAATATTTTGAGGTTCGTAGCAACTTTTACGACACTACTGTCGCATTATTTTGAGGTTCGTAGCAACTCTTACTACATGACTGTCAGCATCATTTTGAGGTTATTCGAAACACTTACTAAATTACTGTAAGCATCACTGAGTTGATTAGCCACTATCACTACATTATTGTTAGCATCGTTTTGAGTTCAAGAGCAATTCTTACGACATCACTGTCAGCATCATTTTTTATTTACTCGCAACTCAAACCACATCTCTTTCAGAATCACTTTGAGGTTATTCAAAACTTTCACTCCATTACTGTTAGCACCCTTTTGAGTTCATTAGCAATTCTTACTACATCACTGTCGCATCATTTTGAGATCATTAGCAATTCTTCCAAAAATCACTGTCGCATTATTTTAAGGTTCGTAGCAACACTTACTACATGACTGTCAGCATCATTATTAGATCATTAGCAATTCTTCTGACGTCACTGTCACATTATTTTGAGGTTCGTAGCAACTCTTACTACATTATTGTTGCATTATTTTAAGGTTCGCAGCAAGTCAAACTACATTACTGTCAGCATCACTTTGAGTTTATTAGCAACTATCACTACATTACTGTTAGCATCATTTTGAGTTCATTAGCAATTCTTACGACATCACTGTAGCATGAAATTCAGTTCATTTGCAACTCTTACTAAATGACAGCATCACTTTGAGGTTGTTCGAAATTCTTACTACATTACTGTAAGTATCACTGAGATTATAGCAACTATCGCTACATTACTTTTAGCATCATTTTGAGTTCATTAGCAATTCTTACAACATCACTGTCCCATCAGTTTGAGATCATTACCAATTCTTCTGACATCACTGTCGCATTATTTTAAGGTTCGTAGCAACTCTTACTACATGACTGTCAGAATCACTTTGAGGTTGTTCGAAACACTTACTACATTACCGTCAGCATCACTGAGTTGATGAGCAACTATCACTACATTACTGTTTGCATCATTTTGAGTTCATTAGCAATTCTTACTACATCACTGTCGCATCATTTTCAGTTAATTAGCAATTCTTCTGACATCACTGTCGCATTATTTTGAGGTTCGTAGCAACTTTTACTACATTACTGTTGCATTATTAAAAGGTTCGTAGCAACTCTGACTACAATACATTCAGCATCACTTTGAGTTTTTTAGCTATTTAAAGACATCACTGTAGCATTAAATTGAGGTTAGTAGCAACTCTTACTGCATGACTTTCAGCATCACTTTGAGGTTGTTCGAAACACTTATTACATTACTGTAAGCATCACTTGAGTTTATAGCAACTATCACTACATTACTGTTAGCATCGTTTTGAGTTCAATAGCAAATCTTACGACATCACTGTCAGCATCATTTTTAATTTACTCGCAACTCAAACCACATGACTGTCAGCATCACTTTGAGGTTATTCGAAACTTTCACTACATTACTGTTAGCATCATTTTGAGTTCATTAGCAATTCTTACTACATCACTGTCACATCATTTTGAGATCATTTGCAATTCTTCCGACATCACTGTCGCATTATTTTGAGGTTCGTAGCAACTCTTACTACATGACTATCAGCATCACTTTGAGGTTATTCGAAACGTTCAATCCATTACTGTTAGCATCATTTTGAGTTCATTAGCAATTCTTACTAAATCACTGTCGCATCATTTTGAGATCTTTAGCAATTCTTCTGACATCACTGTCGCATTATTTTGAGGTTCGTAGCAACTCTTACTACATGACTATCAGCATCACTTTGAGGTTTTTCGAAACTTTCACTCCATTACTGTTAGCATCATTTTGAGTTCATGAGCAATTCTTACTAAATCAGTGTCGCATCATTTTGAGATCTTTAGCAATTCTTCTGACATCACTGTCGCATTATTTTGAGGTTCGTAGCAACTCTTACGACATGACTGTCAGCATCACTTTGAGGTTATTCGAAACTTTCACTCCATTACTGTTAGCATCATTTTGAGTTCATTAGCAATTCTTACTACATGACTGTCGCATCATTTTGACATCATTAGCAATTCTTCTGACATCACTGTCGCATTATTTTCAGGTTCGTAGCAACTTTTACTACATCACTGTCGCATCATTTTGAGATCATTAGCAATTCTTCCGACATCACTGTCGCATTATTTTGAGGTCCGTAGCAAACCTTACTACATGACCGTCAGCATTACTTTGAGGTAATTTGAAACTTTCACTCCATTACTGTTAGCATCATTTTGAGTTCATTAGCAATTCTTACTACATGACTGTCGCATCATTTTGACATCATTAGCAATTCTTCTGACATCACTGTCGCATTATTTTGAGTTTCGTAGCAACTTTTACTACATCACTGTCGCATCATTTTGAGATCATGAGCACTTCTTCTGACATCACTGTCACATTATTTTGAGGTTCGTCGCAACTTTTACTACATTACTGTTGCATTATTTAAAGGTTCGTAGCAACTCTTACTACATTACTTTCAGCATCACTTTGACTTTATTAGCAACTATCACTACATTACTGTTAGCATTATTTTGAGGTTAGTAGCAACTCTTACTACATTACTGTAAGCATCACTTTGAGGTTGTTTGAAACACTTACTACATTACTGTAAGCATCACTGAGTTTATTAGCAACTATCACTACGTTACTGTTAGCATCTTTTTGAGTTCAATAGCAATTCTTACGACATCACAGTCAGCATCATTTTTAATTTACTCGCAACTCAAACCACATGACTATCAGCATCACTTTGAGGTTATTCGAAACTTTCACTCCATTACTGTTAGCATCATTTTGAGTTCATTAGCAATTCTTACTACATCACTGTCGCATCATTTTGAGGTCATTAGCAGTTCTTCCGACATTACTGTCGCATTATTTTGAGGTTCGTAGCAACTCTTACTACATGTCTGTCAGCATCACTTTGAGGTTATTCGAAACTTTCACTCCATTAATGTTAGCATCATTTTGAGATCATTAGCAATTCTTCCAAAAATCACTGTCGAATTATTTTAAGGTTCGTAGCAACACTTACTACATCACTGTCAGCATCATTTTGAGATCATTAGCAATTCTTCTGACGTCACTGTCACATTATTTTGAGGTTCGTAGCAACTCTTACTACATTATTGTTGCATTATTTTAAGGTTCGTAGCAACTCAAACTACATTACTGTCAGCATCATTTTGAGTTTATTAGCAACTATCACTACATTACTGTTAGCATCATTTTGTGTTATTAGCAATTCTTACGACATCACTGTAGCATTAAATTCATTTCATTAGCAACTCTTACTACATGACTGTCAGCATCACTTTGAGGTTGTTCGAAACTCTTACTACATTACTGTAAGTATCACTGAGATTATAGCAACTATCGCTACATTACTTTAAGCATCATTTTGAGTTCATTAGCAATTCTTACAACATCACTGTCCCATCAGTTTGAGATCATTACCAATTCTTCTGAAACCACTGTCGCATTATTTTGAGGTTCGAAGCAACTCTTACAACTTTACTGTTGCATTATTTTAAGGTTAGTAGCAACCCTTACCACATGACTGTCAGAATCACTTTGAGGTTGTTCGAAACACTTACTTCATTACTGTCAGCATCACTGAGTTGATTAGCAACTATCACTACATTACTGTTAGCATCATTTTGAGTTCATTAGCAATTCTTACTACATCACTGTCGCATCATTTTTAGTTCATTAGCAATTCTTCTGACATCACTGTCGCATTATTTTGAGGTTCGTAGCAACTTTTACTACATTACTGTTGCATTATTTAAAGGTTCGTAGCAACTCTTACTACATTACTGTCAGCATCACTTTCAGTTTATTAGCTATTTGTAGACATCACTGTCGCATTAAATTGAGGTTAGTAGCAACTCTTACTGCATGACTTTCAGCATCACTTTTAGGTTGTTCGAAACACTTATTACATTACTGTAAGCATCACTTGAGTTTATAGCAACTATCACTACATTACTGTTAGCATCGTTCTGAGTTCGATAGCAATTCTTACGACATCACTGTCAGCATCATTTTTAATTTACTCGCAACTCAAACCACATGACTGTCAGCATCACTTTGAGGTTATTCGAAACTTTCACTCCATTACTGTTAGCATCATTTTGAGTTCATTAGCAATTCTTACTACATCACTGTGGCATTATTTTGAGGTTCGTAGCAACTCTTATTACATGACCGTCAGCATCACTTTGAGGTTATTCGAAATGTTCACTCCATTACTGTTAGCATCACTGAGTTGATTAGTAACTATCACTACATTACTTTTAGCATCATTTTGAGTTCATTAGCAATTCTTCCGACATCACTGTCGCAATATTTTGAGGTTCGTAGCAACACTTACTACATGACTGTAAGCATCACTTTGAGGTTATTCGAAAGTTTCACTCCATTACTGTTAGCATCATTTTGAGTTCATTAGCAATTCTTACTACATCACTGTCGCATCATTTTGAGTTAATTAGCAATTCTTCTGACATCACTGTCGCATTATGTTGAGGTTCGTAGCAACTTTTACTACATTACTGTTGCATTATTTAAACGTTCGTAGCAAATCTTACTACATTACTGTCAGCATCACTTTGAGTTCATTAGCAACTATCAATACATTACTTTTAGCATCATTTTGAGTTTATTAGCAATATATAGACATCACTGTAGCATTAAATTGAGGTTAGTAGCAACTCTTACTACATGACTGTCAGCATCACTTTGAGGTTGTTCCAAACACTTACTACATTACTTTACGCATCACTGAGTTGATTAGCAATTATCACTACATTACTTTTAGCATAATTTTGAGTTCATTAGAAATTCATCCGACATCACTGTCGCAAAATTTTGAGGTTCGTAGCAACTCTTACTAAATGACCGTCAGCATCACTTTGAGGTTATTAGCAACTATCACTACATTACTGTTAGCATCATTTTGAGTTTATTAGCAATTCATAGACATCACTGTAGCATTAAATTGAGGTGAGTAGCAACCCTTACTACATGACTGTCATAATCACTTTGAGGTTGTTCGAAACACTTAACACTTTTATTAGCAACTATCACTACATTACTTTTAGCATCATTTTGAGTTCATTAGCAATTCTTACTACATCACTGTCGCATCATTTTGAGTTCATTAGCAATTCTTATGACATCACTGTCACATTATGTTGAGGTTCCTAGCAACTTTTACTACATTACTGTTGCATTATTTAAAGGTTTGTAGCAACTCTTACTACATTACTGTCACCATCACTTTGAGGTTGTTCGAAACACTTACTACATTACTGTAAGCATCACTGAGTATATTAGCAACTATCACTACGTGACTGTTAGCATCGTTTTAAATTCAATAGCAATTCTTACGACATCACTGTCAGCATCATTTTTAATTTACTCGCAACTCAAACCACATTACTGTCAGCATCACTTTGAGGTTATTCGAAACTTTCACTCCATTACTGTTAGCATCATTTTGAGTTCATTAGCAATTCTTACTACATCACTGTCGCATCATTTTGAGGTCATTAGCAGTTCTTCCGACATAACTGTCGCATTATTTTGAGGTTCATAGCAACTCTTACTACATGACTGTCAGCATCACTTTGAGGTTATTCGAAACGTTCACTCCATTACTTTTAGCATCATTTTGAGTTCATTAGCAACTCTTCCTCCATGACTGTCAGCATCACTTTTAGGTTGTTCGAAACAGTTACTACATTACTGTAAGCATCACTGAGTTGATTAGCAACTATCACTACATTACTTTTAGCATCATTTTGAGTTCATTAGCAATTCTTACTACATCACTGTCGCATCATTTTGAGTTCATTAGCAATTCTTACTAAATCAGTATCGCATCATTTTGAGATCTTTAGCAATTCTTCTGACATCACTGTCGCATTATTTTGAGGTTCGTAGTAACTCTTACTACATGACTGTCAGCATCACTTTGAGGTTATTCAAAACGTTCACTCCATTACTGTTAGCATCATTTTGAGTTCATTAGCAATTCTTACTAAATCACTGTCGCATCATTTTGAGATCATCAGCAATTCTTCTGACATCTCTGCCGCAATATTTTGAGGTTCGTAGCAACTCTTACTACATTATTTTTGCATTATTTTAAGGTTCCTAGCAACTCTTACTACATTACTGTCAGCATCACTTTGAGTTTATTAGCAACTATCACTACATTACTGTTAGCATCATTTTGAGTTTATGAGCAATTCCCACGACATCACTGTAGCATTGAATTGAGTTCAATAGCAACTCTTACTAAATGACTGTCAGCATCACCTTTAGGTTGTTCGAAGCAACACTTACTACAGGACTGTCAGCATCACTTTGAGGTTACTCGAAACTTTCACTCCATATCTGTTAGCATTATTTTGAGTTCATTAGCAATTCTTACTACATCACTGTCGCATCATTTTGAGATCTTTAGCAATTCTTCTGACATCACTGTCGCATTATTTTGAGGTTCATAGCAACTCTTTCTACATGACTGTCATCATCACTTTGAGGTTATTCGAAACACTTACTACATCACTGTCAGCATCACTGAGTTGATGAGCAACTATCACTACATTACTGTTAGCATCATTTTGAGTTAATGAGCAATTCTTACTAAATCACTGTCGCATTATTTTGAGATTCGTAGCAACTTTTACTACATTACTGTTACCATCATTTTACGTTCATTAGCAATTCTTCCGACATCACTGTCGCAATATTTTGAGGTTCGTAGCAACTTTTACTTCATTACCGTTGCATTATATTGAGGTTCGTAGCAACTCTTAGTACATGACTGTCAGCATCACTTTGAGGTTATTCGAAACACTTCCTACATTACTGTAAGCATCACTGAATTGATTAGCAACTATCACTACATTACTGTTAGCATCATTTTGAGTTCATTAGCAATTCTTCCGACATCAATGTCGCAATATTTTGAGGTTCGTAGCAACATTTACTACATTACTGTCGCATTATTTTGAGGTTCGTAGCAACACTTACTTCATGACTGTAAGCATCACTTTGAGGTTATTCGAAAGTTTCACTCCATTACTGTTAGCATCATTTTGAGTTCATTAGCAATTCTTACTACATCACTGTCGCATCATTTTGAAGTCATTAGCATTTCTTCTGACATCACTGTCACATTACTTTGAGGTTCGTAGCAACTCTTACTACATTATCTTTGCATTATTTTAAGATTCGTAGCAAATCTTACTACATTACTGTCAGCATCACTTTGAGTTTATTCGCAACTATCACAACATTACTGTTAGCATCATTTTGAGTTTATGAGCAATTCTCACGACATCACTTTAGCATTAAATTGAGTTCATTCGCAACTCTTACTAAATGACTGTCAGCATCACTTTGAGGTTTTTCGATACTCTTTCTACATTACTGTAAGCATCACTGAGTTTCTTAGCAACTATCACTACATTACTGTTAGCATAATCTTGAGTTCACAAGCAATTCTTCCGACATCACTTTCGCAATATTTTGAGGTTCGTAGCAACTTTTACTACATTTCTGTCGCATTATTTTGAGGTTCGTAGCAACTCTTAGTTCATGACTATCAGCATCACTTTGAGGTTTTCGAAAGTTTCACTCCATTACTGTTAGCATCATCTTGAGTTCATTAGCAATTCTTCCGACATGACTGTCGCAATATTTTGAGGTTCGTAGCAACTTTTACTACATTACTGTCGCATTATTTTGAGTTTCGGAGCAACACTTACTCCATGACTGTAAGCATCACTTTGAGGTTATTCGAAAGTTTCACTCCATTGCTGTTAGCATCATTTTGAGTTCATTAGCAATTCTTACTACATCACTGTCGCATCATTTTTAGGTCATTAGCATTTCTTCTGACATCACTGTCACATTATTTTGAGGTTTGTAGCAACTCTTACGTCATTATTGTTGCATTAATTTAAGGTTCGTAGCAACTCTTACTACATGACTGTCAGCATCACTTTGAGGTTGTTCAAAACACTTACTACATCACTGTCAGCATCACTGAGTTGATTAGCAACTATCACTACATTACTGTTAGCATCATTTTGAGTTCATGAGCAATTCTTCTGACATCACTGTCGCATTATTTTGAGATTCGTAGCAACTCTTACTACATTATCTTTGCATTATTTTAAGGTTCGTAGAAACTCTTACTACATTACTGTCAGCATCACTTTGAGTTTATTAGCAACTATCACTAAATTACTGTTAGCATCATTTTGAGTTTATGAGCAATTCTCACGACATCACTTTAGCATTAAATTGAGTTCATTAGCAACTCTTACTAAATGACTGTCAGTATCACTTTGAGGTTTTTCGAAACTCTTACTACATTACTGTAAGCATCACTGAGTTTCTTAGCAACTATCTCTACATTACTGTTAGCATAATCTTGAGTTCATTAGCAATTCTTCCGACATCACTGTCGCATTATTTTGAGGTTCGTAGCAACTCTTACTACATGACTGTCAGCATCACTTTGAGGTTATTCTAAACGTTCACTCCATTACTGTTAGCATCATTTTGAGTTCATTAGCAATTCTTACTAAATCACTGTCGCATCATTTTGAGATCATCAGCAATTCTTCTGACATCTCTGCCGCAATATTTTGAGGTTCGTAGCAACTCTTACTACATTATTTTTGCATTATTTTAAGGTTCCTAGCAACTCTTACTACATTACTGTCAGCATCACTTTGAGTTTATTAGCAACTATCACTACATTACTGTTAGCATCATTTTGAGTTTATGAGCAATTCCCACGACATCACTGTAGCATTGAATTGAGTTCAATAGCAACTCTTACTAAATGACTGTCAGCATCACCTTTAGGTTGTTCGAAGCAACACTTACGACAGGACTGTTAGCATCACTTTGAGGTTACTCGAAACTTTCACTCCATATCTGTTAGCATTATTTTGAGTTCATTAGCAATTCTTACTACATCACTGTCGCATCATTTTGAGATCTTTAGCAATTCTTCTGACATCACTGTCGCATTATTTTGAGGTTCATAGCAACTCTTTCTACATGACTGTCATCATCACTTTGAGGTTATTCGAAACACTTACTACATCACTGTCAGCATCACTGAGTTGATGAGCAACTATCACTACATTACTTTTAGCATCATTTTGAGTTAATGAGCAATTCTTACTAAATCACTGTCGCATTATTTTGAGATTCGTAGCAACTTTTACTACATTACTGTTACCATCATTTTACGTTCATTAGCAATTCTTCCGACATCACTGTCGCAATATTTTGAGGTTCGTAGCAACTTTTACTTCATTACCGTTGCATTATATTGAGGTTCGTAGCAACTCTTAGTACATGACTGTCAGCATCACTTTGAGGTTATTCGAAACACTTCCTACATTACTGTAAGCATCACTGAATTGATTAGCAACTATCACTACATTACTGTTAGCATCATTTTGAGTTCATTAGCAATTCTTCCGACATCAATGTCGCAATATTTTGAGGTTCGTAGCAACTTTTACTACATTACTGTCGCATTATTTTGAGGTTCGTAGCAACACTTACTTCATGACTGTAAGCATCACTTTGAGGTTATTCGAAAGTTTCACTCCATTACTGTTAGCATCATTTTGAGTTCATTAGCAATTCTTACTACATCACTGTCGCATCATTTTGAGGTCATTAGCATTTCTTCTGACATCACTGTCACATTATTTTGAGGTTCGTAGCAACTCTTACTACATTATCTTTGCATTATTTTAAGATTCGTAGCAAATCTTACTACATTACTGTCAGCATCACTTTGAGTTTATTCGCAACTATCACTACATTACTGTTAGCATCATTTTGAGTTCATTCGCAATTCTCACGACATCACTTTAGCATTAAATTGAGTTCATTAGCAACTCTTACTAAATGACTGTCAGCATCACTTTGAGGTTGTTCAAAACACTTACTACATCACTGTCAGCATCACTGAGTTGATTAGCAACTATCACTACATTACTGTTAGCATCATTTTGAGTTCATGAGCAATTCTTCTGACATCACTGTCGCATTATTTTGAGATTCGTAGCAACTCTTACTACATTATCTTTGCATTATTTTAAGGTTCGTAGAAACTCTTACTACATTACTGTCAGCATCACTTTGAGTTTATTAGCAACTATCACTAAATTACTGTTAGCATCATTTTGAGTTTATGAGCAATTCTCACGACATCACTTTAGCATTAAATTGAGTTCATTAGCAACTCTTACTAAATGACTGTCAGTATCACTTTGAGGTTTTTCGAAACTCTTACTACATTACTGTAAGCATCACTGAGTTTCTTAGCAACTATCTCTACATTACTGTTAGCATAATCTTGAGTTCATTAGCAATTCTTCCGACATCACTGTCGCATTATTTTGAGGTTCGTAGCAACTCTTACTACATAACTGTCAGCATCACTTTGAGGTTATTCTAAACGTTCACTCCATTACTATTAGCATCATTTTGAGTTCATTAGCAATTATTACTAAATCACTGTCGCATCATTTTGAGATCATCAGCAATTCTTCTGACATCTCTGCCGCAATATTTTGAGGTTCGTAGCAACTCTTACTACATTATTTTTGCATTATTTTAAGGTTCCTAGCAACTCTTACTACATTACTGTCAGCATCACTTTGAGTTTATTAGCAACTATCACTACATTACTGTTAGCATCATTTTGAGTTTATGAGCAATTCCCACGACATCACTGTAGCATTGAATTGAGTTCAATAGCAACTCTTACTAAATGACTGTCAGCATCACCTTTAGGTTGTTCGAAGCAACACTTACTACAGGACTGTCAGCATCACTTTGAGGTTACTCGAAACTTTCACTCCATATCTGTTAGCATCATTTTGAGTTCATTAGCAATTCTTACTACATCACTGTCGCATCATTTTGAGATCTTTAGCAATTCTTCTGACATCACTGTCGCATTATTTTGAGGTTCATAGCAACTCTTTCTACATGACTGTCAGCATCACTTTGACGTTATTCGAAACGTTCACTCCATTACTGTTAGCATCATTTTGAGTTCATTAGCAATTCTTCCGACATCACTGTCACATTATTTTGAGGTTCGTAGCAACTCTTACTACATTATTGTTGCATTATTTTAAGGTTCGTAGCAACTCTTACTACATGACTGTCAGCATCACTTTGAGGTTGTTCAAAACACTTACTACATCACTGTCAGCATCACTGAGTTGATTAGCAACTATCACTATATTACTGTTAGCATCATTTTGAGTTCATGAGCAATTCTTCTGACATCACTGTCGTAATATTTTGAGGTTCGTAGCAACTCTTAGTACATGAGTGTCAGCATCACTTTGAGTTTATTAGCAACTATCACTACATTACTGTTAGCATCATTTTGAGTTTATGAGCAATTCTTCCGACATCACTGTAGCATTGAATTGAGTTCATTAGCAACTCTTACTAAATGACTGTCAGCATCACTTTGAGGTTGTTCGAAACTCTTACTACATTACTGTAAGCATTACTGAGTTTCTTAGCAACTATCACTACATTGCCGTTAGCATCATCTTGAGTTCATGAGCAATTCTTCCGACATCACTGTCGCAATATTTTGAGGTTCGTAGCAACTTTTACTACATTACTTTCGCATTATTTTGAGGTTTGTAGCAACACTTACTACAGGACTGTCAGCATCACTTTGAGGTTATTCAAAACATGTTCCACATTACTCTCAGCATCACTTTGAGGTTATTCGAAACTTTCACTACATTATTGTTCGCATCATTTTTGAGTTAATTAACAATTTATCCTACCTCACTGGAGCATTATTTTGAGGTTATTAGCAGCTCTTACTACATCACTGTCAGCATCATTTTTAGGTTACTCGCATCTCGAACCACATGACTGTCAGCATCACTTTGAGGTCATTCGAAACTTTCACTCCATTACTGTTAGCATCATTTTGAGTTCATTAGCAATTCTTACGACATCACTGTCACATCATTTTGAGATCAATAGAAATTCTTCCTTCATCACTGTCGCATTATTTTGAGGTTCGTAGCAACTCTCACTACATGACTGTCAGCATCACTTTGAGGTTGTTCGAAACACTTACTACATCACTGTCAGCATCACTGAGTTGATTAGCAACTATCACTACATTACTGTTAGCATCATTTTGAGATCAATACCAATTCTTCCGACATCACTGTCGCATTATTTTGAGCTTCGTAGCAACTCTTACTACATTACTTTCAGCATCATTTTTAGGTGACTCGCAACTTTAATCACATGACTATCAGCCTCACTTTGAGGTTGTTCGAAACACTTAGTACATTACTGAAAGCATCACTGATTTTATTAGCAGCTATCACTACATTACTGTTAGCATCGTTTTGAGTTCATTAGCAATTCTTACAAAATAACTGTGGCATTATTTTTAGGTTCGTAGCAACTCTTACTACATGACTGTCAGCATCACTTTGAGGATATTTGCAACTTTCACTACATTACTGTTAGCATCATTTTGAGTGCATAAGCAATTTTTACTCCATCACTGTCGAATCATTTTGAGATGTTTATCAATTCTTCCGACATTACAGTCGCATTATTTTAAGGTTCGTAGCAACTCTAACCACATGACGGTCAGCATCACTGAGTTTATTTGCAACTGTCACAAAATTACTGTAAGCATCATTTTGAGATCATTAGCAATTCTTACGACATCACTGTAGCATTATTTTGAGGTTATTAGCAACTCTTACTACAGTACTGTCAGCATCATTTTTAGGTTATTCGCAACTTTCACTACATTACTGTTAGCATCATTTTGAGTTCAATAGCAATTCTTACTACATCACTGTCGCATCATTTTGAGATCATTTGCCATTCTTTCGACATCACTGTCGCATTTTTTTGAGGTTCGTATCAACTCTTACTAAATTACTTTTGCGTTAGTTTGAGGTGAGTAGTAACTCTTACTACATGACTGTCAGCATCACTTTGAGGTTGTTCGAAACACTTACTACATTACTGTCGGCATCACTGAGTTCATTAGTAACCATCACTACATTACTGTTAGCATCATTTTGAGTTCATGAGCAATTCTTACTACATCACTGTCGCATTATTTTTAGCTTCGTAGCAACTCTTACTACAGTACTGTCAGCATCATTTTTAGGTGACTCGCAACTTTAATCACATGACTGTCAGCCTCACTTTGAGGTTATTCGAAACACTTTGTACATTACTGAAAGCATCACTGATTTTATTAGCAGCTATCACTACATTACTCTTCGCATCATTTTGAGTTCATTAGCAATTCTTGCGAAATAACTGTGGCATTATTTTGAGGTTCGTTGCAACTCTTACTACATGACTGTCAGCATCACTCTGAGGTAGTTCAAAACACTTACTACATTACTGTAAGCATCACTGAGTTTATTATCAACTATCACTACGTTACTGTTCGCATCATTTTGAGTTTAATAGTATTTCTTACGACATCACTGTCAGCTTCATTTTTAGGTTATTAGAAACTTTCACTCCATTATTGTTAGCATCATTTTGAGTTCATTAGAAATTCATGCGACATCACTGTCACATTATTTTGAGGTTCGTAGCAACTCTTACTACATTATTGTTGCATTATTTTAAGGTTCGTAGCAACTCTTACTACATTACTGTCATCATCACTTTGAGGTTGTTCGAAACAGTTACTACATTACGGTCAGCATCACTGAGTTTTTCAGCAACTCTCACTACATTACTGTTAGCATCATTTTGAGTTCATTAGCAATTCTTACGACATCACTGTAGCATTATTTTGAGGTTTGTAGCAACTCTTACTACATGACTGTCAGCATCACTTTGAGGTTGTTTGAAACACTTAATACATTACTGTAAGCATCACTGAGTTTATTAGCAACTATCACTACGTTACTGTTAGCATCTTTTTGAGTTTAATAGCAGTTCTTATGACATCACTGTCAGCATCACTTTGAGGTTATTCGAAACTTTCACTCCATTACTATTCGCATCATTTTGAGTACATTCGCAATTCTTACTACATCACTGTCGCATCATTTTGAGATCATTAGCAATTCTTCCGACATCACTGTCGCATTATTTTGAGGTTCGGAGCAACTCTTACTACATCACTGTAGCATTATTTTGAGGTTATTAATAACTCTAACTACATTACTTTCAGCATCATTTTTAGGTTACTCGCAACTCAAACCACATGACTTTCAGCATTACTTTGAGGTTATTCGAATTTTTCACTACATTACTGTTAGCATCATTTTGAGTACATTAGCAATTCTTACTCCATCACTGTCGCATCATTTTGAGATCATTAGCAATTCTTCTGACATCACTGTCGCATTATTTTGAGGTTCGTAGCAACTCTTAATACGTTACTGTTGCATTATTTTAAGGTTAGTAGCAACTCTTACTACATGACTGTCAGCATCATTTTGAGATGATTAGCAATTCTTTCGACATCACGGTCGCATTATTTTAAGGTTCGTAGCAACTCTAACCACATGACTGTCAGCATCACTTTGAGGTTGTTCGAAACACTTACTACATTACTTTCAGCATCACTGAGTTTATTAGCAACTCTCACTACATTACTGTTAGCATCATTTTGAGTTCATTAGCAATTCTTACGACTTCACTGTAGCATTATTTTGAGGTTTGTAGCAACTCTTACTACATCACTGTAGTATTATTTTGAGGTTTGTTGCAACTCTTACTACATGACTGTCAGCATCACTTTGAGGTTGTTTGAAACACTTACTACATTACTGTAAGCATCACTGAGTTTATTAGCAACTATCACTACGATACTGTTAGCATCTTTTTGAGTTTAATAGTAGTTCTTAAGACATCACTGTCAGCATCATTTTTAGGTTACTTGCAACTCCAACAGCATGACTGTCAGCATCACTTTGAGGTTATTCGAAACTTTCACTCCATTATTATTCGCATCATTTTGAGAACATTAGCAATTCTTACTACATCACCGTCGCATCATTTTGAGATCATTAGCAATTCTTCCGACATCACTGTCGCATTATTTTGAGGTTCGTAGCAACTCTTACTACATCACTGTAGCATTATTTTGAGGTTATTAGCAACTCTTACTACATCACTGTCAGCATCATTTTTAGGTTACTCGCAACTCAAACCACATGACTGTCAGCATCACTTTGAGGTTATTCGAAACTTTCACTACATTACAGTTAGCATCATTTTGAGATAATTATCAATTCTTCTGACATCACTGTCGCATTATTTTGAGGTTCGTAGCAACTCTTACTACATCACTGTAGCATTATTTTGAGGTTTGTAGCAACTCTTACTACATGACTGTCAGCATCACTTTGAGGTTATTCGAAACTTTACTCCATTACTGTTAGCATCATTTTGAGTTCATTAGCAATATTTACTACATCACTGTCGCATCATTTTGGGATCATTAGCAATTCTTCCGACATCACTGTCGCATTATTTTAAGGTTCGTAGCAACTCTAACCACATGACTGTCAGCATCACTTTGAGGTTGTTTGAAACACTTACTGCATTACTGCAAGCATCACTGAGTTTATTAGCAACTCTCACTACATTACTGTTAGCATCATTTTGAGTTCATTCGCAATTCTTACGACATCACTGTAGCATCATTTTGAGATCATTACCAATTCTTCCGATGTCACTTTCGCATTATTTTGAGGTTCGTAGCAACCCTTACTACATGACTTTCAGCATCACTTTGAGGTTATTCGAAACTTTCACTCCATTACTGTTGGCATCATTTTGAGTTCATTAGCAATTCTTACTAGATCACTGTCGCATCATTTTGAGATCATTAGCAATTCTTAAGACATCACTGTAGCATTATTTTGAGGTTATTAGCAACTCTTACTATATTACTGTCAGCATCATTTTTAGGTTACTCGCAACTCTAACCGCATGAGTGTCAACATCACTTTGAGGTTATTCAAAACTTTCACTACATTACTGTTACCATCATTTTGAGTTCATTAGCAATTCTTCTGACATCACTGTCGCATTATTTTGATATTCGTAGCAACTCTTACTACATTATTTTTGCATTATTTTAAGGTTCGTACCAACTGTTACTACGTGACTGTCAGCATCACTTTGAGGTTGTTGTAAACACTTTCTACATTACTGTAAGCATCCCTGAGTTTATTAGCAACTCTCAATACATTACTTTTAGCGTCATTTTTAGTTCATTAGCAATTCTTACGACATCACTGTTGCATTATTTTGAGATTGGTATCAATTCTTACTACATCACTGTCGCATCATTTTGAGAGCTTTAGCAATTTTTCCGACATCACTGTCACATTATTTTGAGGTTCGTACCAACTCTTACTACATGACTGTCAGCATCACTTTGAGGTTGTTCGAAACACTTAGTACATTACTGTAAGCATCACTGAGTTTATTAGTAACCATCACTACATGACTGTTAGCATCATTTTGAGTTCATTAGCAACACTTACTACATGACTGTCAGCATCACTCTGAGGTTTTTCGAAACACTTACTACATTACTGTAAGCTTCACTGAGTTTATCAACTATCACTACGTCATTGTTAACATCATTTTGAGTTCATTAGCAATTCTTACTACATGACTGTCAGCATCATTTTGAGGTTCGTAGCAACTCTTACTACATGACTGTCAGCATCACTTTGAGGTTATTCGAAACTTTCACTACATTACAGTTAGCATCCTTTTGAGATGATAAGCAATTCTTACTACATCACTGTCAGCATAATTTTTAGGTTACTCGCAACTCAAACCACATGACTGTCAGCATCACTTTGAGGTTATTCGAAACTTTCACTACATTACAGTTAGCATCATTTTGAGATAATTATCAATTCTTCTGACATCACTGTCGCATTATTTTGAGGTTCGTAGCAACTCTTACTACATCACTGTAGCATTATTTTGAGGTTTTTAGCAACTCTTACTACATGACTGTCAGCATCACTTTGAGGTTATTCGAAACTTTACTCCATTACTGTTAGCATCATTTTGAGTTCATTAGCAATATTTACTACATCACTGTCGCATCATTTTGGGATCATTAGCAATTCTTCCGACATCACTGTCGCATTATTTTAAGGTTCGGAGCAACTCTAACCACATTACTGTCAGCATCACTGAGTTTTTTAGCAACTATCACTTCGTTACTGTTAGCATCGTTTTGAGTTTAATAGCAATTCTTACGACATCACTGTCAGCATCATTTTTAGGTTACTCGCAACTCAAACCACATGACTGTCAGCATCACTTTGAGGTTATTCGAAACTTTCACTACATTACAGTTAGCATCATTTTGAGATAATTATCAATTCTTCTGACATCACTGTCGCATTATTTTGAGGTTCGTAGCAACTCTTACTACATCACTGTAGCATTATTTTGAGGTTTTTAGCAACTCTTACTACATGACTGTCAGCATCACTTTGAGGTTATTCGAAACTTTACTCCATTACTGTTAGCATCATTTTGAGTTCATTAGCAATATTTACTACATCACTGTCGCATCATTTTGGGATCATTAGCAATTCTTCCGACATCACTGTCGCATTATTTTAAGGTTCGGAGCAACTCTAACCACATTACTGTCAGCATCACTGAGTTTTTTAGCAACTATCACTTCGTTACTGTTAGCATCGTTTTGAGTTTAATAGCAATTCTTACGACATCACTGTCAGCATCATTTTTAGGTTACTCGCAACTCTAACCACATGACTGTCAGCATCACTTTGAGGTTATTCGAAACTTTCACTACATTACTGTTAGCATCATTTTGAGTTCATTAACAATTCTTACTACATCACTGTCGCATCATTTTGAGATCATTAGCAATTCTTCTGACATCACTTTCGCATTTTTTGAGGTTCGTAGCAACTCTTACTACATTACTGTTGCATTATTTTGAGTTTAGTAGCAACTCTTACTACATCACTGTCAGCATCACTTTGAGGTTGTTCGAAACACTTACTACATTATTGTAAGCATCACTGAGTTCATTAGCAATTCTTACAACACCACTGTCGCATCATTTTGAGGTCATTCGCAATTCTTACGACATCACTGTAGCATCATTTTGAGATCATTACCTATTCTTCCGATGTCACTTTCGCATTATTTTGAGGTTCGTAGCAACCCTTACTACATGACTTTCAGCATCACTTTGAGGTTATTCGAAACTTTCACTCCATTACTGTTGGCATCATTTTGAGTTCATTAGCAATTCTTACTAGATCACTGTCGCATCATTTTGAGATCATTAGCAATTCTTTAGACATCACTGTAGCATTATTTTGAGGTTATTAGCAACTCTTACTATCTTACTGTCAGCATCATTTTTAGGTTACTCGCAACTCTAACCGCATGAGTGTCAACATCACTTTGAGGTTATTCAAAACTTTCACTACATTACTGTTAGCATCATTTTGAGTTCATCAGCAATTCTTCTGACATCACTGTCGCATTATTTTGATATTCGTAGCAACTCTTACTACATTATTGTTGCATTATTTTAAGGTTCGTACCAACTCTTACTACGTGACTGTCAGCATCACTTTGAGGTTGTTGTAAACACTTACTACATTACTGTAAGCATCCCTGAGTTTATTAGCAACTCTCACTACATTACTTTTAGCCTCATTTTTAGTTCATTAGCAATTCTTACGACATCACTGTTGCATTATTTTGAGATTGGTATCAATTCTTACTACATCACTGTCGCATCATTTTGAGAGCTTTCGCAATTCTTCCGACATCACTGTCGCATTATTTTGAGGTTCGTAGCAACTCTTACTACATGACTGTCAGCATCACTTTGAGGTTGTTCGAAACACTTACTACATTACTGTAAGCATCACTGAGTTTATTAGCAACTATCACTACATTACCGTCAGTACCATTTTGAGTTTATTAGCAAGTCTTAAGAATATCACTGTCACCTCATTTTGAGATCATTAGCAATTCTTCTGACATCACTGTCGCATTATTTTGAGGTTCGTAGCAACTCTTACCACATTACTGTGTCATTATTTCAAGGTTTGTTGCAACCCTTACTACATTACTATCAGCATCACTGAGTTTATTAGCAACTATCACTCCATTACTGTTAGCATCATTTTGAGTTTATTAGCAATTCTTACTACAGCACTGTCGCATCATTTTGAGATCATTAGCAATTCTTCCCACATCACTGTCGCATTTTTAGGTTTGTTTCAACTCTTACTACATTACATTCAGCATCACTGAGTTTATTAGCAACTATCACTACATTACTGTTAGCATCATTTTGAGTTCATTAGCAATTCTTACTACATCACTGTAGCATCATTTGGAGATCATTAGCAATTCTTACGACATCACTGTAGCATCATTTTGAGGTTATTAGCAACTCTTACTACATCACTGTCAGCATCATTTTTAGGTTACTCGCAACTCTAACCACATGACTGTCAACATCACTTTGAGGTTATTCGAAACTTTCACTACATTACTGTTAGCATCATTTCGAGATCATTAGCAATTCTTCCGACATCACTGTCGCATTATTTTGAGGTTCGTAGCAACTCTTACTACAATACTGTTGCATTATTTTAAGTTTAGTAGAAACTCTCACTACATCACTGTAGCATCATTTTGAGGTTTGTAGCAACTCTCACTACATCACTGTAGCGTAATTTTATCCTTGAGATTGGGGACCAATAATTTTATTTTCCATTTTTGGGACATGTACTGTACACAGACACACAGATTTATGAAAGTCACTTTCAGGTGCCTGAAATTCCTTTGGGGACTAAAGTCTAGAAAAGTAATTTGAACATTTGTGTGTACTTTGTTTTGTGATGATAAGATTTACACCGACCAAGTCAGCCATATTGGCACCACAATCCAATTGGCATGTCAATAAACATCACCCAATAAACCAGGTCTTCTGTCTCAATGTATGTCACTGAAACATACTGTATTGTATTGCCTCACACTTACAGCATACAAGGATGTATGGCGTGGGTGGAACTGCCTGAATCTCTTCTGCAATGGAAGTTTGGTCAACCGTGTGGAACATTCCTGCACGATCCCCTTTGAGTGGGAAAGTAGCATCAACACAGCACCACGTGGTCCACCAGCAGCTTGGATTTCTGCTCCTTGTCTTGTAGTTCCACTTGACTTCTCCAAGGGAAGAGACTGCAAATAGTCAAGAACTCTGGGAAATTTTGTGGCTGTGGCCTCCTCAAATTCCACATTGATGTGGACACCAGTTCAAAGTTTGAAGTGCAGTTATCAACTCTGCACTGAAGTTGTTTCGTTAAAGGATAAATGATTTCCATTGTCCAATGATTATTTTACATTCCAATCCTCTAAAGTGATGGAGTGATACTGTAAATATGTAGAAATTCTCTATTGTTCCAAGTACAGATTCTGTGTTTATACATTGTTGTAGTTTTTATACTTGGAGAAACCAGAATCTAACAGGAAATCACTGTAGAAAGTTGGCTCAGTTTCATAAAGTAACAACTAAATAGCTTCAATTGACAGTGATTGACCTTAAACTTGGCAATTTTAATCACTATGCTTGCTTTTCCACTGTCAAATGAACTTTTTAATGGGAAATTCCTGCTCATAGACTGGTTTGTTTCATACATGAACCAGTAAGAGCCCTGAACTTAGAGAAGAACCTGAAAGGTCCTTGTTCTTCATGTGTTTTTACGTGATGGGCCTTTTTTCCTGCAGTTTAATTCACATTTATCAACAATTAAAGGGCACCTAGAATGAAAATCATTGTTTTTGTGTTTTTGGTGTTTCTTCAACGTCCCCCAGCTGTGGGGAACACACACCAAGTGTGAGGCAGTGTCATAACCTCTGTTTGAAGGATCTCCCCTTTTTTGAATCGCCGTGGGAAAATGGACCAATGCGATTTTGGCTGAAGTGTTACGTCACAGTTCAGTCAGTGCCCCCCCCCCCCCCACTCACACACACCCCTTTGACATATTTCGGGGGGGGGGGGCGATTATGCGAGCGAGCCGAGTGAGTGCAGCGCTCTTGTGTCGCAACTGGAGCCTGCAGCAGCAGCACTGACTGAGCAGATTGATTGAAGGAATGGCCTCGATAGAATTGAGACCGTTGTTTTATCTGCGCTGTCTGTCGCTAGCTGGCCTGGCCTGGCTTGAGGGGGAAGGAATCTCGCCAGCCAGGCAGGCTACCAAGGGGCCAGGCCACCAGGAAAACTCCCAGTTGTCCCGACGGTCACCCCGCCGCTGCATATACGGCTGGATCTGCGAATGGGCCGTGGCTACTTGGTATCTTATCTTACAAATGTTGTTGTATGATATGGAATGTTGTCAATTGACAGTAGCCGTCACACTTAGCACTGGCGACAGTTAGCCGAGAAAGTGGGAGTACTTTCTTTTCAGTGACAGTGAGGGCAGCCAATCACCGAGTAGTAGTTAAATGAGGTTGCCAGATAAACAACGGCAACTGATCGCCGTCAACTCATGCACTTGCATAAATAATGAGGTTGCCAGATGAGGTCAGAAACGACCCCAATAGGGACAAATGAGGCATTCTAAACCCAACATGGTAACATAGCGGTTTCAGAGAGCCTTTTAGGAAGCTTCTGAGCCATCACAGACCCAACCATTTTTTGTGGGGTTACATATCACACCACAGAACAAGAATTAATATCCCTTCAACCTCTCTATGGCACCTTTAATGTACTGTAATTTAATGAGTTGGGACTGTGAAAGCTGCTGTGTATTTTTACAGTTTATTCCATGTAATTTTGTGGAACAGTTCATCACTGTAATTTGACGGTATTCGTCTGGAAACTCTGCTGCCAGACTTTTTACCGTTTTTTTTATAGTTTTTTTTCTTGACAGTGTACACAGAGGTCTCGTGGTTGAGCCGGGGCACACAGAGTCCCGCCCCCACACAGCTGAGAAACGCAGCTCTGAGCAGCTGCCTCAGTCACACAGAAGATAGACGCGTTTCCTGGTTGGCGAGTGCAGACACAACTTCTCTGAGTGCAGGGTTCACTTCTCTCATTGCTGTGTGTTCACTGTTGAGGTTTTATTCCTCCACCAACCTGCTTCTGTCTGGAAAGAAACAAATAACTGGAGTGCTGCACATCAACAGACTTGGTGTTTGGACACGGACGAATGAAGTTTGGCTTTTTGTTTCTTCCATCAGATCAGAGCTGATAGGAAAAACAATCAGGTGGTTTTATTAAACCAGCAGTGAGCTGGACTTCAGCCCAGGTCCTCAGTCCCACTGTCAGTTCACTTCAACATGGACGAACAAAATCCAACCCTCACCTGGCCTGGAAATCAATAACAATTACATAACAACTCCTTTATTTCTCTCCTGTTCAGGTCCAGTTGGACTCCATCCATCATCATCTTCCGCTTATTCCTTACTATTAAGGGTCGCGGGGGGGCTGGAGCCTATCCCAGCATCTACGGGCAAGAGGCGGGGTACACCCTGGACAGGTCGCCAGTCCCAGTTGGACTCATTCATCTCTATATGGTAGGATTTCACTTCATGAGTTCAGAAGCATCTTCACATGAGATGCTGGTTCCTCAAATTGATTGATTGTTGAATTCTGTGTTTGATGTCTGAATTCTGTCTTTGATCTCTGGGTTCTGTGCATTGAATTCCTGCTCCAGTCTTTGATCTCTGACTGATTCTAAACTCATCAAAGGATCACATCAGCATCTTGGTCCAGACTCCAGATGGTGATTTTACCAAGTGCACCACAGTCCTTGTTGCTGTCTGCTGTTGGGTCACAGCAAAGTAAGGAAACAGCCTGACGGTCCTCAGGAGGAAATCCAACAACCTCCAAAGATGGAGGTGAATCTAGACCCTCTCATGTTGGCCATCCTTGATGAACTTGGGCGGTACTGTGGTGCTGGGATGAGGTCATGGAGCTGATCTGGGAGCAGTCCTGATGTTAAATGATGAGATGAAGGACAGTGTGGAGGCAAAATGGACAAAATGTGTTAACATAAAATAAAATTGTAAACCTGTTTGAAGTCTTATTTTGTGTTTGATGGACATTTTTAAAATCACTAATGATTTTTTGACTGAACGTCCTGGATCCTGTGGTGCCTGATGAGGAGACAACTTGAGTACAGAGTTGGAGAAGAGGGTTTTTGGAGGGGAGATGATTTTTGCAGTGCTACAAGTCAATAAAATGTCATCATTTTTCAAAATGTCCTCACTAAGATGGTTATTAATTCTCTCTCTCCCTCATTCTCAGCTGCTACAGCCTTTAAAGAAAACCTTTGACTGGTGGATCTAACAAAGATCAGATGTTGTCTCCTCTAGAACATCAACAGCTTAACGTTGTGGGCAGGACTCCTACCTGAGCAGGGAGACCCCAATGGATTTCTAGTCCTGATAGGGAGAGGGAGCCTCCTGGGTCACGGAGTGGGGAACCTGATAGGGAGTGGGATGACCCGCCCATTGTGGGTGATTGACAGGGCAGGTTTGATCTATGTTTTCATTTTCAAAAGTAATTTTGAATATTTGTGGAAAGTTAGCCCAACTTGAACATGGAGAAGATGTCTTCTGATAGTGAATCGACTGTTGTCACATTTAAGGATCACTTGAGCTGATAAGATGAAGGCTACACAGGACCAGCTGGAGATTCCAGGGATTGAACCCAGGGCCTCATACATGCTCAGCATGCGCTCTACCACTGAGCTACACCCCCTCTGGTAGAGTCACTGTTTAACTGATGCAGGAACACAAACACAGACACAACATTTATTTTCTTCATTTTAGGGATGTCTGTGTAGGTTCTCATTCATCCAGGTCATCGTAGATCGAAGCGAAGTAAAATCTGGTCAAATGGACGTAAGTTTATCTTGAAGACGTTTCACCTCTCATCCGAGAGGCTTCTTCAGTTCTAGTGAAGAGTGTGGAAACTCCAGCTTATAAACCTATGTGGGAGTGGTCAGTGCTATTGTGGTGGAAACGACCCTCCCGAGACTCACCTGGCCTCCCCAAACGACAGTCGTTGTGCGGTGTCAGGGAGTTTCACCGACCACTCAGATGCTAATGGACTGTGCTGGCAGCAGCAACTCAGTCGCGTTTTAAGGTCTCATATGTGTGAATGTCACTGAGAAGAGAACTGATCTTGTCCTGGTAGTCAGTTGTGTCAAGGACCACCATGCATCTTCCTTTGTCAGCCGGAAGGATGGTGATGTTCTCATCTTTGCTCAGTGCATTCAAGGCCTTCCTTTCCTGGACCGAGAGGTTGGCAGAGGGGACCTTCGCTTCGGAGAGGGCCGCTGTGACCTTGAGTCGTAGTTCATCTGCTTTTGTGGTGGAGAGGTTGTTCTTCTTGATGGCGGATTCTGTGGCAGTGATGAGGTCCACCGTCGGGAGATGTTTCGGGGTGACAGCAAAGTTCATTCCTTTGGCAAGGACGCGTTTCTCAGGACTGGTGAGCTCCCTGTTGGATAAGTTCCTTATCCACCTGTCCTGCGAGTCCGCTGGGGTTGGGCCTTCTGCTTCTCGTTCCCGGTCGAGGCGAGACTGGAGGCGAGCGAATGTCCTTTTCTGCCTCTCCTTGCTCTTCTGATGTTGAGATAGTTGGGCTGTCCCAACGAAGGAGGTGACCTTGTCCAAGATGGCGGGTGGCAAAAATGGCGATAACTCTTGATTAAGGTGATCTAGCTTGGTCTTTAGTCCCTCGATGGTGAAATGGACCTGTCTCACTCTCTCGTTGAGAAGCTGATTTTGTGCCCGTTCCAAAATCTTGCTGGCCCTGTGGCCCCTCACGGTGGATCCTAGTAGTAGGCTAGTGGGAATGAGGTTGTGTTGGCGGCATCGGAGGTTGGAACGTAGATGGTTCCTGTAGTCTGCGATTTTCCTTGCAGTCCTTTCGCATTCCCGCACCACACTAAGGATGTCCTTCCCATAGTGTTCGGCAAGATGTCTGTGTAGGTTCTCATTCATCCAGGTCATCGTAGATCGAAGCGAAGTAAAATCTGGTCAACTGGACGTAACTGAGCCTGTGATCTCAAAGGCTCTGTGATCTCTGTCATTTCACTGTGATGTCAGCCCTCACAGTCTGAAGGCGTGTTCACATCAATCGTGACACAAATTTTCGTGCAACAAGTTCACATGTAAAGTCCATGTAGAGAGCTGAACTGGTGTGTGTACTCGCCGGCAACGTGAGTGACGCGTATTCATGCATTTGAAAGTATTCAACTTTTGTGACAAATTCTCATGACAAGGAGTCCAGAGAGCCTGTCAGCGTTGAGATTCCCCTGGCGTCAGGGAAGTCATGTCAACGGTCCTGGAGCCTGGAGTTGGTGTTGGACCTTGATATCCTGGCACCGATCCTCACAAACAGGTCATCGAACAGGAACCTCGTCAGCCTGAAGTAGCGCTGGAAACGGCCGTCGTCCAGGCGCAGTTCTTGGAGAAAGAGAGTTAAGAAGTTTAGAGGTCCAAGAAGCTTCTTCAGTTCAAAACTTGCCTTTAACCTTCAGTCTAACGCTGTTCCAGCATTGGATGAAAGAGACTGGTGCTCTCATCTTCTTCAACACTGACTTGTTCTACCAGGACAAGAGAATCTGAGCTTGGATGTCATTTAGCAGTCAAAGGCTTGTTAAACTGGTCAACATCAGCTGGTGTTCACTCTGATGATGTAGCGATGGTCTGGATTCTTCCTTCTGGAGCACCAAGCTGCTGGGAAGAAGCCTGATGATGTCAGAGTTGTGTTCAGTGGCTCCTGCTGGGTCCATTTCTGACAAATGGGCTCCAAAGAGTTCAGCTGTTTCAAAGGTCAGGGTTGCTGTTAGCAGACGAGGTGGCCGAGTGGTTAAGGCGATGGACTGCTAATCCATTGTGCTCTGCACGCGTGGGTTCGAATCCCATCCTCGTCGCAAGTGTCTCTAGTTTCTGCTCCTAGATTATGGAAAGACTCTGAACTGTGAGGCTTTTAACTGACACAGATACCAGTTGAGTCAACTTCCCTTTCACAACCTGACCAAAACAACTCTGACACCCAGAGCTCACATGTGTCAATCACCTCTGGAGAAGGTCCCGCCCCCTTAGAGCCATAAATCCTCCCATCAGTGAAGAAAACTGAAGACACCTCTTGGATGAGAGCTGAAGCGTCTTCTAGAAACCTGAAAAAGTCCACTTGGAACGTTTAAATAATTCTACAATCCTACAGTTTCATTGAGCTTTTGTCCAAAGCCATGTTCATGTATCACATGTATATAATATATATGTGACACTCTTTCATCTACTCATTAACCAAAAATACAGTCTCATACCAGTAAATTTGTGCAGAAGAAAACGTTATTTGTGCTGCTTCTTTATTCATTTATTTAGTTTAGTTAGTATTTTTTAATGTGTTTTCTTTCAAGTCACATTTTGTCCATTAACTTCATAATCAGAGTCGCCATCTCATCACATGACTAAAGTCTGGGTTCTGTATTGGTGGTAAAATATCCTTCCATGCCCCTCACTAGTTTGCACACAGAAAAGCATATTTTACTGGTTTCAGATCTCTTAGCTTGTTCTCTCTCTTAAACCAGCTGAGGCAGCTTTCATTGTGTGATTGATTTTAAAATATAAATATGGAACAGAACCATTGGAATCAGATGTCAGGACATTTGAAGGAATGTCAATCTCCTGTTGAAATGTTGCAGTGTGCAGCTGAGGCTCTCTGGCAGTGGCACCAGGAGCCACAATGGCAGAACCTGGACCCTCCTGGAGGAGAACCACAGGTGAGGGCCTTCTTGGCTCCAGATTGATGGAAATCAAGTGTCTGAGGCTGTTAGCAGCCATGAAGTTGATCTGGTTGGCACTGGTATTTGTTCTTGCTGCAGCTCAGGAGTGATTCAGGAGAAGAGTTTCAGAACAGCCCAGGTTGGGGACTGGAATTTTAAAATTTCCCCTGGAACCAAACAACCTTGGGAGGTAAAACCTCCAATCATAGCCACTCAGATGCAGCAGCAGAAAGAAGCTGTCATCCACCCTGACAGTCAGAGCATCAAGTCAAGAAAACATCACCATCTTGTAGTTCCAAACCTCCACCTGTCAGATTCAGCTACTTCTTATTGTGGGACTTTAAACTTGAACACCATGGAATTTGGACAAGGAGTTTTCCTTCAAGTCCAAACATCATCGTCCAGCCTCCAACCAGAGGTCCATCAGTTATCATGGAGCCACAGGTGGAGTCTGGATTCTTTTCAGGAATGAGACGGCAATGAGAGTCCTGCCAAGTGACATCACTGACATGAATGGATGACTTCAGTCATGTGACTGGATGACTTCAGTCACGTGACTGGAGGACACCAAGATAGCAAAGGTCCACTCATGTGTGTCCTCACTGCTCCACAGGTCTGTCAAATGTTCTGTAAAATAGTTGGACCCAGCAGAGCTGCTAGATTAGGAGTTGATGGAGTCGTTGCAGATACCAGGGTCCAAAGTCCAGCTTGAACCTGGTTTGTGCAGTTCTTTGTCAAGCTAGCAGCCATTCTTGTCACTGCCAAGCTAAAGTGACTTCTGTCAACAAAGGTCAACATACAAAAGGATATTTCTACTGGCAGTTCAAGATTTTGATCAAACTCCTTTTTCAGAGCTGGAACCTTCCTCTTGTGTCAGCTTTCTGTTCCCATCTCCATGGTAACGGTCAGTTTTGACCCACGTCTTCAATCAGCTGTCAAATAAACTAAAACAGTTTTCTATCCTTCAAGTTGTTTCCATCTCTTGGTGACCTTGTTAGGCTTCCTTATCCATGGAAATATTGGTTTGAAGATTTAGTTGTGGGCCTCTGGACCTTTTTTTGGTCACTAAACCCTGGATTTATTTTTTCAGCAACAGAACTTTAATACAAACACAAAATGAAAAGCAGAACAAGCCAGAACCCAAAATATGGATTTGCAAGGTCAACAAACAACAACCAGTCAAGCAAACCAAACCAACAGAAACCAACTACAAATTGTTTGAGTCATGACAAAGTCCAGGACCCACTTTTCACCCTACAATGTAAACCAATGGGAGGCTGTCTCCTCAGACACACATAGCCTCAAACTGACGCTTCTCTCGTCTACACTGTAACTCTCTCCACTTCACAAATAACTTCACTACATTCCTGACAAAAATGCCTACTAAAATATGTTACATTCAACTTTTGACCACAATCTGGGGATTGATGAGCCTTTTTCAAACAACAAACTCTCCAAAAATCCTCTCTCCTCTCCACTCTGACAGAGAGCAGCGGGGGAGGGGCTCTTGGAGGCTCAGCTCTGATTCTCACTTGGTGTCACACTGAGGCTTCTACCTCCTAAACTACAAGTCCCACCGCTCTCATAAAATACATCCTTGGATTCAGGACGACTCCTGCTACTTTTCTGCAGTGGACAGAAGGAGGCTCAGGCCCAAACTACACTGCCTCCAGCTTTAATTAAGACCTCAGTTTTGTTCTCTGCCTCCATGACAGGTTAATGGACATCAACTGGTCCTGAGTCACCAGGAGACAAGGCGATGTCCAGCTGAGTGACATCAGCAGGACTGTGGAGGTTTATACTGAGTCTCCTGACGACAAGTGGCAGTACAGAGATATTAAAGAGGGTCTGAGCTAAAACTGAACCTTGGGGAACTTCAACCTTTGATCTCAGAGTTCTGTTTTTAATCTTAGAATTCTTTCTTTGATCTCTCCTTGATTTCTCAATGATTTCTTTGTGGACTCCAATTGTCTCTGATCTCTCAGTGAGACAAAGACAGAGCAGCTCCAACCTCAGCCTCCAGGAGGCCCTGATCCTCTAGTGGTCAGTCCTCTGTGTTGTGGCTGCAGCAACCCTGGTTTGAATCAGGGTCCCAGCAGCAACATTCCTACTGACTAGTGTTTGTTGTTCAACTGGACAGTTGGTCTGGTGAAGCTCTCTCAGACACTCCTTTCTTCATCCTCCCTTCAGGCTCAGCAGCATCAGTGTCAATGTGTCTGACTCGGACCAGAACCCTCAACCTGGAGGCTGTGGTGCAATGAGAACACATCTGACAACCAATCAGAGGAGGGTCTGTTTGACTCCTGGAAACTCCATGAAAGCCTGAGAGGAACTTGTTCTTCATCTCCAAATTCCCTCCCTGCACGTTGTCTCTCCAGAAATCATTCAAGTCCAAGTTGAACCTTAGACTAAAAGCTCCCAGTAGGTGATGCAGGCTCCACCTCACTCCTGGTTCTGGAACCTCACCAGTTCTTGCTCTCTCACCACTTGGATCTCATGTTCCTGACATCTCTGAGCTTGTTTCCTATCCACCTGTCTCATGTTGATGAGGTCATCCAGCCTGATGATGTCTAGGTTCTCCTTTGAGTGTTTCCCTCTGGGAGAGTTCTCTCTCTGTAACTTGTGTGTGTGTTTGCTCGTATCCTGTTTCTCCTTGACAGCACTTTAGTGTTTTTACCACTGGTGTCTCATCTGTGGTTCACCTTTTATTTGACTTCTTTGTCAAAGATGAAGGTGTTTGTGGTCATTCATCAATCATGTGATGGCTCATGTGACTGTGAGTCTGATGGAGAGCTTGTAGCGTCTCTCACTCTGATCACTTCAGGCTATTGAAGCTACTCTGATGTAGCCTGACTAGCTCAGTCGGTAGAGCATGAGACTCTTAAACTCAGGGTCGTGGGTTCAAGCCCCATGTTGGGCGTTCATCTTGAACATCCCTGCTTGTCCTCTCACTTTCTGCAGCTGTGATTGGGAATTGTAAGAAAAATCACTGAATGAACAACACAAACACAGACTGTGTCTGAAGTTCCACACCTGCACCCGACTCAGAATGAAAAACCAGTTTGGAATCAATTGTATCCACTGTCAATCCTGATTCTGGAGAAATTTCTTCATATGTATTGATGGACGCGAGCCAAGCAGAAATTTCCCACAATGCCATAGTGTTTGGTCAGTGTTGAGCAGGCGTCAGTCTGACAATGATGTCATATTATTGTGTCATCACCTGACCAGACCCAAAAGTAGGCTCAGGTATCAGTTTCTTCTCAATGCTAATGTCTGCTAGCTTAGTCTGCTACTTTGATGGCTCTGCCTGCTCAAAGGTCCAGACCCCTGGATGTGGTGGTTCCTACCTGAACGTAGATTCTGTCAGCTCATGTTGTTAAATCAACTCACCAGGAACACCAGTAGATTTCAATGGACTGACAATGAGTCTCATTGAATGGGTGTCTCGTCCAACGAGAAACACTCAGTCTCAGGTTGAAGCTCATCAATGAGGTCTTGTGGATCAGTGGCTTGCATGAATGAATGAGTTGGAAGACTTCTTGGAAATTAAAGAGGATTTAATACAATTAAGAAAACCCTTAAGACAGAGTGATAATTCCAGCAGAGTAATTAAGGCCCATATTGAGTAGCAGGTATGAATTAGCCTGGATTTATCTGAGCTTCAAGTAGACGTCAAAGAGGCAGGTGGAAAGGTGTGTAGGATGAACGATGGTGACCTCCAACCAAATGAAGAGGACTGAGTGGAGGCTGACCAGCTCTACGGAGTCAGGCGGAGTTTGGCAGCGAGACAGGAGTCCAGGCCTGAATCGGTGTGTGGCAGCACAGACAGCTGTGAGCTGTCATGCCTAATTGGCAATTGCACAGCCAACCACCGGAGGCGCCCTCACTCATAAGAGGGGCGATTCCCTCCCTGCCCCATCTCTCTCTCTCTCTCTCTCTCTCGCTGCTCCTGACGGGTGACGTCATTTCCGCGCCGGATGTTTTGCTTCGGACAGGTAACGCGGCTTGTCTGCTCACCTGCTGCTCTTGGCTCACGTAGCACTGAGCTAATGATTGTGTATTGTGCTGCAGAGCGGCCGATTTGGTAATGAGAGTCCTGCCAAGTGAAATCACTGACATGAATGGATGACTTCAGTCACATGACCCAAACAGCGACCATCAGTCTCCCTCCAATCCTGTACTTGGGTAAACAACAAAAACAGAGTAAAAGTCTCTGGCAACATATTTGTTTCCTGTAGGGTTTCTTCATGTATGTGTGGTGTACCTGCTTTCCCAGAGGACTGCCATCTTTGTTCTGTGGGCTGACATGTTTTAGTGTCAGCACAGGTCATAGCGCTGAGACTGAACTCTCATTCTCCTCCAAGTAGTATTTCCACCTCACACTCCTGCAGATATTCAAGTGAACAGGGAACACAAATTTATGCTCAACTTCTCCTGTGTATTCATCCACAGTCACTAAACAACAACCAAACCAAACAAAAGGGGGTTTGCTAGCATGGCGATCAGCTGTAGTTCACCATCTTATCCAGGTCACATGACTCAGGAGTAGCGTGGCCGTCTGGCAACCAAAGGGTGGCTGGTTTGATCCTCACTTTCTCCAGTGACCATGTCAAAGTGTCCTTGAGTAAGAGACTGAACCCCTAAATACTTCTGATGAGTAGGTTGGCTCCTTGCATGGCAGCCTTCAGCATCAGTGTGTGAGTGTGTGAATGAGAGGACATTGTTCAGCTCCTCGAGTGCTGCTGAGGTAGAAAGGCTCTGTACAAACTGAGTCCTTTTACCATTTCTTTCCTGCTTCTAGCAGCGCTGTCGTCACTTCCTGTGACCGTGGGAGGAAAGGGGTCCCCCTTCAGAATAAGTTTGATATCATTATGTTACTTCCTCTTCAACATGCCTTTAGCAGACCAACTCAGAGAACAGCTCAGTGAGGTAGTGTGGCCGAGCGGTCTAAGGCGCTGGATTAAGGCTCCAGTCTCTGAGGAGGTGTGGGTTCAAATCCCACCACTGCCATCATGTCACTGGAGAGGTGTGGCAGGTCTCTCGCAGCCTTTCCTTTCACTTCCACAGGTATCTTCAAACCTGTGACCAAAAGAAGAAGTGGGTCCTGAAAACTCTCCAGCTGGTCCAGAACGCTGCTGCCTGACTAGAACTAGTAGAAGAGACCATGTCTCTCCTGTACTGGCTTCTCTGCATGGCTCCCTGTCACATTCAGAATAGAATTCTAAATTCTCCTTCTACCATCAAAGTCCTCAACAGTCAGGCTCCTTCATCCCTGACAGAGCTCCTAGTCCCCTATTATCCAGCTAGAACCCTTCGCTCCCAGGATGCAGGGTTACTGGTGGTTCCTAGAGTTCTAAAAGTAGAATGGAGCCAGAGCCTTCAGCTATCAGGCTCCCCTCCTGTGGAACCGTCTCCCAGTTTCAGTGCTCACAGTGGTCCTCAGTGAGCTCAGGGAGCTTGTGAGGATAACCAGACACATGAAAAACTAGAGGGAACATTGGCTGGAGCTCAGTGTCTCCTGATGTACATGGCAGGGCAGCTGCTGCTGATGTCATCAAAATGAGCCCTGGAATCACAAGGTTTGCTGTGACGAGAGGCAGTGACATCAAGACATGTTTGGAGCTGTTTATGGTTGATGGTTCTGTTCATGCCACTGTCACTAAAAAGAGTCAGCATTGCTGTGACAAACCTCAAAGGAAAAAAAGTCCATGGTGACAAGTGGAAAGACATTGATGAGGGACACCTGGATGCTTCTATTGGTGTTCTTCTTCTTCCTGGAGTGTTCAGATCCTGCAGTGAGGCCACTGATCGTCTCTGGGACGCATCGACAGGCAGAAATATTTTCCGGGCCACAAGGCCACTTCAGAACTTTCAACGAACATCAAGAGTCCTCAGATTTGACGACAGAGACACCGGAGCAAGAACTGACAAGCTTGCCCCCATTGGGGATGTCTGGGAAAGATGGGTGCAGCTCCTTGCACCAACATTCAACCCAGGGCCAGAGGTGAGAGTGGATGAACGTCTTGTCCCTTTCTGAGGAAAATGCCCCTTCCAGCAGTCCATGCCCAGTCACCAGGAAGGACGGCAGAGCAGAGTTTGTGTTCTGGCCTGTTCTGCTTTTCATTTAGTGTTTATATTAAAGTTCTGTTGCTGAAAAAAAGACTTTTATGCCAAACCCAAAGGTTCATTTTATCATTTTTTTAATTGAAATTGAGGGTTTACTGACTAAAAAAAGGTCCAGAGGCCCACAACAAAATATTCAAATCAATATTTCCATGGATAAGGAAGCCTACCAAGGAAACCAAGAGATGGAAACAACTTGGATGATAGAAAATTGTTTTTAGTGAATTTTACAGCTGATTGAAGATGTGGGTCAAAACTGATCGTTACCATAGAGATGGGAACAGAAAACTCAAATGGAAGCTCAAAAGGGGACTGAGCTCCAATGGTAGAGTGCTAGCTTAGCATGTGGGAGGTAGAGGGATCGATGCCCTCATTCTCCAGATTACTTCAGCTTGTTCTGTTGATCAGAGGAGCTGCTGGGTGATGAATGCTGATGTTTGTCCACTGGTGTGATAAAGTGTCCCCTGTTACTGAGATGTGGATGAACACCTGCTCAGGTCAAAGCTGCAATCAAACCAGGGACTCTGAACCTCCCACACAGTGAAGGAGTTTGTCCTGCAGGTTGATGGACGCTTATTAAGTTCTATCTTTGATCAAATATAAGAAATGTAAAATAATTCAACATTGATTGCATTTCCCTCCTTTCTTTGGTGCCCTCAGACTTTCTGAGAACTGTAGGAGGAACTGCCCACTATTCTGTGTTTCTTCTGCTCAGTGGAGGAAGGAACGAAGGACCGGAGCTCTAAGATTTTCAGTTCCTACATCAGTGAACAGACTTTCTGTGCTGCAAGGAACCAAAGCTACTAAGGAGGATTACAGAGTTTGGGAGTCAGTGACTTAATAGAGTCTAACAAAGGGTTGAACCTGAATGAGACAGTCACCCTTCAACATGGGGCCATGGCAGAGTGAACCAAGAACACTACAATGGGGGTGAGAGTGGAGCCATGATGGATTCACAGTTCATCACCTCCACCATCATGTGGACCACCTGATCACCTCTCCCTCAACCTCTAAATAACTCATTCCCTGACCGGGAATCAAACGCGGGCTGCGGCGGTGAAAGCGCCGAATCCTAGCCACTAGACCACCAGGGACCACACTGAGCTCTCCAACAACAGAGACTATAGACAATGACTCAAGAACACAGGACTCTGTTGTCTCAGCTTGAGATGCAGAGGGTCCACCAAGACCACCAGACACCTCAGCCTCCTAAAGACAGTCCACCCCAAGGATCCTGTCCCCCTCTGCTCCAACTCAGCCCTCCATTCATAACTGACTTTGTCTCAGTCTCTTCCCAATGCCAGTCACTGAAACACTGACAATGTGATGGGGGCTTCCTGTCTTTATTACATTTTCTTCAAAGGATCCCGTGTGTCTTCTTTCTCTCTGTCTGTACTGGAGTGTGGTACCAGGCCCAGCTTGAACGGGTGACTGTGTCTGAGTGGGTCGAGGCTGGGCTGCAGGTATTGGGAGGTTTGAACCCATCTGTGAGGCTCCAGGTGGAGCGATCACCTGTGAGGGTCCAGGGACAGCAGGAAGCTGCACAGATGGTAAAGACATGGAGGGGAGACAGGTGGTGCTGGAGCAGTGACAGGAAGTGTCTGGCATTTTGGTTCATCCTGTGAGATGACGTGAGGTTGTGGTTTTGCCTCCAGCCTCACCTCCTCATCAGTGTTCAAAAGGTTCAAAGGTGAAAAAATGGGATTCAACCAAACAGCTGGAATGAAGAGTTGGTAACACTTGCAGAGCTGCAGGGAGCTGGACAGGTCTCACCGTGGGGGGATTTGTCCCACAGATCCTGCTGAAGTGGCTCCTTCTCCTGAGACCTGCAATGCTGGCTGGACCTTTGGAAAAAGAACACAACAAATCTTCATAAACATTTACTTCAGCAGGAACACACAAGAAGGTGGGACTGGTTCCTTTTTCATGTTCACTATTTTGTCGTCTTGGTTCATGTTTTGGTTGTCAAAGTCAATTCTGAATATTTGTGGAAAGTTCGCCTGCCTTTACTTGTACCAATACTTTCTTTAGTAACAAATTAAAAAGCTCAAGCTAAACTTCAGTCAGGACAACCATTCTTTCTCATTCTTCGACCTCTGTTTTATGTCCATGACCATCCTGTCTGTCACCTTTGGTGATGGAGACATCAGTTGATGACATCAGCAACGGTCCTCAACCTAACTGCCTCTGCCAGAAGTGAGCTGTCATCTGTCTCAGGGGACACAGTCGGGTGGACCGGGGCGGATGAGGGCCTGCTGCTTCCTTGAAATATTTCTAAATATTTCAGTTGCAACTGTATAGTGATGGTGGCTCAGTTTAGAGCTGTCAATCAATGTTAATAACTGATCTTAGCATCTGGAGATTATTTTAGGAACACAAATACTTTTACTTCATTCTGAGGATGAGCAGATGTTCAATATAATTCTCATTTCCTGGTCAAAGACTCCTGCTAGTCAGAGAGGATCTGGGCTGGATTGGAAAGCTTCTGAGAGGAAAACCTTCACTCTGGACTGGACTGAGAACGGAGCAGCCTCAGCTTCCTGGAGCCTGACTTGCCTCTGTGGTCTAAGGCTGTGTGGGCTGACATCACAGTGAAACTACTGAGATCACAGAGCCTTTGAGATCACAGGCTGACTTCCTTTTTATCCCTAAAATGAAGAATAAAAATGTTGTGTCTGTGTTTGTGTTGCTGCATCAGTTAAACAGTGACTCTGACAGAGGGGGTGTAGCTCAGTGGTAGAGCGCATGCTTCGCATGTATGAGGCCCCGGGTTCAATCCCCGGCATCTCCAGCTGGTCCTTTGGAGCCTTCATCTTATCAGCTAAATTGATCCATAAATGTGACAACAGTTGATAACAAACTACCAGAAGAGAAACCAGTCTGTTGCATATCAAAGTATTTGTAGCTGGGTCAGTGTGACTGTGAGCCTTCATAGCCAGCATGAAGGAGCTGGTTTTATCTTTGCTGGGGAAATCCCACACACAGCTGCTCTCAGTTCCAAATGTGTGTGTCCTCACTCCTCCGTCCTCCTGCTGCCCTCAGAATACAGACACAATTCAACCTGGCAAGTTTGGAGCATAGAAGTGCTCCTGAAGAGATGTGTGTCAGCCCACAGCTGGCTGTTCTTACCTGGAACCTCAAGATGAAACTGCTTCCACAGATTGGAAATGAATCTGATGTTGACTTTTGGACAAATCACCTGTTCATCAGTTCATCATCACTTCCATCCATTTCTACTGCTTATCTTGTTATAGAAAGGAGTCTATCTGCTGTGTGACTGAGGCAGTTACTGTGAGCTGCTGCATGTCTCAGTGTGTGTGTGGGGGGGGGGGCTGTGTGTGACTGGTCGGCTGCCAAGGATTATTGATGAGATCAATCATGATCAGCTCTGAGATCACGGCACAGAAGAAGGAGACTTTTTGATTTTTGGGGGTTCAGTTTCTAAGTCAGACACATCATCACAATTTGAAGTTTTCCTCCAGTAAAAAACAAAACCAAACAAAAACATGATTTGACTTTTGATGTCTCCATTTTTTGGAAATTGTGAGTCCAACAAGCAGGAGGCCGTTTGAGCTTGGAAACTGTGAAGCATCACCAGTAACTGCTGGTTAATTTACAGGTGTTTCCTCCAAAAAGTTTAAAAATGAACTCAATGCTGAATCCCTCGTCGTCATCACTGAGCTGCAGAACTGGTCCATGCAGGAGGCTGAGCAGGTCTTCCTCTCTGGTCCAGTGTCTCAGCACAGGTCAGAGTAGAGAATTAAAACATGAACACAAATCTTTATCAGCTATTTACTGATATCAGTGACTACCTTCAAGTAAGAGTGTTAGTGAATGGACCCTTTTTAAAGTTTATGTTATAATGTGTGAAAAATGATGCTCACAAAAACACTATAAAAGTGTTTGTGCTAAAATGATTCCGTAGATTTTATTGCCATTTTAAGAGTTCAAGCGTATTTTGGTGACATTGTTTGATATCATGACTCTCAGTTCCTTTAGCAGGACCATCGTGACATGAAATCTTTCTCATCATCCCATATCGACCCTCAACCCCTCACACAGAACCAGGAGCCCTCAATTGAAGGAACCTTTAAAACTGAGAAGTTGGACAGAAAGCAGTATTTTGGTGGAACGAACCTTTAAAACTATAAATTAGAAAGTATTTTGGTGGAACGAACCTTTAAAACTATAAATTAGAAAGTATTTTGGTGGAACAAACCTTTAAAACTATAAATTAGAAAGTATTTTGTTGGGATTGGAATAAACCTTTTATACTATAGTTAGAAACTAAAGGACAGGAAGTAGTATTTTGGTGGAATAAACCTTTAATACTACAGTTAGAAAGTAGTATTTTGCTATCATCTAATTCGATAGGTGGCGCTGTCACCAAAAAACAAAAGTTCCAGAAGTGCATTTTATCATCCAATTCAGTAGGTGGTGCTGTGGGGTCCTGGAACTGCAGCTCTCTGGTGCTGCAGGATCTCCTCTTGGAAAGCCTCACAGTTCAGAGTCGTTCCAGAATCTAGGAGCAGAAACCAAAGTCTCCTACGACGAGGATGGGATTGGAACCCACGCCTGCAGAGCTCAATGGATCAGCAGTCCATCACCTTAACCACTCGGCCACCTCGTCTCCTGACCACCATGATGTGCTGCTTTCTCTGAGCCTTTGAAACAGCTGAACTCTTTGGAGCCCATTTGTCAGAAATGGACCCAGCAGGAGCCACTGAACACAACTCTGACATCATCAGGCTTCTTCCCAGCAGCTTGGTGCTCCAGAAGGAAGAATCCAGACCATCGCTACATCATCAGAGTGAACACCAGCTGATGTTGACCAGTTTAACAAGCCTTTGACTGCTAAATGACATCCAAGCTCAGATTCTCTTGTCCTGGTAGAACAAGTCAGTGTTGAAGAAGATGAGAGCACCAGTCTCTTTCATCCAATGCTGGAACAGCGTTAGACTGAAGGTCTGAAGGTCCCTGGTCTGGTCCAGGTTTCAACAGGGGACCAGCATCAGCCAGCATTTAAATGTGGACAGCAGTGGAGGTGAAGCCCACATCAAGGAAACAAGCCTCCTATCACTGTCCTGTGCTGAGTTTCTTTAAAAAAAAAGTGAGACAAACTCAAGAGTTTCTGTTTCCTGTGTTGGACTTTGGCTCAGAGAATCAGAGCCAATCAGAAGCTTGTTGGTCTTGGATGCTGGTGATCAGGAGCAATGAGGGGCTCAGTGTCTTGCTCAAGGACACTTCAACATGGTCACCAGCTGAAGTGAGAACTGAACCAGCAACTCTGCTAGACGGCCACTCTTCGTCCAGGCCGTGCCCCCCTAACCTGAATCATCATGATGTCATTATTTGTTGCTTTAATTCACCAAATGTGTGACGTGGTGAGTTTGTCAGGAGTTTAAAGACCAAAGTTGTGAACACACAGAGAAGTAAACCTGTCAAAGCTGCTTCACTTGATGAGTGAAACTGAGGAACTGATAGAAGAGCAACAAAGAAAATGGAGTCAGAAGGTCGTCTTCTTCACTGCTCAGTCACAACACTGACACACACACACACACACACACACACACACACACACACACACACAAATAGTTTGTCTTTGAGAGAGGCCAAAAAATATTTGACTGTGCTGACATGAACTTTCATTGTCTAATTTCAGTCTCCTACAAAAGTGTGTGAATGTGGTCGTTGTGGCCGAGTGGTGAAGGCGATGGACTAGAAATCCATTGGGGTCTCCCTGCTCAGGTTGGAGTCCTGCCAACAACGTTGAACTGTTGACAATTTAAATTTGACTCATTTTTCCTCCACACTGTCCTTCATCACAGCATTTAACATCAGGACTGCTCCCAGATCAGCTCCATGACCTCATCCCTGCACCAGAGTACCGCCCAAGTTCATCAAAAACGGCCAAGCATAAATATATAATATGTATATAATGTGAACACACCTGTACAGGTGCGTTAACGTGCTTAATAATAGAGAATGAGTGAAGGGTGTGTTCAGAGTGGAGTGCAGTACCACAGTCAGGCCAGCAGGTGGGGCTTTCGTTGGTGCTGTCTACCTAATTGCGGTATCTGTGCTCTGCCAGCAGAGGTCGTGCTTCACCACCAATCTTCTCGGGTGTCTGAGTGGTGCCGCCATGTTTAGGTCGTAGCAGGAGGACGTAGGTTGGTACTTGGCAGTTCGGACGTAGCGAAAGTCACGTTATGAATGGAGGGCTGAGTTGGAGCAGAGGGGGGCAGGATCCTGGGGGTGGACTGTCTTTAGGGGGCTGAGGTGTCTGGTGGTCTTGGTGGACCCTCTGCATCTCAAGCTGAGACCACAGAGTCCTGTGTTCTTGAGTCATTGTCTATAGTCTCTGTTGTTGGAGAGCTCAGTGTGGTCCCTGATGGTCTAGTGGCTAGGATTTGGCGCTCTCACCGCCGCAGCCTAGGTTCGATTCCCGGTCAAGGAATGAGTTATTTAGAGGTTGAGGGAGAGGTGATCAGGTGGTCCACATGATGGTGGAGGTGACGAACTGTGAATCCATCATGGCTCCACTCTCACCCTCATTGTAGTGTTCTTGGTTCACTCTGCCATGGCCCCATGTTGAAGGGTGACTGTCTCATTCAGGTCCAACCCTTTGTTAGACTCTATTAAGTCACTGACTCCCAAACTCTGTAATCCTCCTTAGTAGCTTTGGTTATTGATGATCTGCAATGGTTCGTGGGGGGTGGAGCCTATCCCAGCAGCCTTCAGGTGAGGGGCGGGGTTTATCCTGGACAGGTCACCAGTCCATGGCAGGGCCAACACATAGAGACAGATTGCTTATAAAAATGTTCATCCCCAGTTTGAAGTTAGAGACAGGATTTAAGTGTAGAAGGTTTTTGTGTCTTCAATTTAATTCAAAGCGTTGTAAACTGTTTCTAACAAACTCTACTGTTCAACAGTCAAAATGTTTTCTAACCAAGCTGAATGCTCTCATATACTTTTTAAAGTTGAGTTTCTTTCATGTCCTCCTGAGATCAAAGACAGAATTCTAGGTACAAATAAATAAACAATAAAAGCCCCCTGATGACATCATCATCAATTCTGACTTTGATCTGGAGGCTCTTGCTTCAAATAAAAAACGTTGTTCCATGGAAAGATTTGCATATAAACACACAAACAAACACAGACACAGACACAGACACACACACACACACACACACACACACACACACACACACCCTCCCAGTCACTAACCCATATTGTCACCACTTAAACACCACTGGAGTATTGAAAGAGATTCCACAAGATTATGTGCAATGACAAGATTATGTGCCTTTGAGTGCCTCTAAAATTCTCCTACCAGAGAAAAGTTTTCCATACTTTCACACACATTTTTTTAAGACTTTCCAGACCTGTGCCAGCACCCTGTACAGGTGCCTCCACCTCTGGAGCAGCCTGTCCTGAGTGGATCCAACAGTTTCCCATGGGTGACTCTGTCATGGTCTCTTTCCTCCTGCTGTCTCCAATTCTCAGAGCGCTTCTACTGGTTTCTCCCCATCGTCCCTGTTGCTAGGCAGAGCACTGGTGAGGACTGAGGCCAGTGATGTCATCACCTCCAGCTGAGACCTGCCAGGTGGTCCTGCTTCATTCAACTCTGCTGCCTCTGCCACTGCCCTGACTGGTGAGGCTGACAGCAGGTTCTCTCTCATCTAAACTCTCTGTTTACAATGGAGGCTGAAATCCTTGTGATTGGTGGTTCAATCATCAGGTCTGTTGAACTCCCAGGTGCCATCACCTGCTGTCTTCCTGGTGCCAAATTTGTGGACATTATTGAACGTCTCCAGGACTCATCGATCTCCACCCCTCCTGCAGGTTCTCCCTGTCTCTGTGGTGGTTCTCTCTGGTACTCCAGCTTCCTCCCACAGTCCAAAGACATCAAGAGGGTAGTGGTTACCTGGACACTCTAAATGACTGTGAGTGTGAATGGTTGTCTGTCTGTGTGTGTTGGTCCTGGGATGGACTGGCGACCCATCAAGGGTGAACCCCCTCCTCACCTGATGTCAGCTGTGATAGACTCCACCCCCACGAACCATTGCAGACAATCAGTATAGAAATGGAAACTTAGCTGCTATGTTGAATCACTAAAACCTTCTGAAGTCTACTTTTGCTTCAGTGGAAAAGTAGAATGTTATTAACTCTCCCAATGGTTTGAATTCTGATTTCCACCTCTTTTTAACAGATTCACATTTAAAAAAAAAACTACTTTCTTTTACCAGAGGACAGTTTTGATCCATCAACCTCTGGGTTCTGGTCCCAGCACGCTTCCTCTGCACCACCATTTATTAAATAGGCCTTGATTTAGTATTATTTATTTCTTCTTTTATTATTATTATTAATTATTTTATTGACTTCACCCTGATAACCAGGAGGTAACCTGGTAGTCAGAGCAGCGGTGCTCAGGTCTGTGGACTCAGAGGAGGATTATGTCTGGATCTTTTCTTTTGATGTCCTGCTGTCTGCTCTTGCTTTTGGAGCTTCCTTCAACAACTACCAGGCCTCCTGGGTACTGTAGGAAACATGGTCAAGTTCTTCTGACTTCTCCAGGAACGTCCTGCTCACATTGGTCTGTCTTCATTTTGACTCCTCCCACTGCCACAATGTCCAGCCTTTATACTCTTGGTGACTGGGGCCCTGGTTGCTGCAGGCCTCAACACCAGCCTGTGGTTGTGAGCAGGGCAGAACAGAACTGACAGTATCTCCCGTGCAGGACCTGGGTCAGCGCCTGGTGCCAGCTGGCCAACGTCCTGGAGTTCATTCAGCCTGGAGAACCAGATGCTGGTTCCTTCTTTTACCAGGCAGGAACGGGCAGCAGATCCAAGATCAGTAGGTGTGGATGAAAAAATGAAGAAAAAATAAAAACGAGAAAAAGCAGTTTGGTTTGGAGTGCATTCCTGCCTGATGTTCTTGATTGGTACAACTCTCCTTCAAGTGTGGGGAAAACAGCAAAAAGAATAAAACACTTGACATTGAGAGAACAAAGACTTCTAAGATCAAACACAAAACTCTGAGATCAAAGGTTGAAGTTCCCCAAGGTTCAGTTTTAGCTCAGACCCTCTTCAAGCTGGAACCAGCAGAGGAGCTCAGTAGAGACAACTGGACAGCAGCAGGACAGAACAGAGGCTCTCCACAATGGCAGGAGACAGGAAACAGGTTTGGACCATCTGGGCTTCTGTCCACTTTGATGTTTTTCAAACATTGAAGGAAATTGTAAAAATCAACATTGTGGGAAACGTTGGTTTGCCAGTGTGTTTACATCAGGATTTATATTTGAGAGTGTTTGCTCATCTGTTCCAGAAGCTTCTTCTAGAGTTGAGCCTGGATGAGTGGAGGGACCTTTTTGACCATCAGGACTGGTTTTTGATGGCCTGATGGTGCATCGGGGTCATCATGGTCCTCCACCATCTGCAGGGGTTCCAGGACTGTTGTGGTGTTTGTGGGAACTGCAGGGGGGAGCCCTCAGACCTGGAGAGGAAGTCCTGACACCAGCAGACCCCTCACCACCTGCAGCCTTTTTCCAGCTCCACCAAACCCACCATTCACTGCCTCCTCATCATCTGGGCATCAAAAGCAGCTCAGACCTGCTGCAGCTCAGAGACCTCAGCCATTTTTAGGATGTCTCCATGATTCTCCTTCACAGGATTTTCATTCAGAAACAAGAGAACTGTCAAAGACCACAACAGTTTTCAGCTTGCTGCTAAACAGTACTTCAACTACCATTCCACTGTGTAATGGCAGTGACTGATGTGTACTATATGCAGTACTAATCAAGTACAAGGCAAGGCAAGGCAAGGCAATTTTATTTGTAGAGCCCGTTTTCACCAACAGTTTGTCTCAAAGGGCTTCACATGGCATCATAACAACATCCTCTGCCCTTAGACCCTCACATCGACTGAGGAAAAACTCCATAGAAAACCCTACCCTACAGCCCTGACTGCTACTTTATCTCCAGTGATAGGAAGGATAAGAATGTTGAAATGGACCCAGCAGGAAGAGAATCTCAAGTCATGGCAACTTTACTGAGCAGCACTCTAAACCTGCTTTGTGAAACGGGCCCCTGGTCTCTTTTAAACGCCCGGGCTACAAATTGATCATTTACGGTACATGTAACATGTGTGTGTGCCTCTAATTTACATAAACTGTTAATACCAAGACAAATGCTACCTTCAATTAATCATTCATGTCATGGAACCCTTGGTCTCCATTACATTGGTCAACCAGAGAAGCTTCAACTGGTGACGCTCATTCAACCATGGTGAAGGTCAACTTCCATTATCTGCTGTGCTCCTGAACAGGGGAATAAGCTCAAATGGTAGAGTGCTCGCTTAGCATGTGAGAGGTAGAGGGATCAATGCCCTCATTCTCCAGAATACTTTAACTTGTTCTGTTGATCAGAGGAGCTGCTGGGTGATGAATGCTGATGTTTGTCCACTGCTGTGATAAAGTGTCCCCTGTTACTGAGATGTGGATGAACACCTGCTCAGGTCAAAGCTGCAATGAAGTCAAGTCATCACCCTGTAAAGCAACAAATAACAACAGTAACACTTTACAAGTAGAACAGGTCCAGTTCCACACTCCTTAAATGAATTTACACCCAACTATTCTTCATGAGCAAGCACATCCTAGCTTAGGCCCAACTTTTCTTGGCGCTCTCCCAGATGCTTGGGAGCTGCTGGGGGAGCGCTAGTTGGGCCTAAGCTAGGAGCTAAGCTAAGGTGGTCTGCACCAGCTAATGAGGGCTGGCTAGCTCTCGCAGCGTTGGTGCAGAGCCGCTGCAGGTCCAATTCAACATCGCTAAGCCTCACCTCCAACACAACAAGAAAACTACATTTAACACACTTATCAGTATCACTACAGGAGGCAGAGGAGGAACAAAACATGTGGCACTCTGAGCAGGAGAGAGGAGGACAAGAGGGAGAAGCCATCGTTAGCTTAGCGTGTTTACAAGGCAGAAAGACTGTTGCTACCAGAATGATGGTCTTTTAAACTTCAGCCAAATAAAGCAATTAGGTATTAATTTTTGGTGGGTAATTAGTCAACGAAATAAGGAATGAGCAGGGAGGATCACACTTTAGCGAGCACAATGAAGCAAGGCTCTGCGTTCAGCAACACAGAAAAAGGAGTTGAGGTCACAGGCTTCCTGCAACCAGAGTCAAAAATCCAGGACGGACGAAGGGGAGGACGACAAAGACAAAGACACAAGAAACAGAGATAATAACCTTAAACTACATAACAACCATAACACATATTGCCCACACACACACACACGCGCACACACACACACACATTTTGTGAAACAACTCAGGAGTCATCAGGTGTTTTACTCAGAGGGATTCATTCATGATAAATGAGCATGGAGGAGACCCAGTAATCATCAACACAAGCGTCACATGAGCAGGTCACCACCCACTTTTATTGATTGGTTCTTGTAAGAATCACTCCTAACGCCATCAGGATGTCATTTTTTGTCCTGCCCTGTCTCAACTGTTGGAGCACAGCTACAGCCTGAACTCTGCCACTACCTTATCCCTCCCTAACATCCTCATACAGACCCACTATCTGGACTAGCCTGACCCCCCCTGACCCTCATCAGTCACTCGTTGTGCCTCACACTGGAGGGAATAGGAGCGTCTGTGAGCTCTGACTGTTGGGATGCACATCCATGCGATGGAAGAGCTGTTTTAAACAGGGAATCATTTGACCTCTTGATCTGTGTGGGCAGGTACAGAGGGACGATTCCATGAACAATAATATTACAAAACAAATGGGTCTTTAGCGTCTTTCTAAAGGTGTCCACAGCGTCCTCATGTCCAGTGGGAGAGCGTTCCAGAGTCTAGAAGCTGCAACCTGGAAGGTTCCCTCTCCTTCAGTGAGGCTGAATCCCTGTGGTCAGGGAGGATAAGGGACCCCACAGGTGTCACTAAAGTGCTTTAGACTGCAAAGCACTCAGCTAATCAAGCTGGGATCAACTGCTGTGGTGATCAAGGTATCATCATATAGAACAAACAAAGAAAACAAAGTTGAGGAAAAGCACACAAAGAAAAAACTATGAACATGAACAGAGCATCTTCAACACCAGATGTCACACGGCTCAGTAGACCTCTGGTTTGACCCCTAGCAGGTCCAGTCTCCAGGGTGCCCCCATCATTCTGCTCTTCAGTCACAGGACATGCAGCAGAATCCCGTCGCTCCTCTGCAGAAGAACATGTGAGAGCGTCTGCTTGCTCTTCTCTGGCTGGACGTTGGGGAGAGTCTGTTTGCTCTTCTCTGGCTGGACGTAGGGGAGAGTCTGCTTGCTCTTCTCTGGCTGGACGTAGGGGAGAGTCTGTTTGCTCTTCTCTGGCTGGACGTAGGGGAGAGTCTGCTTGCTCTTCTCTGGCTGGACGCAGGGGAGAGTCTGCTTGCTCTTCTCTGGCTGGACGTAGGGGAGAGTCTGCTTGCTCATCTCTGACTGGACGTAGGGGAGAGTCTGCTTGCTCTTCTCTGGCTGGACGTAGGGGAGAGTCTGCTTGCTCTTCTCTGGCTGGACGTAGAGGAGAGTCTGTTTGCTCTTCTCTGGCTGGACGTAGGGGAGAGTCTGCTTGCTCTTCTCTGGCTGGACGTAGGGGAGAGTCTGCTTGCTCTTCTCTGGCTGGACGTAGGGGAGTGTCTGTTTGCTCTTCAGAAGTTTGCTGGACCTTCACTTGAAGGTCATGATTTTCCTCTTTCAAACAGCTTTTTAAATCATGAAGATTTCCCAGGATTTCCCACTGAGCACTGCTCCTTTTCTTCTTTTGTGTTCTCACTGCACATAGAAGACTCTGAACTTCACCGTTCAGACTGCCAGTCTTTGTGGGGTCCTGGTCCTTCCTTGATTCAAGGTGGGCCAACTCAGCAGTGAAGGTCTCTGTCTCCTGAGATGCAGTAGAAACTCGTCTCCTCAAACATCCATTTTCTGCCTCTCTCTCCTCACTCTGGGACCTCAGCTGTTCAAGAGTCGTCTTCTTCTCAGTGAGTTCTTCCCTCATTTTGTTCTTCTCTGCCTGGATGGAGTTGAGCTCACACTTGAGGTCACACTTCTCCTTGCAAACCATCTTCACCTCAAGCTGAAGATTGTGGACTTGTGTGTTCAGGTCTCTGATCTGAGTCTGGTTCTCCTCCCTCACAGATTCAAGGTTGCCCACCATGGCAGACATGTTCTCTACCAGCTGATATGCAATGATCTTCTCTTGTCCAAGACTAGAAACCTGTCCCCACAAATTCTGGTTTTCTGTCCATCTCTTGTCACACAGAGACTGAAGCTGATCAAGTGCACTTTTCTTCTCAGTCAGGTCTTCCTCAAGACATTTCATCTCCACCTGTTCACTCTCCCTCAGAGACTGAACCTGGGTCAGCTCTTTTCTGAGCTCATTGTTCTCTCCATCAACCTTCCTCCCCTCACACTGAAGACTGTGGACTGTTGCGTTCAGATCTTCTATCTGAGTCTGGTTCTTGTCCTGGACCGTTTGGAGGTTGGCCACCACAGCAGTGAGGTTCTGTAGCTCCTGGATTGCTCTTTTATTCTCACGTTCAAGAGTAGAAACTTGTTCCCTCAAATTCTGGTTTTCTGCCTGTGTGTTGTCACTCAGAGACTGAAGCTGCTCAAGGGCAGCTTTCTTCTCAGTCAGGTCCTCCTGCTCTGTCAGCCTGAGAGATGGAGGAGCAGGATCACATTGACCAGGATCATTCAGTGGATAAATACAGCTCCTACTGAGATCCACCAGATCTCTGAATGCTCCAACGATACAATCCAATGGAGTCATAGCCTTCTGTCCTGGGTTGATCTGAAGATCTTGAGCCAGACTAAATCTCCTGGAACTGTCAAGTCTTTAAAGACCAAAACTGCCCCAGAAATGAGGAGTCTGGATTCTTTTCTATAATGTGATGGCAATGACAGTCCTGCAGAGTGACATCACTGACATGACTGATGACTTCAGTCACATGACTGGATGACAGTGTAGATTCCAATGTAGAGGTTGGGGAAATAGTCTCTGAGAATCCAGCTTGAAGCCACGCCCTCTTTGTTCTTCAAAAACCCAAACAGCGACCATCAGTCTCCCTCCAATCCTGTACTTGGTTCAATGTTGCTGTTCCATTTTGCAGCAGTAGGTGTCGCTGTGATACCAGGTTCAGTTCAAGAGTCCCAACTCCAGCTCATGTTGGTGACCTCAGTACCAGGGTAAAATGGCGCTTCAGTGGATCATGTGATCAACTCATGTGTGTCCTCACTGCTCCACAGGTCTGTCAAATGTTCTGTAAAATAGTTGGACCCAGCAGAGCTGCTAGATTAGGAGTTGATGGAGTCGTTGCAGATACCAGGGTCCAAAGTCCAGCTTGAACCTGGTTTGTGCAGTTCTTTGTCAAGCTAGCAGCCATTCTTGTCACTGCCAAGCTAAAGTGACTTCTGTCAACAAAGGTCAACATACAAAAGGATATTTCTACTGGCAGTTCAAGATTTTGATCAAACTCCTTTTTCAGAGCTGGAACCTTCCTCTTGTGTCAGCTTTCTGTTCCCATCTCTATGGTAACGGTCAGTTTTGACCCACGTCTTCAATCAGCTGTCAAATAAACTAAAACAATTTTCTATCCTCCAAGTTGTTTCCATCTCTTGGTGACCTTGTTAGGCTTCCTTATCCATGGAAATATTGATTGATTGTGTGTGTTTAGATTCATGTGTGACACTTCTGTGTGTTCTCTGCAGAGATGTTTCCTGCAGTTGAAGCACAATCCATTTGTCCTGCTGTCCTGACTGCTTGGGCAGTCCTGACACCTCTTTCTTCTGGAACCAGATCCTGAGTGGGGTTGTGGCTGTGGCTGTTCTGGTTGGTGTTGAGGCAGGGCTGCTGAGGAGGACGCTGTTGCACTCTTGGTGGATGTGGGTCCACAACACAAATGCATTCTATGCAGACACATCAAGGATGGTCTTTGTTTGTTGTGTTGTTGTGCAGGTCGATGGGAGAACGAGGCTGATGAGAGTCCCTGAAGCTCCCATGACTGGGAGAGGAGCTGCTGGCAGTGTTGCTGACAGTGCACTTCTGACTTCAGGTTTGGCTCTGATTGTTGCTTTATCATCTTATTTTGATAACTGGTCCAGACAGACCCTCACTATTTGGTCATTCAGTGAAAAACATTTGTTGGTTTTATTTTGTTGAACTAGAGGTTCCTGACAAAGTCAAAAATCCTTGATACAATAAACAAATTGATGTGGTTCTTTGATGCATTTAAATCCTAAAACAGGTCCCACAGGAGGAAGGTTAAATCATGTGACCATCATCATAACAGCTGTTGACCTTGTTTAACTAGTTGGTGGTGCTAAATATCACCAGCTTGCTAACGTTAACTAGCTAATGTTGCTAGCTAGCTAATATTATTTTCAAACTTCAGGCCTAAATTTTGGATTGACTGTTAAAATTGTTCCCCTCACCTTTGTAACACCATGTTTTGTCTTGATGATGTCACTGTCACTGCCTTTCTGATTCTAAAATATAAATGCATCCAAGAATAAAAATTCAAACTGCCCCTCCATGGAAACATCATATTTAATATACTGCAATATTCTTTTCCAGTGTACTACACTATATTTTTGTTTTATCAGAGAGACTTTAATGTCCGTCTTTGATCTCTAAACTCTGACTCTGATGTCATTGGTGCTGACTGAATTCTACCCCCTGACAGACTGGGAAGGCTCATATTGGTGATGTCATCATAAATATATGAAGGTCTTGTTTCAGTGAATTGAAGTGAAATAACTTGTTATTTTGTTTGTTGTTGTCATGGTGATTCGTGGTATCAGGGCTCCATTGATGATGTCATTTTGTCATGGTTGTACACATGTGACACTCAAGGTGAACGTACTCACAGCTGATTGAGTATCAGGTTCAGAAAAGCTGATCTGACTTGGTCCAGAGTTTCCATCTCAGTGTCAACTCAGGAGTGACTGAGGAGAAGAGTTTCAGAACAGCCACAGTTGGGGGACTTCCATCCAGCAGCCATTTTCTATCCCTGTAAGGGAGTGAAGGGATCTGGAGCTGCTGGGTTCAGGTGGATCCAGAACACAAGATGGAGGTCAGTCAGGACCCCAGAAGGAGACCAGCATCTGGAAGGTGGCGATGCTTTAATCTGACACCGTTGTGTCAACAGTTCTGAAATCAGAACAAAAATAAACAGTAGTATTTCCACCTCACACTCCTGCATGTATTCAAGTGAACAGGAACACAGATTCATGCTCAACTTCTCCTGTGTGTTCATCCACAGTCACCAAACAACAACCAGACTGAAGACCTCCTTCATCTCCCGAGCCATTAAACTGTTAAACTCCTCACTGGAGGGGGGGAGGGCCAACAGAAGGACTGTTGGAGAGGGCTGAGCACCATTAGCTTGCCCCAATAACAACCGGACACTCGTGCAATATAAGAGACTGTACATTATTATTCTTATTCTTATTATTGTTATTATGATTATTATTATAACTATTATATTTTTATTATATTATATCATCATCACCATTATTATATGATATCATCATCATTATTAGTGTTATTAGTATTATTATTGTTATAATAACAATGAAGAACAATTAATATTATGATTATTCCTGTCACTATGCATATATACATAACCATCCAGGTACACACAGGCACGTGTATATATGCATATATATATCTATATATATATATATATATATATATATATATATATATATAGATATAGATAGATAGATAGATAGATAGATATATCTAGATATATCTATCTATCTATATATATCTATAGATATAGATATATCTATCTATCTATATATATCTATAGATATAGATATATCTATCTATATATATCTATAGATATAGATATATCTATCTATCTATATATATCTATAGATATAGATATATCTATCTATCTATCTATATCTATAGATATAGATATATCTATCTATCTATATATCTATCTATCTATCTATATATATATATATATATACATATATATATATAGTCTTTGTTTTCTCTTCTTTGCTATTTTTAGTCTAATCTATTGTAACAGTGCTGTGAATGTATGTTGAGGAGAGTGGAATTTCCCTCGCGGAACGTCCAAAAGGGATTAATAAAGTAGTCTGTCTGTCTGTCTGTCTGTCCAAACCAGACAAAAGGGGGTTTGCTAGCATGGCTGCTGAAGTAGAAAGGCTCTGTTTAAATTGAGTCCTTTTTCCATTTCTTTCCTGGCTTCTTCTAGCGGCGCTGTCGTCACTTCCTGTGACCGTGGAGGGAAGGGGTCCCCCTTCAGAATAAGTTTGAAATCATTGTTACTTCCTCTTCAACATGCCTTTAGCAGACCAACTCACTAAACAGCTCAGTGAGGTAGTGTGGCTGAGCGGTCTAAGGCGCTGGATTAAGGCTCCATTCTCTGAGGAGGTGTGGGCTCAAATCCCACCACTGCCATCATGTCCCAGGTCTCTGGAGAGGTGTGGCAGGTCTCTCCTCCCTGTGCTGGAGGTGTTGGCTGTTTTTGTCACTCAACAATGTGCAGTAACGCTGAGCTGCCTTCAAGCCAACAACATGGGCACAGTGTACCCAGAGCCACAGGCTCCTCCCAGTATATACAGCACTGCCAGTGACCTCTGCTTCAGTGTAACAGTGACTCTCCAAACTGAAGCTGATCCAGGACCAGCTCAGGAGGAGCCATGGAGCAGACAGGCTCTCTGATTTAATGCTGCTGTCTGTTGAGAGGAACATCCCAGTTGACTCAAACAAGGCTGCTGATGTCTTCAAACCCAGGACCAGAAGAAGAACCCTCCTCTGAGTCCACAGACCTGAGCACCGCTGCTCTGACTACCAGGTTACCTCCTGGTTATCAGGGTGAAGTCATGGTGAGGTGGTCAGTTGTTCCTTGGGTTTTATTCCAGAGGCCTGGGAGTTAAACACTGAAGTAAATCATTTTAATTCTTTACATGAAGTTTCCTGCTGTTTAGCTGGAAATGTAAGACAACTTCCTCCGTGCTGGTGCCCCATCACACACAACAGGTGCACTTGTCCTCTTTTCACCTCTGACCCTCAAACATTCCACCAGTGAACGTCCAGAAACTGAAGCATCAACAGTTCAGCAACAATGGATTCTTCAAATCACCTCTGAAATAAGAGATGAATCTTTACCTGCTGAGGCTTCAGAGCCAAATTGTGAACCTTAAACTCTCACATTCCTGTTCTTGTCTCAGTCCTGCTCTCCTAAATCAAGACCTGTTTAATAGATGGTAGAGCAGAGAGGAGCAGAGGAAGAGAGCTGGGCCAGAACCAGAGGCTGATGGATCAAAACTGTCCTCTGCTCAAAGAAAGGAGAAAAATAAACCTGGTTGTTTTGAAATGTGGATCTGTTAAAGAGGGGTGGAAATCCGAATTCAAACCATTGGGAGAGTTAATAACATTCTACTTTACCACTGAAGCAAAAGTAGACTTCAGAAGGTTTTAGTGATTCAACATAGCAGCTAAGTTTCCATTTCTATACTGATTGTCTGCAATGGTTCGTGGGGGTGGAGCCTATCACAGCTGACATCAGGTGAGGAGGGGGTTCACCTTTGATGGGTCGCCAGTCCATCCCAGGACCAACACACACAGACAGACAACCATTCACACTCACAGTCATTTAGAGTGTTCAGGTAACCACTACCCTCTTGATGTCTTTGGACTGTGGGAGGAAGCTGGAGTACCAGAGAGAACCCACACAGAGACAGGGAGAACCTGCAGGAGGGGTGGAGATCGATGAGTCCTGGAGACGTTCAATAATGTCCACAACTTTGGCACCAGGAAGACAGCAGGTGATGGCACCTGGGAGTTCCACAGACCATAATGATTGAACCACCTATCACAAGGATTTCAGCCTCCATTGTAAACAGAGAGTTTAGATGAGAGAGAACCTGCTGTCAGCCTCACCAGTCAGGGCAGTGGCAGAGGCAGCAGAGTTGAATGAAGCAGGACCACCTGGCAGGTCTCAGCTGGAGGTGATGACATCACTGGCCTCAGTCCTCACCAGTGCTCTGCCTAGCAACAGGGACGATGGGGAGAAACCAGTAGAAGCGCTCTGAGAGTTGGAGACAGCAGGAGGAGAGAGACCATGACAGAGTCACCCATGGGAAACTGTTGGATCCACTCAGGACCGGCTGGACAGACACAGATCAAAGACAGAATTGATGATGATGTCATCACGAGGCTTTGATAGTGTCTTTATTTGTACCTAGAATTCTGTCTTTGATGTCAGGAGGACATGAAAGAAACACAACTGAGGAAAGTAGAGGAGAACATTCAGCTTCATTCGAAACACTTGAACTGTTGAACAGTAGAATTTGTTTGAAACAGTTTACAACACTGAGTGACAGGATTGAAGAGGGAAGAGTTTTGTATTTTCAGTTTAATTCTAACTTTAAACTGGAGATTAACATTTTTAGTCGTTCATATTCTAACATACAGAGGAAGTCATGTCATTCCCTTTTTAAGAAAAGAAAAAACATGTGAAGCTCCTCCCCCCAGCTCCAGATGGACAGACAGACATGAGAGTGGCCAGGAAGCAAAGAAGTGTTGTGCTCCTCTCCAGTGCTCTGGTGTTGTTGTGTTCTTCTCAGCTCCATCATGAAGACCTGCTGGCACTGGGCGCTGGTGGAAGTTTGCAGCTCTCACTGGAAAGTCCTGAGGCTCCTCCCACTCTGAAGCAGGCAGTTGCTCCCAGCCAGCCCTCACTTTCACTCTCTGGTGTAGGAGTGAAGAACAAAATCAGAATCAAGAACCATCACTCTTTCATTGGGGCTCCTTTCTCCTTGTTCTGATCCAGAAATTCAACAGCTTCTATCATTGATTGACAGGAAATGTTGATGACACACTGGGATTTTTGTTCTCCTGCTGTCACTGTCAAGTGCCAGTTCAGATGTACTTGATGTTACAGAAAATCCAGCACGGTGGTGCAGTGGTCAGCACTGTCTCCTCACAGCAAGAAGGTTCCAGGTTCTAGTCCTGGCTCCATCACAGGATCTTTCTGTGGAGTCTCCGTGTTCTCCTGTTCCTGTGTGGGTTCTCTCTGGTACTCCAGCTTCCTCCCACAGTCCAAAGACATCAAGAGGGGATGAGGCTGATTGATACTCTAAATTGACTGTAGGTGTGACTGTGAGTGTGAATGGTTGTCTGTCTCTATGTGTTGGTCCTGTGATGGACTGATCACCTGTCCAGGGTGAACCCCGCCCCTCGACCAATGTCAGCTGTGATAGGCTCCACCCCCCACGAACCTTAACAAATAATCAGTGGAGAAATGGAAATTTAGCTGCTATGTTGAATCAGAAAAACCTTTTGAAGTCTACTTTTGCTTCAGTCAGAAAGTGGACTGTTGTTAACTCTCACAATGGTTGGTGATTGTGGAGGAAGACAAAATCCTTATGAACCTCTTTTTAACAGACACACATTTCTATAGATGCAGGTTCATTTTATTTTTCTTCTTTTAGCAGAGGATGGTTTTGATCCATCAACCTCTGGTTCTGGTCCCAGCTCTCTTCCTCTGCTCCTCTCTGCTCTACCATTGACTGAACAGTCCTTGATTTAGGAGAGCAGGATTGTGACAAGAACAGGATTTTGAGTTTCAAATGTTTCCCAGTTTGGCTCTGCAGCAGGAGGTCTTGTAGAAACAGGGACTGACCTGACACCAGCTCCCTCTGGAACAATGGTTCATTCATTCATCGGTGCCAGGAGGCCTAAAAACACAAAACACCAATGAAACCCAGCATCTTGGATCCTAAACTGAAGCTCCAGACCACACGGTGGCTCTGCTGGGGCTCCCACAGGTGAGTGAGGCTGAGCTCCAGTCTGCTCTGAGGAGGCAGCAGACATCTGCACCACTCAGAGGTTTGGTTGGTGGCTTTGACAAAATCCCAACAAACTCAAATCCTGTTGAATCAGGAAGTTCTAGTTGAACTCTCATCCACGTCACATGACCAAGAAAACCTCCTCTTTCATTCAGACCAGAACAGACAAACATAGAAACATTGTTTCAGCTTCTGATCAAACAATAACATGTTCTTGATTGTTTGCCATGTTCTATTAATCAGACTGATGATCTCTGGATGTTCTAGGAGGGGGGTCTGTTTCTGATGAAGCCTGTTTGGTCTGGGGGGGTTAAGATGGTGGGGCTGTTTCAGTTCTAGTGCTGAAGGCTTTCACCATGACAGTCAGACTCTCCTCTGTCCTTCATGGTCCCTCAAATGTGCAGTGTGGACCTCACACACTGAAATTTAGCCTGAAAAGTCTTCATGAAAAGCGGTGACTCAGAGTCTCTGTGGCGCAATCGGTCAGCGCGCTCAGCTGTTAACCGAGAGGCTGGTGGTTCGAGCCCACCCAGGGACGATGAACAGGCTCTACTGGTGCTTAGGAGTCGCTGTGTTAATGATCTGAATGTGGACAGACAGACTGACCCTCCACAGCAGACTCATGTCACAGATCTCTGGATGAGACGCTTCAGTGTTGAATTTAGTCGTCGTGTGTCATGCAGTGTTGAGGAGGCCTGCTGGCTGTGGGTAAAGTGGGGGCTCAGAGTTTGTGGAGTCGGCTCTGGAATGAAGGGGGTCACTGTTTGGTTCTCAGATGCTCCAGCTCAGGTTAGCGAGGTGGTGGAGAAACCAGTGAGAGCTCTGCCAGCTGGAGCCTCTTGGGTCCTGGGAGGCTTCACTCCTGGAGGTGGAAATGATGAGGAGTCTGTGTAGGTTCTCATTCATCCAGGTCATCATAGATCGAAGCGAAGTAAAATCTGGTCAACTGGACGTAAGTTTATCTTGAAGACGTTTCACCTCTCATCCGAGAGGCTTCTTCAGTTCTAGTGAAGAGTGTGGAAACTCCAGCTTATAAACCTATGTGGGAGTGGTCAGTGCTATTGTGGTGGAAACGACCCTCCCGAGACTCACCTGGCCTCTCCAAACGACAGTCGTTGTGCGGTGTCAGGGAGTTTCAGGGGTGGAGTGGCTTTCCTCCTTGAGGTGGAGGAAAACCGCTGAGTCCTGTCCTCCAGAGTTGGCTCTTCTATGTTGGGCCATGCGCTTGTTGAGGGGCTGTTTGGTTTCCCCTATGTAGAGATCTGCACGGATCTCTACATAGAAGAGCCAACTCTGGAGGACAGGACTCAGCGGTTTTCCTCCACCTCAAGGAGGAAAGCCACTCCTTCCAGGACGACCATGTCCAAATTCTCGACAGAGAGGACAGATGGTTTGAAAGAGGAGTTAAAGAAGCCATCCACGTCAGGATAGAGAAACCATCTTTGAACAGAGGAGGTGGACTGCGACATTTCCTTTCACCTATTTACAACCAAGTCCTTTCAAAGCTTCCCCAAAGAGTTCAGCTGAAAGACCCATGTGGAACGGCTGATGCCAGCACAGCCCATTAGCATCTGAGTGGTCGGTGAAACCCCCTAACGACCACCCCTGAAACTCCCTGACACCGCACAACGACTGTCGTTTGGAGAGGCCAGGTGAGTCTCGGGAGGGTCGTTTCCACCACAATAGCACTGACCACTCCCACATAGGTTTATAAGCTGGAGTTTCCACACTCTTCACTAGAACTGAAGAAGCCTCTCGGATGAGAGGTGAAACGTCTTCAAGATAAACTTACGTCCAGTTGACCAGATTTTACTTCGCTTCGATAAATGATGAGGAGTTTTAAAATCTGCTCCTCTTTCACGCTGACTTGTTTTCTTGGGTTCCCTCTTTTATTCATGTGTGATTTTAGTCTCAGCTCTCTAAACCTGAATGGAGCCAGAACCCATTTTAAAAGAGCTGCTCTTTTAAACTCCTGGAGATCAAGAGGATCCTGCCATGTTTGTCCAGGAGACCCACAGCACAACAGTCAGTGAATGGGGATGCAGGCAGGCTTTTAATGGGGGTCATTTGAAGTCCCAAGTCCAGTTGGAGCAGAGGGTGGAGTTTGATTCTCCAGGAGTTTTTGTTGTTGTTTTTTTTACCAGTTTCTTTTGATTTGGAGGAAATCATTCCAGGTGTTTGAAAGAAGGTGAGAGCAACTTTGGAAAATGTTCAACTGGTGTTTTTAAATGTCTTTGCACCAACAAATGGTGGACAGGACAGCTTTTGAGACATTTTAATGCCACCGTTCAACAGTGAATCTGCTGGTTTCCTGTTTTTAGGAGCTGATGGGAGCTGCACAGAGAAGCTCTTTGAGACAGGAACCATTCAGAGCTCCATCCTGCTTCTTCCAGCAGGATCCACAGATCCACCAACACACCAGCTGTTTGATGAGTGGAGGCTTTTGACCAGGATTCCTAGACAGCACAGCTGGACTCACGCAACAGCTAACTTGTTAGCACCGACTAGACAGGAGTGCTTCTATGGTTTTACTCAGTGGTTCAATATTTTTAAGAGATGTCCCATTCAGCCTGTGGGTTTGAGTGATCACTCTTCAGTCTCCTGTTCTGTTTTATTAAAATATTCATTTAAAAGCTCCTGAGAGAGAGAGAGGGAGAGGGAGGGAGAGAGAGAGAGGGAGAGAGAGAGATAGAGGGAGGGAGAGAGAGAGGGAGAGAGAGAGAGAGAGAGGGAGGGAGGGAGAGAGAGAGGGAGAGAGAGAGGGAGAGAGAGAGAGAGAGGATCAAACTGATCTCAAACTTGACTTCAAAATTCTGATTATAATCATTTTTACTCCTTGATAGATTCATCACTACAGTGTCATAGAGGGTCCATTACTATTGCAGTATATTAAAGAATATAAGAACGAGGTTACCATCCATGGAAATATAGTATTTCATGTATTGCAGTATATTTTCAAAGATATAACACTTTAATTTTTTTTAATAAGAGAGGCTTTAATGTCTGTCTTTGATGTCTAAACTCTGACTCTGATGTCATTGGTGGTGACTGAATTCTACCCCCTGACAGACTGGGAAGGCTCCTATTGGTGATGTCATCATAAATACATGAAGGTCTTGTTTCAATGTTTTAACATTAAAGCTCATCTTGGTAAAACAATCAAGTTACCTGAACTAAGTTCTTGAAAAAAATGACTGTCACTGACTTAAATAAATCAAATCTACTTCAAAGTTCCTTCTGTTGTCATAAGTCGGCCATTTTAAGTGTACTTGTAGTTCCAGAACATTCCAAGAGGAGATGATATGAATCATGTTGTTAGATGAACTCTGTTCCTCTGCTTTGATGTTGGTGGACTGAGGGGAGTTTGCCTGAACCTGCTTGGACCTGCTGGCTCCTGCTCAGTCCCTCACTCAGCCTCACTCAGCCTCAGCAGCACGGCTCCACTGAGGACTGATTCAGGTTCCTAGCAACCAAATAGGAGGAGAGCTGAACCTTCTTGCTGTGAGGCCACAGTGCTGACCACTGCACCATTGTGTCCCCTGAAAATGCCACCACCTTGTTGGGCTTTTCTGTAACAGCAAGCACACATGAACATAGCAGCTTCTTCACAGGGCTGGTGGCGCAATGGATAACGCGTCTGACTACGGATCAGAAGATTCTCGGTTCAACTCCTGGCCAGCTCGCTTTGAACTTTATACTGAGAAGATGAAGTGAGAACCACTGATCAAAGTCAGTGAAGTCCTCCCAGGTTCCCTCCTTGTCTGCTGGAAACATGAACACATGAATGATCCTGCTACCTCTCATGTTAAGCTGCACTTGACAGTGACAGCAGGAGAACAAAAATCCCAGTGTGTCATCAACATTTCCTGTCAAATCAATGATAGAAGCTGTTGAATTTCTGGATCAGAACAAGGAGAAACCCACCCCTCACAGCCAGAAAAGCAATCTGCATCTGACAGCGTATACCAGTGAGGCCTGCATGGATCTCTAGATAAGGGAAACCAAACAGCCCCTCAACAAGCGCATGGCCCAACATAGAAGAGCCAACTCTGGAGGACAGGACTCAGCGGTTTTCCCCCACCTCAAGGAGGAAAGCCACTCCTTCCAGGACGACCATGTCCAAATACTCGACAGAGAGGACAGATGGTTTGAAAGAGGAGTTAAAGAAGCCATCCACGTCAGGATAGAGAAACCATCTTTGAACAGAGGAGGTGGACTGCGACATTTCCTTTCACCTATTTACAACCAAGTCCTTTCAAAACTTCCCCAAAGAGCTCAGCTGAAAGACCCATGTGGAACGGCTGATGCCAGCACAGCCCATTAGCATCTGAGTGGTCGGTGAAACTCCCTAACGACCACCCCTGAAACTCCCTGACACTGCACCACGACTGTCGTTTGGAGAGGCCAGGTGAGTCTCGGGAGGGTCGTTTCCACCACAATAGCACTGACCACTCCCACATAGGTTTATAAGCTGGAGCTTCCACACTCTCCACTAGAACTGATGAAGCCTCTCGGATGAGAGGTGAAACGTCTTCAAGATAACTTACGTCCAGTTGACCAGATTTTACTTCGCTTCGATCTACGATGACCTGGATGAATGAGAACCTACACATACATTACTGTCAGCATCACTTTGAGTTTATTAGCAACTATCACTCATAACTGTTAGCATCATTTTGAGTTCATGAGCAATTCTTACGACATCACTTTAGCATTAAATTGAGTTCATTAGCAACTCTTACTAAATGACTGCCAGCATCACTGTGAGGTTGTTCGAAACTCTTACTACATTACTGTAAGCATCACTGAGTTGATTAGCAACTATCACTACATTACTGTTAGCATCATCTTGAGTTCATTAGCAATTCTTCCGACATCACTGTCCCATCAGTTTGAGATCATAACCAATTCTTCTGACATCACTGTCGCATTATTTTGAGGTTCAAAGCAACTCTTACTACAATACTGTCAGCATCACTTTGAGTTTGTTCGAAACACTTACTACATTACTGTCAGCATCACTTTAACTTTATTAGCAAATATCACTACATTACTATTAGCATCATTTTGAGGTTAGTAGCAACTCTTACTACATGACTGTCAGCATCACTTTGAGGTTGTTCGAAACTCTTACTACATTACTGTAAGCATCACTGAGTTAATTAGCAACTATCACTACATTACTGTTAGCATCATTTTGAGTTCATTAGCAATTCTTCCGACATCACTGTAGCAATATTTTGAGGTTCGTAGCAACTTTTACTACATTACTGTCGCATTATTTTGAGGTTCGTAGCAACTCTTACTACATGACTGTCAGCATCACTTTGAGGTTATTCGAAACTTTCACTCCATTACTGTTAGCATCATTTTGAGTTCATGAGCAATTCTTACTACATCACTGTCGCATCATTTTGAGATCATTAGCAATTCTTCTGACATCACTGTCACATTATTTTGAGGTTCGTAGCAACTCTTACTACATTACTGTAAGCATCACTGAGTTAATTAGCAACTATCACTAAATTACTGTTAGCATTTTTTTGAGTTCATTAGCAATTCGTACGACATCACTGTCCCATCAGTTTGAGATCATTACCAATTCTTCTGACATCACTGTCGCATTATTTTGAGGTTCGAAGCAACTCTTACTACTTTACTGTTGCATTATTTTAAGTTTCGTAGTAACTCTTACTACATTACTGTCAGCATCACTTTGAGTTTGTTCGAAACACTTACTACATTACTGTCAGCATCACTTTAACTTTATTAGCAAATATCACTACATTACTATTAGCATCATTTTGAGGTTAGTAGCAACTCTTACTACATGACTGTCAGCATCACTTTGAGGTTGTTCGAAACTCTTACTACATTACTGTAAGCATCACTGACTTGATTAGCAACTATCACTACATTACTGTTAGCATCATTTTGAGTTCATTAGCAATTCTTCCGACATCACTGTCGCAATATTTTGAGGTTCGTAGCAACTTTTACTACATTACTGTCGCATTATTTTGAGGTTCGTAGCAACTCTTACTACATGACTGTCAGCATCACTTTGAGGTTATTCGAAACTTTCACTCCATTACTGTTAGCATCATTTTGAGTTCATTAGCAATTCTTACTACATCACTGTCGCATCATTTTGAGATCATTAGCAATTCTTCTGACATCACTGTCACATTATTTTGAGGTTCGTAGCAACTCTTACTACATTACTGTAAGCATCACTGAGTTAATTAGCAACTATCACTAAATTACTGTTAGCATTTTTTTGAGTTCATTAGCAATTCGTACGACATCACTGTCCCATCAGTTTGAGATCATTACCAATTCTTCTGACATCACTGTCGCATTATTTTGAGGTTCGAAGCAACTCTTACTACATGACTGTCAGCATCACTGAGTTTATTAGAAACTATCACTACATTACTGTTAGCATCATTTTGAGGTTAGAAGCAACTGTCACTACATGAGTGTCAGCATCACTTTGAGGTTGTTCGAAACTCTTACTACGAATCTAACAGTAATGGAGTGAAACTTTCGAATAACCTCAAAGTGATGCTGACAGTCATGTCGTAAGTGTTGCTACAAACCTCAAAATAATGCGACAGTAATGGAGTACAAGTTGCTTCGAACCTCAAAATATTGCGACAGTGATGTCGGAAGAATTGCTAATGAACTCAAGATGATGCTAACAGTAATGTAGTGATAGTTGCTAATCAACTCAGTGATGCTTACAGTAATGTAGTAAGTGTTTTGAATAACCTCAAAGTGATGCTGACAGTCATGTAGTAAGAGTTGCTACGAACCTCAAAATAATGCGACAGTAATGTAGTAAAAGTTGCTACGAACCTCAAAATATTGCGACAGTGATGTCGGAAGAATTGCTAATGAACTCAAAATGATGCTAACAGTAATGTAGTGATAGTTGCTAATCAAGTCAGTGATGCTTACAGTAATGTAGTAAGAGTTTCGAACAACCTCAAAGTGATGCTGACAGTCATGTAGTAAGAGTTTCTACGAACCTCAAAATAATGCGACAGTGATGTCAGAAGAATTGCTAATGATCTCAAAATGATGCGACAGTGATGTCGGAAGAATTGCTAATGAACTCAAAATGAGGCTAACAGTAATGTAGTGATAGTTACGAATCAACTCGGTGATGCTTAATGTAATGTAGTAAGTGTTTCAAATAACCTCAAAGTGATGGTGACAGTCATGTAGTAAGAGTTTCTACGAACCTCAAAATAATGCGACAGTGATGTCAGAAGAATTGCTAAAGATCTCAAAATGATGCGACAGTGATTTAGTAAGAATTGCTCATGAACTCAAAATGATGCTAACACTAATGGAGTGAACGTTTCGAATAACCTAAAAGTGATGCTGACAGTCTTGTACTAAGAGTTGCTATGAACCTCAAAATAATGCGACAGTGATGTCGGAAGAATTGCTAATGATCTCAAAATGATGCGACAGTGATGGAGTAAGAATTGCTAATGAACTCAAAATGATGCTACAGTGATGTCGTGAGAATTGCTCATCAACTCAAATAATGCAAACACTAATGTAGTGATAGTTGCTAATAAACTCAAAGTGATGCTGACAGTAATGTAGTAAGAGTTGCTACGAACCTTAAAATAATGCAACAGTAATGTAGTAAGAGTTGCTACGAACCTTAAAATAATGCAACAATAATGTAGTAAGAGTTGCTACGAACCTCAAAATAATGTGACAGTGATGTCAGAAGAATTGCTAATGATCTCAAAATGATTCGAAAGTGATTTAGTAAGAATTGCTAATGAACTCAAAATGATGCTAACAGTAATGGAGTGAACGTTTCGAATAACCTCAAAGTGATGCTGACAGTCATGTACTAAGAGTTGCTACAAACCTCAAAATAATGCGACAGTAATGGAGTAAAAGATGCTACGAACCTCAAAATATTGCGACAGTGATGTCGGAAGAATTGCTAATGAACTCAAGATGATGCTAACAGTAATGTAGTGATAGTTGCTAAGAAACTCAGTGATGCTTAAAGTAATGTAGTAAGAGTTTCGAACAACCTCAAAGTGATGCTGACAGTCATTTAGTAAGAGTTGCTAATGAACTCAATTTAATGCTACAGTGATGTCGTGAGAATTGCTCAACAACTCAAAATGATGCTAACAGTAATGTAGTGATAGTTGCTAATAAACTCAAAGTGATGCTGAAAGTCATGTAGTAAAAGTTGCTACGAACCTCAAAATATTGCGACAGTGATGTCGGAAGAATTGCTAATGAACTCAAAATGATGCTAACAGTAATGTAGTGATAGTTGCTAAGCAACTCAGTGATGCTTACAGTAATGTAGTAAGTGTTTCGAATAACCTCAAAGTGATGTTGACAGTCATGTAGTAAGAGTCTTTACGAACCTCAAAATAATGCGACAGTTATGTAGTAAAAGTTGCTACGAACCTCAAAATATTGCGACAGTGATGTCGGAAGAATTGCTAAAGATCTCAAAATGATTCGAAAGTGATTTAGTAAGACTTGCTAATGAACTCAAAATGATGCTAACAGTAATGGAGTGAACGTTTCGAATAACCTCAAAGTGATGCTGACAGTCATGTACTAAGAGTTGCTACAAACCTCAAAATAATGCGACAGTAATGGAGTAAAAGATGCTACGAACCTCCAAATATTGCGACAGTGATGTCGGAAGAATTGCTAATGAACTCAAGATGATGCTAACAGTAATGTAGTGATAGTTGCTAATCAAGTCAGTGATGCTTACAGTAATGTAGTAAGTGTTCCGAATAACCTCAAAGTGATGCTGAAAGTCATGTAGTAAGAGTTGCTACGAACCTTAAAATAATGCGACAGTAATGTAGTAAAAGTTGCTCCGAACCTCAAAATATTGCGACAGTGATGTCGGAAGAATTGCTAATGAACTCAAAATGATGCTAACAGTAATGGAGTGAACGTTTCGAATAACCTCAAAGTGATGCTGACAGCCATGTACTAAGAGTTGCTACGAACCTTAAAATAATGCGACAGTAATGTCAGAAGAATTGCTAATGATCTCAAAATGATGCGACAGTGATGTAGTAAGACTTGCTAATGAACTCAAAATGATGCTAACAGTAATGGAGTGAACCTTTCGAATAACCTCAAAGTGATGCTTACAGTCATGTAGCAAGTGTTGCTACGAACCTCAAAATAATGCGACAGTGATGTCGGAAGAATTGCTAATGAACTCAAATGATGCTAACAGTAATGTAGTGATAGTTGCTTATCAACTCAGTGATGCTTACAGTAATGTAGTAAGTGTTTCGAATAACCTCAAAGTGATGCTGACAGTCATGTACTAAGAGTTGCTACGAACCTCAAAATAATGCGACAGTGATGTCGGAAGAATTGCTAAAGTTCTCAAAATGATAGAACAGTGATTTAGTAAGAATTGCTCATGAACTCAAAATGATGCTAACAGTAATGTAGTAAGAGTTTCGAATAACCTCAAAGTGATGCTGACAGTAATGTAGTAAGTGTTGCTACGAACCTTAAAATAATGCAACAACAATGTAGTAAGAGTTGCTACAAACCTCAAAATAATGTGAAAGTAATGTAGTAAAAGTTGCTACGAACCTCAAAATATTGCGACAGTGATGTTGGAAGAATGGCTAATGAACTCAAGATGATGCTAACAGTAATGTAGTGGTAGTTGCTAAACAAGTCAGTGATGCTTACAGTAATGTAGTAAGTGTTTCGAACAACCTCAAAGTGATGCTGACAGTCATGTAGTAAGACTTGCTACGAACCTCAAAATAATGCGACAGTGATGTCGGAAGAATTGCTAATGAACTCAAGATGATGCTAACAGTAATGTAGTAAGAGTTTCGAACACCCTCAAAGTGATGCTGACAGTCATTTAGTAAGAGTTGCGAATGAACTCAATTCAATGCTACAGTGATGTCGTGAGAATTGCTCATAAACTCAAAATGATGCTAACAGCAATGTAGTGATAGTTGCTCAAAAACTCAAAGTGAGACTGACAGTAATGTAGTAAGAGTTGCTACGAACCTCAAAATAATGTGACAGTGATGTCAGAAGAATTGCTAATGAACTCAAAATGATGCGACAGTGATTTAGTAAGAATTGCTAATGAACTCAAAATGATGCTAACAGTAATGGAGTGAACGTTTCGAATAACCTCAAAGTGATGCTGACAGTCAAGTACTAAGAGTTGCTACGAACCTCAAAATAATGCGACAGTAATGTACTAAGAGTTGCTACGAACCTCAAAATATTGCGACAGTGATGTCGGAAGAATTGCTAATGAACTCAAAATGATGCGACAGTAATGTAGTGGTAGTTGCTAAACAAGTCAGTGATGCTTACAGTAATGTAGTAAGTGTTTCGAACAACCTCAAAGTGATGGTGACCGTCATGTAGGAAGAGTTGCTGCGAACCTCAAAATAATGCGACAGTAATGTAGTAAGAGTTGCTACGAACCTCAAAATAATGCGACAGTGATGTCAGAAGAATTGCTAAAGATCTCAAAATGATGCGACAGTGATGTAGTAAGAATTGCTAATGAACTCAAAATGATGCTAACAGTAATGGAGTGAAACTTTCGAATAACCTCAAAGTGATGCTTACAGTCATGTAGTAAGTGTTGCTACGAACCTCAAAATAATGCGACAGTAATGTAGTAAATGTTGCTACGAACCTCAAAATATTGCGACAGTGATGTCGGAAGAATTGCTAAAGATCTCAAAATGATAGAACAGTGATTTAGTAAGAATTGCTCATGAACTCAAAATGATGCTAACAGTAATGTAGTAAGAGTTTCGAATAACCTCAAAGTGATGCTGACAGTAATGTAGTAAGTGTTGCTACGAACCTTAAAATAATGCAACAACAATGTAGTAAGAGTTGCTACAAACCTCAAAATAATGTGAAAGTAATGTAGTAAAAGTTGCTACGAACCTCAAAATATTGCGACAGTGATGTTGGAAGAATTGCTAATGAACTCAAGATGATGCTAACAGTAATGTAGTGGTAGTTGCTAAACAAGTCAGTGATGCTTACAGTAATGTAGTAAGTGTTTCGAACAACCTCAAAGTGATGCTGACAGTCATGTAGTAAGACTTGCTACGAACCTCAAAATAATGCGACAGTGATGTCGGAAGAATTGCTAATGAACTCAAGATGATGCTAACAGTAATGTAGTAAGAGTTTCGAACACCCTCAAAGTGATGCTGACAGTCATTTAGTAAGAGTTGCAAATGAACTCAATTCAATGCTACAGTGATGTCGTGAGAATTGCTCATAAACTCAAAATGATGCTAACAGCAATGTAGTGATAGTTGCTCAAAAACTCAAAGTGAGACTGACAGTAATGTAGTAAGAGTTGCTACGAACCTCAAAATAATGTGACAGTGATGTCAGAAGAATTGCTAATGATCTCAAAATGATGCGACAGTGATTTAGTAAGAATTGCTAATGAACTCAAAATGATGCTAACAGTAATGGAGTGAACGTTTCGAATAACCTCAAAGTGATGCTGACAGTCATGTACTAAGAGTTGCTACGAACCTCAAAATAATGCGACACTAATGTAGTAAAAGTTGCTACGAACCTCAAAATATTGCGACAGTGATGTCGGAAGAATTGCTCATGAACTTAAAATGATGCGACAGTAATGTAGTGATAGTTGCTAATCAAGTCAGTGATGCTTACAGTAATGTAGTAAGTGTTTCGAATAACCTCAAAGTGATGGTGACAGTCATGTAGTAAGAGTTGCTACGAACCTCAAAATAATGCGACAGTGATGTCAGAAGAATTGCCAAAGATCTCAAAATGATGCGACAGTGATGTATTAAGAATTGCTAATGAACTCAAAAAGATGCTAACAGTAATGGAGTGAAAGTTTCGAATAACCTCAAAGTGATGCTTACAGTCATGTAGTAAGTGTTGCTACGAACCTCAAAATAATGCGACAGTAATGTAGTAAATGTTGCTACGAACCTCAAAATATTGCGACAGTGATGTCGGAAGAATTGCTAAAGATCTCAAAATGATAGAACAGTGATTTAGTAAGAATTGCTCATGAACTCAAAATGATGCTAACAGTAATGTAGTAAGAGTTTCGAATAACCTCAAAGTGATGCTGACAGTAATGTAGTAAGTGTTGCTACGAACCTTAAAATAATGCAACAACAATGTAGTAAGAGTTGCTACAAACCTCAAAATAATGTGAAAGTAATGTAGTAAAAGTTGCCACGAACCTCAAAATATTGCGACAGTGATGTCGTAAGAATTGTTATTAAACTCAAAATCATGCTAACAGTAATGTAGTGATAGTTGCTAATAAACTCAGTGATGCTTACAGTAATGTAGTAAGAGTTTCGAACAACCTCAAAGTGATGCTGACAGTCATTTAGTAAGAATTGCTAATGAACTCAATTTAATGCTACAGTGATGTCGTGAGAATTGCTCAACAACTCAAAATGATGCTAACAGTAATGTAGTGATAGTTGCTAATAAACTCAAAGTGATGCTGAAAGTCATGTAGTAAAAGTTGCTACGAACCTCAAAATATTGCGACAGTGATGTCGGAAGAATTGCTAATGAACTCAAAATGATGCTAACAGTAATGTAGTGATAGTTGCTAAGCAACTCAGTGATGCTTACAGTAATGTAGCAAGTGTTTCGAATAACCTCAAAGTGATGCTGACAGTCATTTAGTAAGAGTTGCGAATGAACTCAATTCAATGCTACAGTGATGTCGTGAGAATTGCTCATAAACTTAAAATGATGCTAGTGATGCGCCCGCTAGTCTCCCTACTTGCTGGAAGCCTGCTGACCCGATACCGGTGAGCGTGTTACGTCATTTCCTGCCTGTAATACTATCGCTGTGTTGTTCGACTTTCTCAATCCTCCCTCAGGTGTACTGCTAACTTAATCGCTTTAAGCACCACTTTATACGACGTTTTGGTGTAATACATAGGTTTCTGTCACTTAACTCTTTAGCAGGACTTTGTTCTGAAATTCCTCGTTCTATTTGTTATATTTGCCACAGGTCCGCTAGCTCACCTTAGCACACTAGCTATGGCCGCTCTCTCTCTTTCCGCCTCTCCCCCCACCTCTCCTTCCCTCTCCTGCTCCATGTGCCAGATGTTTAGCTACTCCTCTGCCTCCTTTAGTGATAATGGTACGTGTAAAAAGTGTAGTTTGTTTGTAGTCCTGGAGGCGAGGCTTAGTGAGTTAGAAACTCGGCTCCGCACCATGGAAGCTAGCGGTAGTCCTTTACCTTCAGGAGCTACTCAGTCCACCTTAGTGGGTGCGGAGCCACCTAGCCTAGCCACCGCTAGCAGCTCCCCCGCAGCTCCCGAGCAGCCGGGAACTAGCCAGTCCCGCTGGGTGACATCACGAGGGAAACCTAGACGCAGTAAGCCCGTGTTTGCCCACCAACCCCTTCATGTTTCCAACCGCTTTTCCCCACTCAGCGACACACCCGCTGAGAGTGAAACTCTTCATGTCGGCTCTGTTGCTCGCAGCCCCGCTGTGAAGCCGACATTAGTTATTGGCAGTTCTGTTCTTCGCAACGTGAAGGTGGAGACTCCAGCGAGCATAAAGTGCATCCCAGGGGCCAGAGCGGGCGACGTTGAGGCAAATCTAAAGCTGCTGGCAAAACGTAAGGTTAAATACAGTAAGATTGTAATACATGTCGGCGCTAATGACACCCGGCTTCGCCAGTCGGAATTAACTAAAGTTAACATGGCTTCGGTGTGCAACTACGCAAAAACAATGTCGGACTCCGTAATTTTCTCTGGCCCGCTGCCCAATTTAGCGAGTGACGACATGTTTAGCCGCATGCGTTCATTCCATCGCTGGATGTCCAGGTGGTGCTTAGATAACAACGTGGCTTACATAGACAATTGGAGCTCCTTCTGGGGAAAGCCTGGTCTGATTCGGAGAGATGGCGTCCATCCCACTTTGGATGGTGCATCTCTCTTATCTAGGAACATAGGCCAATTTATTAGCAATACTAATCCCTGACAAGCAACCAGAGTTCAGACCAGCAGGCAGAGCTGCAGTTTAACACGCCCCTCTGCTGGTTCCTTCGTGTTGTCACCCACCCAGCCTATAGAAACTGTGTCTGCCCCGAGGCTTTATAAGCCTGCACCCAAATCTGGAGGAGTAATTTATAGCAACTTAGTTAAAATTAAAACCACTGCTCCAGCAAACCAACCCAGTAAAACTATTAAATGTGGTTTGCTTAATATTCGATCTCTTGCATCCAAGTCTCTCCTAGTGAACGATTTAATTACTAATTATCAGATTGGTGTATTAGCACTCACTGAAACCTGGGTGCAGCAAGATGAGTATGTTAGTTTAAATGAATCTTCCCCTCCTGGTTACATTAACTACCATGTACCTCGCACCACTGGCAGAGGAGGAGGAATAGCTGCAATCTATCAGTCAAATTTGGTGCTTAACCCTCGACCTAACAGTTCATTTAACTCATTTGAGAGCCTTATTGTCAGCTTTTCCCACCCAGACTGGAAAGCAGAGAAACCACTCTTACTTGCTGTGGTGTACCGTCCTCCTGCACCTTATTCTGAGTTCTTAGAAGAATTCCCTGACTTTCTGTCAAACTTGGCATTGAACTCAGACAAAGTCATTATAGTGGGTGACTTTAACATCCATGTGGACGTCAATGATGATTCTCTGGCCACTGCGTTTAAGTCGCTTCTTGATTCTGTTGGCTTCTGTCAGAGGGTAAACAAACCCACTCACACTTTTAATCACATCCTTGATTTAGTACTCACTTATGGAATAGAAGCTGACCGAATCACAGTTCTTCCTCAGAACCCCGTCTTGTCTGATCACTCCTTAATTACATTTGAATTTACTTTAACAAATTATATTCTACCTGGGAAAAAGTCCCGCTTCAGTAGATGTCTATCTGACACTGCTGTTTCTAGATTTAAGGAGCTTATTCCAGCAGAGCTTGCTGCCACATCTTGTAATAATATATTGGCCAGTTATGCTGATTTCACCCCCTCGCAGGTAGACTATCTTGTGGACAGCACTGCAGCAGCACTCCTTGGGACACTTGATGCCGTAGCTCCCCTGAAGAAGAAGGTTATCAACCAGAAAAGAATAGTTCCCTGGTACAGCCCAGAGCTGCGTGCCTTAAAACAGAAGACCAGACAACTGGAAAGGAAGACACATTCCAGCCAGCACGAGGAAGTCCACCAAGCCTGGAAGGAGAGTTTATTAATATATAAAAAAGAACTCCGTAATGCCAGAAGCGCTTACTACTCGTCCCTGATAGAAAAGAATAAGAACAACCCCAGGTTCCTCTTCAGCACCGTGGGCAGGCTCACCAAGAACCATAGTGCTGTTGAGCCATGCATCCCCCCAACTCTCAGCAGTAACGACTTCCTTTCTTTCTTTACTGAAAAGATTGTGAATATTAGAACGAAGATTGCCAGTAATGGAGGACAGACTACAGTCCCCATAGAAGCACCTCCCAGACTTGGTGCATACTTGGACAGCTTCACCCCCATTGACCTGTCAGAATTAACTTCTGCAGTCGGTTCCTCCAAGTCAGCCACTTGTCTGCTGGATCCCATCCCGACAAGCCTCCTTAAGGATGCCTTCCCTCTAGTCAACACTTCTATATTAAATCAAATTAATCTTTCCTTAGTCACAGGTTATGTGCCACAGGCCTTTAAGGTGGCTGTCATCAACCCTTTACTTAAAAAACCTTCTCTTGACCCAGATGTGTTAGCCAACTATAGGCCAATATCCAACCTCCCCTACATCTCCAAGATCCTTGAGAAGGTTGTCCTGGAGCAGTTACATGAACATCTGCACAGCAACGAGCTCTTTGAAGCCTTCCAGTCTGGATTCAGGGAACACCATAGCACTGAAACAGCACTGGTCAGAGTCTCGAATGATCTTCTTATAGCTTCAGACAGAGGTCTTGTCTCTGTGCTTGTCCTTTTGGACCTCAGTGCTGCATTTGACACCATCGACCACAGCATCCTGCTACAGAGACTAGACCATGACATTGGGATTAAAGGAACTGCCCTAAAATGGTTTAAGTCCTACTTATCTGACAGGTTTCAGTTTGTTAATGTTAATAATGACCATTCGGAGTATAGCAGAGTTACATATGGTGTACCACAGGGTTCAGTTTTAGGACCGATTCTCTTCACTCTTTACATGCTCCCATTAGGTGACATAATCCGGAAGCACTCGATCAACTTCCACTGTTATGCAGATGACACACAACTTTACTTGTCGATGGAGCCAGACGACACAAGCCAGTTTACTCATCTGCAAGACTGCCTGAAAGACATTAAATCCTGGATGTCTTCTAACTTCTTAATGCTCAATTCAGATAAAACTGAGGTAATCATTTTTGGACCTAAACACCACAGGGACACACTCTTGAATCGGATCTCTACTCTAGATGGCATCACCCTAACTTCGAGTACAACTGCAAGGAACCTTGGGGTCATTTTTGACCAGGACCTTTCCTTCAGCTCCCACATAAAGCATGTGACTAGGACCGCCTTCTTCCATCTTCGAAGTATCGCTAAGATTAGGAATATCCTTTCCCAGAGTGATGCTGGAAAACTGGTGCATGCATTTATCACTTCTCGGCTGGACTACTGCAACTCTCTCTTGTCAGGATGTCCTAAATACTCTCTAAAGAGTCTCCAGCTGGTCCAGAACGCTGCAGCGAGGGTTTTGACGGGAGTTAAGAAGAGAGAACACATCTCTCCCACTTTAGCTTCTCTCCACTGGCTTCCTGTAGGATCTAGAATCGACTTCAAAGTCCTTCTGCGAACTTATAAGGCTCTCAATGATAAAGCTCCATCCTATTTGAAAGAGCTCATTAGTCCCTACTGTCCGACCAGAGCACTCCGCTCCCAGAATGCAGGTCTTTTAGTGACTCCCAGTATCAATACAAACAGACTGGGAGGTAGAGCTTTTAGTTACCGGGCTCCTTTACTGTGGAACCAGCTCTCTCCATGGGTCAGAGAGGCAGACACTTTAACTACGTTTAAGTCCAGGCTTAAGACCTTCCTCTATGACAGAGCCTTCAGTTAGGACTGGTTCAGGTAGCTCTGAACCATTGATAGCTATGCTGCTATAGGCTTAGACTGCTGGGGGACACATCAGGTTACATTGAGCCCTTCCCTCCTCTCCTCTCCTCTCCCCCTCTCTCCTCCTCTCCTCCCTGCACATTTTACTTGTTGCACTTTGTAGTTTGGCCTTGGTGTCTCGCAGTCTCTCTGTGTTTCCACAGATCCACCGGAGCCCCAACCGCCGCCTGCATCGCCCCCCCCCCCTTATTCCCTACTGTTACACCGGCCTGCGCTCCCCTTCCATGAACAAGTCTGCCATCCAGTCCCCCATCAAGCTGGCTTGCTCTCCCTGCCTCCCCTACCAGAAGCTTCCTTCTTCAGCTGTTATTAACATTTCCGTGTTTCCCACATTTTGTATTGTAAACTGTTTTCTTGTCTGTAACAACATCTACTGCACGTCTGTCCGTCCTGGGTGAGGGATCCCTCCTCTGTTGCTCACCCTGAGGTTTCTCAGATTTTTCCCTGTTAAAAGGGTTTTCTATGGAGTTTTTCCTCAGTCGATGTGAGGGTCTAAGGGCAGAGGATGTTGTTATGATGCCATGTGAAGCCCTTTGAGACAAACTGTTTGTGAAAACGGGCTATACAAATAAAATTGCCTTGCCTTGCCTTGCCTTGCCTAACAGCAATGTAGTGATAGTTGCTCAAAAACTCAAAGTGAGACTGACAGTAATGTAGTAAGAGTTGCTACGAACCTCAAAATATTGCGACAGTGATGTCGGAAGAATTGCTAATGAACTCAAAATGATGCTAACAGTAATGTAGTGATAGTTGCTAAGCAACTCAGTGATGCTTACAGTAATGTAGCAAGTGTTTCGAACACCCTCAAAGTGATGCTGACAGTCATTTAGTAAGAGTTGCGAATGAACTCAATTCAATGCTACAGTGATGTTGTGAGAATTGCTCATAAACTCAAAATGATGCTAACAGCAATGTAGTGATAGTTGCTCAAAAACTCAAAGTGAGACTGACAGTAATGTAGTAAGAGTTGCTACGAACCTCAAAATAATGTGACAGTGATGTCAGAAGAATTGCTAATGATCTCAAAATGATGCGACAGTGATTTAGTAAGAATTGCTAATGAACTCAAAATGATGCTAACAGTAATGGAGTGAACGTTTCGAATAACCTCAAAGTGATGCTGACAGTCATGTACTAAGAGTTGCTACGAACCTCAAAATAATGCGACAGTAATGTAGTAAAAGGTGCTACGAACCTCAAAATATTGCGACAGTGATGTCGGAAGAATTGCTCATGAACTTAAAATGATGCGACAGTAATGTAGTGATAGTTGCTAATCAAGTCAGTGATGCTTACAGTAATGTAGTAAGTGTTTCGAATAACCTCAAAGTGATGGTGACAGTCATGTAGTAAGAGTTGCTACGAACCTCAAAATAATGCGACAGTGATGTCAGAAGAATTGCCAAAGATCTCAAAATGATGCGACAGTGATGTATTAAGAATTGCTAATGAACTCAAAAAGATGCTAACAGTAATGGAGTGAAAGTTTCGAATAACCTCAAAGTGATGCTGACAGTCATGTAGTAAGTGTTGCTACGAACCTTAAAATAATGCAACAATAATGTAGTAAGAGTTGCTAAAAACCTCAAAATAATGCGAAAGTAATGTAGTAAAAGTTGCCACGAACCTCAAAATATTGCGACAGTGATGTCGTAAGAATTGTTATTAAACTCAAAATCATGCTAACAGTAATGTAGTGATAGTTGCTAATAAACTCAGTGATGCTTACAGTAATGTAGTAAGAGTTTCGAACAACCTCAAAGTGATGCTGACAGTCATTTAGTAAGAGTTGCTAATGAACTCAATTTAATGCTACAGTGATGTCGTGAGAATTGCTCAACAACTCAAAATGATGCTAACAGTAATGTAGTGATAGTTGCTAATAAACTCAAAGTGATGCTGAAAGTCATGTAGTAAAAGTTGCTACGAACCTCAAAATATTGCGACAGTGATGTCGGAAGAATTGCTAATGAACTCAAAATGATGCTAACAGTAATGTAGTGATAGTTGCTAAGCAACTCAGTGATGCTTACAGTAATGTAGCAAGTGTTTCGAATAACCTCAAAGTGATGTTGACAGTCATGTAGTAAGAGTCTTTACGAACCTCAAAATAATGCGACAGTTATGAAGTAAAAGTTGCTACGAGCCTCAAAATATTGCGACAGTGATGTCGGAAGAATTGCTAAAGATCTCAAAATGATTCGAAAGTGATTTAGTAAGACTTGCTAATGAACTCAAAATGATGCTAACAGTAATGGAGTGAACGTTTCGAATAACCTCAAAGTGATGCTGATAGTCATGTACTAAGAGTTGCTACAAACCTCAAAATAATGCGACAGTAATGGAGTAAAAGATGCTACGAACCTCCAAATATTGCGACAGTGATGTCGGAAGAATTGCTAATGAACTCAAATGATGCTAACAGTAATGTAGTGATAGTTGCTGATCAACTCAGTGATGCTTACAGTAATGTAGTAAGTGTTTCGAATAACCTCAAAGTGATGCTGACAGTCATGTACTAAGAGTTGCTACGAACCTCAAAATAATGCGACAGTGATGTCGGAAGAATTGCTAAAGTTCTCAAAATGATAGAACAGTGATTTAGAAAGAATTGCTCATGAACTCAAAATGATGCTAACAGTAATGTAGTAAGAGTTTCGAATAACCTCAAAGTGATGCTGACAGTAATGTAGTAAGTGTTGCTACGAACCTTAAAATAATGCAACAACAATGTAGTAAGAGTTGCTACAAACCTCAAAATAATGTGAAAGTAATGTAGTAAAAGTTGCTACGAACCTCAAAATATTGCGACAGTGATGTTGGAAGAATGGCTAATGAACTCAAGATGATGCTAACAGTAATGTAGTGGTAGTTGCTAAACAAGTCAGTGATGCTTACAGTAATGTAGTAAGTGTTTCGAACAACCTCAAAGTGATGCTGACAGTCATGTAGTAAGACTTGCTACGAACCTCAAAATAATGCGACAGTGATGTCGGAAGAATTGCTAATGAACTCAAGATGATGCTAACAGTAATGTAGTAAGAGTTTCGAACACCCTCAAAGTGATGCTGACAGTCATTTAGTAAGAGTTGCGAATGAACTCAATTCAATGCTACAGTGATGTCGTGAGAATTGCTCATAAACTAAAAATGATGCTAACAGCAATGTAGTGATAGTTGCTCAAAAACTCAAAGTGAGACTGACAGTCATGTACTAAGAGTTGCTACGAACCTCAAAATAATGCGACAGTAATGTACTAAGAGTTGCTACGAACCTCAAAATATTGCGACAGTGATGTCGGAAGAATTGCTCATGAATTTAAAATGATGCGACAGTAATGTAGTGGTAGTTGCTAAACAAGTCAGTGATGCTTACAGTAATGTAGTAAGTGTTTCGAACAACCTCAAAGTGATGGTGACAGTCATGTAGGAAGAGTTGCTACGAACCTCAAAATAATGCGACAGTAATGTAGTAAGAGTTGCTACGAACCTCAAAATAATGCGACAGTGATGTCAGAAGAATTGCTAAAGATCTCAAAATGATGCGACAGTGATGTAGTAAGAATTGCTAATGAACTCAAAATGATGCTAACAGTAATGGAGTGAAACTTTCGAATAACCTCAAAGTGATGCTTACAGTCATGTAGTAAGTGTTGCTACGAACCTCAAAATAATGCGACAGTAATGTAGTAAATGTTGCTACGAACCTCAAAATATTGCGACAGTGATGTCGGAAGAATTGCTAAAGATCTCAAAATGATAGAACAGTGATTTAGTAAGAATTGCTCATGAACTCAAAATGATGCTAACAGTAATGTAGTAAGAGTTTCGAATAACCTCAAATTGATGCTGACAGTAATGTAGTAAGTGTTGCTACGAACCTTAAAATAATGCAACAACAATGTAGTAAGAGTTGCTACAAACCTCAAAATAATGTGAAAGTAATGTAGTAAAAGTTGCTACGAACCTCAAAATATTGCGACAGTGATGTTGGAAGAATTGCTAATGAACTCAAGATGATGCTAACAGTAATGTAGTGGTAGTTGCTAAACAAGTCAGTGATGCTTACAGTAATGTAGTAAGTGTTTCGAACAACCTCAAAGTGATGCTGACAGTCATGTAGTAAGACTTGCTACGAACCTCAAAATAATGCGACAGTGATGTCGGAAGAATTGCTAATGAACTCAAGATGATGCTAACAGTAATGTAGTAAGAGTTTCGAACACCCTCAAAGTGATGCTGACAGTCATTTAGTAAGAGTTGCGAATGAACTCAATTCAATGCTACAGTGATGTCGTGAGAATTGCTCATAAACTCAAAATGATGCTAACAGCAATGTAGTGATAGTTGCTCAAAAACTCAAAGTGAGACTGACAGTAATGTAGTAAGAGTTGCTACGAACCTCAAAATAATGTGACAGTGATGTCAGAAGAATTGCTAATGATCTCAAAATGATGCGACAGTGATTTAGTAAGAATTGCTAATGAACTCAAAATGATGCTAACAGTAATGGAGTGAACGTTTCGAATAACCTCAAAGTGATGCTGACAGTCATGTACTAAGAGTTGCTACGAACCTCAAAATAATGCGACAGTAATGTAGTAAAAGTTGCTACGAACCTCAAAATATTGCGACAGTGATGTCGGAAGAATTGCTCATGAACTTAAAATGATGCGACAGTAATGTAGTGATAGTTGCTAATCAAGTCAGTGATGCTTACAGTAATGTAGTAAGTGTTTCGAATAACCTCAAAGTGATGGTGACAGTCATGTACTAAGAGTTGCTACAAACCTCAAAATAATGCGAAAGTAATGTAGTAAAAGTTGCCACGAACCTCAAAATATTGCGACAGTGATGTCGTAAGAATTGTTATTAAACTCAAAATCATGCTAACAGTAATGTAGTGATAGTTGCTAATAAACTCAGTGATGCTTACAGTAATGTAGTAAGTGTTTCGAACAACCTCAAAGTGATGCTGACTGTCATGTAGTAAGAGTCGCTACTAACCTCCAAATAATGCTACAGTGATGTCGGAAGAAATGCTAATGATCTCAAAATGATGCGACAGTGATGTAGTAAGAATTGCTAATGAACTCAAAATGATGCTAACAGTAATGGAGTGAAAGTTTCGAATAACCTCAAAGTGATGCTGACAGTCATGTGGTTAGAGTTGCGAGTAACCTAAAAATGATGCTGACGGTGATGTCGTAAGAATTGCTATTAAAATCAAAATGATGCTAACAGTAATTTAGTGATAGTTGCTAATAAACTCAGTGATGCTTACAGTAATGTAGTAAGTGTTTCGAACAACCTCAAAGTGATGCTGACAGTAATGTAGTAAGAGTTGCTACGATCCGTAAATAATGCAACAGTCATGTAGTAAGAGTTGCTATGAACCTCAAAGTAATGCGACAGTGATTTCAGAAGAATTGGTAATGATCTCAAAATGATGCGACAGTGATGTTGTAAGAATTGCAATTAAACTCAAAATGATTCCAACAGTAATGTAGTGATAGTTGCTAATAATCTCAGTGATGCTTAAAGTAATGTAGTAAGTGTTTCGAACAACCTCAAAGTGATGCTGACAGTCATGTAGTAAGAGTTGCTACGAACCTCCAAATAATGAGACAGTGATTTAGTAAGAATTGCTAATAAACTCAACATGATGCTAACAGTAATGTAGAAATAGTTGCTAATAAACTCAAAGTGATGCTGACAGTAATGTACTAAGAGTTGCTATGAACCTTAAAATAATGCTCTAGTGATGTCAGATGAATTGGTAATGATCTCAAAATGATGCGACAGTGATGTCCTAAGAATTGCGAATGAACTCAAAATGATGCTAACAGTAATGGAGTGATAGTTGCTCATAAAGTCAGTGATGCTTACAGTAATGTAGTAAGAGTTTCGAACAACCTCTAAGTGATGCTGACAGTCTTGTAGTAAGAGTTGCTACTACCCTCAAAATAATGCTACAGTGATGTAGTGGGAGTTTCAACTATTCTCAAAAGGATGCTTCAGTGATGTAGTGAGATTTGCTACTAACCTCAAAATGATGCTGCAGTAATGCAATGAGAGTTGCTATTGACCTAACAAATGATGCTACTGTGATGTGGTGAGAGTTGCGAAAAACCTCAAACATGCTGACAATAATGTAGAAAGAGTTGCTAAAAATCTCAAAATGATGCCACAGAAATGTAGTGAGAGTTGCTACTAATTTAAAAATGATGCTTACAGTAATGTAGTGAGAGTTGCTACGAACCTCAAAATGATGCTACAGTGATGTGGTGAGAGTTGCGACTAACATTAAAATGATGCTCCAGTGATGTTGTGAGAGTTTCAAAAAACCTCAAAATGATGCTACAGTAATGTCGTGAGAATTCTCCTCACCTCAAAATAATGCTGACAGTAATGTAGTGAGAATTGCTAGGAACCTTCAAATGATTCGACAGTGGTGTAGTAAGAGTTACTACTATCCTCAAAACGATGCTCCAGTGATGTAGTAAGAGTTGCTACTACCCTCAGAAATGATGCTCTAGTGATGTGGTGAGAGTTGCTAAAAACCTCAAAATGATGCTACACTGATGTGGTGAGAGTTCTACGAACCTCAAAATGATGCTAAAGTGATGTGAGAGTTGCTACTAATTTAAAAATGATGCTAAAGTGATGTAATGAGAGTTGCTACGAACCTAAGAAATTATGTGACAGTGATGTCAGAAGAATTGCTAATGATCTCAAAATGATGCGACAGTGATGTAGTGAAAGTTTCGAATAACCTCAAAGATATGCTGACAGTCATGTAGTAAGAGTTGCTACGAACCTCAAAATAATGCAACAGTGATGTCGGAAAAATTGCTAATGATCTCAAAATGATGCTAAAAGTCCTGTAGTAAGAGTTGCTACGAACCTCAAAATAATGCAACAGTGATGTCGGAAGAATTGCTAATGATCTCAAAATGATGCTAACAGTAATGTAGTGAAAGTTGCGAAGAAACTCAAAGTGATGCTTACAGTAATGTAGTAAGTGTTTCGAACAACCTCAAAGTGATGCTGACAGTCATGTAGGATGTGTTGCTACGAACCTCAAAATAATGCGACAGTGATGTCAGAAGAATTGCTAATAAACTCAAAATGATGCTAACAGTAATGTAGTGATAGTTGCTAATAAACTCAGTGATGCTTCCAGTAATGTAGTAAGTGTTTCGAACAACCTCAAAGTGATGCTGATAGTCATGTAGTAAGAGTTGCCACTAATCTCAAAATAATGCAACAGTAATGTAGTAAGAGTTGCTACGAACCTCAAAATAATGCGACAGTGATGTCAGAAGAATTGCTAATAAACTCAAAATGATGCTAACAGTAATGTAGTGATAGTTGCTAATAAACTCAGTGATGCTTCCAGTAATGTAGTAAGTGTTTCGAACAACCTCAAAGTGATGCTGATAGTCATGTAGTAAGAGTTGCCACTAATCTCAAAATAATGCAACAGTAATGTAGTAAGAGTTGCTACGAAACTCCAAATAATGCGACAGTGATTTAGTAAGAATTGCTAATAAACTCAAAATGATGCTAACAGTAATGTAGAGATAGTTGCTAATAAACTCAAAGTGATGCTGACAGTCATGTAGTAAGAGTTGCGATGAACCTTAAAATAATGCAACAGTGATGTCAGATGAATTGTTAATGATCTCAAAATGATGCGACAGTGATGTCGTAAGAATTGCGAATGAACTCAAAATGATGCTAACAGTAATGGAGTGATAGTTGCTCATAAACTCAGTGATGCTTACAGTAATGTAGTAAGAGTTTAGAACAACCTCAAAGTGATGCTGACAGTCATGTAGTAAGAGTTGCTACGAACCTCAAAATGAGTCTGACAGGAATGTAGTAAGTCTGCTAATAACCTTAAAATAATGCTACAGTGATGTAGGAAGAATTGCTAATGAACTCAAAATGATGCTTACAGTAATGTAGTGATAGTTGCTAATAAACTCAGTGATGCTTACAGTAATGTTGTAAGTGTTTCAAACATCCTCAAAGTGATGCTGAAAGTCATGTAGTGAGAGTTGCGACGAACCTCAAAATAATGCGACAGTGATGTCAGAAGAATTGCTGAAGATCTCAAAATGATGTGACAGCGATTTAATAAGAATTGCTAATGAACTCAAAATGATGCTAACAGTAATGGAGTCAACGTTTCGAACAACCTCAAAGGGATGCTGACAGTAATGTAGTAAGAGTTGCTACAAACCTCAAAATAATGCGAAAGTGATGTCGGAAGAATTGCTAATGATCTCAAAATGATGCGACAGTGATGTCGTAAGAATTGTTATTAAACTCAAAATCATGCTAACAGTAATGTAGTGATAGTTGCTAATAAACTCAGTGATGCTTACAGTAATGTAGTAAGTGTTTCGAACAACCTCAAAGTGATGCTGACAGTCATGTAGGAAGAGTTGCTACTAACCTCCAAATAATGCTACAGTGATGTCGGAAGAAATGCTAATGATCTCAAAATGATGCGACAGTGATGTAGTAAGAATTGCTAATGAACTCAAAATGATGCTAACAGTAATGGAGTGAAAGTTTCGAATAACCTCAAAGTGATGCTGACAGTCATGTGGTTAGAGTTGCGAGTAACCTAAAAATGATGCTGACGGTGATGTCGTAAGAATTGCTATTAAAATCAAAATGATGCTAACAGTAATTTAGTGATAGTTGCTAATAAACTCAGTGATGCTTACAGTAATGTAGTAAGTGTTTCGAACAACCTCAAAGTGATGCTGACAGTCATGTAGTAAGAGTTGCAACGAACCTCCAAATAATGCGACAGTGATTTAGTAAGAATTGCTAATAAACTCAACATGATGCTAACAGTAATGTAGAGATAGTTGCTAATAAACTCAAAGTGATGCTGACAGTCATGTAGTAAGAGTTGCTATGAACCTTAAAATAATGCGACAGTGATGTCAGATGAATTGGTAATGATCTCAAAATGATGCGACAGTGATGTCCTAAGAATTGCAAATGAACTCAAAATGATGCTAACAGTAATGGAGTGATAGTTGCTCATAAAGTCAGTGATGCTTACAGTAATGTAGTAAGAGTTTCGAACAACCTCAAAGTGATGCTGACAGTCATGTAGGATGAGTTGCTACTCCCCTCAAAATAATGCTACAGTGATGTAGTGGGAGTTTCAACTGTTCTCAAAAGGATGCTTCAGTGATGTAGTGAGATTTGCTACTAACCTCAAAATGATGCTACAGTAATGCAATGAGAGTTGCTATTGACCTAACAAATGATGCTACTGTGATGTGGTGAGAGTTGCGAAAAACCTCAAACATGCTGACAATAATGTAGAAAGAGTTGCTAAAAATCTCAAAATGATGCCACAGAAATGTAGTGAGAGTTGCTACTAATTTAAAAATGATGCTTACAGTAATGTAGTGAGAGTTTCTACTATCATCAGATTGATGCTACAGTAATGTCGTGAGAGTTCTCCTCACCTCAAAATAATGCTGACAGAAATGTAGTGAGAATTGCTAGGAACCTTTAAATGATTCGACAGTGGTGTAGTAAGAGTTACTACTATCCTCAAAACGATGCTCCAGTGATGTAGTAAGAGTTGCTACTACCCTCAGAAATGATGCTCTAGTGATGTGGTGAGAGTTGCTAAAAACCTCAAAATGATGCTACACTGATGTGGTGAGAGTTCTACGAACCTCAAAATGATGCTAGAGTGATGTGAGAGTTGCTACTAATTTAAAAATGATGCTAAAATGATGTAATGAGAGTTGCTACGAACCTAAGAAATTATGCGACAGTGATGTAGTGAGAGTTGCTACTAATGTTAAAATGATGCTGACAGTGATGTAATGAGAGTTGCGACGAACCTCAAAATGATGCTTACAGTGATGTAGTGAAACTGCGACTAACATCAAAATGATGCTTGCAGTGATATAATGAGAGTTGTTACGAACCTCAAAATGATGCTCCAGTGATGCAGTAAGAGTTGCTTAAAACCTTAAAATGATGCCACAGTGATGTAATGAGAGTTGCTATTAACCTAAGAAATGATGCGACAGTGATGTCGTGAGATTCGCTACGAATCTCAAAATGATGCTACAGTGATGCAATGAGAGTTGCTACGAACCTAAGAATGATTTTACACTGATGTAGTGAGAGTTGCTCCTATTTTCAAAGTGATGCTTCAGTGATGTAATGAGGGTCGCTACTAACCTAAGAAATGATGCTACAGTGATGTGAGAGTTGCTCCTAACCTTAAAATGATGTTACAGTCATGTGGTGAGAGTTGCTACTAATCTCAAAATGATGCTAAAGTGATGTCATTAGAGTTGCTACTAACCTAAGAAATGATGCGACAGTGATGGAGTGAGAGTTGCTGGGATGCTCAAAATGATGCTGACAGTCATGGAGTGAGAGTTACTACGAACCTCAAAATGATGCTGCAGTGATGAAGTAAGAGTTGACACTATCCTCAAAATGATGCTTACAGTCATGTCGTGAGAGTTTCTGCTTAACTGAAAATAGAGCAACAGTGATGTAGTGAGAGTTGCTACTCATCTAAAAATTATGCGACAGTCATGTAATAAGAGTTTCTTCTCAAATAAGAAATGATAATCAAGTAATGCAATGAGAGCTGCTACTAACCTAAGAAATTATGCTACAGTGATGTAGTGAGAGTTGCTACTAATGTCAAAATGATGCTGACAGTGATGTAATGAGATTTGATACTCACCTAAGAAATGATGCTACATTAATGTAGTGGCAGTTGCTACGAATCTCAAAATGATGCAAAAGTGATGGAATGAGAGTTGCGACAAACCTCAAAATGATGATTACAGTGATGTAGTGAGAGTTGCTACTAATCTCAAAATGATGCTAGAGTTATGCAATAAAAATTGCTACTAATCTAAGAAATGATGCTACAGTGATGTAGTGAGAGTTGCTCCTAATGTCAAAATGATGCTGACAGTGATGTAATGAAAGTTGCGACAAACCTCAAAATGATGATTACAGTGATGTAGTGAGAGTTGCTACTAATCTAAGAAATGATGCTACAGTGATATAGTGAGAGTTTCTACGAATCTCAAAATGATGCAGACAGAACAATAGTGAGAGTTTATGCTGACGTCAAAATGATGCTACAGTGATGTAGTGAGAGTTTCAATTAATCTCAAAATGATGCTTCAGTGATGTGAGAGTTGCTACTAACCTAAAATGATTTTACAGTCATGTGGAAACAGTTGCTAAAAATCTAAAAATGATGCTACAGTAATGTAGTGAGAGTTGCGACGAATCTCAAAATGATGCTGACAGTGATGTAGTGAGATTTGCTACGAATCTCAAAATGATGCTGACAGTGATGTAACGAGAGTTGCTACTAATGTCAAAATGATGCTTAAGTGATGTAGTGAGAGTTGCTACGAATCTCAAAATGATGCTACAGTAATGTAGTGAGAGTTGCTACTAATGTCAAAATGATGCTGACAGTGATGCAATGACAGTTGCTACTAATTTCAAAATGATGCTAAAGTGATGTAATGAGAGTAATGAGAGTTGCTACTAATTTCAAATTGATGCTACAGTGATGTAGTGAGAGTTGCTTGCAACCTCAAAATGATGCTAACAGTCTTGTGAGCTTCATCAAGACACAGGCCACTATTTGTGGTCATGCATCATTGTGGCTGACCAATGGTCCAACTTCATCAGTCAGTCAGTCAGAGACATTCGCATTTGTCGGCCTGGCCTGCTGCCAAAGACTAACTCTGCTATAGTTGATTTACCTGTGCAGCCATGTCACGCTCCTCTCGGCCACCTCCACGGTCAGACGCCAGGTTAAACCAGCCAATGGCGTAAGAATCACTCTCAGAATCTGAAGCGCTCGTAGCTGCAGGGTTTTTCCACACAGCTTCTGTTGAGAGACAAAGTCCATCACTTGATTAACTCTCACCAACAGAAATGTGCAGTTTTCCACTCAGGACAGCTGCTGCATGCTGCTGTTTGTAAAAAGAAGGTCCAGTGGATCCGTTCAGTTCTACATTATTCAGCAGAGAGATGTCACCATTGAATAATGACCATATTTCCTAAAATTATAGCTCAACCACAGAGGGACCAGGCTACTAGAATGACCTCTGTTTACTAGAAGTGCTTCTCCTATGGTGGTGAACTCCTCAGCTGTCAGTGGAGTCAAATCTGTCTTAGAGAGGCCAGAGGTTCCCACACTGGTTCCCTCTCATCATGCAGCCCTGACAGCTGTGTGTGCTGTTCCAGCGTGTTGGCACCTCACTGATGAGTTTCAGGGTTGGCCCTCCCATCTGTTGCTGCACCTGAGCCAGCTTCTCCTTGGCTGTAGTGCTGATCTGAAGGATGTGTCAGTGTTCCTGGCTTTGTGTCTGATGATGGAAGTGGGGATCTGATCACAGGATTTTCTGACTCCTAGATTCAGACGATGTGCAGTGCAGACTGAGTGGTGAATTTGGAGCTGTCTAGTGGATGCTGTCATGTTTGGTGCTGCGTCGCTCACAAGACACTTCACTTTGTTGGTGATGGCCCAGTCCTCCATCAGGCCTCTTTGGACTGGGGCCAAACTGTCAGCAGGGTGACTTTGTGGAAAGTCTTGCACTCCCAACACATTCATTCTCACGAATGCAGTGACAGGTCAGAGCCAAGGGAGCCTCCATGTCCACAGATGTCCACATGGCAGCTGGACTTCCTTTTTCACTCCTTCCCGTTCCTCCTGGTTCATTTTGGCCACCGTTTGTTTGATGGTCTGAAAATGACACCCAGAGTAAATCAATACATTGAAATTAGAGATGAAATAAACTGGAGATATCAACGACTGCTTTAGATCATTTCCACACAAACCTTCCTGGTTGGCAAACATATGAGGCTCAAGGACCTGAACCAATTCCCTGAACCCTTCCCTCTCAACAGTGCTGAGGGGCTGGCAGTCCTTCAGGATCAAATTCAGCAGAGCCTCATCCAGCATCTGCTTCCTGGAAGCTGGATGGTTAAAGATGAAGGAGAGAAGAAATGAAGAGGAATTAATGATCAATGAAGCAACTGTGAGTCAGTTGGAGAGTGGCTGTACACCTGAGTTCATCCTGGTGGATCTGGGACTTCATTCTCATGCCTGGCCCCATCATGCCTCAGCACTGAAGAGGTGCTTTTGTTGAGATGAGACGCTTCTGTCCAACAAATGCCACATTCAACCTGCAGTAAAGAACATGAGTACTCAGCTAAAAGTTCCTTTCTTCATGGTGACTGGTGTTTCTTAGTCTTAGACCACCAGGTTTCCAATGAGGTGTATCGGATACGTTGTTGTGTGCCGCTGAAATCCGTCCAATTCCGGCGTTGTTTCCTCATGAAATATGTTTGCCTTAAAGCTCATTAAAGTGTTGAACCACAATATCGTTCACCATAACTGAGTCAACTTCAAGATAACCTACTTCTACATTCCAGTCCCGGCTGCTCCTGTTCTGCTGCAGTCCAGAAAACAACAACCCGATACAATTGGCGCTCCTTCCCACAGCTCCGGCCCAGATCCGCATGGTTCCGCTGACTGACTGTGAGACGCGCTCCCTCCAGGGTGGCACAGCCCGATGGGGGTCCTTATCTGGCACGGGGGCGTAAAACAGGTGCGACTGGAAAACCTGGTTTATTCTGCGTCGGGGGAACGCGTTGCTCTGCAATACACCGCCAAGCCGCTAGGGGGTGTGGCTTTGTCTTTATTGTTTACGGGCTCTTGTCGGATTCCTCGGTTTTCTTCCGGTCACAGACAACAATTGTTGGCCATTTGTCAGTCTTTGTAGTGCCGCGAAGAGGAGTTGTAGAGGTGGTCGTACTTGAGCACCTCCTCGATAATCCTCTCTTCGGCTTGGTCCATTTTTTCTTGGAGCTTTCACCACAGAAACTTTGAAAATGGCGGTGTTGCTTTGCCGCGACTCAACCGGAAATAACGTTCTGAGCGGGACCAATCACAGTCCTCGACGTTGACGTCACCACGCGTCGACGCGATGCGTAAGCAGGATTTTTTGGAGGCGCGTTTCAGGCTACGGCGTACGGTCTGCGTCGACGGCGTAGGTACGAATACTACTCGAAACAGAAGCATAAATCAGGCTTAAATCAGGCTTTATAGTCCAACAGGAAGTTAGCATGTCAGGGATGAGACACCCTGATAGTCCAAAAGGAAGTTAGCATGTCAGGGATGAGACACCCTGATAGTCCAACAGGAAGTTAGCATGTCAGGGATGAGACACGCTTATCGTCCAACAGGAAGTTAGCATGTCATGGATGAGACACGCTTATCGTCCAACAGGAAGTTAGCATGTCAGGGATGAGACACGCTGATAGTCCAACAGGAAGTTAGCATGTCAGGGATGAGACACGCTTATCGTCCAACAGGAAGTTAGCATGTCAGGGATGAGACACGCTTATCGTCCAACAGGAAGTTAGCATGTCAGGGATGAGACACGCTTATCGTCCAACAGGAAGTTAGCATGTCAGGGATGAGACACCCTGATAGTCCAACAGGAGGTTAGCATGTCAGGGATGAGACACGCTTATCGTCCAACAGGAAGTTAGCATGTCAGGGATGAGACACCCTGATAGTCCAAAAGGAAGTTAGCATCTCCATGGTTCCCTTGACCAGAAGCCAGTGGGATCGTTCCATTCTGACATCTTGATTGACATTTGTCTTTCTCTTAGCTAAATAGCTGGCAATCATTTGAAAAAAACCTTGATTTACTTTTTGTATTTTGATCTTCAGCTCATTTGCATACTTTTGTTAAAATTCTCCGCTTTTTGTCTTTTTTTTCTGCTGTTTTTAGCACAAAGTCCACCTGGTGCCTAAAGACCAGTTCAGCATGGACTACGTTGAACCTTCAGTCCGCTGCATCAGCACCCATGGACGGTTCCCCCCTGACAGGAGGATTCTGGTGAGGAACATTAGTGGGACAGCGCTCTTGTTAGAACGGTTCTGATCCACCTCCCCCCCCCCCCGTAGCTCCTCCTGTGTCCCCTCAGCGCTCTTGTTAGAAGGGTTCTGATCCACCTTCCCTCCCCCTGTAGCTCCTCCTGTGTCCCCTCAGCGCTCTTGTTAGAACGGTTCTGATCCACCTTCCCTCCCCCTGTAGCTCCTCCTGTGTCCCCTCAGCGCTCTTGTTAGAACGGTTCTGATCCACCTTCCCTCCCCCTGTAGCTCCTCCTGTGTCCCCTCAGCGCTCTTGTTCGAACGGTTCTGATCCACCTTCCCTCCCCTTCCCACCTTCCCACCACTGCTGCTGGATTGATTTAACACATCTGGAATATTTAGATTTATTCTGGGTCAACATCTGCATCTGTTGAAGTCCTCAGTCTCCATGCAGGTGGTGTTGTTCCAGATAAAAGGTCTCAATAACAGCATCACTCCAGGTGAAACCATTCCAAAGAAGGCTAAGTGGAGCTGGCATATCAGCCCCCAATGGAAGCCTGCTGCTGCTGCCAAGCTCTCCATGTCATCATGGAAAAGTTGATTGTTCAACTCAATGTTTTTCCCATTGGGAGGAGATTTGTTGTTCCACCATGAAGTCTTTTCTGGTGATGAGTTTGTGTGTTGTAGTAGCATGAAGATATCTTGTTATCATGATCAACTCATCTGGCCTGGTGGAAGAACGCTGCTGTGTTTGGATTCAGACGAGTCAAATCTGAACCAGGGACTTGTAGTTTTATCCTCGGTCTCTGGACTCATAAAATGGAGACCGGCCCAGTTTGACACTTTTGAACTCCTCCATGATGTTCAAATCTCATGACTGAGATTCGTGATTGGAAACATCGGCGGTTCAGGAAAGAAAACATGTACCATTGAACATCGCTCTCATCCTTCTACTCAGAACGCTGCGGTGGACTCCACCGTGTCCAGGCTTTGGGCAGATACGTCTTCATCCTCCACCACCGCCAGCCGCTCCACCCCACCCACCCTGTGCAGGTCTACATTACCAGGGTCGGATCTGGCAGGGTGGAGGATCTTTGATTCATCTTAGCTTTCCTGCTCCGGCTGTTTGAGAAACATTCAAATGGAGATGGTTGTTTGTGTCTTTCAGGCCACGCCAACGCCTCCTTCTGTCCCCACGCTTACGGCTGCCGAAACGTGCCGGTGTCTGAAAACCAGATCATTGTGGATGTGCCGGACCACCAGGTCCTCCTCACCTGCAGGTTCCTGCAGGCAGAGCCCTGTGGTGGTAGGTTTCCTGCTCCTCTGCTGGACTGATACCCTCTCCCTTTCCCCACACGTATCTGCTGTTTCTACTCTGTGCCTCCTTCTCCTCTGTCAGGCCTGGACTTCTTCCTTCTGTCTCTCCAGGATTACGTCCTGGTGGTGCCTGAGAGCAGCTCCAGCTCCAGCTCCCTGAACCAAGAACCACTGGAGAAATCTGACCACTTCATTAGCAACTGTGGCCTCAATAGCTTTCATGTCAAGTCAGTGTCTCCAAGCCTGAGTTGGTCCCTGTTCTGTATCCCTGAATGTTCTAGAGGAACTAAACTGGGCCTGACTGGGACGCTTCTGTCTGCTCAGATTTGGGTTGTGAATGCATTCAGATGTCATTTACAAGCATTGGAACTAAAGACCTGAGCCTCAAGAATATTTAGTTCTTGATTTACTTTCTCTTGCAGGATTTCATTTTGTGCTAATTTTCTTTTGAAGATCTTTGTTTTTTTGTTGTCCTTCCATTTAGCAAGTTTGGCTAAGAACCTTTTCCCCACTAAACTAATTTTCCTAAAATGTCTCGCTAACGTTTCCTTTTTCTCTGTCGTCCCTCCTGTCCTTCGTCTCCATTCTGTCTCAGCTCAGCTGTGTCTCTTGGGCTCTCTTCACCAACAGCGCCCTGCCTTGTGCCTGCCATGAGGTTGGAGCTGAGAGTGACACCTGCGAGCCATTTGGTGGTCGGTGCCGCTGCAGGCCCCACGTGATTGGCCGAGACTGCTCCATGTGTGCCGCGGGCTGCTGGGGATTCCCCACTGCAGACGTGAGTGTCAGATTGGATGAATGATGAGTAATAAGGGCTTTTAATGAGTGAGAGGACGGACCAAACCAACCTGTCCAACCATCAGAGGACAGTTTGTTGTTCTAGTTTCAACTCTTACTACATTACTGTAAGCATCATTTCGAGGTTATTAGCAACTATCACAACATTACTGTTAGCATCATTTCGAGGTTATTAGCAACTATCACTACATTACTGTTAGCATCATTTCGAGGTTATTAGCAACTCTTCCGACATCACTGTCGCATCATTTTGAGTTTATTATCAGTTCTTACTACATCACTGTAGCATTATTTTGAGGTTTTTAGCAGCTCTTACTAAATTACTGTCATCATTTTGAGGTTTTTAGCAGCTCTTAATAGATTACTGTTAGCATCATTTTGAGTTCATTAGCAATTCTTACGACATCACTGTTAGCATCATTTTGAGTTCATTAGGAATTCTTCCAACATCACTGTAGCATTATTTTGAGGTTATTAGCAACTCTTACTACATTACTGTCAGCATAATTTTTAGGTTACTCGCAACTTTCACTACATTACTGTTAGCATCATTTTGAGTTCATTAGCAATTCTTCTGACATTACTGTCGCATTATTTTGAGGTTCGTAGGAACAGTCGTACCTGACTGTCAGCATCAATTTGAGGTTATTCGAAACTTTCACTCCATTACTGTTAGCATCATTTTGAGTTCATTAATGAGTTCATTAGCAATTCTTACGACATCACTAGCATTATTTTGAGGTTATTAGCAATTCGCAGTACATCACTGTCGCATTATTTTGAGTTCATTCGCAGCTCTTACTACATGACTGTAAGCATCACTTTGAGGTTACTCGCATCTTTCACTACATTACTGTTAGCATCATTTTAAGTTCATTAGCAATTCTTACGACATCACTGTAGCATTATTTTGACGTTAGTAGCAACTCTGACTACATGACTGTCAGCATCATTTTGAGTTTATTAGCAATTCTTACGACATCACTGTACCATCATTTTCAGGTTAGTTTCAACTCTTCTTACATTACGGTCAGCATCATTTTGAGGTTCGTAGCAACTCTTCGTACATTACTGTTGCATTATTTTAAGGTTCGTAGCAACTCTTACTACATTACTGTCAGCATCACTTTGAGGTTGTTCAAAACACTTACTACATTACTGTAAGCATCACTGAGTTGATTAGCAACTATCACTACGTTACTGTTAGCATCATTTTGAGTTCAATAGCAATTCTTACGACATTACTGTCCCATCAGTTTGAGATCATTAACAATTCTTTTGACATCACTGTCGCATTACTTTGAGGTTCGAAGCAACTCTTACTACTTTACTGTTGCATTATTTTAAGGTTCGTAGCAACCCTTACTACATGACTGTCATAATCACTTTGAGGTCGTTCGGAACACTTACTACATTACTGTAAGCATCACTTTGAGTTTATTAGCAACTATCACTACATTACTTTTAGCATCATTTTGAGGTTAGTAGCAACTCTTACCACATGACTGTCTGTAAGCATCACTGAGTTTATTAGCAACTATTACTATGTTACTGTTAGCATCGTTTTGAGTTCATTAGCAATTCTTACTAAATAACTGTCGCATATTTTTGAGATCTTTAGCAATTCTTCTGACATCACTGTCGCATTATTTTTAGGTTCATAGCAACTCTTACTACATTTCTGTTGCAATATTTAAAGGTTCGTAGCAACTCTTACTACATTACTGTCAGCATCACTTTGAGTTTATTAGCAGCTATCACAACATTACTGTTGGCATCATTTTGAGTTTATGAGCAATTCATTGACAAGAGGTTAGTAGCAACTCTTACTACATGACTGTCGGCATCACTTTGAGGTTGTTCGAAACACTTACTAAATTACTGTAAGCATCACTGAGTTTATAGCAACTATCACTACATTACTGTTAGCATCATTTTGAGTTCATTAGCAATTCTTCCGACATCACTGTCCCATCATTTTGAGATCATAAACAATTCTTTTGACATCACTGTCGCATTACTTTGAGGTTCGAAGCAACTCTTACTACTTTACTGTTGCATTATTTTAAGGTTCGTAGCAACCCTTACTACATGACTGTCATAATGACTTTGAGGTTGTTCGAAACTCTTACTACATTACTGTCAGCATCACTTTGAGTTTATTAGCAACTATCACTACGTTACTGTCAGCATCGTTTTGAGTTCAATAGCAATTCTTACGACATCACTGTCAGCATCATTTTTAATTTACTCGCAACTCTTACTACATTACTGTCAGCATCACTTTGAGTTTATTCGCAACTATCACTACATTACTGTGAGCATCATTTTGAGTTTATTAGCAATTCAGAGACATCACTGTAGCATTATTTCGAGGTTCGTAGCAACTCTGACTACGTGACTGTCAGCATCACTTTGAGGTTGTTCGAAACACTTACTACAGTACTGTAAGCATCACTGAGTTTATTAGCAACTATCACTACATTACTGTTAGCATCATTTTGAGTTCATTAGCAATTCTTACGACATCACTGTCCCTTCAGTTTGAGATCATTAACAATTCTTTTGACATCACTGTCGCATTACTTTGAGGTTCGAAGAAACTCTTACTACTTCACTGTTGCATTATTTTAAGGTTCGTAGCAACCCTTACTACATGACTGTCATAATCTCTTTGAGGTTGTTTGAAACACTTACTACATTACTGTAAGCATCACTGAGTTCATTAGCAACTATCACTACATTACTGTTAGCATCATTTTGAGATCATTAGCAATTCTTTCGACATCACTGTCGCATTATTTTGAGGTTCGTAGCAACTCTTACTACGTGACTGTCAGCATCACTTTGAGGTTATTCGAAACGTTCACTCCATTACTGTTCGCATCATTTTGAATTCATTAGCAATTCTTACTACATCAGTGTCACATCATTTCGAGATCATTTGCAATTCTTCCGACATCACTTTCGCATTATTTTGAGGTTCGTAGCAACTCTTACTACATGACTGTCACCGTCACATTGAGGTTATTCGAAACTTTCACTACATTACTCTCAGCATCATTTTGATTTCATTAGCTATTCTTACTACATCACTGTAGCATCATTTTGAGTTCATTAGCAATTCTTACGACATCACTTTCAGCATCATTTTTATTTACTCTCAACTCAAACCACATGACTGTCAGCATCACTTTGAGGTTATTCGAAACTTTCACTCCATTACTGTTAGCATCATTTTGAGTTCATTAGCAATTCTTACTACATCACTGTCGCATCATTTTTAGATCATTAGCAATTCTTCTGACATCACTGTCACATTATTTTGAGGTTCGTAGCAACTCTTACTACTTTATTGTTGCAGTATTGAAAGGTTCGTAGCAACTCTTACGACATTACTGTCAGCATCATTTTGAGTTTATTAGCAATTCTTACGACATCACTGTAGCATTAAATTGAGTTCATTAACAACTCTTACTACGTGACTGTCAGCATCACTTTGAAGTTGTTCGAAACACTTACTACATGACTGTCAGCATCACTTTGAGGTTGTTCGAAACTCTTACTACATTAGTGTAAGCATCACTGAGTTTATTAGCAACTATCACTACATTACTGTTAGCATCATCTTGAGTTCATTAGCAATTCTCACGACATCACTGTCCCATCAGTTTGAGATCATTTGCAATTCTTCTGACATCACTGTCACATTATTTTGAGGTTCGAAGCAACTCTTACTACATGACTGTCAGCATCACTCTGAGGTTGTTCGAAACTCTTACTACATTACTGTAAGCATCACTGAGTTTATTTGCAACTATCACTGCATTACTTTTAGCATCATTTTGAGTTCATGAGCAATTCTTCCTGAATCCCCGTCGCATCATTTTGAGATCTTTCGCAATTCTTCCGACATCACTGTCGCAATATTTTGAGGTTCGTAGCAACTCTTACTACATGATTGTCAGCATCACTTTGAGGTTGTTCGAAACACTTACTACATTACTGTAAGCATCACTGACTTGATCAGCAACTATCACTACATTACTGTTAGCATCATCTTGAGTTCATTAGCAATTCTTCCGACATCACTGTCGCAATATTTTGAGGTTCGGAGCAACTTTTACTGCATTACTGTCGCATTATTTTGAGGTTCGTAGCAACTCTTAGTACATGACTGTCAGCATCACTTTGAGGTTATTCGAAAGTTTCACTCCATTACTGGTAGCATCATTTTGAGTACATTAGCAATTCTTACTAAATCACTGTCGCATCATTTTGAGATCTTTAGCAATTCTTCCGACATCACTGTCGCAATATTTTGAGGTTCGTAGCAACTTTTACGACATTACTGTTGCATTATTTTGAGGTTCTTAGCAACTCTTACTACATGACTGTCAGCATCACTTTGAGGTTGTTCGAAACACTTACTTCATTACTGTCAGCATCACTGAGTTTATTAGCATCTATCACTACGTTACTGTTAGCATCGTTTTGAGTTCAGTAGCAATTCTTACTACATCACTGTCGCATCATTTTGAGATCATAGCAATTCTTCTGACATCACTGTCACATTATTTTGAGGTTCGTAGCAACTCTTACGACTTTATTGTTGCAGTATTTAAAGGTTCGTCGCAACTCTTACGACATTACTGTCAGCATCACTTTGAGTTTATTAGCAACTATCACTACATTACTGTTAGCATCATTTTGAGTTCATGAGCAATTCTTCCGACATCACTGTAGCATTAAATTGAGTTCATTAACAACTCTTACTACATGACTGTCAGCATCACTTTCAGGTTGTTCGAAACTCTTACTACATTAGTGTAAGCATCACTGAGTTTATTAGCAACTATCACTACATTACTGTTAGCATCATCTTGAGTTCATTAGCAATTCTTCTGACATCACTGTCGCATTATTTTGAGGTTCGAAGCAACTCTTACTACTTTACTGTTGCATTTTTTAAGGTTCGTAGCAACTCTTACTACATGACTGTCAGCATCACTTTAAGGTTGTTCGAAACTCTTACTACATTACTGTAATTATCAGAGTTTATTAGCAACTATCACTACATTACTGTTAGCATCAATTTGAATTTATTAGCAATTCTTACGACATCACTGTAGCATTAAATTGAGTTCATTTGCAACTCTTACTACATGACTATCAGCATCACTTTGAAGTTGTTCGAAACACTTACTACATTACTGTTGCATTATTTTGAGGTTCGTAGCAACACTTACTACATGACTGTCAGCATCACTTTGAGGTTATTCGAAACTTTCACTCCATTACTGTTAGCATCATTTTGAGTTCATTAGCAATTCTTACTTAATCACTGTCACAATATTTTGAGGTTCGTAGCAACTTTTACTACATTACTGTCGCATTATTTTGAGGTTCGTAGCAACTCTAAGTACATGACTGTCAGCATCACTTTGAGGTTATTCGAAATGTTCACTCCATTACTTTTAGCATTATTTTGAGTTCATTTGCAATTCTTACTAAATCACTGTTGCATCATTTTGAGATCTTGAGCAATTCTTCCAACATCACTGTTGCATTATTTTGAGGTTCATAGCAACTCTTCCTACATGACTGTCAGCATCACTTTGAGGTTATTCGAAACTTTCACTACATTACTTTTCGCATCATTATGAGTACATTAGCAATTTTTAATCCATTACTGTCACATCATTTTGAGATCATTAGCAATTCTTACGACATCACTGTCGCATCATTTTGAGATCATTAGCAATTCTTAAGACATCACTGTAGCATCATTTTGAGGTTACTCGCAACTCTTACTACATTACTGTAAGCATCACTGAGTTTATTAGCAACTATCACTACATTACTGTTATCATCATTTTGAGATCATTAGCAATTTTTACAACATCATTGTAGCATTATTTTGAGGTTATTAGCAACTCTTACTCCATCACTGTCGCATCATTTTGATATCATGAGCAATTCTTCTGACATCACTGTCGCATTATTTTGAGGATCGTAGCAACTCTTACTACATTTCTGTCAGCATCAATTTGAGTTTATTAGCAACTATCACTACATTACTGTCAGCATCATTTTTGTATTCATTAACAATTCTTCCTACATCACTGTCGCATCATTTTGAGATCATTAGCAATTCTTCTGACATCACTGTCGCATCATTTTAAGTTTATTATCAATTCTTACGACATCACTGTCGCATCATTTTGAGATCATTAGCAATTCTCACTACATTACTGTTAGCATCATTTTGAGATCATTACCAATTCTTCTGACATCACTGTCGCATTATTTGGAGGTTATTAGCAACTCTTACTACATTACTGTCAGATTCATTTTTAGGTTATTCGAAACTTTCACTCCATTACTGTTAGCATCATTTTGAGTTCATTAGCAATTCTTACTACATCAATGTAGCATTATTTTGAGGTTATTAGCAACTCTTACTACATTACTGTAGCATTATTTTGTGTTCATTAGCAATTCTTACGACATCAGTGTCGTATTATTTTGAGGTTCGTAGTGTGGCAAGGCGAGTGGTGGGGAACAGTTGCCGACAACGCCACCTGGGGGCTTTCACCCCAGGATATAAACAAAATTTCAAAATGACCAGGCTTCCATTTGAACAAAGGCACACAGTTCGAGAGATACAACAGGACAGGACCGTGATTTCCAATAATAAAAATACTTTTATTAGAAAAATAGTTTAAAATGAGCAACAGACTAAATGAATACCAATGGATATAATAAGGAGTGCAAGACGAATTACCGAAAGGAAAAGGGGACAGGGCTGGGGCTTACCACGACAGCGGTAACGAAAAGGGGAGGGATCCAAAAAACTACACTGCGCCCGTGACACAGCAACCCAAAAAAACAGGAATAAGGAACCACCACCAGGGGGACCGCTGCCGCTCTGGGCCCTCAACACCTGTCAAAGAAAAGAAAAGAACACCATCAAAAACATGAAATCAAGGCAACCCTCACACACGAACTAAATATCACTACCACAAATACCCCAACAGAAACTATTTTAAATCCAAATGATCAAAATGGGGAGCAAAAGGCAAAATAATAATAATAATAATAAGCGTTCTAAACAATAAATCAAATGTAACCCACAAAAATTAACAGTAATAATTCAAAGAAAGAAATAACAAATAGAAAAGGAATAAACTCAAGTAATTAAGGAAATTTCTGCCCCTCTAATTAAAACCAGTCTCCAAGGGGGATGGCTCAGCGCCGATGAGGGTCGGGATGCCCTCTCTTTGCCCATGTTGAGGCTCTTTTTAAGGCCGTCGTGCACGGCTTTAACCGCCGTTACTGGGATCAGAGCCGTTATGAGCCGAATCAGCAAGAATCCAGACTGAAGAAGAAGAGGAGAAGAGGAAGAACCAAAACAGCAGCGAGGCTCACAGCAGCAATTGACGGCTGCGCACTGCAAAATAAACAAGTTAACCTAATTAAAATGTGGATGAAGGTCATTACAGAATAACAAAAGCTAAGAATAAACATTTCCTCCCGGAGAGCAGAATCATGGCGTCAGACGAGGCAGGAGGAGGAAGTCCGCAGCCCAGACTACACAAACGATGGCCGGGAGAGGATAATCAGAACACCACAGATCATCGGCAGCTTGATATGAAAGGCAGACAACTACGCGTCTTACCCACAGAAAGCGCACCACGCACACACTGGCCCAAGGGAGACAGCCCAGCTCCCAGTAACACCACACCGCTGGACGGAGCAAAACTGGAGTAAACAGGGGGCCCATGACACTGAATAATGGAGCAGAGCAAGCATGCATACCTTTGTTTGTAACCGATCTGCTGACCAGCGAGACGCCACCACGCACGGCTGTCGGCTCCGTAAAGGAGGGAGAGGAAGTGGAAAGGACGGAGAAGGGTCGGACCAGGTCTACTTCTAGGTGACCACTCACTATCGTCTGCCACACTGCCCCTCACGGTGGGGAGTGTGGCGCTATCCTGCCACAACACACACACTCACACACACACACACACACACACACACACACACACTGAGACATGCAGCAGCTCACAGTAACTGCCTCAGTCACACAGCAGATAGACTCCTTTCTATAACAAGATAAGCAGTAGAAATGGATGGAAGTGATGATGAACTGATGAACAGGTGATTTGTCCAAAAGTCAACATCAGATTCATTTCCAATCTGTGGAAGCAGTTTCATCTTGAGGTTCCAGGTAAGGCCAGCCAGCTGTGGGCTGACACACATCTCTTCAGGAGCACTTCTATGCTCCAAACTTGCCAGGTTGAATTGTGTCTGTATTCTGAGGGCAGCAGGAGGACGGAGGAGTGAGGACACACACATTTGGAACTGAGAGCAGCTGTGTGTGGGATTTCCCCAGCAAAGATAAAACCAGCTCCTTCATGCTGGCTATGAAGGCTCACAGTCACACTGACCCAGCTACAAATACTTTGATACGCAACAGACTGGTTTCTCTTCTGGTAGTTTGTTATCAACTGTTGTCACATTTATGGATCAATTTAGCTGATAAGATGAAGGCTCCAAAGGACCAGCTGGAGATGCCGGGGATTGAACCCGGGGCCTCATACATGCAAAGCATGCGCTCTACCACTGAGCTACACCCCCTCTGTCAGAGTCACTGTTTAACTGATGCAGCAACACAAACACAGACAACATTTTTCTTCTTCATTTTAGGGATAAAAAGGAAGTCAGCCTGTGATCTTAAAGGCTCTGTGATCTCAGTAGTTTCACTGTGATGTCAGCCCACACAGCCTTAGACCACAGAGGCAAGTCAGGCTCCAGGAAGCTGAGGCTGCTCCGTTCTCAGTCCAGTCCAGAGTGAAGGTTTTCCTCTCTGAAGCTTTCCAATCCAGCCCAGATCCTCTCTGACTAGCAGGAGTCTTTGACCAGGAAATGAGAATTATATTGAACGTCTGCTCATCCTCAGAATGAAGTAAAAGTATTTGTGCTCCTAAAATAATGTACAGATGTTAAGATCAATTATTAACATTGATTGACAGCTCTAAACTGACCCATCATCACGATACAGTTGCAAACTGAGGACTGGAATATTTAGAAATCCACAGATGCTCATAACAACTGGTAGTACAAGTACACAGTAGAGACGACTGTAGGAAGTAGCAGTAGTGAGCCTTGAAGAAAATGCAGTAAAGACAGGAAGCCCCCATCACATTGTCAGTGTTTCAGTGACTGGCATTGAGAAGAGACTGAGACAAAGTCAGTTATGAATGGATGGCTGAGTTGGAGCAGAGGGGGGCAGGATCCTGGGGGTGGACTGTCTTTAGGGGGCTGAGGTGTCTGGTGGTCTTGGAGGACCCTCTGCATCTCAAGCTGAGACCACAGAGTCCTGTGTTCTTGAGTCATTGTGTATAGTCTCTGTTGTTGGAGAGCTCAGTGTGGTCCCTGATGGTCTAGTGGCTAGGATTTGGCGCTTTCACCGCCGCAGCCCGGGTTCAATTCCTGGTCAGGGAATGAGTTATTTAGAGGTTGAGGGAGAGGTGATCAGGTGGTCCACATGATGGTGGAGGTGATGAACTGCGAATCCATCATGGCTCCACTCTCACCCCCATTGTAGTGTCCTTGGTTCACTCTGCCATGGCCCCATGTTGAAGGGTGACTGTCTCATTCAGGTTCAACCCTTTGTTAGACTCTATTAAGTCACTGACTGCTGCAAGGACAAACTCTGTAAAGTATATCCATGGTGAGGCCTCCCTCAGGAACTAGAACACCAAAGATGAACTGCACTTCATCGGTCAAGCTCAGTTGTGTTGGTGTTCTATGAAGTACTGCCTTCAGAAAGGCACCAAGGATGTCTTGTTGGTCCTCACTGTCCAGGTAGACAGGCTCAGGAAGAGGATCACACAACTAAAATACAGTACAAATAAATACATCCATCCATCCATTGTCTTCCACTTATTCCTACACAACGGGCGAGAGGCAAGGTTCACCCTGGACAGGTCGCCAGTCCATCGCAGGGCCAACACACAGAGACGAACAACCATTCACATTCACATTCATACCTACGGTCTGTTTAGAGTAGTCAAAGTACAAATACATATTTATTTTTAAGAATCAATGTATTACAAGTACTTTCAGGAAAAAACTAACCAAAATGTTGTTAAAAAAACAAAACAAAAATGTTCTTAAAGAAACAAAACAAAAATGTTCTTAGCAAAAACCTCTTCACCGTGTGTGTACCGCACATCTGTAAAGTGAGTGTGTGAGAGTGTGTGAGCGTCAGTGTGTAACAGTCAGTGAGCGTGACAAGAACTCCTGAAACGCTTCATCAAAGTGCTTTCAAATCTTGTTCAACTGCAACATCGTCCATTCAAACTTGACCTCATCGGTTTGGCATTGTGAAGTTTGTCACTTCAAATCTTCATTCAAGACAATTTCACCTTTAATGCGTGGACTTTGGGGGACAGTTGAAGTCCATCCAGATCCAAGAGAAGTTTTTGAAACACTTCAGAAGTGTAGCACAGTCGTGGGGGACATGCAAGGTTGAGGGCACCCATCAGTCCCATTAGCAGTGCACAGGCCTGGGCAGCATTCCTGCATGTAGGCAAAGTCAGAGTAGTCAAAAAAGTACATCCAACTCTGTAGCGCCACCTAAGTAGAATACCAATGTTTGAGATCCTGCTTGTTCAGCATGAATGTTCCAGCAGTGGTCACCTACCTGTGTACTTTCCAACAGTCACCAGTCGCTCTTGGTGCCACCCCTGCTTGCGCCAGTGTCTCCAACAGTGTCTCCAACAGTGTCTCAGCAGCGCCTGTGATCTTAGCAGGACTGATGAGCCTGTGGTTCAGGAACAGGTCCTTTCTAATTGTGCAGATGAGGTTTCTGTTCCAAAGCCTGGATCGTATGTTTTCATGATCTCTTTCAAAATAGTCATCAGGTATTTCCTCCCCACGTGTGGTTGCTCTCACATGAATGCTTCATCACCAGTCATCAGTCCACTGTGTGTTCATGGCAGCATTGAGCAGCAGTCAGACAACAGTTCTTAGACGCTCCATGAGTTTGGCTGAAAGTTCCCGATCCATGAACCCGTCTTCATGATCCAGGTATGGTCCTGCACACCCTGAAGCTTCCTCTGGTGGAGATTCCAGCTGCCTGGCCTCCATCTCTGAATACACTCGCTGGCCCTCAGCTTGTTTTGTTCCATACAGTCAAAGAGAAGCAGAAATAACATCACCATTAAACAGAGGTCAAACAGCCAGAGCAGCTCAAAGGCAGGGTTGGGGTTCCTCACCCCTCCTCCCCTAAAACAGAAGGCACGTGGTCAATCTGGGTGTTTGAAAGCAAAGGTCATGGGCTAGAAGTTTTAGTGGTTTACTCAATCAAATATTTATTTGTTAATGATATGATCATACAGAGAGGCTCACCGGACTTTTCCTCAACAAAAAAAGGTTTCAAATGTTGAAAAGCACTCTAGTAATTTATCATCGCATCAGTTAAAGACAACAATACATAAAGAAATTGCTTACCGTTGCAATCGGCCATTTTCCAAAAAACAAAGACTTCTCTCCTGGTGAAAAGAAAAGAAGAGTCGTACGGTCCTCTGAGGTCCTGTTGTGTCTTTTGGTCAGAGACAAACAAAGTGTGTGCCAAGTCGGCTGTGATGAATCTACCAGTAAACCAGGGGTTGGGTTCCCCACACCTTCCTCCCCTCAAACAGAAGGCCAGACGTGTGACTTGGAACACCAAACAGGACCAATGGTCTGTTTGAGGCTTGAGGGAGGACATGTCTGTCTTCTTGCAGTAGTTACTTTCCCTGGTGAGTAGTTACTTTCAGAGTGGAGGAACTCAGGTACTATCTCAGTTACATTTTGGCAGAAGTAACTAGTAACTATAACTACCTACTTTTGCAAAGTCCCGTGCCAGACACTGAACATGAGACACTTGCGGTCTCTTGGTGTGACAATCAGCCGCTCTGTGACAGCAGTGGAGACACCAGCAGACAGGGCGGAACCAACTGGAGCAGAGGAAGAGGAAGTAGCCCCACTAGAGCCCTCCCTCCCTCTCAATCTTTCTCTCTCTCTCTCTCTTTTGTCTTTTCTTCTATTTATTTGCCTTCTGTTGTCTGTCCTTTCCTGCTCTCGTTTAAAAACCAACCGCAGCAGACGTGCGTTCCCATGATGAAAATTATTATAAAAGATAGATTTGTTTTCCTCTTAAATTTCGAAGCATTTTCAGATTCATGAAAAGATCATCAATCAGTGCAGTATTTCAGACAGACTTCTGGTCCGTGAGGACGAGGAATCCAGGACAGACCCACAGAACTCCAACTGCCATCTTTGATGGTTCCTTCTCAGTCTGTAGGGTGGAGAGATCCTCCTGAGTCAACGAGCCCTTTTAGGATCCACCTCCATTTATGGATGGAATTTATACAGCATCCACTCACCAGTGGAGTCTGATATTCAACAATAAAGATTCCCAAGTCACCGTCCAACACTGGCTGGAGCAGCAGAGCTGGCAAAATGTCATCTTTTCTGTCATTGTTTCAAAATGTCCTCACTAAGATGGTTATTAATTCCTCATTCTCAGCTGCTGCAGCCTTTAAAGAAAACCTTTGACTGGTGGCTCTAACAAAGATCAGATGTTGTCTCCTCTAGAACATCAAAATGATAATAATAAAGATAAGAATAAAGATAATTTGGTGAATTTCAGTCTCCTACAAATGCGTGTGAATGTGGTTGTTGTGGCCGAGTGGTTAAGGCGATGGACTTGAAATCCATTGGGGTCTCCCTGCGTAGGTTCGAGTCCTGCCAACAACGTTCAACTGTTGATGTTCCATATCAGACCTCTTCCCCTACTTTGTGCTCCAGTTGTCTCCTCATCAGGCACCACAGGATCCAGGAGTCAAAGCAAATCATTAGTGACTTTAAAAATGGCCATCAAACACAAAATAAAGCTTGGAATAAGTTTCAAATTTAATTTTATGTTGACATGTTTCATCCATTTCACCACCACACTGTCCTTCATCACAGCATTTAACATCAGGACTGCTCCCAGATCAGCTCCAAGATCAGAGATCAAAGACTGAAGCAGGAGATCAATGCTCAGAACCCCGAGATCAAAGACTGAATTCAGAGATCAAACACAGAATTCAGAGATCAAACACATAACCTATGGAGGCTACACCCCCCCCCCAACAGTTTCCATTTCAGTCAAATCAATTTTATTTTTTTAGTGCCAAATCACAACAAAAGTGATCTCATGACACTCTACAAGTAGAGCAGGTCCAGCACCTCAGTCCTTCCATCAGTTAACACCCAACAATTCTCCATCAGCAAGCACATCCTGCAACAGTAGTGACTAAAACCTTCTTTTACCAGGCAGGAATGTAGACCAGATCCAGGATCAGTGGGAACTGATGTCTGCTTTGACCCCCTGGTGAAAGAATATGTCCTGTCTTGTCTCCTGTCTTCCTCCAGAAAGGTGGCAACCTGACAGCAAACAAACCCATCCTCTGAACTAGGAGTCTCAGTTGAGGCTCCATCTGAAACCAAAGACTTTGGATGAATGACTATCAACCTCCATTCTTTGTTGGACTAAACATTCATTAGTTAGCAGTTAGCTAAGCTACCTGTGGTCAAACCTGCAGCTGATGGAACACAGTAAGAGCAGGCTAGCTAACATTCAGGTTTGATTTATGAATGGAAAGAACCAGAGACAAATAGAATGACATCATCAATACAAAACCTGGTGTTACAAAGGTGAGGTGAACAATTTTAACAGTCAATCCCAAATTTAGGCCTGAAGTTAGAAAATAATATTAGCTAGTTAGCAACGTTAGCGTATTCTGCCCAAGTAGAAAACATGATTTGTTTATCTGGATGAAATAAAAATGGATGAAAACGTCCAGAACTTCCCTCCCAAATCTGATTTCTTCAACTGAAAGAACTCTAACATTTCTAGATTCATTCCCTCCAGTAAGGTCTCATTTCCAGCTCTGCTCTCCCTCCACTACTGTTCAGTGTAGTATTTATTTTACTGACTACTTCATTGACAGGTGGTAAAAATGTCTGGTGTTTCCTGAACTTAACTGAGTGCTGCTCAGTAAAGTTGCCATGACTTGAGATTCTCTTCCTGCTGGGTCCATTTCAACATTCTTATCCTTCCTAGCATTGGAGATAAAGTAGCAGTCAGGGCTGTACTTGATTAGTACTGCATATAGTACACATCAGTCACTGCCATTACACAGTGGAATGGTAGTTGAAGTACTGTTTAGCAGCAAGCTGAAAACTGTTGTGGTCTTTGACAGTTCTCTTGTTTCTGAATGAAAATCCTGTGAAGGAGAATCATGGAGACATCCTAAAAATGGCTGAGGTCTCTGAGCTGCAGCAGGTCTGAGCTGCTTTTGATGCCCAGATGATGAGGAGGCAGTGAATGGTGGGTTTGGTGGAGCTGGAAAAAGGCTGCAGGTGGGGAGGGGTCTGCTGGTGTCAGGACCTGAGTCGTTGGGTCACAGTCCAAATCCATCTTTGTCGTCATGACAGCTGGACTGCCACAACATTCGGAGGATGATAGTGGCCTGGGTCTGTCCCTGACTCAAGATGTTTTGTGTCTGACCTGAGCAACAGACTGCAACGTGGTAAGTACAGCCTAAAGATTTGCACAACAGAAGTCAATTGTCTCCCTCCTTTAATCCACTCTCAGGTATCCATTATACATTACAGGAGAGTTTGATGGCCTTCTGCTGGGTGACAGGGGTTCCCCATGCCAACGTAGGCTGCTGACCCCTTACCTGCACCCTGAACCAGGCCCCCAACAGAACTTCAACTGGGCTCACTGCAGGACCAGAGCCCGGGTGGAGATGACCACAGGCCTGCTAAAAGCCCGTTTCCAGTGCCTACGTCACCTCAGGGTGACCCCTGAGAGGGCCTGTGATATTCTTGTGGCATGTGTTCTTCATAATATTGCCACTATTAGAGGAGAGCAACACCCTGCCCTACAAATAGAAGAGCCTGATGACGACCCCATCCACCTGCCAGCTATCCAGGACAGCAGAGCCGTCAGAGACACCATATGTCAGAATCACTTTGGCATTTAATTAGCAATCATCCTCCCCACCACAGTCCAATAAAGGAACAATACACATTTCATTTGGTCTTCTTTATTTCCTAGCAATAAAAAAGCTCGTTCAGTTCACATTCCACTAGTTAACATATTCACCTGGAGCCATGCACCCCCCTCTAACTTGGGCTCCAGTCGTTCTGTTTCCAGATCTGCTTTCCTAATCTGGCGGTCCAAGGACTGCATTTCTTTGTCACTTTTTTACATTTTTCTCAGCAGGTGGACTCTGTAAAGTTCCTTTACTGGTAACTGAGAACATGAGGATTAGACAGTTGGACATGAATCTGTTGACTGAACATCTCACTGTGTCAGTGTGTGCACTGGAGGTCGAGGGACCCTCCTGCCCAGCCATGCTCTGTTAAAGAGGACAAGACTGTCTTCATACTTCAGTGTAGGCTGATGTCTCTATATTCCACCAGAATGGTAAGAAATATGAATGGGAGAAGAATCAGGAATGTATCAAGATGTGACTTCTACAGGCCTTTCTGGATCCCCCACTGTAAAGGCAGCAGACAGCGTTTGTCCATCCTCTTCGTCCTGGAGGAGAGATGTTTCAGTGACTTAAAATAACATTGAGAAAATCTTTACTGACAGTTACTGTGTCTGTTGTGGCACAAGGCAAATGGCACCAGCAGAACCTGTTGGGAAATAAAGTCATGGGTGCATATCTATATCTATATCTCTATATATCTATATATATATATAGAGAGAGAGAGAGAGCCATATTACATTTTATGAAGGCACTGGTGTCTTGGGGGTTGGGTTCTAAGGATGAACTCCCTCAGCCACTGGCCTTCCTAAACTCTGGCTCCTGTGCCTGTTAGAGGTGGTGGTGCTGGACCACCACCCGTTTTACGGGCGTCTGCCTTCTTTCTGTTGTCACACATTGACCCGAGCAGCAAAGTTCCTCCACGCCATCTCTCTCTCTTTTGCAGCTGCAGCGGTGTTGCACTTCTTTTTAACGCGTGTTGGAACTCTTCACATGATCGCATCAAGATTTCCAACTCCACTGACGTGAAAAACAAAGCTCTCCTCTTCTCCGTCGCCATGGTGACTCGGTGCATCGGGGCTCCATTTATGCTGGCTTTTTAGAGTTGTCGTGATCGCGCTTTACCCCAGGTGGACCTACTCAGAGTTGATCAAACTGATTCAAATCCGCTGTTCTGAAACCAAAAACTCAGAGTTTTCTATCTCAGGGAAGATCAACTCAGAGATCAGGATGAAACTCAGGGTTTGATGAACCTGCTTTGTGAAACGGGCCCCTCAAGTCCCAGTCTTCAAGAGTTTCTCCCCAAACTGTCAACCTGCTGTGACTCATACGACAACCGACACACAAACATCTGTTAAAATGACTCATCATTTCAAATGCTTTTATTGTGAAGCCCTGGATGGAACACATTCCCATGAAAATGCTGCTTTTATTGTGAGGCTTGGCCTCCAAATCAGTCCACACATTCAACTCTGATGTCATCAGATCAGAAGGTGGCAGTGTTGTGTCTGTTTGTGTGTCTCTGGTTCCTCTGCCTGCCTCTGCTGTCTTCTTTCAGGTCTTCTTGATGGTCTGGCTTCTTCTCCTCCATCGAGGGGTTGCTCTCACAGAGTGGAAGCCTTGTAAACCTGGTGATTCCAAGATGGCTGCTGCGTTCATTCCTCGTTACTGTTATGGTGTTGATTCACTACACGCCCACATTGTTGTGCTGATTAGAGAAAAAGGTTATGTTTCCATCCAAGTGTCCTGCATAACTCTCAGCTAGTAACTTAACATAAGAGGTAACTTGGTTTGTAGAGTAGAAAATACTTGAAGTGGGAAAATACTTGAAGTGGGAAGACTGAGAATACTTCAATATGTGGGCCTGTGTACTTGAGCTTTGGCCTTGTTTCAGTGTCAGGAACCAATCAGAGCAGCCTCCTCCTGACTAAACAGCTCTACTCATCAAGCCCCTGACCCCAGACTCTTCTTGGTGAACTGATCAGAGATCAGATTAGTAGAGAAGCAGTGACACAAAGGGAAACTTCCTCATTCCCTGAACGCAGCTCCATCAAACAGAGCAATGCTAACTGTTCACCTGCAGTAGTGATGTCATCAGGACAGGAAGTTGATCAGACATGGGAACTTTGACTCAGATCAACCAGGGAGGGAGGAGTTCTCAGAGTTTGATTGTGCTGATGAATCATCAGAACTCTCCATCACGCCGTGGTCTCAGCGTTTGACCTGAAGTCCCAGGCTTCAAGGGTTCTCCCCAAACTCTCAGGGTGGGTCTGACCACATCTGAAGGAAGTCATTCCACCTGTGTTACACTCAATGCCATGTCTCCCTACTACAGAGATCCCTGATTCTGAATTGAGTCATTGGAGGTGGACCTCATAGCAGATAAAACTGCAGGTTCACTACCAACAACTCCAGACTCCATTGCTCCTTAAAAAAAAGATCCTTAAACAACAGAGAACAGCTGTGTGGTAGAATTCCATCACCAGGCAACTAAACAAGAGGCAGACAAGTCTTCAAATGGATAAGAAGGTCCTCAGTAGAGCCAGAGCCTCCTATTATTCATCACTAACAGAGGAACAGAAAACAGTCCAGGTTTCTTTCCAGCACTGAGCTAAACTGACAGAGTCCTGACTCTGTAGACCCTGGATTCCTTCAGGTCTCAGTAGAGACGACTTTAGGAGCTTCTTTGAGGACAACATAGGAACTATTAGGATCAAATTAATCAGCTCCTGTCCTCAAGAGATTCTAATTGACCTGTAAACTCAGTCAACACAGAAACTGCTGTTGAACCAGATGTTTCTTTAGACCACTTTTATCAAATTAACAGTCCAGAACTTCATTCAATGATGACCTCATCAAAACCTTCAACCTGTCTCTTAGATTCAAGACCTTCTAGGCTGCTGGATGAAGTCTTTCCCTCTGTGAGTCGATTAGAGTTTGTACTCATTTATGATAAATCTTAGATCTAACCAAAATTTAAACATGGTGGTCCTCAAGGTTCAGTGCTGGGGCCGATACTCTTCATTTTATATATGCTTCCTTTAGGTCATGTTATTCAAAAACACTCCATCCATTTCCACTGTTACACAAATGATACCCAGTTTATTTCTCAATAAAGCTGGATGAAGGCCAACAGTTGTCTAAACTACAAGCATGCATTCCAGACATGAAGGCCTGGATGACTTATAACTTTTCACTGTTCAACTCTGATAAGACAGAAGTTCCTGTGCTTGGCCCCAAACCCTTCGAGACACATTATCTAGTGATGTCACTGCTCTATTGTGACTCTTTATTATCAGGCTGTACTAACAAGTGTTTGAAGACTCTGCAGCTGGTCCACAATGCAGCTGCATGCAAATTGACAGGAACTAAGAAGCAAGACCCCCAAGTCTTAACTTCGCTGCACTGGCCTCCAGTAAAATCCAGCGTGGAGTTTAAAATCCTTCTCCCCGCTTGTGAAGCTCTTCAAGGACAATTCCAGTGCAAAACAAACCTAATGTGTGTTCTTGTGTTATTAATTATTTTGAAGAATTGCAGGGATGTATTTTTGCAGCATCCAAATGTAACCAAGTTTGTGCGCATACCGCAAATTAGCTCCCAACACAGGTTGAACTGAAAAGTCAAGCGGAATCTCATGTCTTTCATGATGTTTCTGGTGTTGAAGCAGGTATGTGGAGGGTGGGGAGCTGATCAGTCCTCCGAGTTGGAAGCACCTGGGCCCATTTTTGATTTACTGTTGTGTTTTAATAGTTAGATACATTCATTATTTGACTTTCAACCTGCTTCTCCCACTCTTTTCTCACAGCTTCAGTGCCATGTTTAGACAAATGGTTTCTCCCCAGTGTGCGTTCTTATGTGTTTTTTCAGATTTCCCTTGTCTGACCATCTTTTGCCACAAACTGAGCAGGGGAATGGTTTCTCCCCAGTGTGTGTTCTCATGTGTCTTTTCAGATGTCCCTGTTCTGAGAATATTTTGCCACAAACTGAGCAGGGGAACGGCTTCTCTCCAGTGTGCGTTCTCATGTGTCTTATCAGTGGTCCGTTTTCTGAGAATCTTTTGCCACAAACAGAGCAGGGAAATGGTTTCTCCCCAGTGTGGGTGCTCATGTGTCTTTTCAGTTGTCCCTTTATTGAGAATCTTTTAGCGCAAACTGAGCAGGGGAATGGCTTCTCCCCTGTGTGAGTTCTCATGTGCTTTTTCAGACATCCATTTTCTGAAAATCTCGTGCCACACACTGAGCAGGGAAACGGTTTCTCCCCAGTGTGTGTTCTCATGTGTGATTTAAGATGTCCCTGTTCTGAGAATCTTTGGCCACAAACTGAGCAGGGGAACGGCTTCTCTCCAGTGTGCGTTCTCATGTGTCTTATCAGTGGTCCGTTTTCTGAGAATCTTTTGCCACAAACAGAGCAGGGGAATGGTTTCTCCCCAGTGTGGGTGCTCATGTGTCTTTTCAGTTGTCCCTTTACCGAGAATCTTTTAGCGCAAACTGAGCAGGGGAATGGCTTCTCCCCTGCGTGAGTTCTCATGTGCTTTTTCAGACATCCATTTTCTGAAAATCTTTTGCCACAAACTGAGCAGGGGAACGGTTTCTCCCCAGTGTGAGTTCTAATGTGTCTGTTCAGACATCCCTTTTCTGAAAATCTTCTGCCACAAACTGAGCATGAGAATGGTTTCTCCCCAGTGTGTGTTCTCATGTGTCTTTTCAGATATCCCTTTTCTGAAAACCTTCCTCCACAAACTGAGCATGAGAATGGTTTCTCCCCAGTGTGTGTTCTCATGTGTACATCCAACTTCCTTCTGTTTCTAAAACCTTTACTGCATGCTGAGCACCTGAAGGGACGATCATCCTCACTGACTTCTGTCTGAGATTCAGAAGGACCAAAGGTCACGTTCCTGATGATCTCTGATTCTCTTTCAGTCTTTACTTTTTGCTCTTTTGAGCTGCAATGAGTCACTTCCTGTCCTGGGCTCAATTTCTGAAGCAAATTCTTCCTTGAGCCAAAGGGTTCCTTGTGCTCAGAGGAGGCTGTGTTATCAGGTCTGACCCAATCATCCTCACTGACTGCTGTCTCGGATTCAGAAGAGTCTGACATCTGGTCTTCAGTCTGGGGTTGTTCAAGTGGATCTGGATCTACCTTGCTGGCTGGTTCTGGTTCTGGTCCTCCACACTCTTCTCCATCAGCTTCTGTTTTCAGAGGATGAATTGGGCTGCTGCTCAGAGACTCTTCTTTCAAGTTCTCCTCAGTTAGACTCTGATGAAGCTGTGGGAACTGAGGTTTCTCTTTGTCCCCTTCACTCTTCACAGGGACCAGAGTGAAGGGGAACGTGGTGATATCAGCCTCCTGCTGCCCTTGAAGCTGCCCTCCCTCCTCACTGGTCCAGAGCTCCTCCCACTCCTCTTTAATGTGGGGGGGCTCTGGGTCCTGCAGCTCAGGGGGAACCTCTTCTTTAATCACCAGCAGCTGCTCCACATCTGCAGGACACAAACAGCAACATCAGAAATCTCTTCATTTTACTCTGAAACAGTGGAGCAACAGACAGAAACAGAAATCAACTCAATGAAAAGAGACGTCCTGCTACTGACGACCAGTCAGCAAACTGGGAACAGAAACACTGGCTTCAGATGCTTGGATCAACGTTGTGTCACCCAGGTCAAAGGTCATAGTTCCCATCATATCTGCCAGTTGATTCATCAGTAATTTCTAGAATGAGATCCTGCAGGAGAATGAGAGTTAAAGTGCTGTACAAAAGTATTTGCCCACTAACCAATTTCTGATATTTCTTGCACATTTGTAACGATCATCCATTTCAGATCCAGCAAACCTAAATATTATGCGAAGATAAAACACAAGAAAGTTATAAAGTTAGTTGTTATTTAATAAGGTAAAAAACATCTGAGCCTAGAAAGGCCCATGTGAATAAATGATTGCCCCCCTGCCTCTAACAGCTGGTTGCACCACCTTTTGCAGCAATAACTGCAGTCAAGTGTGAGCGATAAGAGGCGATGAGTCTTTCACATCGCTGTGGTGGGATTTTGGCCCACTGGGTTGCACTCAGAATGACGTTTCTCTTTCTCTCTCTCTCCCTTCAGAAAGTAACAGATGAGCCACAAACTGAATGTGGACCAGATTGACTGCAGAAGCTGAAGAATCCACTGGAAAAGGCAGCAATGAGAGGACAGGTTCACCTCCTCTCTTTCCCTCCGTGCCCTGTCATTGATGCGTCTCAGCATCTTCTACAATTCTACAATTTCATTTAGCAGACGCTTTTGTCCAAAGCGACGTACAACACAAGCAAGAATTTAGACCTAATTAAGGAAAAGTCCATAGGAAGCGCAAAAGTGCTTCAGTTGTGATTTGGTCACAGGTACTGCCATCTAGTGGCAGAAGAAGTGTCGCCCCCCCCCTTTTTTTTAAAAATATAATATAACAGACATACAACATCACACAACACAGTTAGTGCTACATAATCACTAAGGGCTGGGTCTTGGACCCTCTGACTTATTCTACCCCACAGGACAAAGAGGAGAAGAGTCAGGTTAAGTGCATCGGTGCACTCTGAACAATTGAGTCTTCAATTGTCTCTTGGGAGAGTTCCTTCTCTACTTTGTCATGGATCTGAACCCCCTACCATCAAACCATGTTCCATCAAAGAAAGAGGACTTTGGTCAACTTGGGCCATGAGAAGTCCAGAACAAATGACTTGGATATGGAGGTTTGTTAGAGTTTGCGGAGGGAAACAGGAGGCTGTTGTTGAGGAGTGGATTGGTGAGAAAGGAGAGTGGAGCTGTTCAGGTGCAAACACAGAGTTCAGGTGCTCCAAACAAGAAGCTGAGAACAGGACAAGAAGACAAACAAGAGGTTTAACAACGCCAACCCTTCAGTTTGGTAAATATCGGCTACATTGAGAGCTCTTATAATTCTGACTTTATTTTGTAAGTTGATCTCAGAATTGGAACCAGAAATGTTTTTGTAGTTTTCTTTTTTAATTTGGCCCCGAGGGACTGCCACCTGCTCCTGGTCAGGGCTTTGGGGCCTCAGGGACCCTCAGAGTTCCACCAGCAGAAGCTCAAGCCCTGTTCAAACTACGCTACTTTTGTTAGCGACAGGCCCTGCTGTTCACACCGTCGACGCTCAATCAGGCTGCTGTTCACACGACAAGATTTGTCGGCGCACAGGAGCGTTCATTAATGCCTCAGCCTGATGGGGAGGGAAGTCACTGACGCCTAAAATCTTGCAGTGTGAACTGAGCTTTAGCCTTCATGTGGGACCAGGTTGGACCGGTCTGAGGGTGAAGGTCTGACAAAGTGCAATCCAATTACATGACAACAGTGATCCAGAGAACCACCTTACCCCCCCCCCCCAAAACCACCACATCCTTTCCGGCCTCAAGCTTGATTTATGCTTCTGCGTCGTGGCGACGCCGTACCTACGCCGTCAACGCAGACCCCTACGCCGTAGCCCGACGTGCACCTCCAAAAAATCCTGACTACGCGTCGCGTCGACGCATAGTGACGTGAACGTCAACGGACTGTGATTGGTCCGCTCACATGACGTTTCCGGTTCAGCACAACAACACCGCTATTTTTTAAGTTTCTGTGGTGAGAGCAACACGCAAAAATAAAAATGGACCAAGCCGAAGAAAGAGTTATCGAGGAGGTTCGCAGGTATGACCACCTTTACAACTTCCATTGTTGTCTCTGTCTCTGACCCATGTGCTTTGACCGGAAGAAAACTAAGGAATTCGACAAGAGTCCCCCAAAACCATACGAAGATAAAGCCACACCCCTCTAGTGGCTTGGCGGTGAATTACAGAGCAACGCGTTCCCTCGACGCAGAACTATAAATGCACAATGACGACGTAGGGGCTACGGCGTCGCCACGATGCAGAAGCATAAATCAGGCTTCAGTCACCACCATGTGCCCCCTTCACATTCCTGTCTGCCCCCTTACAAATGCCTGTCTAGAACCGGCCCTGCTGCAGCTCCACTTCCTGGACTGAATGAGGGGCCCAGCAGGTCCCTGCGGGGACTCACCTGCTCTGTCCAGCCTGACTCGGGGCTTCAGCACGGCATCGAGCAGCAACCTCTGCCGGCGGTTCTCCCGCTCGTACTCCGCCACGGTTTCCTCCAGCAGAGCCACGATCTGCTCCGCGGCCGCCGCCAGCCGCTCGGTGAGCAGCGCTCTCAGCACCGGGACTCCAGCCGCTGAGTCTCCTTCTCCCAGCTGCAGCAGGAAGTCTTCAGCGGCGGCGAGGATCCGCTCCTGGACCGACACCCGCAGCAGCTGCGCGGCGCACATGTTGAGGCTCTACCGGCGCCACTCAGCCTTCAGGAGACAAAGACCGAGGCCGAGGCTTCACGGACTTCTCCTTCTTTCCTTGTTGTGTTCAAAGCTTCCCGCGTCTTCTTCTCGTTTTGTGAAGCGCGTATTGATGACGTATGTGGTGACGTCCAAAGCCTCGCCAGCCAGCAGTGACCACGTGACTGATTCAGGCCCTGCTTCTCCGGCTTGGCGTGAGATTCTAAATGTAAAGCAGTGAAACGCCGTGGTTTCCTCCCTCTGGTTCGCGCGTCTGTTGCAGCTTCGTTTCCATCACAGCTCTCTCAGCCCCATCAGCCATGTTGTTCATCATCGTGTTGGTTTTTGGAAATTGTACTAAAAGGACGGTTTGTTTGTTTGTTTGTTTTTTCTTTAAATGACCTGTGGCAGCACTTGGATGATGAAGTGGGGAGACTTGGAAGAAGTGGAACTCCAGCGAGTACATCAAGTACAGCGAGTACATCAAGTACATCAAGTACAGCGATACTAGCAGATACTGGACGGACTCAAGATCCTCTGGTGCACTGAAGAGCCAGCAGACTGCCTGTCCCAGCCTCTTCCTGCTGGCCACAGACTTCCTGTGCAGGCCGTCATCATCAGGGCCATGTGAGCGTGTGTTCTCCACGGCAGGAGAAATCGCTTCAAGAAACCCAACAGACTTGATTTGAAAACGTTGGAAAAACTTCTTTTTTAATAAAAAATTGTAAAAACAAAGCGTCCTCATTCCCATCACTTTCACTGAGACTTTAACATCATGGTCCCATTGTTCAAAGACATGGAACGATCCAGTATGAACGCAAAGACTTCAATGATCTCATTGTGTTCACGGGTCATCAAATCAGTGTCAGTTCAGTCGGTCAAGCCTGCAGGGAAGTTTACAGTCCAGCAGGTGTCAGTATTCAGTGACAGTAACACAGTGTCATGGCGTCCACAGGCTTCATGACGCCTCATCCACCCTTCACTCCTGTCTCGTCCTTGTGTGCTCACTCCAGCCCGTTGATCCACAGTTCCTGCCACAGCCTCTACCTTGTTAATGCAGCCGTGCCTGTCTTGTGTTCTTCAGCCTCTGAGAGTTTTTGAAAGTTTTATCCGATAGTCTAGATTTAGTGGATACGTTTGCAGCCGTTTGGTTTCTCTGCTCGGAGTACAAGAACATCAACGTCCCTTGCCGTGAACCCTGCTTCTGTCCTGTGTCTGAGCCTGGTCCTGTCAATCACAATGATCCAATTTTTGGAACTGACCATATCTTTCTTTCAAAAACAAAAGAAATCAAGAGAGCGATTCCTCCGTGATGGCATGAAAAGATCTTCCTCACAAACGTGGACGATACAAAGCTCTCTTCCTCTTCATCTCCAATTATTTGACCAAATTTGGCCGTCAAACTGGAGAGAAAACTCAGCCCTGTTGAACTCTGGCAGCTTTCCATTTACAAATAACACGTGTCCACGTGACAAAGTGTGTGAGCAGGAAGGAAGGGAGAAGGGGGGCTGAGAAAATAACAGCAGATCCCTGGATGGAGACCCCGTGCTCTTCTCTCCACCTCTCTTCCTCCCTGCTCTCTCCACCCCTCTTGAACAACACTGCAGGTGAACAGTTAGCATTGCTCTGTTTGATGAAGCTGCGTTCAGGAATGAGGAAGTTTCCCTTTGTGTCACTGCTTCTCTACTAATCTGATCTCTGATCAGTTCACCAAGAAGAGTCTGGGGTCAGGGGCTTGATGAGTAGAGCTGTTTAGTCAGGAGGAGGCTGCTCTGATTGGTTCCTGACACTGAAACAAGGCCAAAGCTCAAGTACACAGGCTCACATATTGTAGTATTCTCAGTCTTCCCACTTCAAGTATTTTCTCACTTCAAGTATTTTCTAATCTGCACACCAAGTTACCTCTTATGTTAAGTTACTAGCTGAGAGTTATGCAGGACACTTGGATGGAAACATAACCTTTTTCTCTAATCAGCACAACAATGTGGGCGTGGAGTGAATCAACACCATAACAGTAACGAGGAATGAACGCAGCAGCCATCTTGGAATCACCAGGTTTACAAGGCTTCCACTCGGTGAGAGCAACCCCTCGATGGAGGAGAAGAAGCCGGACCATCAAGAAGACCTGAAAGAAGACAGCAGAGGCAGGAAGAGGAACCAGAGACACACAAACAGACACAACACTGCCACCTTCTGATCTGATGACATCAGAGTTGAATGTGTGGACTATTTGGAGGCCAAGCCTCACAATAAAAGCAGCATTTTCATGGGAATGTGTCCCATCCAGGGCTGCACGGTGGTGCAGTGGTCAGCACTGTCTCCTCACAGCAAGAAGGTTCCTGGTTCCAGTCCCGGCTCCAGCACAGGATCTCTCTGTGTGAGTCTCCATGTTCTCCTGTTCCTGTGTGGGTTCTCTCTGGTACTCCAGCTTCCTCCCACAGTCCAAAGACATCAAGAGGGGACCAGGTTAATCCAGACTCTAAATTGACTGTAGGTGTGACTGTGAGAGCGAATGGTTGTCTGTCTCTATGTGTTGGACCTGCGATGGACTGGTGACCTGTCCAGGGTGAACCCTGCCTCTCGCCTGAAGATACTGGCATAGGCTATGGACATCAGGCAGCTGGTGTGTTGGTGGATCTGTGGATCCTGCTGGAAGAAGCAGGGTGGAGCTCTGAATGGTTCCTGTCTCAAAGAGCTTCTCTGTGCAGCTCCCATCAGCTCCTAAAAACAGGAAACCAGCAGATTCACTGTTGAACAGTGGCATTAAAATGATGCCAGTGCTGGTTGTCTCTGTCTAAGGGTTTTGAGGGCATCCAGCTGCAGTCAGGAGACAAACAGGGATGCTGCTTGAGGACATCATCCAGGAGGCTGTCCATGGGGTGGAGCTGGGGTCTCAGACTGGGGACATTGGACAAGAACTTCTCAGAGGAAACTCATCATGGTGGCTCAGTGAAGAAAACTAGACCTGAGCTGCCTGCTGGAACCTAGCAGGTGAAGGACAGAGCTCCACCTCTTTGGAGACACCACCACTGTGGGCTCATGTTGGCAAAAGAAGTGGGTCAGTATTTGACACACACACACACACACACACACACACACACACACACACACACACACATGCATGTTCTTACACACAGAGACTTTTCCTCTGTTTTTGTTTTTTACTGGTTTTGAACCAGTAACTGGTTTCTGTTGGTTTGATTTGCTTGACTGGTTGTTGTTTGTTGACCTTCCAAATCCACATTTTGGGTTCTGGCTTGTTCTGCTTTTCATTTTGTGTTTGTATTAAAGTTCTGTTACTGAAAAAGAGACTTCTTTCTCTTTTTCTTGAAGTAAATATATGAGGGTCTAAACTGACCCATAACACCATGGATGTTCCAATAGTGAATGATATTAAAATGAATACTAAATCAAACCAGTCCATGTCAGAGATGTGTTCTAACACCCTCAGTAACGGTCAGGAAACACAACAACCTTTGGTTCATTTCTAGGATTTTCTTGAGGTTCATTTTACCATTTTTTAAACTGAAATCGAGGGTTTAGTGACTATAAAAAGGTCCAGAGGCCCACAACTAAATCTTCAAACCAATATTTCCATGGATAAGGAAGCCTGACAAGGTCACCAAGAGATGGAAACAACTTGGAGGATAGAAAATTGTTTTTAGTTTATTTGACAGCTGATTGAAGACGTGGGTCAAAACTGACCGTGACCATAGAGATGGGAACAGAAAGCTGACACAGAGGAAGGTTCCAGCTCTGAAAAAGGAGTTTGATCAAAATCTTGAACTGCCAGTAGAAATATCCTTTTGTATGTTGACCTTTGTTGACAGAAGTCACTTTAGCTTGGCAGTGAAAAGAATGGCTGCTAGCTTGACAAAGAGCTGCACAAACCAGGTTCAAGCTGGACTTTGGACCCTGGTATCTGCAACGACTCCATCAGCTCCTAATCTAGCAGCTCTGCTGGGTCCAACTATTTTACAGAACATTTGACAGACCTGTGGAGCAGTGAGGACACACATGAGTTGATCACATGATCCACTGAAGCGCCATTTTACCCTGGTACTGAGGTCACCAACATGAGCTGGAGTTGGGAATCTTGAACTGAACCTGGTATCACAGCGACACCTACTGCTGCAAAATGGAACAGCAACACTGAACCCAAGTACAGGATTGGAGGGAGACTGATGGTCGCTGTTTGGGTTTTTGAAGAACAAGGAGGGCGTGGCTTCAAGCTGGATTCTCAGAGACTATTTCCCCAACCTCTACATTGGTATCTACACTGTCCTCCAGTCATGTGACTGAAGTCATCCAGTCACGTGACTGAAGTCATCCAGTCATATCAGTGATGTCACTCTGCAGGACTGTCATTGCCGTCTCATTCTAGAAAAGAATCCAGACTCCACTTTTATGGGGCAGTTTTGGTCTTTAAAGACTTGACAGTTCCAGGAGATTTAGTCTGGCTCAAGATCTTCAGATCAACCCAGGACAGAAGGCTGTGACTCCATTGGATTGTGTAGTTGGAGCATTCAGAGATCTGGTGGATCTCAGTAGGAGCTGGATTTATCCACTGAATGATCCTGGTCAATGTGATCCTGCTCCTCCATCTCTCAGGCTGACAGAGCAGGAGGACCTGACTGAGAAGAAAGCTGCCCTTGAGCAGCTTCAGTCTCTGTGTGACAACACACAGGCAGAAAACCTGAATTTGAGGGAACAAGTTTCTACTCTTGAACATGAGAATAAAAGAGCAATCCAGGAGCTCCAGAACCTCACTGCTGTGGTGGCCAACCTCCAAACGGTCCAGGACAAGAACCAGACTCAGATAGAAGATCTGAACGCAACAGTCCACAGTCTTCAGTGTGAGGGGAGGAAGGTTGATGGAGAGAACAATGAGCTCAGAAAAGAGCTGACCCAGGTTCAGTGTCTGAGGGAGAGTGAACAGGTGGAGATGAAATGTCTTGAGGAAGACCTGACTGAGAAGAAAAGTGCACTTGATCAGCTTCAGTCTCTGTGTGACAAGAGATGGACAGAAAACCAGAATTTGTGGGGACAGGTTTCTAGTCTTGGACAAGAGAAGATTATTGCATATCAGCTGGTAGAGAACATGTCTGCCATGGTGGGCAACCTTGAATCTGTGAGGGAGGAGAACAAGACTCAGATCAGAGACCTGAACACACAAGTCCACAATCTTCAGCTTGAGGTGAAGATGGTTTACAAGGAGAAGTGTGACCTCAAGTGTGAGCTCAACTCCATCCAAGCAGAGAAGAAAAAAATGAGACAAGAACTCACTGAGAAGAAGGCGACTCTTGAACAGCTGAGGTCCCAGAGTGAGGAGAGAGAGGCAGAAAATGGATGTTTGAGGAGACGAGTTTCTACTGCATCTCAGGAGACAGAGACCTTCACTGCAGAGTTGGCCCACCTTGAATCAAGGAAGGACCAGGACCCCACAAAGAGTGACAGTCTGAACGGTGAAGTTCAGAGTCTTCTATGTGCAGTGAGAACACAAAAGAAGAAAAGGAGCAGTGCTCAGAGGGAAATCCTGGGAAATCTTCATGATTTAAAAAGCTGTTTGAAAGAGGAAAATCATAACCTTCAAGTGAAGGTCCAGCAAACTTCTGAAGAGCAAGCAGACTCTCCCCTACGTCCAGCCAGGGAAGAGCAAACAGACTCTCCCCTACGTCCAGCCAGAGAAGAGCAAGCAGACTCTCCCCTACGTCCAGCCAGAGAAGAGCAAACAGACTCTCCCCTACGTCCAGCCAGAGAAGAGCAAGCAGACTCTCCCCTACGTCCAGCCAGAGAAGAGCAAACAGACTCTCCCCTACGTCCAGCCAGAGAAGAGCAAGCAGACTCTCCCCTACGTCCAGCCAGAGAAGAGCAAGCAGACTCTCCCCTACGTCCAGCCAGAGAAGAGCAAGCAGACTCTCCCCTACGTCCTGCCAGAGAAGAGCAAGCAGACTCTCCCCTACGTCCAGCCAGAGAAGAGCAAACAGACTCTCCCCTACGTCCAGCCAGAGAAGAGCAAGCAGACTCTCCCCTACGTCCAGCCAGAGAAGAGCAAGCAGACTCTTCCCTACGTCCAGCCAGAGAAGAGCAAGCAGACTCTCCCCTACGTCCAGCCAGAGAAGAGCAAGCAGACTCTCCCCTACGTCCAGCCAGAGAAGAGCAAGCAGACTCTCCCCTACGTCCAGCCAGAGAAGAGCAAGCAGACTCTCTCCTACGTCCAGCCAGAGAAGAGCAAGCAGACTCTCCCCTACGTCCAGCCAGAGAAGAGCAAGCAGACTCTCCCCTACATCCAGCCTGAGAAGAGCAAGCAGACTCTCCCCTACGTCCAGCCAGAGAAGAGCAAACAGACTCTCCCCTACGTCCAGCCAGAGAAGAGCAAGCAGACTCTCCCCTACGTCCAGCCAGAGAAGAGCAAGCAGACTCTCCCCTACGTCCAGCCAGAGAAGAGCAAAAAGACTCTCCCCTACGTCCTGCCAGAGAAGAGCAAGCAGACTCTCCCCTACGTCCAGCCAGAGAAGAGCAAACAGACTCTCCCCTACGTCCAGCCAGAGAAGAGCAAGCAGACTCTCCCCTACGTCCAGCCAGAGAAGAGCAAGCAGACTCTCCCCTACGTCCAGCCAGAGAAGAGCAAACAGACTCTCCCCTACGTCCTGCCAGAGAAGAGCAAGCAGACTCTCCCCTACGTCCAGCCAGAGAAGAGCAAACAGACTCTCCCCTACGTCCTGCCAGAGAAGAGCAAGCAGACTCTCCCCTACGTCCAGCCAGAGAAGAGCAAGCAGACTCTCCCCTACGTCCAGCCAGAGAAGAGCAAGCAGACTCTCCCCTACGTCCAGCCAGAGAAGAGCAAGCAGACTCTCCCCTACGTCCAGCCAGAGAAGAGCAAACAGACTCTCCCCTACGTCCAGCCAGAGAAGAGCAAACAGACTCTCCCCTACGTCCAGCCAGAGAAGAGCAAGCAGACTCTCCCCTACGTCCAGCCAGAGAAGAGCAAGCAGACGCTCTCATATGTTCTTCTGCAGAGGAGCGACGGGATTCTGCTGCATATCCTGCAACTGAAAAGCAGAATGATGGGGGCACCCTGGAGACTGGACCTGCTAAGTGTCAAACCAGAGGTCTACTGAGCCGTGTGACATCTGGTGTAGAAGATGTTCTGTTTATGTTCATAGTTTTTTCTTTGTGTGCTTTTCCTCAACTTTGTTTTCTTTGTTTGTTCTATATGATGATACCTTGATCACCACAGCAGTTGATCCCAGCTTGATTAGCTGAGTGCTTTGCAGTCTAAAGCACTTTAGTGATACCTGTGGGGTCCCTTATCCTCCCTGACCACAGGGATTCAGCCTCACTGAAGGAGAGTGAACCTTCCAGTTTGCAGCTCCTAGACTCTGGAACGCTCTCCCACTGGACATGAGGACGCTGAGGACGCCTTCAGAAAGAAGCTAAAGACCCATTTGTTTAGTAATATTATTGTTCATGATGGAATCGTCCCTCTGTACTTGCCCACACAGGTCAAGAGGTCAACTGATTCCCTGTTTAAAACAGCTCTTCCATCACATGGATGTGCATCCCAACAGTCAGAGCTCACCGATGCTCCTATTCCCTCCGGTGGGAGGCGCTATGAGTGACTGAGGGTCAGGGGGGTCAGGCTAGTCCAGATAGTGGGTCTGTATGAGGTTGTTAGGGAGGGATAAGGTAGTGGCAGAGTTCAGGCTGTAGCTGTGCTCCAACAGTTGAGACAGGGCAGGACAAAAAATGACCTCCTGATGGCGTTAGGAGTGATTCTTACAAGAACCAATCAATAAAAGTGGGTGGTGACCTGCTCATGTGACGCTTGTGTTGATGATTACTGGGTCTCCTCCATGCTCATTTATCATGAATGAATCCCTCGAAGTAAAACACCTAATGTCTCCTGAGTTGTTTCACAAAATGTGTGTGTGTGTGTGTGTGTGTGTGTGTGTGTGTGTGTGTGTGTGTGTGTGAGTGTGTGGGAAATAACTACAAGTTATCTATGTATAGATCAAAAAATTATGAATCAGTTGGATACATTGACAGTGGAAGTTCAGGTTTCCTGTAATTCAGTTTGCAGACAACACAGAAAACTGCCCCTGACCCCTCCCCTCATTCTGGAGGCTTTAACATGAAAATGAAAATGCTGAGAGACACAAATGCAAATCAGAGTATTTGACCAGAGGTGACATTTTTTAATGCTTTTCTTGTTATATTTGTTATATATGTTCTGTATGGTTATATTTGTTATGGTTGTTATGGAGTTTATGGTTATTATCTCTGTTTCTTGTGTCTTTGTCTTTGTTGTCCTCCCCTTCGTCCGTCCTGGATTTTTGACCCTGGTTGCAGGAAGCGTGTGACCTCAACTCCTTTTTCTGTGTTGCTGAACGTAGAGCCTTGCTTCATTGTGTTAGCTAAAGTGTGATCCTCCCTGCTAATTCCTTATTTCGTTGACAAATTACCCACCAAAAATTAATACCTACTTGCTTTATTTGGCTGAAGTTTAAAAGACCATCATTCTTGTAGCAACAGTCTTTCTGCCTTGTAAACACGCTAAGCTAACGATGGCTTCTCCCTCTTGTCCTCCTCTCTCCTGCTCAGAGTGCCACATGTTTTGTTCCTCCTCTGCCTCCTTTAGTGATACTGATAAGTGTGTTAAATGTAGTTTTCTTGTTGTGTTGGAGGTGAGGCTTAGCGATGTTGAATTGGACCTGCAGCGGCTCTGCACCAAAAGCTGCAAGAGCTAGCCAACCCTCACTCGCTGGTGCAGACCAACTTAGCTTAGCTCCTGGCTTAGGCCCAACTAGCGCTCCCCCAGAAGCTCCCAAGCATCTGGGAGAGCGCCAAGAAAAGTTGGGCCTAAGCTAGGATGTGCTTGCTCATGAAGAATTGTTGGGTGTAAATTCATTTAAAGAGTGTGGAACTGGACCTGTTCTACTTGTAAAGTGTAACTTTTGTTATTTGGTGCTTTACAGGGTGATGACTTGACTTCATTGCAGCTTTGACCTGAGCAGGTGTTCATCCTCATCTCAGTAACAGGGGACACTTTATCACAGCAGTGGACAAACATCAGCATTCATCACCCAGCAGCTCTTCTGATCAACAGAACAAGTTAAAGTATACTGGAGAATGAGGGCATTGATCCCTCTACCTCTCACATGCTAAGCGAGCGCTCTACCATTTGAGCTAATTCCCCTGTTAAGGAGCACAGCAGATGATGCATGTTGACCTTCATGCATGGTTGAATGAGCGTCACCAGTTGAAGCTTCTCTGGTTGACCAATGTAATGGAGACCAAGGGTTCCATGACATAAATGATGAATTGAAGGTAGCATTTGTCTTGGTATTAACAGTTTATGTAAATTAGAGGCACACACACATGTTAATGGTCAGGTTTATTGAATCAGCAAACATGTGAAACATTTTCTATGCCATGTGTTCCAGGGAGGGACCTGGGAAGCACAGGGGGACCGGCCATCCTGCCTGTGGAAAATGAAGACCCCAGTGTCAGTCAGTGGGAATCACTGTGCAAGGCCTGGTATTTAGTGTTGATCTAGTTTGTCTTATGTAAATGTGGCAGTTTCAGTCGTCACGTCAGTCCTCACCTCTTCCTGGTGGTTTCCTTAAAGGGGGTGGAGCCAAAAGGGGAGAGTGGCCCAAGGAAGCTCCTTAAGAGCTGTAGGTGCAAACCTTTGCTCCCAGATGGGAGAGGGGGTACAATCACAGGCGAGGTTCATTGAATGATTATGTGGATGTATGATTGAGTTGGTGAAGTAGTCTGGAATCATGTATATATTTGGTCAGGTTAAGTTGTTGCTGGTTTGATGTAAATATTGATTGTAGAGCATGGTTGTGGTCTCACGTCCACTCTATGGGCCATCCATCGTCTTCTGCTTATTCCTTACTAGTAAGGGTCACGGGGGGGGGGGGGGGGCTGGAGCCTATCCCAGCATCTACGGGCGAGAGGCGGGGTTCACCCTGGACAGGTCACCAGTCCATCGCAGGTCCAACACACAGACGAACAACCATTCACGCTCACGCCTACGGTCAATTTAGAGTATCAATCAGCCTCGTCCCCTAATGTCCATGTCTTTGGACAGTGGGAGGAAGCCGGAGTACCTGGAGAGAACCCACGCAGGCCTGGGGAGAACATGCAAACTCCACACAGAAAGATCCCACGCCCGAGCCAGGACCCGAACCCGGAACCTTCTTGCTGTGAAGGCACAGTGCTGACCACTGCACCACCGTGCAGCCCCGCTATGGGCTGGTCTGTCTAATTTCCTGCAGCCAGGAGGGAATTAAAGGCAGTCAGGGGTTTTTAATGTAAGTTGATGGTGTCTCATGCAATCTCTTTCAATACTCCAGTGGTGGTTTAAGTGAAGAAAAACATGGGTTAGTCAGTAGGACTCTGTGTGTGTGTGTGTGTGTGTGTGTGTGTGTGTGTGTGTGTGTGTGTGTGTGTGTGTGTGTGTGTGTTTCCATGCAGACTTTCCTTGTGACAACCGATTTGATTTGGAAACCATCTCATCTAAATCTCCTCTCCAAAAACCCTCTTCTTCAACTTTGTACCCAAGTTGTCTCCTCATCAGGCACCACAGTATCCAGTAGGTTCAGTTAAAACAGTCATCAGTGATTAATGTTCATGTTCAATGATGAGGTTTTGATTTATTCTTCCAGAATCATCTGAACAAACCCTCCTCAACACAGTGAAGCCTTCATCTGACAGGAGGAGTTTCTTTCCCCAGTGATTCCACTGATATGAAAAGCTTCGTTCATCAGACTGGTCTGATAGGATCAACTACTGGTTGCTCTGGAGTGGAAACAGCAACCTGTCAGGAAACATTAGTCAGATCAAAGCCAAGATTAAAGCAAGAGCCTCCAGATCAAAGACAGAATTGATGATGATGTCATCAGGGGGGCTTTGATAGTGTCTTTATTTGTACCTGGAATTCTATATTTGATCTCAGGAGGACATGAAAGAAACACAACTGAGGAAAGCAGAGGAGAACATTCAGTTTCATTTGAAACACTCGAACTGTTGAACAGTAGAATTTGTTTGAAACAGTTTACAACACTGAGTGACAGGACTGAAGAGGGGAGATTTTGGTATTTTCAGTTTAATTCTAACTTAAAACTGGGCATGAACATTTTTAGTCGTTCACATTCTAACATACAGAGGAAGTCATGACATTCCCTTTTTTTTAACCTGTCCTGTTCAGGAAATGGAAATGGAAATTTAGCTGCTATGTTGAATCAGAAAAACCTTTTGAAGTCTACTTTTGCTTCAGTCAGAAAGTGGACTGTTGTTAACTCTTACAATGGTTGGTGATTGTGGAGGAAGACAAAATCCTCACGAACCTCTTTTTAACAGACACGCATTTCTAAAGACACTGGTTCATTTTATTTTTCTTCTTCTAGCAGAGGATGGTTTCGATCCATCGACCTCTGGGTTATGGGCCCAGCACGCTTCCTCTGCGCCACTCTGCTCTACCATTGATGGAACAGTCCTTGTTTTATGAGAGCATTCTCTGTCTTTGTCTCTGCCCTGCTCTCCTGCTCTCTTTCCCCTCATTTAGTCCTTGACATGATCCATGCTCTACAGCTCTGCGGGTGGAATGAAGACCTGCGTCTGCTCTGCCCGTGCCATCCTTCGTCTCAACCTAAATTGTTTGACCCACCTTTATAATGATCGGACTCGCTCCCGCTGAGCGTGCCAGGCGTGCTCTCGCTGCAGACAACACAACCAAACTGGCCCCGATCAGGATTTGACAGGCCGAACTCGCGCCGAAATCTTTACAAAAAATCCATTTTTGTCACCCACGTGAAGATGGGTGGGAACATGCCCTAAAAACACCAAGAATAATATTCACCACCTTCTGAACGGGTCCTGGCCCGTCTCCTGCATCAGGGGCCGCCGCAGTCGCCCATCAGCTGTTCAACAGCTGTTCGCCGCAACACTCAATGAGACAAAGACATAGAAGCTCAAACTGCTGTTGCGGAAGCCATGATCGTATAGTGGTCAGTACTCTGTGTTGTGGCCGCAGCAACCCTGGTTTGAATCCGCGTCACGGCAGCATGAGATAAATTTCTTTGTGTGTGTTGATGGACACAAGCCAAGCAGAAATTTCCCACGATGCAATAGGGCAGTGTTTGGTCAGTGTTGAGCAGGCGTCAGTCTGACAACAATGTCATATTATTGTGTCATCACTTCACCAGACCCAAAAGTAGGCTCAGGTATCAGTTTCTTCTCAATGCTAATGTCTGGTAGCTTAGTCTGCTACTTTGATGGCTCTGTCTGCTCAAAGGTCCAGACCCCTGGATGTGGTGGTTCCTACCTGAACATAGATTCTGTCAGCTCATGTTGTTAAATCAACTCACCAGGAACACCAGTAGATTTCAATGGACTGACAATGAGTCTCATTGAATGGTAAACATGTCAAATATGAAGTCATCACCTGAGGAGGTCTGCTGCTGGAATGAAGCTCCAGATATTCACAAGATATTCTAGATCTTAAAATAAAGCATTTTTATATTTGATTTATTGTTCATTAGCCTGCTTCACATTGTTTGATTTTATGTGTTGGATATAAATAGAACTTTGATCCACAACCTCCACAAACACTCTTGTCCAACTTTTGTGCCCAAATTTTCTCCTCATGAGGCACCAAATCAAGTCAAATCATTTTTATTTGTTTGAACCAAATCACAACAAAGTTCTCTCATGACTCTTCACTAGTAGAGCAGGTCCAGCACCAAACTGCTTCAATGAATCTACACCCAACAATTCTCCATCAGCAGCACATCCTGCAACAGTGGTGATGAACACCTTCCTTTTAAAAGGCAGGAACGTCGAGCAGATCCAGGATCAGTGGGGACGGCCTTCTGCTTTGACCGGTTGTATTTAAAGCTCCATCAGATTGGAACAACCTTTCCTCCTCACTTGGGTCTCTCTCTTCCTTTCTCATCTTCAAATCATCAAGCATTTTCAAACATCTGCTCTCGTTTCTGATGCACCTCCCCTTTTCTCTCCAGGATTCACTCTCTACTTGTTCTTGTTTGTTCTCTGTACTGTAAATATGTGGATATTTGTGTATGAATATGCATTGTGTACTTTAATGGTGCATGGAAGCAGTATTTATTTAGATGGGTGTTTAAATGTATGAGTATGTGAACACAGGCCCACTCTTATTCTGCAGTGGGATCTCTGATCATACTTTGTATAATACTGGATGGTGGTGGTGGTGGTGGGGGGGGGGGGCTTTGGGGAACATTGTTGGCCTGTACCTGGGTGTATGATGTGTGTGTCCTTGTGTTGAAAATAGAATCTACTTTTATTATTGTTGTATTGTTGGTCATTATTTGTCAGGACCCCTCCAAAATGAGATGGTGCATCTCAAGGGGCTGCCCTTGAAATCAAGAATCAAGAATGAAGGTGTCTGCTGGTCTTGGTGGACCCTCTGCTTCTCCAGTTGAGTCAACAGATTCCTGTGTTGCTTGAGTCATTGTGTATCCTGGCTGCATTCAGTGCTTTCACCGCTGCAGCCTAGCTTGATTGCCAGTCAGGACAGGTGTTATTAAGAATGGAAGAGGGGACAGTTTTGGCAGGACAAGTTGCTCCACATTCAGGAGATGGTGGGAAGTTTCAAAGCTGCCATAAATCTTGATGACAAACTCCTTCACTGTGTGGTTCAGAGTCCCTGGTTTGATTGCAGCTTTGACCTGAGCAGGTGTTCATCCACATCTCAGTAACAGGGGACACTTTATCACACCAGTGGACAAACATCAGCATTCATCACCCAGCAGCTCCTCTGATCAACAGAACAAGTTAAAGTATTCTCAGAAGGACGGCATGGATCCCTCTACCTCTCACATGCTAAGCTAGCACTCTACCATTGGAGCTAAGTCCCTGCTAATGAGCACAGCAGATAATGCAGGTTGACCTTCATGCAGGGTTTAATGAGCGTCACCACTTGAAGCTTCTCTGGTTCAACAAACCCTTGGGACCAAGACACGAATTGTAACCTGTGCAGGTCCAGACCCATACTGAAGTTGGTGGAGACAATTGTTTCAACCAGGGACTGAATGAAAAGACTTGCCCAGACTCCAGCTCACTCTTCTGAACAGACCCCTCATCTCTGTGTGGAGTAAACATCAGAGGTGGGGGGTGCAGGTTCTGCTTTGACCTCCTGACCTCCTGGGTAAAGCAGTGGAGATGTTGAGCTTGAAGGAGTTGACGGCCTCCTTCATCTTCTCATTGGTTTGCGAAACCCAGCATCATGAAGTGTTGCTGAAATTCAACATGTCAGCTGAGGCCAGAGATTCCTGCGTTCCCTGAGTCCTTGAGTGTCGTCTCTGTTGTTTGAAAGCACAAAGCTGTTCCTGATGGTCCAGTGTGTCAGATTCTGGGCTCTCACAGCTGTAACTGGGGTTTGAGCTCCGTTAAGGGACTGGTTTTGTGGAGAGAACCAAGCAGAAGAATTGACAGTTTCAGCAGGAAAGGTGACCATTGCTCCACAACCTCAGTCCCAGGATTCATTCCTGCTTCACCCAGCATGGCCCTATGATCAACAGAAATGAACTGCCAGTGGATGTCCTCAGTAATCCAGGTCATGGTTTCTCTAGATTGCTGTGTTGTAGTCAGGACACTTGCAAATATCAGCCTCTTTCCTCCATGATCTCTCATTCTTTCTGTTCTCTCCATTTCTCCTCTTCGTTTCTACTCCTTGCTGACTGTTGTTCCTCACTTGTGGCAGAGTTCAGTCAGTGGACCAGACATTTTGCCACTGCACTGTCCATCATCAGGGCATTTAACATCCAGGACTGGCTCCCAGATCATGGCCATGACCTCATCCCCTGCACCAGTGGACAGTTCATCAAGGATGGCAAACATGTGGGTCTCAATTCCCCTCCATCTTTGTAGGTTGGTTACATTTCCTCCTGGTCTTTAATCCATCTTTAGTTGACATTTTTCTGTTGAGCCCAGTTTGTTGACTGCCAGGCTGTCTTACTTTTCAATGGCACAACAGCAGACAGCAAGAGGGTTGCTATGGTGCAGTTGGTAAAATCCCTATCAATGGTCTGCAGAAATATGCTGGGAGTTCTTTTTTATTATGAACCAGAATTCAAAGACTGACCAAGGAAACCAAAGCACAGAATTTAGAGATCAAAGAAAGAAATCAAAGACAGAACCTGAAGATCAGGAAATGGCACAGATCAATGAGATCCATGGACTCATCAGTGAAGGTTTTCTTTTGGTTCATGGTCACTTGTTGTCGTACTGGTGTGATGATGTCAGACCCTTCACATTCAGTTCAAACAGACTCCAAAGTGTAGCTGTGATGCAGAGGGCAGCAGCCTTGTGCTTGGTACCGTCATGGTTCTCTGCATTGTTAGCAAACTCACCAAAGACCTCCCTGAAAGCAGGATCATTTTCCCACAGTGCTTTTTTAACCAAGTACCAATTTGTCCCCCTTTAAAAAAACAACAAAGATGAGATCAGACTGAGATGGACGAGATGATATGGATGTGATTTATGGCTTTCAAACTCCAAATATTCAATTTTTCTTCAGGGCTTTTGAGAGGTTCTGGGTAATGAATGAAAATTTAAGTTGGGCAAAAACGACATGCGGGGTCACTGTGTGTGTTTACACGTGTGTGTATTTCTTGTTTTATGGTGTTGGAGACCATTTCCATCAACAACACTGATCAGGAGTCCTCGTCCTCATGGGGACCAAAGACCGGCCCTGATGCAGCGCAATGCAGTTTGTGAGTTCTTTCAGAGTGAAGGTCTGGATTGAGTTTAGTTTCAAATAAAGATTAAGATTCAGTTGGTTAAGATTAAGATTAAGATTAAGGTTAGGCTGCACATAGAATGAAGTTGATCGAATGTTCTCATAAGAATAGCTGGGCACACCTGAGTGTGTTTACATGCAGACTTCCTCTTGTGACAACTGATGTCATTGGAAACCATCTTGAGGACATTTGGAGAAAGTTCAATCATTCAGCTGCAGGTACAGTGACTTACAACACTGCAACAACAACAAAAAATCACCCTCCACAAACACTCTTGTCCAACATTTGTGCCCAAATTTTCTCCTCATGAGGCATCAAATCACTACAAAAACAGCCATTAAGTTGATCTGGTTGGCACTGGTATTTGTTCTTGCTGCAGCTCAGGAGTGATTCAGGAGAAGAGTTTCAGAACAGCCCAGGTTGGGGACTGGAATTTTGAAGTTTCCCCTGGAACCAAACAACCTTGGGAGGTAAAACCTCCAATCCTAGCCACTCAGATGCAGCAGCAGAAGAAGCTGTCATCCACCCTGACAGTCAGAGCATCAAGTCAAGAAAACATCAACCATCTTGTATGTGGAGTCTGGATTCTTTTCTAGAATGAGACGGCAATGACAGTCCTGCCAAGTGACATCACTGACATGAATGGATGACTTCAGTCACGTGACTGGATGACTTCAGTCACATGACTGGATGACCTGAATGAATAAGAAATCAAATATAAAAATGCTTTGTTTTAAGATCTAGAATATCTTGTGAATATCTGGAGCTTCATTCCAGCAGCAGACCTCCTCAGGTGATGACTTCATATTTGACATGTTTACCATTCAATAAGACTCATTGTCAGTCCATTGAAATCTACTGGTGTTCCTGGTGAGTTGATTTAACAACATGAGCTGACAGAATCTACGTTCAGGTAGGAACCACCACATCCAGGGGTCTGGACCTTAGAGCAGGCAGAGCCATCGAAGTAGCAGACTAAGCTAGCAGACGTTAGCATTGAGAAGAAACTGATACCTGAGTCTACTTTTGGGTCTGGTCAAGTGATGACACAATAATATGACATCGTTTTCAGACTGACGCCTGCTCAGCACTGACCAAACACTGCCCTATTGCATTGTGGGAAATTTCTGCTTGGCTTGTGTCCATCAATACACACAAAGAAATTTATCTCATGCTGCCGTGACCCAGATTCGAACCGGGGTTGCTGCGGCCACAACGCAGAGTACTAACCACTATACGATCACGGCTTCCGCAACAGCAGCTTGAGCTTCGATGTCTTTGTCTCATTGAGTGTTGCGGCGAACAGCTGTTGAACAGCTGATGCGCGACTGCGGCGGCCCCTGATGCAGGAGACGGGCCAGGCCCCGTTCAGAAGGTGGTGGATATTATTCTTGGTGTTTTTAGGGCATGTTTCGGCCTGTCAAATCCTGATCGGGGCCAGTTTGGTTGTGTTGTCTGCAGCATTATAAAGGTGGGTCAAACAATTTAGGTTGAGACGAAGGACGGCACGGGCAGAGCAGACGCAGGTCTTCATTCCACCCGCAGAGCTGTAGAGCATGGATCATGTCAAGGACTAAATGAGGGGAAAGAGAGCAGGAGAGCAGGGCAGAGACAAACACAGAGAATGCTCTCCTAAAACAAGGACTGTTCTGTCAATGGTAGAGCAGAGTGGCGCAGAGGAAGCGTGCTGGGCCCATAACCCAGAGGTCGATGGATCGAAACCATTCTCTGCTAAAAGAAGAAAAATAAAATAGACCTGCATCTTCAGAAATATGTGTCTGTTAAAAAGAGGTTCATAAGGATATTTTCTTCCACCAGAGTCACCAACCATTGTGAGAGTTAACAACAGACCACTTTCTGACTGAAACAAAAGTAGACTTCAAAAGGTTTTTCTGATTCAACATAGCAGCTAAATTTCCATTTCCATTTCCTGAACAGGACAGGTTATAAAAAAGGGAATGTCATGACTTCCTCTGTATGTTAGAATATGAACGACTAAAAATGTTCATGCCCAGTTTAAAGTTAGAATTAAACTGAAAATACCAAAATCTCCCCTCTTCAGTCCTGTCACTCAGTGTTGTAAACTGTTTCAAACAAATTCTACTGTTCAAAGGGTTCAAGTGTTTCTAATGAAGCTGAATGTTCTCCTCTGCTTTCCTCAATTGGGTTTCTTTCATGTCCTCCTGAGATCAAAGACAGAATTCGAGGTACAAATAAATATACTATCAAAGCCCCCTGATGACATCATCATCAATTCTGTCTTTGATCTGGAGGCTCTTGCTTTAATCTTGGCTTTGATCTGACTAATGTTTCCTGACAGGTTGCTGTTTCCACTCCAGAGCAACCAGTAGTTGATCCTATCAGACCAGTCTGATGAACGTAGCTTTTCACTGTCAGTGGAATCACTGGGAAAAGAAACTCCTCCTGTCAGATGAAGGCTTCACTGTGTTGAGGAGGGTTTCTTCAGATGATTCTAGAAGAATAAATCAAAACCTCATCATTGAACATGAACATTAATCACTGATGACTGTTTTAACTGAACCTACTGGATACTGTGGTGCCTGATGAGGAGACAACTTGGGTACAAAGTTGCAGAATGGTTTCCAAATCAAATTGGTTGTTACAAGGGAAAGTCTGCATGGAAACACACACACACACACACACACAAACACACACACACACACACACACACACACACACACACACAGAGTCCTACTGACTAACCCATGTTTTTCTTCACTTAAACCACCACTGGAGTATTGAAAGAGATTGCATGAGACACCATCAACTTAAATTAAAAACCCCTGACTGCCTTTAATTCCCTCCTGGCTGCAGGAAATTAGACAGACCAGCCCCTAGAGCGGGCCTGCATGGTGGTGCAGTGGTTAGCACTGTGCCCTCATAGCAAGAAGGTTCCAGGTTCGAGTTTTGGCTCGGGCGCGGGATCTTTCTGTGTGGAGTCTCCATGTTCTCCCCGTGCCGGCGTGCGTCCTCTCTGATACTCCAGCTTCCTCCCATAGTCCAAAAACATGCAATTTGGGGACGAGGCTGATTGGATTCTTTAAATTGACCGTAGGTATGAGTGTGAATGGTTGTTTGTCTCTGTGTGTTGGCCCTGCGATGGACTGGCGACCTGTCCAGGGTGAACCCCGCCTCTCGCCCATAGATGCTGGGATAGGCTCTAGCCCCCCCGCGACCCTTACTAGTAAGGAATAAGCAGAAGATGACGATGGATGGCCCATAGAGTGGAGGTGAGACCACAACCATGCTCTACAATCAATATTTACATCAAACCAGCACCATCTCAACAACTTAACCTGACTAAATATATACATGATTCCAGACTACTACACCAACTCAGTCATACATCCACATAATCATTCAATGAACCTTGTCTGTGATTGTACCCCCTCCCCCATCTGGGAGCAAAGGTTTGCACCTACAGCTCTTAAGGAGCTTCCTTGGGCCGCTCTCCCCTTTTGGCTCCACCCCCTTTAAGGAAACCACCAGGAAGAGGTGAGGACTGACCGTGACGACTGAAACTGCCACATTTACATGAGACAAACTAGATCAACACTAAATACCAGGCCTTGCACAGTGATTCCCACTGACTGACACTGGGGTCTTCATTTTCCACAGGCAGGATGGCCGGTCCCCCTGTGCTTCCCAGGTCCCTCCCTGGAACACATGGCATAGAAAATGTTTCACTTGTTTGCTGATTCAATAAACCTCACCATTAACATGTGTGTGTGCCTCTAATTTACATAAACTGTTAATACCAAGACAAATGTTACCTTCAATTAATCATTGATGTCATGGAACCCTTGGTCTCCATTACATTGGTCAACCAGAGAAGCTTCAACTGGTGACGCTCATTAAACCATGCATGAAGGTCAAGGTGCATTATCTGCTGCGCTCTTTAACAGGGGAATTAGCTCCAATAGTAGAGCGCTAGCTTAGCATGTGAGCAGTAGAGGGATCGATGCCCTCCTTCTCAGAATACTTTAACTTGTTCTGTTGATCAGAGGAGCTGCTGGGTGTTGAATGCTGATGTTTGTCCACTGCTGTGATAAAGTGTCCCCAGCAAGTCATCACCCTGTAAAGCACCAAATAACAAAAGTTACACTTTACAAGTAGAACAGGTCCAGTTCAACACTCCTTAAATGAATTTACACCCAACAATTCTTCATGAGCAAGCACATCCTAGCTTAGGCCCAACTTTTCTTGGCGCTCTCCCAGATGCTTGGGAGCTTCTGGGGGAGCGCTAGTTGGGCCTAAGCCAGGAGCTAAGCTAAGTTGGTCTGCACCAGCTAGTGGGGGTTGGCTAGCTCTCGCAGCTTTTGGTGCAGAGCCGCTGCTGGTCCAATTCAACATCGCTAAGCCTCACCTCCAACACAACAAGAAAACTACATTTAACACACTTATCAGTATCACTAAAGGAGGCAGAGGAGGAACAAAACATGTGGCACCCTGAGCAGGAGAGAGGAGAACAAGAGGGAGAAGCCATCGTTAGCTTAGCGTGTTTACAAGGCAGAAAGACTGTTGCTACCAGAATGATGGTCTTTTAAACTTCAGCCAAATAAAGCAAGTAGGTATTTATTTTTGGTGGGTAATTAGTCAATGAAATAAGGAATTAGCAGGGAGGATCACACTTTAGCAAGCACAATGAAGCAAGGCTCTACGTTCAGCAACACAGAAAAAGGAGTTGAGGTCACACGCTTCCTGCAACCAGGGTCAAAAATCCAGGACGGACGAAGGGGAGGACAACAAAGACAAAGACACAAGAAACAGAGATAATAACCATAAACTCCATAACAACCATAACAAATATAACCATACAGAACATATATAACAAATATAACAAGAAAAGTATTAAAAGATGTGTCACCTCTGGTCAGATACCCTGATTTGCATTTATGTCTCTCAGCATTTGCATTTTCATGTTAAAGCCTCTAGAATGAGGGGATGAATGCTGCAAAATGGAACAGCAACATTGAACCCAAGTACAGGATTGGTGGGAGACTGATGGTCGCTGTTTGGGTTTTTGAAGAACAAGGAGGGCATGGCTTCAAGTTGGATTCTCAGAGACAATTTCCCCAACCTCTACATTGGAATCTGCACTGCCATCCAGTCACATGACTGAAGTCATCCAGTCACATGACTGAAGTCATCCTGTCATGTCAGTGATGTCACTTGGCAGGACTGTCATTGCCGTCTCATTCCAGAAAAGAATCCAGACTCCACCTGTGGCTCCATGATAACTGATGGACCTCTGGTTGGAGGCTGGACGATGATGTTTGGACTGGAAGGAAAACTCCTTGTCCAAATTCCATTGTGTTCAAATTTAAAGTCCCACAATCAGAAGTAGCTGAATCTGACAGGTGGAGGTTTGGAACTACAAGATGGTGATGTTTTCTTGACTTGATGCTCTGACTGTCAGGGTGGATGACAGCTTCTTCTGCTGCTGCATCTGAGTGGCTATGATTGGAGGTTTTACCTCCCAAGGTTGTCTGGTTCCAGGGGAAATTTTAGAATTCCAGTCCCCAACCTGGGCTGTTCTGAAACTCTTCTCCTGAATCACTCCTGAGCTGCAGCAAGAACAAATACCAGTGCCAACCAGATCAACTTCATGGCTGCTAACAGCCTCAGACACTTGATTTCCATCAATCTGGAGCCAAGAAGGCCCTCACCTGTGGTTCTCCTCCAGGAGGGTCCAGGTTCTGCCATTGTGGCTCCTGGTGCCACTGCCAGAGAGCCTCAGCTGCACACTGCAACATTTCAACAGGAGATTGACATTCCTTCAAATGTCCTGACATCTGATTCCAATGGTTCTGTTCCATCTTTATATTTTAAAATCAATCACACAATGAAAGCTGCCTCAGCTGCTTTAAGAGAGAGAACAAGCTAAGAGATCTGAAACCAGTAAAATATGCTTTTCTGTGTGCAAACTAGTGAGGGGCACGGAAGGATATTTTACCACCACTACAGAACCCAGACTTTAGTCATGTGATGAGATGGTGACTCTGATTATGAAGTTAATGGACAAAATGTGAATTGAAAGAAAACACATTTCTTCAGTAGACTTTGATCCAACATTGAAGTTAGAGTTTGGTGGCTGCTCCATGTTGGAGGAAACCAGGCAATGTTGGACCATCACAGGGAAGCTCCTTTGCATCCTCTGCTGCCAGTTCAACCACTCACTCCCATCAGTGGAGAGCAGCTTCAACTGGGTTTGGAATTTACCACTGTGGATGCATAGGAATGTGGAGATAATGTCCTTTGTCAGAAGTGGGATTTGAACCCACGCCTCCAGGAGAGACTGCGACCTGAACGCAGCGCCTTAGACCGCTCGGCCATCCTGACAGACACTGAAAGTTGCAGACTTCAATATCAAATGAATTCATTCACTGACAAAGTAGAATTTTTTCCACAGGAGCTACTGGCTCCTTAGTTGTTACATTTATTGTTAACATTAAACACACAGTCTGAGTTCATGGCAGTAAGAAATGAACCAGAACATTTGAACCACGTAACATCTCTTGATCAGTTTGTTACATGGGACACATTCCAGACAGGAAGGTCCTTCTGAGACTTGAACTGGGATCACTGGACGCAGAGTCCAGAGGGCTCACCATTCCACCATGGAACCAAACACAAAGAGGAGGTTCCTCTGAATACCACTTGACATCACCTGCAATCAACCTGTTGATATTTGGAGGTTCATCTTGCTCTTGTTCCAGACTACATTGGCAAAAGGATCATGAACCACAAGGAAATCATGGAACTCCAGATTGATTCAGGACTTTCTAACTCCATCGTATGACGTGGGAGCAAAGACTGGCCAGGCCTTCCTTAATTTATCAGTTAATTACTGCTTCAACAAACATGCCACTTAATTAAGTTACCAGAATTTCTCTCATTGAAAAACCCACCAGCCTGATTTCTTGACACGACATGAAAAATTCTCCAAGAACCCACAGTTGGGTGGAAAGATACCAGGTTAACCAGGAGGAGTCCTGTTCCTGAACCATGGATGGAACAAAGTCCACTGTAAAACTCAGCAGTTCCTGAGTGCCAGATCCATCCGGGAGCTTGGGTCTCCCCTTGACTGTGGTGATCCATGAGATCAAGGAGGACAGAGGAAAGAAGGATCCTGTTGGAGATCTCCTCCCTTCTTCCTCCACTTCACTACTACTTGGATGTCAGGAATATGAGGTACTTTACTCAAATGAGGTATTAGGAGTTTCCTGTTTGACAAGAAGGAAGTCAGAGGTTCATACCTCACTTGTTGGTGGTGCCCTCAACCTGCTGAGAGCATCACTTAGTTCTCTACAGAGAAACATGGCAGCTCTGCTGAAGGCTGCAGGAAACCTGCTGGAACTGAGACTTGGACTCAGATCACTGGATTCAAAGTCCTGGGTGCCAACAGGTCCACCAGGGCATCTGTGCTTTACTTACCGTGTAAAAAGGACCACAGTGGTCGTCTGGTTTTAATTTAACAAACAAATACGGTTGAAAACTTTGAGACAGAGACACAGGGCTCTTATTTGAAGGGCCATGGGATGGGAAATATCCCAGACCTCAGAGATCAGAGCTCTCACTTTGATCTCAGGGTCCTGACTTTGGGGGTTCTTCCTTTGGTCTTCAAATACTCGTGGTTTTTATTGGCAGAACTTTCAACTTGCATGCAAAGAGAATCACAGTCAATGGAAACCCAGCAGACAGTGTTTATTTCTAATAAATCAGACAATCGCACAAATGAGAATGAAAGGAAAAAACAATAAAAGGTTTTAAAATCCTTCTCCACTCTAAAGCTTTTTAAAGTTCATTTGAAGGTTCAAAGGTGGAGGTGAGGAGGTCACCCTGATCCTCCCTGTCGTCACTGCCAGGATTCTTTCTTCTGGTGCTGTGGTTCTTCTGATGAAGGGGGCGTGATGTTTGCTGTCTCAGGCTCCACCAAATGTCCTCTTTAGGACGCCACAATGTGGCCTCTTCACTGCTCCATCTTCCCTGCATCGGAGACACCAGGGTTCCTCCTGGTGCCGACCCCATCGTCCTTCTACCCAATGGTGCGGCCATGGATCCTCAGAGGAGGCTAGGATCCTTCTTCTCATCAGAGCCACAGTTTTTCCTGGAGGGAACAACAGGAGCTTTGTTGTAATGTTTTGCTCTGTGTTTCCTGCACAGACCGTCAGGATCTGTGACGCCATCTTGTGGTAGGGGGTCATCATCTTGTTGTGTGGTAGTGGATTCATTGATCTGCTGTTTCAACACATTCAAGTTCATTATCCTACAAGTCAAAGTACATTTGGTGTGGAGTTTTAGTTTCTGGCCTCAATCATAACGTGTGCCTTTCTTCTTCATGAACATTTCTCAGCTTTGTAAGTTTATTCTAGTTTTTCTTCCTCACTTTTCTATTCCATTGTTGTTGAAGATTCGACTGCAGGTTGGAGTTCCCTGTTGACTGAAGCAGAAACAGGAACAAAAAGCTGGAGGCTGTCAGAGCTCCAAGTTGGGGGCTGATATTAAAGTAGGAGATGAACACATCCAGGTTAGCATCCCTCTCAGAAGCTGCTACTTTAGCTCTTCAGAGTACAGCAGCCTAGCATAGCTTCATCTGGCCAGTTAGTGGCCCACTTTGATGTCTGGGATATCAGGTTCAAGGTTCTTCCCAGCTCTGAATGAAGGCTTTCTAAAGTGTTAACCAGTACTCCAGTTGTAAAAAACAATCAGGGGGATGGTAGATTTTGATGTTTAGGAACAGATCATTTGTGCTGATGACAGCGCATCAGGTGAGAGACCAACAGTGTACCCTTAGTCCTCTCAAACAACAAGCATGCTATGGATATTACCTGTCTGCTACTCCTGTCATTGATCTTGACCAAGCCCCCAGGCTGACACTGCTACCACTGCTCCTCCATAGTGAGAGTCAAATGCAGAGGACATTTTCCCACCGGGTGCAAGTGCAACTTCATACTCATGATACCTATAAATCTGGGAATTCTTCTATATTTTGAAACAAAACATTCTCAAGTCAAGTCCATTTTAATTAAAGTGCAAGAGCAAAAGAATGAAACAAATGTACCGTGGCAGGATAGCGCTACACTCCCCACCATGAGGGGCAGTATGGCAGACGATAGTGAGTGGTCACCTAGCAGTAGACCTGGTCCGACCCTTCTCCGTCCTTTCCACTTCCTCTCCCTCCTTCACGGAGCCGACAGCCGTGCGTGGTGGCGTCTCGCTGGTAAGCAGATCGGTTACAAACAAAGGTACCTCAAAACCTCAAAATAATGCTACAGTGATGTCGGAAGAATTGCTCATGATCTCAAAATGATGCTAACAGTAATGAAGTGATAGTTGCTAATAAACTCAAAGTGATGCTGACACGAATGTAGAAAGAGTTGCTACCAACCTCAAAATAATACGACAGTGATGTTTGAAGAATTGCTAATGATCTCAAAGTGATGTGACAGTAATGGATTAAGAATTGCTAATGAACTAAAAAAGATGCTAAATGTAATGTAGAAAGTGTTTCGAACAACCTCAAAGTAATGCTGACAGTCGTGTAGTAAGAGTTGCTACTAACAACAAAATAATGCTACAGTGATGTCGGAAGAATTGCAAATGAACTCAAAATGATGCTAACAGTAATGTAGTGAAAGTTTCGAATAACCTCAAAGTAATGCTGACAGTCATGTAGTAAGAGTTGCTTCGAACCTCAAAATAATGCGACAGTGATGTTGGAAACATTGCCAATGATCTCAAAATGATGCGACAGTGATGGAGTAAGAATTGCTAATAAACTCAAAATGATGCCAACAGTAATGGAGTGAACGTTTCGAATAACCTCAAAGTGATGCTGACAGTCATGTAGTAAGAGTTGCTACTAACCTCAAAACAATGCAATTGTAATGTAGTAAGAGTTGCTACGAACCTCCAAAAAATGCGACAGTGATGTCGGAAGAATTGCTAATGATCTCAAAATGATGTGACAGTGATGGAGTCAGAATTGCTAATGAACTCAAAATGATGCTAACAGTAATGTAGTGATAGTTGCGAATAAACTCAGTGAGGCTTACAGTAATGTCGGAAGTGTTTCGAACAATTTCAAATGATGCTGAAAGTCATGTAGTAAAAGTTGCTACGAACCTCAAAATATTGCAACAGTGATGTCGTAGGAATTGCTAATGAACTCAAGATGATGCTAACAGCAATGTAGTGATAGTTGCTAAGAAACTCAGTGATGCTTACAGTAATGTAGTAAGTGTTTCGAACAACCTCAAACTGATGCTGACAGTAATTTAGTAAGAGTTGCTAATGAACTCAATTTAATGCTACAGTGATGTCGTGAGAATTGCTCAACAACTCAAAATGATGCTAACAGTAATGTAGTGATAGTTGCTAATAAACTCAAAGTGATGCTGACAGTAATATAGTAAGAGTTGCTACGAACCTTAAAATAATGCAACAATAATGTAGTAAGAGTTGCTACGAACCTCAAAATATTGCGAAAGTGATGTCGGAAGAATTGCTAATGAACTCAAGATGATGCTAACAGGAATGTAGTGATAGTTGCTAAGAAACTCAGTAATGCTGACAGAAATGTAGTAAGAGTTTCGAACAACCTCAAAGTGATGCTGACAGTCATGTAGTAAGAGTTGCTACGAACCTTAAAATAATGCGACAGTGATGTCAGAAGAATTGCTAAAGATCTCAAAATGATGCGACAGTGATTTAGTAAGAATTGCTAATGAACTCAAAATGGTGCGAACAGAAATGGAGTGAAACTTTCGAACAACCTCAAAGTGATGCTGACAGGAATGTAGTAAGTGTTTCGAACAACCTCAAAGTGATGCTGACAATCATGTAGTAAGAGTTGCTACGAACCTCAAAATAATGCGACAGTAATGTAGTAAAAGTTGCTCCGAAGCTCAAAATAATGCGACAGTGATGTCAGAAGAATTGCTAATGATCTCAAACTGATGGGACAGTGATGTCCTAAGAATTGCTAATTAACTCAAAATGATGCTAACAGTAATGTAGTGATAGTTGCTAATAAACTCAGTGATGCTTACAGTAATGTCGTAAGAGTTGCTACGAACATTTAAATAATGCAACAGTAATGTAGTTAGAGTTGCTACGAACCTTTAAATAATGAGACAGTAATGTCGTAAGAGTTGCTACGAACCTCAAAATAATGCGACAGTGATGTCGGAAGAATTGCGAATGATCTAAAAATGATGCGACAGTGATGTAGTAAGAATTGCTAATGAAGTCAAAATGACGCTAACAGTGATGGACTTAAAGTTGCTAATCAACTCAGTGATGCTTACAGTAATGCAGTACGTGTTTCGAACAACCTCAAAGTGATCCTGACAGTCATGTAGTAAGAGTTGCTACGAACCTCAATTAATGCGACAGTGATGTCAGAAGAATTGCTAAAGATCTCAAAATGATGCTAAAGTGATGTCATAAGAATTGCTGATGAACTCAAAATGATGCTAACAGCAATGGAGTGAACGTTTCGAATAACCTCAACGTGATGCTGACAGTCATGTACTAAGAGTTGCTACGAACCTCAAAATTATGCGACAGTGATGTAGTAAAAATTGCTACGAACCTCAAAATATTGCGACAGTGATGTCGGAAGAATTGCTCATGAACTCAAGATGATGCTAACAGTAATGTAGTGATAGTTGCTCAGAAACTCAGTGATGCTTACAGTAATGTAGTAAGAGTTTTGAACAACCTCAAAGTGATGCTGACAGTCATTCAGTAAGAGTTGCTAATGAACTCAATTCAATGCTACAGTGATGTCGTGAGAATTGCTGATAAACTAAAAATGATGCGAACAGTAATGTAGTGATAGTTGCTAATAAACTCAAAGTGATGCTGACAGTAATGTAGTAAGAGTTGCTCCGAACCTCAAAATAATGCGACAGTGATGTCAGAAGAATTGCTAATGATCTCAAAATGATGCGACAGTGATGTAGTAAGAATTGCTAATGAACTCAAAATGATGCTAACAGTAATGGAGTGAAACTTTCGAATAACCTCAAAGTGATGCTGACAGTCATTTCGTAAGAGTTGCTAATGAACTCAATTTAATGCTACAGTGATGTCGTGAGAATTGCTCATGAACTCAAAATGATGCAAACAGTAATGTAGTGATAGTTGCTAATCAACTCAGTGATGTTTACAGTAATGTAGGAAGAGTTTCGAACAACCTCAAAGTGATGCTGACAGTCATTTAGTAAGAGTTGCTAATGAACTCAATTCAATGCTACAGTGATGTCATGAGAATTGCTCATAAACTCAAAATGATGCGACAGTAATGTAGTGATAGTTGCTAATAAACTCAAAGTGATGATGACAGTAATGTAGTAAGAGTTGCTACGAACCTTAAAATAATGCAACAATAATGTAGTAAGAATTGCTACGAACCTCAAAATAATGTGACAGTGATGTCAGAAGAATTGGTAATGATCTCAAAATGATGCGACAGTGATGTCGGAAGAATTGCTAATGAACTCAAAATGATGCTAACAGTAATGGAGTGAACATTTCGAATAACCTCAAAGTGATGCTTACAGTCATGTAGTAAGTGTTGCTACGAACCTCAAAATAATGCGACAGTAATGTAGTAAAAGTTGCTACGAACCTCAAAATATTGCGACAGTGTTGTCGGAAGGATTGCTAATGAACTCAAGATGATGCTAACAGTAATATAGTGATAGTTGCTAAGAAACTCAGTGATGCTTAAAGTAATGTAGTAAGAGTTTTGAACAACCTCAAAGTGATGCTGACAGTCATGTAGTAAGAGTTGCTACGAACCTCAAAATAATGCTACAGTGATGTCGTGAGAATTGCTCAACAACTCAAAATGATGCTAACAGTAATGTAGTGATAGTTGCTAATAAACTCAAAGTGATGATGACAGTAATGTAGTAAGAGTTGCTACGAACCTTAAAATAATGAAACAATAATGTAGTAAGAGTTGGTATGAACCTCAAAATAATGCGACAGTGTTGTCAGAAGGATTGCTAATGAACTCAAGATGATGCTAACAGTAATGTAGTGATAGTTGCTAAGAAACTAGTAAAAGTAAAAGTTGCGACGAACCTCAAAATATTGCGACAGTGATGTCGGAAGAATTGCTAATGAACTCAAAATGATGCTTACAGTAATGTAGTGATAGTTGCTAATCAACTCAGTGATGCTCACAGTAATGTAGTAAGTGTTTCGAAGAACCTCAAAGTGATGCTGACAGTCATGTCCTAAGATTTGATAAGAACCTCAAAATAATAAGACAGTAATGTAGTAAAAGTTGATACGAACCTCAAAATATTGCGACAGTGATGTCGGAAGAATTGCTAATGAACTTAAAATGATGCTAACAGTCATGTCGTGGTAGTTGCTAATCAAGTCAGTGATGCTTACAGTAATGTAGTAAGAGTTTCGAACAACCTCAAAGTGATGCTGACATTCATTTAGAAAGTGCAGCTAATGAACTCAATTCAATGCTACAGTGATGTCGTGAGAATTGCTCATAAACTCAAAATGATGCTAACAGTCATGTAGTAAGAGTTGCTACGAACCTTAAGATAATGCAACAATAATGTAGTAAGAGTTGCTACGAACCTCAAAATAATGTGACAGTGATGTCAGAAGAATTGCTAATGATCTCAAAATGATGCTAACAGTAGTGGAGTGAACGTTTCGAATAACCTCATAGTGATGCTGACAGTCATGTACTAAGAGTTGCTACGAACGTCAAAATAATGCGACAGTCATGTAGTAAAAGTTGCTACGAACCTCAAAATATTGCGACAGTGATGTAGTAAGTATTGCGAATGAACTCAAGATGATGCTAAAAATAATGTAGTGATAGTTGCTAAGAAACTCAGTGATGCTTAAAGTAATGTAGAAAGAGTTTCGAACAACCTCAAAGTGATGCTGAAGGTCATTTAGGAAGAGTTGCTTATGAACTCAATTTAATGCCACAGTGATGTCGTGAGAATTGCTCAACAACTCAAAATGATGCTAACAGTAATGTAGTGATAGTTGCTAATAAACTCAAAGTGAAACTGACAGTAATGTAGTAAGAGTTGCTACGAACCTCAAAATAATGCGACATTAATGTAGTAAAAGTTGTTACGAACCTCAAAATATTGCGACAGTGATGTAGTAAGAATTGCTAATGAACTTAAAATGATGCTAACAGCAATGTAGTGATAGTTGCTAATCAAGTCAGTGATGCTTACAGTAATGTAGTAAGTGTTTCGAACAACCTCAAAGTGATGCTGACAGTCATGTAGTAAGAGTTGCTACGAACCTCAAAATAATGCGACAGTGATGTCGGAAGAATTGCTAAAGATCTCAAAATGATGCGACAGTGATGTCAGAAGAATTGGTAATGATCTCAAAATGATGCTAACAGTAATGGAGTGAACGTTTCGAATAACCTCAAAGAGATGCTGACAGTCATGTCGTAAGAGTTGCTACGAACCTCAAAATAATGCGACAGTAATGTAGTAAAAGTTGCAACGAACCTCAACATATTGCGACAGTGATGTCGGAAGAATTGCTAATGAACTCAAAATGATGCTAACAGTAATGTAGTGATAGTTGCTAATCAACTCAGTGATGCTGACAGTGATGTAGTAAGTGTTTCGAACAACCTCAAAGTGATGCTGACAGTCATGTAGTAAGAGTTGCTACGAACCTCAAAATAAAGCGACAGTGATGTCAGAAGAATTGCTAATGAACTCAAGATGATGCTAACAGTAATGTTGTGATAGTTGCTAAGAAACTCAGTGATACTTAAAGTAATGTAGAAAGAGTTTCGAACAACCTCAAAGTGATGCTGACAGTCATTTAGTAAGAGTTGCTAATGAACTCAATTTAATGCGACAGTGATGTCGTGAGAATTGCTCAAAAACTCAAAATGATGCGAACAGTAATGTAGTGATAGTTGCTAATAAACTCAAAGTGATGCTGACAGTAATGTGGTAAGAGTTGCTACAAACCTTAAAATAATGCAACAATAATGTAGTAAGAGTTGCTACGAACCTCAAAATATTGCGACAGTGATGTCGGAAGAATTGCTAATGATCTCAAAATGATGCGACAGTGATGTCGTAAGAATTGCTAATGAACTCAAAATGATGCTAACAGTAATGGAGTGAAACTTTCGAATAACCTCAAAGTGATGCTTACAGTCATGTAGTAAGTGTTGTGACGAACCTCAAAATAATGCGACAGTAATGTAGTAAAAGTTGCTATGAACCTCAAAATATTGCGACAGTGATGTCGGAAGAATTGCTAATGAACTCAAAATGATGCTAACAGTAATGTAGTGATAGTTGCTAATCAACTCAGTGATGCTTACAGTAATGTAGTAAGTGTTTCGAATAACCTCAAAGTGATGCTGAAAGTCATGTACGAAGAGTTGCTACGAACCTCAAAATAATGCGACAGTAATGTAGTAAAAGTTGTTACGAACCTCAAAATATTGCGACAGTGATGTAGTAAGAATTGCTAATTAACTTAAAATGATGCTAACAGTAATGTAGTGATAGTTGCTAATCAAGTCAGTGATGCTTACAGTAATGTAGTAAGTGTTTCGAACAACGTCAAAGTGAGGCTGACAGTCATGTAGTAAGAGTTGCTACGAACCTCAAAATAATGCGACAGTGATGTCGGAAGAATTGCTAAAGATCTCAAAATGATGCGACAGTGATGTCAGAAGAATTGGTAATGATCTCAAAATGATGCTAACAGTAATGGAGTGAACGTTTCGAATAACCTCAAAGAGATGCTGACAGTCATGTAGAAGGAGTTGCTACGAATCTCAAAGTAATGTGACAGTAATGTAGTAACAGTTGCAACGTACCTCAAAATATTGCGACAGTGATGTCGGAAGAATTGCTAATGAATTCAAAATGATGCTAACAGTAATGTAGTGATAGTTGCTAATCAACTCAGTGATGCTGACAGTGATGTAGTAAGTGTTTCGAACAACCTCAAAGTGATGCTGACAGTCATGTAGTAAAAGTTGCTACGAACCTCAAAATAAAGCGACAGTGATGTCAGAAGAATTGCTAATGAACTCAAGATGATGCTAACAGTAATGTATTGATAGTTGCTAAGAAACTCAGTGATACTTAAAGTAATGTAGAAAGAGTTTCGAACAACCTCAAAGTGATGCTGAAAGTCATGTACGAAGAGTTGCTACGAAGCTCAAAATAATGCGACAGTCATGTAGTAAGAATTGCTAATGAACTTAAAATGATGCTAACAGTAATGTAGTGATAGTTGCTAATCAAGTCAGTGATGCTTACAGTAATGTAGTAAGTGTTTCGAACAACGTCAAAGTGATGCTGACAGTTTTGTAGTAAGAGTTGCTACGAACCTCAAAGTAATGCGACAGTTATGTCGGAAGAATTGCTAAAGATCTCAAAATGATGCGACAGTGATGTCAGAAGAATTGGTAATGATCTCAAAATGATGCCAACAGTAATGGAGTGAAACTTTTGAATATCCTCAAAGAGATGCTGACAGTCATGTAGAAGGAGTTGCTACGAACCTCAAAATAATGCGACAGTAATGTAGTAAAAGTTGCAACGAACCTCAAAATATTGCGACAGTGATGTCTGAAGAATTGCTAATGAATTCAAAATGATGCTAACAGTAATGTAGTGATAGTTGCTAATCAACTCAGTGATGCTGACAGTGATGTAGTAAGTGTTTCGAACAACCTCAAAATGATGCTAACAGTAATGGAGTGAAACTTTCGAATAACCTCAAAGTGATACTGACAGTCATGTAGTAAGTGATGCTACGAACCTGAAAATAATGCGACAGTGATGTCGGAAGAATTGCTAATGAACTCAAAATGATGCAAACAGTAATGGAGTGATAGGTGCTAATCAACTCAATGATGCTTACAGTAATGTAGTAAGTGTTTCGAACAACCTCGAAGTGATGCTTACAGTCATGTCGTAAGAGTTGCTACGAACCTCAAAATAATGCGACAGTGATGTCAGAAGAATTGCTAAAGATCTCAAAATGATGTGACAGTGATGTCAGAAGAATTGGTAATGATCTCAAAATGATGCTAACAGTAATGGAGTGAACGTTTCGAATAACCTCAAAGTGATGCTGAAAGTCATGTACTAAGAGTTGCAACGAAACTCAAAATAATGCAACAGTCATGAAGTAAAAGTTGCAACGAACCTCAAAATATTGCGACAGTGATGTCAGAAAAATTGCTAATGAACTTAAAATGATGCTAACAGTAATGTAGTGATAGTTGCTAATCAACTCAGTGATACTTGAAGTAATGTAGTAAGTGTTTCGAAAAACCTCAAAGTGATGCTGACAGTCATGTAGCAAGAGTTGCTACGAACCTCAAAATAATGTGACAGTGATGTCAGAAGAATTGCTAAAGATCTCAAAATGATGCGACAGTGATGTCGTAAGAATTGCTCGTTAACTCAAAATCATGATAACAGTAATGGAGTGACAGTTTCGAATAACCTCAAAGAGATGCTGACAGTCATGTAGTAAGAGTTGCTACGAACCTCAAAATAATGTGACAGTAATGTGGTGAGAGTTGCTACGAATCTCAAAATGATGCTACAGTGATGTAGTGAGAGTTGCAACGATCCTCAAAATGATGCGACAGTAATGTATTAGGTTGCTAAAAACCTCAAAATGATGCTACAGTGATGTAGTGAGAGTTGCTACGATCCTAAAAATGATGCTACAGTGATGTATTAGGTTGCTAAAAACCTCAAAATGATGCTCCAGTGATGCAGTAAGACTTGCTTAAAACCTTTAAAAATGATGCTAACAGTCATGTAGTGAGAGTTGCTACTATCCTCCAAATGATGCTACAGTGATGTAGTGAGAGTTGCTTAACATCTCAAAATGATGCTCCAGTGATGTAGTAAGAGTTGCTACGAACCTCAAAATGATGCTGACAGTCATGAAGTGAGATTTGCTACTAACCTCAAAATGATGCTCTTGTGATGTATTTAGAGTTGCTAGAAACCTCAAAATGATGCTACAGTAATATTGTAAGAGTTGCGACGAACCTCAAAATGATGCTACAGTAATGTATTAAGTTGCTAGAAACCTCAAAATGATGCTAAAGTGATGTCGTTAGAGTAGCTTAAAATCTCAAAATGATGGCAAAGTGATGTGGTGAGAGTTTCTTAAAATCTTAAAATGATGCGACAGTCATGTGTTGAGAATTGATACTATCCTCCAAATGATGCTACAGTAATGTAGTGAGAGTTGCTAAAAACCTCAAAATGCTGCTCCAGTGACGTCGGAAGAGTTGCTTAAAACCTCAAAATGATGCTACAGTAATGTAGTGAGAGTTGCTACGAACCTCAAAATGATGCTACAGTAATGTAGCGAGAGTTGCAACAATCCTCAAAATGATGCTACAGTAATGTATTAAGTTGCTAAAAACCTAAAAATGATGCTAGAGTGATGTAGTGAGAGTTGTTACGAACCTCAAAATGATGCTCCAGTGATGTAGTAAGAGTTGCTTCAAACCTTAAAATGATGCTGACTGTCATGTAGTGAGAGTAGCTACTATCCTCATAATGATGCTGCAGTGATGTAGGAAGAGTTGCTAAAAATCTCAAAATGATGCTACAGTGATGTAGTGAGAGTTGCTACGATCCTCAAAATGATGCTACAGTTATGTATTAGGTTGCTAAAAACCTCAAAATGATGCTCCAGTGATGCAGTCAGAGTTGCTTAAAACCTTTAAAAATGATGCTGACAGTCATGTAGTGAGAGTTGCTACTATCCGCCAAATGATGCTACAATGATGTAGTGAGAGTTGCTTAAAATCTCAAAATGATGCTCCAGTGATGTAGTAAGAGTTACTACGAACCTCAAAATGATGCTGACAGTCATGAAGTAAGATTTGCTACTATCCTCAAAATGATGCTACAGTGATGTAGGAAGAGTTGCTAAAAACCTAAAAATGATGCTCCAGTAATGAAGTGAGAGTTGCTACGAACCTATAAATGATGCTAGAGTGATGTGGTAAGAGTTGCTTAAAACCTCAAAATGATTCCACAGTCATGTAGTGAGAGTTGCTCCGAACCTATAAATGATGCTAGAGTGATGTGGGAAGAGTTGCTTAAAACCTCAAAATGATTCCACAGTCATGGAGTGAGAGTTGCTTAAAATGTTAAAATGATCCTGAAATGATGAGGTGAGAGTTGTTAAAATCCTAAAAATTATGCTGCAGTAATGTAGTGAGAGTTGCTACGAACCTAAAAATGATGCTACAGAAATGTTGTGAGAGTAGCTACGAACCTCAAAATGATGCTACAGTAATGTATTAGGTTGCTAAAAACCTCAAAATGATGCTCCAGTGATGCAGTAAGAGTTGCTTAAAACCTTTAAAAGTGATGCTAACAGTCATGTAGTGAGAGTTGCTACGAACCTAAAAATGATGCTACAGAAATGTAGTGAGAGTTGCTACGAACCTATAAATGATGCTAGAGTGATGTGGTAAGAGTTGCTTAAAATCTCAAAATGATGTGACAGTGATGTGGTAATAGTTTCAAAAACTCAAAATGATGCTCCAGTGATGTAGTAAGAGTTGCTACAAACCTCAAAATGATGCTGACAGTCATGAAGTGAGATTTGCTACTATCCTCAAAATGATGCTACAGTGATGTAGGAAGAGTTGCTAAAAATCTCAAAATGATGCTGTCAGTGATGTGGTGAGAGTTGCTAAAAACCTCAAAATGATGCAAAAGTGATGAATTGAGAGTTGCTACGAACCTCAAAATGATGCTCCAGTAATGAAGTGAGAGTTGCTACGAACCTATAATGATGCTAGAGTGATGTGGTAAGAGTTGCTTAAAACCTCAAAATGATTCCACAGTCATGTAGTGAGAGTTGCTTAAAACGTTAAAATGATGCTGACAGTCATGAAGTGAGAGTTGCTACTAACCTCAAAATGATGCTCTTGTGATGTATTTAGAGTTGCTAGAAACCTCAAAATGATGCTACAGTAATATTGTAAGAGTTGCGACGAACCTCAAAATGATGCTACAGTAATGTATTAAGTTGCTAAAAACCTCAAAATGATGCTAAAGTGATGTCGTTAGAATTGCTTAAAATCTCAAAATGATGCTACAGTGATGTGGTGAGAGTTTCTTAAAATCTTAAAATAATGCGACAGTGATGTGTTGAGAATTGCTACTATCCTCCAAATGATGCTACAGTGAAGTAGTGAGAGTTGCTAAAAACCTCAAAATGCTGCAACAGTGATGTCGGAAGAGTTGCTAAAAATCTCAAAATGATGCTAAAGTGATGTGGTGAGAGTTGCTAAAAACCTCACAATGATGCTCCAGTGATGTAGTGAGAGTTGCTAAAAATCTCAAAATGATGCTTCAGTGATGTGGTTAGAGTTGCTAAAAATTTCATAATGATGCTAAAGTGATGTGATGAGAGTTGCTCAAAACCTCAAAATGATGCTAAAGTGGTGAATTCAGAGTTGCTACGAACCTCAAAATGATTGTACAGTAATGTAGTAAGAGTGGCTAAAAATCTCAAAATGATGCTACAGTGATGTGGTGAGAGTTGCTAAAATCCTCAACATGATGCTACAGTAATGTAGTGAGAGTTGCTACAAACCTCAAAATGATGCTACAGTAATGTAGTGAGAGTTGCAACGATCCTCAAAATGATGCTACAGTAATGTATTAAGTTGCTAAAAACCTCACAATGATGCTAGAATGATGTAGTGAGAGTTGTTACGAACCTCAAAATGATGCTCCAGTGATGTAGTAAGAATTGCTTCAAACCTTAAAATGATGCTGATAGTCATGTAGTGAGAGTTGCTACAGTGATGTAGTGAGAGTTGCTTAAAATCTCAAAATGATGCTCCAGTGATGTAGTAAGAGTTGCTACGAACCTCAAAATGATGCTCCAGTAATGTAGTGAGAGTTGCTACGAACCTATAAATGATGCTAGAGTGATGTGGTAAGAGTTGCTTAAAACGTTAAAATGATGCTGAATGTTATGAAGTGAGAGTTGCTTAAAACCTCAAAATGATGCTCTTGTGATGTAATTAGAGTTGCTAATAATCTAAGAAATGATGCTACAGTGATGTGGTGACTTTCTTAAAATCTTAAAAAGATGCGACAGTGATGTGGTGAGAGTTGCTAAAAACCTCAAAATGATGCAAAAGTGATGAATTGAGAGTTTCTACGAACCTCAAAATGATGCTACAGTAATATGGTGAGAGTTGCTACGAACCTCAAAATGATGCTACAGTGATGTAGTGAGAGTTGCTACGATCCTCAAAATGATGCTACAGTAATGTATTAGGTTGCGAAAAACCTCAAAATGATGCTACAGTGATGTAGTGAGAGTTTCTACGATCCTAAAAATGATGCTACAGTAATGGATTAGGTTGCTCAAAACCTCAAAATGATGCTCCAGTGATGCAGTGAGAGTTGCTACTAACTATAAATGATGCTACAGTGATGTGGTGAGAGTTGCTAAAAACCTCACAATGATGCTCCAGTGATGTAGTGAGAGTTGCAAAAAATCTCAAAATGATGCTACAGTGATGTCGTGAGAGGTTCTACGAACCTCAAAATGATGCTCCAGTGATGTAGTGAGAGTTGCTATGAACCTCAAAATGATGCTTCAGTGATGTAGTGAGAGTTGCTACGAACCTCAAAATGATGCTACAGTTATGTAGTGAGAGTTGCTACGAACCTCAAAATGATGCTACAGTGATGTAGGGAGAGTTGCTAAAAATCTCAAAATGATGCCAAAGTGATGTGGTGAGAGTTGCAAAAAAATTAAAAATGATGCTGTCAGTAATGTAGTGAGAGATGCTACGAACCTCAAAATGATGCTAGAGTAATGTAGTGAGAGTTGCTACGAACCTCAAAATGATGCTGCAGTGATGTATTTAGTGTTGGTAAAAACCTCAAAATGATGCTCCAGTGATGTAGTGAGAGTTGCTACTAATCTAAGAAATGATGCTAAAGTGATGTAGTGAGAGTTGCTTAAAATCTCAAAATGATGCGACAGTGATGTGGTGAGAGTTGCTAAAAACCTCAAAATGATGCTGACAGTAAGTAATGTGGTGAGAGTTGCTAAAAACCTCAAAATGATACTACATTACTGACACTAAGAGTTGCTAAAAATCTCAAAATGATGCTAAAGTGATATCGTGAGAGTTGCTACGAACCTCAAAATGAAGCTCCATTGATGCAGTAAAAGTTGCTTAAAACCTTAAAATGATGCTGACATTCATGCAGTGAGAGTTGCTGAAAATCTCCAAATGATGCGACAGTGATGTGGTGAGAGTTGCTACTATCCTCCAAATGATTCTACAGTGATGTAGTGAGAGTTGCTTTAAATCTCCAAATGATGCTACAGTAATATCGTGAGAGTTGCTACTAACTATAAATGATGCTCCAGTGATGCAATAAGAGTTGCTTAAAACCTTAAAATGATGCTGACAGTAATGTAGTGAGAGTTGCTAAAAATCTAAAAATGATGCTAAAGTGATGTGGTGAGAGTTGCTACTATCCTCAAAATGATGCTACAGTGATGTAGTGAGAGTTGCTACGATCCTCAAAATGATGCTACAGTAATGTATTAAGTTGCTAAAAACCTAAAAATGATGTTAGAGTTATGTAGTGAGAGTTGTTACGAACCTCAAAATGATGCTCCAGTGATGTAGTAAGAGTTGCTTCAAACCTTAAAATGATGCTGACTGTCATGTAGTGAGAGTAGCTACTATCCTCAAAATGATGCTACAGTGATGTAGTGAGAGTTGCTTAAAAACTCAAAATGATGCTGACAGTCATGAAGTGAGAGTTGCTACTTTCCTCAAAATGATGCTGCAGTGATGTAGGAAGAGTTATTAAAAATCTCAAAATGATGCTTCGGTGATGTGGTGAGAGTTGCTAAAAACCTCAAAATGATGCTGTCAGTGATGTAGTGAGAGTTGCTACGAATCTCAAAATGATACTAGAGTAATGTAGTAAGAGTTGCGAAAAATCTCAAAATGATGCTACAGTGATGTGGTGAGACTTGCTAACAATCTCAAAATGATTCCACAGTAATGTAGTGAGAGTTAATACTCATCTCAAAATGATGATAAAGTGATGAAATGACAGTTGCTACTAACCTAAGAAATGATGCTACAGTGATGTAGTGAGAGTTGCTACTAAACAAAGAAATGATGACACAGTGATGTAGTGAGAGTTGCTAAAAATCTCAAAATGATGCTACAGTGATGTGGTGAGAGTTGCTAAAATCCTCAACATGATGCTACAGTAATGTAGTGAGAGTTGCTACAAACCTCAAAATGATGCTACAGTAATGTAGTGAGAGTTGCAACGATCCTCAAAATGATGCTCCAGTAATGAAGTGAGAGTTGCTACGAACCTATAATGATGCTAGAGTGATGTGGTAAGAGTTGCTTAAAACCTCAAAATGATTCCACAGTCATGTAGTGAGAGTTGCTTAAAACGTTAAAATGATGCTGACAGTTATGAAGTGAGAGTTGCTACTAACCTCAAAATGATGCTCTTGTGATGTATTTAGAGTTGCTAGAAACCTCAAAATGATGCTACAGTAATATTGTAAGAGTTGCGACGAACCTCAAAATGATGCTACAGTAATGTATTAAGTTGCTAAAAACCTCAAAATGATGCTAAAGTGATGTCGTTAGAATTGCTTAAAATCTCAAAATGATGCTACAGTGATGTGGTGAGAGTTTCTTAAAATCTTAAAATAATGCGACAGTGATGTGTTGAGAATTGCTACTATCCTCCAAATGATGCTACAGTGAAGTAGTGAGAGTTGCTAAAAACCTCAAAATGCTGCAACAGTGATGTCGGAAGAGTTGCTAAAAATCTCAAAATGATGCTAAAGTGATGTGGTGAGAGTTGCTAAAAACCTCACAATGATGCTCCAGTGATGTAGTGAGAGTTGCTAAAAATCTCAAAATGATGCTTCAGTGATGTGGTTAGAGTTGCTAAAAATTTCATAATGATGCTAAAGTGATGTGATGAGAGTTGCTCAAAACCTCAAAATGATGCTAAAGTGGTGAATTCAGAGTTGCTACGAACCTCAAAATGATTGTACAGTAATGTAGTAAGAGTGGCTAAAAATCTCAAAATGATGCTACAGTGATGTGGTGAGAGTTGCTAAAATCCTCAACATGATGCTACAGTAATGTAGTGAGAGTTGCTACAAACCTCAAAATGATGCTACAGTAATGTAGTGAGAGTTGCAACGATCCTCAAAATGATGCTACAGTAATGTATTAAGTTGCTAAAAACCTCACAATGATGCTAGAATGATGTAGTGAGAGTTGTTACGAACCTCAAAATGATGCTCCAGTGATGTAGTAAGAATTGCTTCAAACCTTAAAATGATGCTGATAGTCATGTAGTGAGAGTTGCTACAGTGATGTAGTGAGAGTTGCTTAAAATCTCAAAATGATGCTCCAGTGATGTAGTAAGAGTTGCTACGAACCTCAAAATGATGCTCCAGTAATGTAGTGAGAGTTGCTACGAACCTATAAATGATGCTAGAGTGATGTGGTAAGAGTTGCTTAAAACGTTAAAATGATGCTGAATGTTATGAAGTGAGAGTTGCTTAAAACCTCAAAATGATGCTCTTGTGATGTAATTAGAGTTGCTAATAATCTAAGAAATGATGCTACAGTGATGTGGTGACTTTCTTAAAATCTTAAAAAGATGCGACAGTGATGTGGTGAGAGTTGCTAAAAACCTCAAAATGATGCAAAAGTGATGAATTGAGAGTTTCTACGAACCTCAAAATGATGCTACAGTAATATGGTGAGAGTTGCTACGAACCTCAAAATGATGCTACAGTGATGTAGTGAGAGTTGCTACGATCCTCAAAATGATGCTACAGTAATGTATTAGGTTGCGAAAAACCTCAAAATGATGCTACAGTGATGTAGTGAGAGTTTCTACGATCCTAAAAATGATGCTACAGTAATGGATTAGGTTGCTCAAAACCTCAAAATGATGCTCCAGTGATGCAGTGAGAGTTGCTACTAACTATAAATGATGCTACAGTGATGTGGTGAGAGTTGCTAAAAACCTCACAATGATGCTCCAGTGATGTAGTGAGAGTTGCAAAAAATCTCAAAATGATGCTACAGTGATGTCGTGAGAGGTTCTACGAACCTCAAAATGATGCTCCAGTGATGTAGTGAGAGTTGCTATGAACCTCAAAATGATGCTACAGTGATGTAGTGAGAGTTGCTACGAACCTCAAAATGATGCTACAGTTATGTAGTGAGAGTTGCTACGAACCTCAAAATGATGCTACAGTGATGTAGGGAGAGTTGCTAAAAATCTCAAAATGATGCTAAAGTGATGTGGTGAGAGTTGCAAAAAAATTAAAAATGATGCTGTCAGTAATGTAGTGAGAGATGCTACGAACCTCAAAATGATGCTAGAGTAATGTAGTGAGAGTTGCTACGAACCTCAAAATGATGCTGCAGTGATGTATTTAGTGTTGGTAAAAACCTCAAAATGATGCTCCAGTGATGTAGTGAGAGTTGCTACTAATCTAAGAAATGATGCTAAAGTGATGTAGTGAGAGTTGCTTAAAATCTCAAAATGATGCGACAGTGATGTGGTGAGAGTTGCTAAAAACCTCAAAATGATGCTGACAGTAAGTAATGTGGTGAGAGTTGCTAAAAACATGACTGACACTAAGAGTTGCTAAAAATCTCAAAATGATGCTAAAGTGATATCGTGAGAGTTGCTACGAACCTCAAAATGAAGCTCCATTGATGCAGTAAAAGTTGCTTAAAACCTTAAAATGATGCTGACATTCATGCAGTGAGAGTTGCTGAAAATCTCCAAATGATGCGACAGTGATGTGGTGAGAGTTGCTACTATCCTCCAAATGATTCTACAGTGATGTAGTGAGAGTTGCTTTAAATCTCCAAATGATGCTACAGTAATATAGTGAGAGTTGCTACGGACCTCAAAATGATGCTCCAGTGATGCAATAAGAGTTGCTTAAAACCTTAAAATGATGCTGACAGTAATGTAGTGAGAGTTGCTAAAAATCTAAAAATGATGCTAAAGTGATGTGGTGAGAGTTGCTACTATCCTCAAAATGATGCTACAGTGATGTAGTGAGAGTTGCTACGATCCTCAAAATGATGCTACAGTAATGTATTAAGTTGCTAAAAACCTAAAAATGATGCTAGAGTTATGTAGTGAGAGTTGTTACGAACCTCAAAATGATGCTCCAGTGATGTAGTAAGAGTTGCTTCAAACCTTAAAATGATGCTGACTGTCATGTAGTGAGAGTAGCTACTATCCTCAAAATGATGCTACAGTGATGTAGTGAGAGTTGCTTAAAAACTCAAAATGATGCTGACAGTCATGAAGTGAGAGTTGCTACTTTCCTCAAAATGATGCTGCAGTGATGTAGGAAGAGTTATTAAAAATCTCAAAATGATGCTTCGGTGATGTGGTGAGAGTTGCTAAAAACCTCAAAATGATGCTGTCAGTGATGTAGTGAGAGTTGCTACGAATCTCAAAATGATACTAGAGTAATGTAGTAAGAGTTGCGAAAAATCTCAAAATGATGCTACAGTGATGTGGTGAGACTTGCTAACAATCTCAAAATGATTCCACAGTAATGTAGTGAGAGTTAATACTCATCTCAAAATGATGATAAAGTGATGAAATGACAGTTGCTACTAACCTAAGAAATGATGCTACAGTGATGTAGTGAGAGTTGCTACTAAACAAAGAAATGATGACACAGTGATGTAGTGAGAGTTGCTAAAAATCTCAAAATGATGCTACAGTGATGTGGTGAGAGTTGCTAAAATCCTCAACATGATGCTACAGTAATGTAGTGAGAGTTGCTACAAACCTCAAAATGATGCTACAGTAATGTAGTGAGAGTTGCAACGATCCTCAAAATGATGCTACAGTAATGTATTAAGTTGCTAAAAACCTCACAATGATGCTAGAATGATGTAGTGAGAGTTGTTACGAACCTCAAAATGATGCTCCAGTGATGTAGTAAGAATTGCCTCAAACCTTAAAATGATGCTGATAGTCATGTAGTGAGAGTTGCTACAGTGATGTAGTGAGAGTTGCTTAAAATCTCAAAATGATGCTCCAGTGATGTAGTAAGAGTTGCTACGAACCTCAAAATGATGCTCCAGTAATGTAGTGAGAGTTGCTACGAACCTATAAATGATGCTAGAGTGATGTGGTAAGAGTTGCTTAAAACGTTAAAATGATGCTGAATGTTATGAAGTGAGAGTTGCTTAAAACCTCAAAATGATGCTCTTGTGATGTATTTAGAGTTGCTACTAATCTAAGAAATGATGCTACAGTGATGTGGTGACTTTCTTAAAATCTTAAAAAGATGCGACAGTGATGTGGTGAGAGTTGCTAAAAACCTCAAAATGATGCAAAAGTGATGAATTGAGAGTTTCTACGAACCTCAAAATGATGCTACAGTAATATGGTGAGAGTTGCTACGAACCTCAAAATGATGCTACAGTGATGTAGTGAGAGTTGCTACGATCCTCAAAATGATGCTACAGTAATGTATTAGGTTGCGAAAAACCTCAAAATGATGCTACAGTGATGTAGTGAGAGTTTCTACGATCCTAAAAATGATGCTACAGTAATGGATTAGGTTGCTCAAAACCTCAAAATGATGCTCCAGTGATGCAGTGAGAGTTGCTACTAACTATAAATGATGCTACAGTGATGTGGTGAGAGTTGCTAAAAACCTCACAATGATGCTCCAGTGATGTAGTGAGAGTTGCAAAAAATCTCAAAATGATGCTACAGTGATGTCGTGAGAGGTTCTACGAACCTCAAAATGATGCTCCAGTGATGTAGTGAGAGTTGCTATGAACCTCAAAATGATGCTACAGTGATGTAGTGGGAGTTGCTACGAACCTCAAAATGATGCTACAGTTATGTAGTGAGAGTTGCTACGAACCTCAAAATGATGCTACAGTGATGTAGGGAGAGTTGCTAAAAATCTCAAAATGATGCTAAAGTGATGTGGTGAGAGTTGCAAAAAAATTAAAAATGATGCTGTCAGTAATGTAGTGAGAGATGCTACGAACCTCAAAATGATGCTAGAGTAATGTAGTGAGAGTTGCTACGAACCTCAAAATGATGCTGCAGTGATGTATTTAGTGTTGGTAAAAACCTCAAAATGATGCTCCAGTGATGTAGTGAGAGTTGCAACTAATCTAAGAAATGATGCTAAAGTGATGTAGTGAGAGTTGCTTAAAATCTCAAAATGATGCGACAGTGATGTGGTGAGAGTTGCTAAAAACCTCAAAATGATGCTGACAGTAAGTAATGTGGTGAGAGTTGCTAAAAACCTCAAAATGATACTACATTACTGACACTAAGAGTTGCTAAAAATCTCAAAATGATGCTAAAGTGATATCGTGAGAGTTGCTACGAACCTCAAAATGAAGCTCCATTGATGCAGTAAAAGTTGCTTAAAACCTTAAAATGATGCTGACATTCATGCAGTGAGAGTTGCTGAAAATCTCCAAATGATGCAACAGTGATGTGGTGAGAGTTGCTACTATCCTCCAAATGATTCTACAGTGATGTAGTGAGAGTTGCTTTAAATCTCCAAATGATGCTACAGTAATATAGTGAGAGTTGCTACGGACCTCAAAATGATGCTCCAGTGATGCAATAAGAGTTGCTTAAAACCTTAAAATGATGCTGACAGTAATGTAGTGAGAGTTGCTAAAAATCTAAAAATGATGCTAAAGTGATGTGGTGAGAGTTGCTACTATCCTCAAAATGATGCTACAGTGATGTAGTGAGAGTTGCTACGATCCTCAAAATGATGCTACAGTAATGTATTAAGTTGCTAAAAACCTAAAAATGATGCTAGAGTTATGTAGTGAGAGTTGTTACGAACCTCAAAATGATGCTCCAGTGATGTAGTAAGAGTTGCTTCAAACCTTAAAATGATGCTGACTGTCATGTAGTGAGAGTAGCTACTATCCTCAAAATGATGCTACAGTGATGTAGTGAGAGTTGCTTAAAAACTCAAAATGATGCTGACAGTCATGAAGTGAGAGTTGCTACTTTCCTCAAAATGATGCTGCAGTGATGTAGGAAGAGTTATTAAAAATCTCAAAATGATGCTTCGGTGATGTGGTGAGAGTTGCTAAAAACCCCAAAATGATGCTGTCAGTGATGTAGTGAGAGTTGCTACGAATCTCAAAATGATACTAGAGTAATGTAGTAAGAGTTGCGAAAAATCTCAAAATGATGCTACAGTGATGTGGTGAGACTTGCTAACAATCTCAAAATGATTCCACAGTAATGTAGTGAGAGTTAATACTCATCTCAAAATGATGATAAAGTGATGAAATGACAGTTGCTACTAACCTAAGAAATGATGCTACAGTGATGTAGTGAGAGTTGCTACTAAACAAAGAAATGATGACACAGTGATGTAGTGAGAGTTGCTCCTCATCTCAAAATGATGCTGCAGTGATCTAATGAGAGTTGCTACTAACCTAAGAAATGATACTACAGTGATGTGGTGAGAGTTGCTACTAATCTAAAAATGATGCTAAAGTGATGGAATGAGAGTTGCTACTAACCAAAGAAATTATGCTACAGTGATGTAGTGAGAGTTGCTACTAATCTAAAAATGATGCTAAAGTGATGTAGTGAGAGTTGCTACGAACCTCAAAATGATGCTACAGTGACTTCATGAGAGTTGCTACTCATCTCAAAATGATGCTAAAGTGATGTAATGAGAGTTCCTACTAACCTCAGAAATGATGCTACAGTGATGTCGTGAGAGTTGCTATTAACCAAAGTAATGATGCAACAGTGATGTAGTGAGAGTTGCTACGAACCTCATAATGATGCTGAAGTGATGTAATGAGAGTTGCTACTAACCTAAGAAAGGATGCTACAGTGATGTAGTGAGAGTTGCTACTAACCTAAGAAAGGATTCTACAGTGATGTGATGAGAGTTGCTAATCATCTCAAAATGATGCTAAAGTGATGTAATGAGAGTTGCTCCTAACCTAAGAAATGATGTTACAGTGATGTAATAAATTGCTACTAACCTAAAAATGATTCTACAGTCATGTTGTGAGAGCTGCTACTCATCTCAAAATGGTGCTACAGTGATGTGGTGAGAGCTGCTACTATGCTAAAATGATGCTCACAGTAATCTTGTGAGAGTTGCTTAGATTCAAGATTGCTTTATTGTCATTAACCATGGATGATAACCATTTTTTTAAAACCTCAAAATGATGCTACAGTGATGTTGTGAGAGTTGCTACTAACCTCATATTGATGCTTACAGTAATGTCATGAGAGTTGCTACTAACCTCATAATGATGCTAACAGTAATGTCATTAGAGTTGCTACTAACCCAAGAAATGATGCTCCAGTGATGTGTAGAGAGTTGCTAAAAACCTCAAAATGATGCTACAGTGACTTAATGAGAGTTGCTCCTAAACTAAGAAATGATGCTACAGTGATGTAATAAATTGCTACTAACCTTAAAATGATGCTGCAGTGATGTAGTGAGAGTTGCTACTCATCTCAAAATGATGCTACAGTGATGTAATGAGAGTTGCTACTTACTTAAGAAATTATGCTACAGTGATGCAGTGAGACTTGCTACTAATCTCAAAATGATGCTAATGTGATGTCATGAGAGTTGATTAAAACCTCAAAATGATTCTACAGTCATGTCGTGAGACTTGCTACTAACCTTAAAATGATGCTGACAGTGATGTAGTGAGAGTTGCTACTAACCTAAGAAATGATGTTACAGTGACTTCATGAGAGTTGCTCCTAACCTAAGAAATGATGCTACAGTGGTGTGATGAGAGTTGCTACTCATCTCAAAATGATGCTAAAGTGATGTAATGAGAGTTGCTACTAACCTCAGAAATGATGCTCCAGTGATGTGTAGAGAGTTGCTAAAAACCTCAAAATGATGCTAAAAGTGATATAATGAGAGTTTCAAAAAAACTTAAAATAATGCGATAGTAATGTGGTGAGAGTTGCTCCTTTCCTCAAAATGATGCTGAGAGTAATGGAGCAAGATTTGAAAAAAATCTCAAAATAATGCTACAGCGATGTAGTGAGAGTTGCTAAAAACCTAAAAATGATGCTGTCAGTCATGTAGTGAGAGTTAATACTCATCTCAAAATGATAATAAAGTGATGAAATGACAGTTGCTACTAACCTAAGAAATTATGCTACAGTGATGTAGTGAGAGTTGCTACTAAACAAAGAAATGATGCTACAGTGATGTAGCGAGAGTTGCTACTCATCTCAAAATGATGCTACAGTGACTCAATGAGAGTTGCTCCTAAACTAAGAAATGATGCTACAGTGATGTAATAAATTGCTACTAACCTAAAAATGATGTTACAGTCATGTAGTGATAGTTGCTACTAAACTCAAAATGATGCTGACAGTAATGTACTGAGAATTTCTGCTTACCTCAAAATAAGGCTGCAGTGATGTAGTGAGAGTTGCTACTCATCTCAAAATGATGCTACAGTGATGTAATGAGAGTTGCTACTAATTTCAAAATGATGCTGAATAGATGTAATGACAGTTGCTACTTACCTAAGAAATTATGCTACAGTGATGCAGTGAGACTTGCTACTCATCTCAAAATGATGCTAATGTGATGTCATGAGAGTTGATTAAAACCTCAAAATGATTCTACAGTCATGTCGTGAGACTTGCTACTAACCTTAAAATTATGCTGACAGTGATGTAGTGAGAGCTGCTACTAACCTAAGAAATGATGCTACAGTGGTGTGATGAGAGTTGCTACTCATCTCAAAATGATGCTAAAGTGATGTAATGAGAGTTCCTACTAATTTAAAAATGATGCTAAAGTGATGTAATGAGAGTTGCTACTAACCTCAGAAATGATGCTCCAGTGATGTGATGAGAGTTGCTACTCATCTCAAAATGATGCCAAAGTGATGTAATGAGAGTTCCTACTAACCTCAGAAATGATGCTACAGTGATGTAGTGAGTTGCTATTAACCAAAGGAATGATGCAACAGTGATGTAGTGAGAGTTGCTTCGAACCTCATAATGATGCTGAAGTGATGTAATGAGAGTTGCTACTAACCTAAGAAAGGATGCTACAGTGATGTAGTGAGAGTTGCTACTAACCTAAGAAAGGATTCTACAGTGATGTGATGAGAGTTGCTAATCATCTCAAAATGATGCTAAAGTGATGTAATGAGAGTTGCTAAGAATTTCAAAATTATGCTAAAGTGATGTAATGACAGTTGCTAATCATCTCAAAATGATGCTAAAGTGATGGAATGAGAGTTGCTAAGAATTTCAAAATTATGCTAAAGTGATGAAATGAGAGTTGCTACAAACCTAAGAAATGATGCTACAGTGATGTGGTGAGAGTTGCTACGAACCTCAAAATGATGCTACAGTGATTTAATGAGAGTTGCTCCTAAACTAAGAAATTATGCTACAGTGATGTAATAAATTGCTACTAACCTAAAAATGATGTTTCAGTCATGTAGTGAGAGTTGCTACTAAACTCAAAATGATGCTGACAGTAATGTACTGAGAATTTCTGCTTACCTCAAAATGAGGCTGCAGTGATGTAGTGAGAGTTGCTACTCATCTCAAAATGATTCTGCAGTGATGTAATGAGAGTTGCTCCTAACCTAAGAAATGATGCTACAATGGTGTGATGAGAGTTGCTACTAATCTCAAAATGATGCTAAAGTGATGTAATGAGAGTTCCTACTAATTTCAAAATGATGCTGAATAGATGGAATGACAGTTGCTACTTACCTAAGAAATGATGCTACAGTGATGCAGTGAGACTTGCTACTAATCTCAAAATGATGCTACAGTGGTGTGATGAGAGTTGCTACTAATCTCAAAATGATGCTACAGTGATGCAGTGAGACTTGCTCCTAATCTCAAAATGATGCTAATGTGATGTCATGAGAGTTGATTAAAACCTCAAAATGATTCTACAGTCATGTCATGAGACTTGCTACTAACCTTAAAATGATGCTGACAGTGATGTAGTGAGAGTTGCTACTAACCTAAGAAATGTGTCACGTCCCCATGGGCATGGGGGCGTGGCATCATTTGTGACTTCCTTCCCTTCCCAGGTTGGAGCTTTATGGGGCGGAGCTGCTGACTAATTGGGAGCACCTGGGCCCGGGCGTCTCCCAGCTATAAAGCAGGCGGCCAACCTGGCCGACGGGCTCTCGCTCACTCCTCCTGGCCCACGTCGGAGTGATGGTTGTTTCTTGAGTTATGTCTTGTTTAGTTCTCTGCATCCATCATACCGTGCACATACACCACCTGTACACTCATGCATACACTCGCACTCACCACTGACACTACTGATAACCACACTCCATTGTATGTTATGGTTTGCCTTGTTTTGATTTTGCATTGTTAATAATAAATTATTAGTTGTGTGTGACGTTGACTCCGCGTTTCCCTCCTTCGATGTCACGATCTGTGAGCCGGGTCGTGACATATGGGGGCTCGTCCGGGATCCTTGTAGTTTTGTTGGTTGTGGCTCGTCTGTCTGTCCTGCCTGGTGGTCGGGCAGTGTTCGGCGCTCTTCCGGGTGCGTTTCACTTGTGACGTCGCTGGAGCTACGGTGGCCGCAGTGCCAGCTGTGGCCGCGTCGTGTTGGAGGGCGCGGAGTCCTGTTCGCGGGCATGACGGCTCGGCTATAGGTAAGTGAATGTTCCTGGTGTTGGCTGTGTGCGCTTTTGAGGAGAGCGAGTGTTCCCCTGCCAGGTGAAGAGGCGTTGCTCCTTTGGGTTTCGCCTGGTTGTTGTTTTCTTTTAGTGTTGCGGAGAAAGTGGTTAGAGCTATATGCTCGGGAGCACGTCCATGGGTCCGAGTGGGTCGCCAGTTTCTGGTTGCTCTACTCGTCCGCTGGTTTACTGTGCGTAATTACCCGCCACCTGTACCTGCACGAAGACCAGGGTTGAGTTAGGTAGGTAGACACGGCTAGGCAGTGAGCTAGTGGGGTTCGCTTGCTCACTTGCGCTGCGGCAGTCAGTGCACCGGTTGGGGCTTCACTTGTGCGCTTCGTTCTTAGGTTCGCAGTAAGATGGCGTCAGTGGACGACTTTTTTGCTTGCCCCTCGGGGGACTTGCTTGATTTGTTCACCAAGGAGCAGCTGTGTAGGATTGCTGAGCATTATAATGTAGAAGTTGATGATCGGGGCCAGAAACAGCGAGTGAAGGCCGTGTTAAGAGCGAGTTTGCAGGACAAGGGTGTTCTGCCGGAAGTTGAGTCGCCGTTGAACCCGTCGGCGTCGAGTTTATCGTACGAGCAGCAGAAGGAGCTTCTCCTACTGCAGTTAGAACAGGAGAAGTTCAAGCTCGAAAAGGAGAGGTTGCGCCAGCAGGGCGAGCAGGCCCGGCTGGAGGTTGAGCGGGTGAGACTGGCGCTGGTTGGCGAGGGTAAGCTCCGTGCCGCCGAGGCTAGCCCTAGGACGTCCGGTTACCTTTTCGAGTCTCCGGATGATTTTGACGTGCTGAGCAACCTGCGGCTTTTGCCAAAATTTTCGGAGCATGATCCGGAGCTTTTCTTTTCGCTTTTTGAGCGGGTGGCTGAGGCGCGCAACTGGCCCGATTCCGCGCGCACGCTGATGCTGCAGTGTGTGTTAACGGGAAGAGCCCAGGAGGCGTATTCATCGCTGAGTGACGCGGACTCCCGTAGTTACGCATCGGTGAAGTCGGCAGTCCTCAAAGCCTACGAACTGGTTCCCGAGGCTTACCGGCTGCGGTTCAGATCTTGGAAGCGCGGGGTTAAGCAAAGTCACTTGGAGTTTGCACGTGAGTTGACGTGTCATTTTAACCGCTGGTGCTCCGCTTCCAACGTGAGTGACTTTGACGGGTTGTGTAACCTTGTGGTCTTGGAGCAATTAAAAAACTCTGTTCCTACGCGGGTTGCGACATATATCAGTGAACAGAAGGCAGAGACTGCGGCAGAGGCTGCCGCTCTGGCGGATGATTATGTGCTAACCCACAGGTGCGGGTTTGGTGAGTTCCCGCTGGGGGGTCAAGGTAGTTGGGGTGGTGCCGGTGGTGCAAATTATTTTTGTCAACGAGATAAAACTCTGCCGGTTGCTGGCCCTGGTAAGCGTGTGAGCAGTGGCGGTGAAAGAGAAACAACCTGCCATTACTGCCGAAAACAGGGACATTGGAAGCAGGACTGTCCGGTGCTTCATGGCAGACCTAAGACTGCTGTGTTGGGTAAGCCGAAGGGGGCTGGCCTTGCTGTGCCAGTTTCACCAGCACCTAAAGCGATGCCCAATGTTTCCCTGCGGGAGGCGTGTTCTTACCCCCCTGAGTTGGCAGCTTACAAACCATTCATTGGTGACGGTTTTGTTTCACTGTCGGAGAGTGACCACAAAACTTCAGTGCGGGTGTTGAGAGACACGGGGGCGGTTGACTCATTCATTCAGGCTGGGGTTCTGCCACTCTCAGAGGAGACGGATACAGGTTGTTCTGTACCTGTTAGGGGGATGGACCTCAATGTGTTGTGGGTTCCACTGCACAAAGTGTGGTTGGAGTGTGACCTGTTCCAGGGCTTTGCTGAATTGGCCGTGCGACCGGCATTGCCGATCCCAGGGGTGTCTGTTGTCCTGGGGAACAATTTGGTTGGCGCCCAGGTGTGGCCTGACATTCCTCCACTGGTCGTGGCGTCCGTGCCGCTGCTGAGGTCAACACCTGATAATGTGGAGCGTGACTTCCCAGATGTCTTTTCCGCCTGTGCGGTGACACGAGCCATGGCCAAGGCTAGCACTGGTGGCCAGGTGGATGGGGCAGAAATTTCTGAAAAGTTCGCTATTCCTTTGGCTGATTTTCCAGGGTCAGTAACGCGCAGTGATTTGGTGGCACAGCAGCAGGGGGACCTGTCCTTGACGGGTTTATTTGAGAAGGTCCGGCCCACGAGTGAGTGCGATGACTGTGTGTGTGGGTATTTCTTGGAGGATTCACTGCTGGTCAGGAAGTGGATGCGGCATGATGGGAGTTCACCAGGCGACCCTGTGTGGCAGATTGTGGTGCCGGTGACTCTCAGGCAGTCGGTGCTGAAGGTAGCCTATGATGAGTCAGGTCACGCCGGGGTAAGGAAAACATACGACAGGTTAGTAAGACATTTCTTCTGGCCTCTGTTGAAGAAGGATGTGGCTGCTTTTGTAAAGACCTGTCATACCTGTCAGTTGACTGATAAGCCAAATCAGGTTTTAAAACCAGTGCCATTATGTCCCATCCCAGCCATCAGTCAGCCCTTTGAACATCTACTAGTGGATTGTGTGGGCCCCCTGCCACGCTCAAAGTCGGGGGCAGCATACCTTTTGACGGTCATGTGTCAGAGTACCCGTTACCCAGCCGCTTATCCTCTGCGTACAATTACGACCCGGGCTGTTGTTCGGGCCCTTTCCCAGTTCATCTCCGTGTTTGGTATCCCAAGGGTTGTGCAGTCGGATCAGGGTTCTAATTTCTCGTCTCGCCTGTTTTCTCAGGTTTTAAAGCAGCTCCGAATACAACATAATCAGAGCTCCGCCTACCATGCTCAAAGTCAGGGGGCTTTGGAGCGCTTCCATCAGACGCTGAAGTCAGCCCTACGTGCCTATTGCACAGAGCTGGGTAGGGACTGGGAGGACGGTCTGCCATGGTTGATGCTGGCGGCGAGAGAGGCCACGCAGGAAAGTACTGGGTTCAGTCCAAACGAACTGGTTTTCTCGCACACGGTGAGGGGCCCGTTGGCTGCGGTGTCTAGTGGCTGGAGGGACTCTGAGCCGCCGGAGAACTTGCTTGATTATGTGAATGGGTTCAGACACAGGCTGTATGCTGCTGGTGAGCTGGCAAGAAGTAAGTTGGCCTCGGCCCAGGGTAAGATGAAGGGTCTGTATGATCGTCTGACAGAGCGTCGCGTCTTAACCCCGGGTGATCAGGTTTTGGCCCTTCTTCCTTTGGTTTCTTCTCCATTTCAGGCAAAATTCTCCGGCCCACATACGGTGCTTCAGAAGATCTCTGACCAGAACTATATAATTTCAACAACGCAGCGCCGCAGGCCAACCCAACTGTGCCATGTCAACCTGTTGAAGCCCTACCATGCGCGTGACTCTGGGGGACTCAGCTATCCACCCAGTGGTGGCAGGATTGGGTCCAGTGGTGCGGTCAGTTTGCGTGGTTGGTCCCGTGTCGGGGGTGCCTCCTCCCGGGCCGTTAGTTGAGGGGAACGCGGAGACTGATGTCATAGATGAAGCTCTAATGCACAGCCGATTGAGAAATTCTGAGACCCTCTGCAACCTAGGGGGGCTGCTGGCACACTTGCCTAAGTCACGCCAGATAGAGCTAACCCAGCTCCGGTTTCCCTTCTTTGTTTGGCGACACTCCTAGCCGCACTCACCTGGCCGAGCATGATATTGATGTGGGGGATGCCAAACCGATTCGGCAGAGGTTTTATCGGGTTAACCTTGAAAAACGCAATCGACTTGAACACGAGGTTAAGTATATGCTGGAGAATAGTATTGCAGAGCCTTGCTCATCTAGCTGGTCCTCTCCATGCCTGCTCGTACCAAAGTCAGATAACACCCTGCGTTTTTGCTCTGATTTTAGAAAGGTGAACTCCATGACTAAGCCGGACTCCTTTCCCCTTCCTAGGATGGATGACTGTGTTGACCAGGTTGGCGCGGCAAAGTTTGTCAGCAAGTTTGACCTCCTGAAGGGTTATTGGCAAATTCCCCTTTCCCCGCGAGCACGGGAGATTGCAGCGTTTATCACTCCAACAGGTTTATACTCATACACGGTAATGCCGTTTGGGCTGCGGAACGCTCCAGCTACATTTCAACATTTGATGAACCGTGTGGTGGGTGATATGCAGGGATGCGCCGTATATTTAGATGATGTTGTGGTGTTCTCTGACACCTGGGAAGCTCACATGGGCCGCGTCCGTGAGTTGTTCAGCCGGTTAGCAGAGGCTAGGCTCACAGTTAATCTTGCAAAGTGTGAGTTTGCAAGGGCAACTGTGACCTACCTTGGCAGAGTGGTTGGGCAGGGTGAGGTGCGTCCGGTGGGTGCGAAGGTTGAGGCTGTGTCGAAATATTCAGTTCCAACGTCAAAGAAGGAGCTGATGCGGTTCCTTGGCCTTGTGGGTTATTATAGAAGTTTCTGCAGGAATTTCTCCACAGTGGTGGCACCTCTCACTGACCTACTTGCCAAGTATGTCTGGACGCCAGCCTGCCACAACGCATTTGAACAGGTTAAAACACTCCTTTGCAGGGCTCCAGTCCTGGCGGCACCACGGCTGGACCGACCGTTCCAGATGTCTGTTGACGCCAGTCACGTCGGAGCAGGAGCTGTGCTTATGCAGGTTGATGACCTGGGAGTAGAGAGGCCTGTCAGTTTTTTTTCCAAAAAGTTTACTCCATGCCAAATGAACTACTCGGTTATTGAGAAGGAGGCGCTAGCTCTGATTTAAGCCTTGAAACACTTTGATGTTTATGTAGGCGGCAGCACTCCGCTGGTTGTTTTTACAGATCATAACCCCCTGACTTTCCTTCATTCACTGCAGTGTCCAAACCAGCGCCTGATTAGGTGGTCCCTCTTCCTGCAGTCGTACTGCTTGGACATTCGGCATGTGAAAGGGTCGGATAACGTGGTGGCAGACGCGTTGTCCAGGGTTCCCTGATTCTTTCCAGAGTCTTCATGTGTTCTGTTTGCTGTTCTCTCCTGGCCTCCTCCTGCCTCTTCATTTGCTTCCCAGGTGCACCGGTTGCTGGGGAAGGTTGTTGGTTCGGGATTTGTCAAGCTTCCAGAAAAATCGGTGGTGGTTCTCTTCTGGCTGGTTGGTTATGTGGGTCTCTCTTGGTCCTTCTGTCGGTGGATTTGTTCTCTTTCCTTGGTGTTCAGTGGTAGTGGCACACGTGCTGGCTTGTGGGCGCGCACTTTAGTTGTTTTTGTTTTTTGCTCTGTTGTCGGGGTTCCTTTTGGGACCCCGTTTTTGTGGGGGGGGGTGTCACGTCCCCATGGTCATGGGCATGGGGGCGTGGCATCATTTGTGACTTCCTTCCCTTCCCAGGTTGGAGCTTTACGGGGCGGAGCTGCTGACTAATTGGGAGCACCTGGGCCCGGGCGTCTCCCAGCTATAAAGCAGGCGGCCAACCTGGCCGACGGGCTCTCGCTTACTCCTCCTGGCCCACGTCAGAGCAATGGTTGTGTTTCTTCAGTTATGTCTTGTTTAGTTCTCTGCATCCATCACACCGCGCACATACACCCCCTGTACACTCATGCACACACTCGCACTCACCACTGACACTACTGATAACCACACTCCATTGTATGTTATGGTTTGCCTTGTTTTGATTTTGCATTGTTAATAATAAATTATTAGCTGTGTGTGACGTTGACTCCGCGTTTCCCTCCTTCGATGTCACGATCTGTGAGCCGGGTCGTGACAACTGAAAATGATGCTAACAGTAATGTAGTGATAGTTACTAATCAACTCAGTGATGCTTACAGTAATGTAGTAAGAGTTTCGAATAACCTCAAAGTGATGCCGACAGTCATGTACTAAGAGTTGCTACGAACATCAAAATAATGCGACAGTAATGTAGTAAAAGTTGCTACAAACCTCAAAATATTGCGACAGTGATGTAGTAAGAATTGCTAATGAACTTAAAATGATGCTAACAGTAATGTAGTGATAGTTGCTAATCAAGTCAGTGATGCTTACAGTAATGTAGTAAGTGTTTCGAACAACCTCAAAGTGATGCGAGCAGTCATGTAGTAAGAGTTGCTACGAACCTCAAAATAATGCGAGAGTGATGTCGGAAGACTTGCTAAAGATCTCAAAATGATGCGACAGTGATGTCTGAAGAATTGCTAATGAACTCAAAATGATGCTAAGGGTAATGTAGTGATAGTTGCTAATCAACTCAGTGATGCTTACAGTAATGTAGTAAGTGTTTCGAATAACCTCAAAGTGATGCTGAAGGTCATGTAGTAACAGTTGCTACGAACCTCAAAATAATGCGACAGTGATGTCGGAAGAATTGCTAATGATCTCAAAATGATGCGACAGTAATGTAGTAAGAATTGCTAAAGAACACAAAATGATGCTAACAGTAATGGAGTGAAAGTTTCGAAATAACCTCAAAGTGATGCTGACAGTCATGTAGTAAGTGTTGCTATGAACCTCAAAATATTGCGATAGTAATGTCGGAAGAATTGCTAATGAACTCAAAATGATGCTAACAGTAATGTAGTGATAGTTGCTAATCAACTCAGTGATGCTGACAGTGATGTAGTAAGTGTTTCGAACAAATCAAAGTGATGCTGACAGTCATGTACTAATAGTTGCTACGAACCTCAAAATAATGCGACAGTAATGTAGCAAAATTTGCTACGAACCTCAAAATATTGCGACAGTGATGTCGGAAGAATTGCTAATGAACTTAAAATGATGCTAAAAGTAATGTAGTGATAGTTGCTAATCAACTCAGTGATGCTTGCAGTAATGTAGTAAGTGTTTCGAATAACCTCAAAGTGATGCTGACAGCCATGTAGCAAGAGTTGCTACGAACCTCAAAATAATGCGACAGTGATGTCGGAAGAATTGCTAAAGGTCTTAAAATGATGCGACACTGATGTAGTAAGAATCGCTAATGAACTCAAAATGATGCTAACAGTAATGGAGTGAAACTTTCGAATCACCTCAAAGTGATGCTGACAGTCATGTCGTAAGTGTTGCTACGAACCTCAAAATAATGCGACAGTGATGTCGGAAGAATTGATAATGAACTCAAGATGATGCTAACAGTAATGTAGCGATAGTTGCTAAGAAACTCAGTGATGCTTAAAGTAATGTAGTAAGAGTTTCGAACAACCTCAAAGTGATGCTGACAGTCATTTAGTAAGAGTTGCTAATGAACTCAATTCAATGCTACAGTGATGTCGTGAGAATTGCTCATTAACTCAAAATGATGCTAACAGTAATGTAGTGATAGTTGCTAATAAACTCAGTGATGCTGACAGTGATGTAGTAAGTGTTTCGAACAACCTCAAAGTGATGCTGACAATCATGTAGTAAGAGTTGCTACGAACCTCATAATAATGCGACAGTAATGTCGTAAAAGTTGCTACGAACCTCAAAATATTGCGACAGTGATGTCGGAAGAATTGCTAATGAACTCAAAATGATGCTAACAGTAATGGAGTGATAGTTTCTAATCAACTCAGTGATGCTTACAGTAATGTAGTAGGTGTTTCGAATAACCTCAAAGTGATGCTGACAGTCATATAGCAAGAGTTGCTACGAACCTCAAAATAATGCGACAGTGATGTCAGAAGAATTGCTAATGATCTCAAAATGATGCTAACAGTAATGGAGTGAATGTTTCGAATAACCTCAAAGTGATGCTGACAGTCATGTACTAATAGTTGCTACGAACCTCGAAATAATGCGACAGTGATGTCAGAAGAATTGCTAATGATCTCAAAACGATTCTAACAGTTATGTAGTGATAGTTGCTAATGAACTCAAAGTGATGCTGACAGTAATGTACGAAGAGTTGCTACGAACCTCAAAATAATGCGACAGTGATGTCAGAAGAATTGCTAATGATCTCAAAATGATGCTACAGTGATTTAGTAAGAATTGCTGATGAACTCAAAAGGGTGCTAACAGTAATGGAGTGAAAGTTTCGAATAACCTCAAAGTGATGCTGACGGTCATGTAGAAAGAGTTGCTACGAACCTCAAAATAATGCGACAGGAATGTAGAAAAACTTGCTACGAACCTCAAAATATTGCGACTGTGATGTCAAATGAATTGCTAAAGATCTCAAAATGATGCGACAGTGATTTAGTAAGAATTGCTAATAAACTCAAAATGATGCTAACAGTAATGGAGTGAACGTTTCGAACAACCTCAAAGTGATGCTGACAGTAATGTAGTAAGAGTTGCTCCGAACCTCAAAATAATGCGACAGTGATGTCAGAAGAATTGCTAAAGATCTCAAAATGATGCGACAGTGATTTAGTAAGAATTGCTAATCAACTCAAAATGACGCTAACATTAATGGAGTGAAAGTTGCTAATAAACTCAAAGTGATGCTGACAGGAATGTAGTCAGAGTTGCTACGAACGTTTAAATAATGCAACAGTAATGTAGCAAGAGTTGATACAAACATCAAAATAATGCGACAGTGATGCCAGAAGAATTGCTAATAAACTCAAAATGATGCTAACAGTAATGGAGTGAACGTTTCAAACAACCTCAAAGTGATGCTGACAGTAATGTAGTAAGAGTTGCTCCGAACCTCAAAATAATGCGACAGTGATGTCAGAAGAATTGCTAAAGATCTCAAAATGATGCGACAGTGATTTAGTAAGAATTGCTAATCAACTCAAAATGATGCTAACATTAATGGAGTGAAAGTTGCGAATAAACTCAAAGTGATGCTGACAGGAATGTAGTCAGAGTTGCTACGAACGTTTAAATAATGCAACAGTAATGTAGTAAGAGTTGCTACAAACATCAAAATAATGCGACAGTGATGCCAGAAGAATTGCTAATGAACTCAATTTAATGCGACAGTGATGTAGTAAGAATTGCTTATGAACTCAAAATGATGCTAACAGTAATGGAGTGAAAGTTTCAAACAACCTCAAAGTGATGCTGACACTAATGTAGGAAGAGTTGCTACGAACCTCAAAAAAATGCGACAGTGATGTCAGAAGAATTGCTAATGATCTCAAAATGATGCTACAGTGATGTCGTAAGAATTGCAAATGAACTCAAGATGATGCTAACAGTAATGTAGTGATAGTTGCTAATAAACTCAGTGATTCTTACAGTAATGTAGTAAGAGTTTCGAACAACCTCAAAGTGATGCTGACAGTCATGTAGTAAGAGTTGCTACTGAACTCAATTTAATGCGACTGTGATGTCGTAAGTATTGCTAATGAACTCAATTTAATGCTACTGTGATGTCGTAAGAATTGCTAATGAACTCAAAATGATGCTGACAGTAATGGAGTGAAAGTTTCGAATAACCTCAAAGTGATGCTGACAGTCATGTAGTAAGAGTTGCGACGAACCTCAATATAATGCGACAGTAATGTAGTAAAATTTCCTACGAACCTCAAAATAATGCGACAGTGATGTCGGAAGAATTGCTAATGAACTCAAAATGATGCTAACAGTAATGTAGTGATAGTTGCTAATCAACTCAGTGATGCTTACAGTAATGTACTAAGTGTTTCGAACAACCTCAAAGTGATGTTGAAAGTCATGCAGTAAGAGTTGCTACGAACCTCAATATAATGCGACAGTGATGTCAGAAGAATTGCTAAAGATCTGAAAATGATGCGACAGTGATTTCGTAAGAATTGCTAAGGAACTAAAAATGATGCTCACAGTAATGGAGTGAATGTTTCGAATAACCTCAAAGTGATGCTGACAGTCATGTAGTAAGAGTTTCTACGAACCTCAAAATAATGCGACAGTGATGTCGGAAGAATTGCTAATGATCTCAAAATGATGCGACAGTGATGTAGTAAGAATTGCTAATGAACTCAAAATGATGCTAACAGTAATGGAGTGAAAGTTTTGAATAACCTCAAAGTGATGCTGACAGTAATGTAGTAAGAGTTGCTACTAACCTCAAAATAATGCAACAATAACGTCGTAAGAGTTGCTACGAACCTCCGAAGAATGCGACAGTGATGTCGGAAGAATTGCTAAGAAACTCTAAATGATGCTGACGGTATTGGAGGAAGAGTTGAAACTAACCTCAAAATGATGCTAAAGTTATGTCGTAAGAATTGCTATTAAACTCAAAATGATGCTCACAGCAATGTAGAGATAGTTGCTAATAAACTCAGTGATGCTTACAGTAATGTAGTAAGTGTTTCGAACAACCTCAAAGTGATGCTGACAGTCATGTAGTAACAGTTGCTATGAACCTCCAAATAATGCAACAGTGATGTTGGAAGAATTGCTAATGATCTTAAAATGATGCAACAGTGACGTAGTAAGCATTGTAATGAACTCAAAATGATGCTGACGTAATGTAGGAAGAGTTGAATATAACCTAAAAATGCTGCTACAGTGATGTCGTAAGAATTGGTATGAAACTCAAAATGATGCTAACAGTAATGTAGTGATAGTTGTTAATAAACTCAGTGATGCTTACAGTAATGGAGTGAAAGTTTTGAACAACCTCAAAGTGATGCTGACAATCATGTGGTCAGAGTTTCGAGTAACCTAAAAATGATGCTGAAAGTAATGGAGTAAGAGTTGCTACGAACCTCAAAATAATGCTATAGTGATGTCGTAAGAATTGCTAATCATCTAAAAATGATGCGACAGTGATGTCGTAAGAATTGTTAATGAACTCAAAATGATGGTAACAGTAATGGAGTGATAGTTGCTCATAAACTAAAAGTGATGCTGACAGTAATGTAGTAAGAGTTGCTACGAACCTTAAAATAATGCAACAATAATGTAGTAAGAGTTGCTACGAACCTCAAAATAATGTGACAGTGATGTCAGAAGAATTGCTAATGATCTCAAAATGATTCGACAGTGATTTAGTAAGAATCGCTAATGATCTCAAAATGATGCTAACAGTAATGGAGTGAAAGTTTCGAATAACCTCAAAGTGATGCTGACAGTCATGTAGTAAGAGTTGCTACGAACCTCAAAATAATGCGACAGTAATGTAGTAAAAGTTGCTACGAACCTTTAAATATTGCGACAGTGATGTCGGAAGAATTGCTAATGAAATAAAGATGATGCTAACAGAAATGGAGTGAAACTTTCGAATAACCTCAAAGTGATGCTGACAGTCATGTAGTAAGTGTTGCTACGAACCTCAAAATAATGCGACAGTAATGTAGTAAAAGTTGCTACGAACCTCAAAATATTGCGACAGTGATGTCGGAAGAACTGCTTATGATCTCAAAATGATGCGACAGTGATGTAGTAAGAATTGCTAATGAACTCAAATGATGCTAACAGTAATGGGGTGAAACTTTCAAATAACCTCAAAGTGATGCTGACAGTCATGTAGTAAGTGTTGCTACGAACCTCAAAATAATGCGACAGTAATGTAGTAAAAGTTGCTACAAACCTCAAAATACTGCGACAGTGATGTCGGAAGAATTGCGAATGAACTCAAGATGATGCTCACAGTAATGTAGTGATAGTTGCTAATCAACTCAGTGATGCTTACAGTAATGTAGTAAGAGTTTCGAACAACCTCAAAGTGATGCTGACAGTCATTTAGTAAGAGTTGCTAATGAACTCAATTTAATGCTACAGTGAAGTCGTGAGAATTGCTCAACAACTCAAAATGATGCTTACAGTAATGTAGTGATAGTTGCTAATAAACTCAAAGTGATGCTGACAGTAATGTAGTAAGAGTTGCTACGAACCTTAAAATAATGCAACAATAATGTAGTAAGAGTTCCTGCGAACCTTTAAATATTGCGACAGTGATGTCGGAAGAATTGCTCATGAACTCAGATGATGCTAACAGTAATGGAGTGAAACTTTCGAATAACCTCAAAGTGATGCTGACAGTCATGTAGTAAGTGTTGCTACGAACCTCAAAATAATGCGACAGTAATGTAGTAAAAGTTGCTTCGAACCTCAAAACATTTCGACAGTGATGTCGGAAGAATTGCTAATGAACACAAAATGATGCTAACAGTAATGTAGTGATAGTTGCTAATCAACTCAGTGATGCTTGCAGTAATGTAGTAAGTGTTTCGAACAACCTTAAAGTGATGCTGACAGTCACGTAGGAAGAGTTGCTACGAACCTCAAAATAATGCGACAGTGATGTCGGAAGAATTGCTAAAGATCTCAAAATGATGCGACAGTGATGTAATAAGAATTGCTAATGAATTCAAAATGATGCTAACAGTAATGGAGTGAATGTTTTGAATAACCTCAAAGTGATGCTGACAGTCATGTACTATGAGTTGCTAAGAACATCAATATAATGCGACAGTAATGTAGTAAAAGTTGCTACAAACCTCAAAATATTGTGACAGTGATGTCGGAAGAATTGCTAATGGACTAAAGATGATGCTAACAGTAATGGAGTGAAACTTTCGAATAACCTCAAAGTGATGCTGACAGTCATGTAGTAAGTGTTGCTACGAACCTGAAAATAATGCGACAGTAATGTAGTAAATTTTGCTACGAACCTCAAAATATTGCGACAGTGATGTCGTAAGAATTGCTCATGAACTCAAGATGATGCTAACAGTAATGTAGTGATAGTTGCTAAGAAACTCAGTGATGCTTACAGTAATGTAGTAAGAGTTGCTACGAACCTTAAAATAATGCAACAATAATGTAGTAAGAGTTGCTACGAACCTCAAAATATTGCGACAGTGATGTCGGAAGAATTGCTAATGGACTAAAGATGATGCTAACAGTAATGGAGTGAAACTTTCGAATAACCTCAAAGTGATGCTGACAGTCATGTAGTAAGTGTTGCTACGAACCTGAAAATAATGCGACAGTAATGTAGTAAATTTTGCTACGAACCTCAAAATATTGCGACAGTGATGTCGTAAGAATTGCTCATGAACTCAAGATGATGCTAACAGTAATGTAGTGATAGTTGCTAAGAAACTCAGTGATGCTTACAGTAATGTAGTAAGAGTTTCCAACAACCTCAAAGTGATGCTGACAGTCATTTAGTAAGAGTTGCTAATGAACTCAATTTAATGCTACAGTGATGTCGTGAGAATTGCTCAACAACTCAAAATGATGCTAACAGTAATGTAGTGATAGTTGCTAATAAACTCAAAGTGATGCTGACAGTAATGTAGTCAGAGTTGCTACGAACCTTAAAATAATGCAACAATAATGTAGTAAGAGTTGCTACGAACCTCAATATAATGCGACAGCAATGCAGTAAAAGTTGCTACGAACCTCAAAATAATGCGACAGTGATGTCGGAAGAATTGCTAATGAACTCAAAATGATGCTAACAGTAATGTAGTGATAGTTGCTAATCAACTCAGTGATGCTTACAGTAATGTACTAAGTGTTTCGAACAACCTCAAAGTGATGTTGACAGTCATGCAGTAAGAGTTGCTACGAACCTCAATATAATGCGACAGTGATGTCAGAAGAATTGCTCAAGATCTGAAAATGATGCGACAGTGATTTCGTAAGAATTGCTAAGGAATTAAAAATGATGCTAACAGTAATGGAGTGAATGTTTCGAATAACCTCAAAGTGATGCTGACAGTCATGTAGTAAGAGTTTCTACGAACCTCAATATAATGCGACAGTGATGTCAGAAGAATTGCTAAAGATCTGAAAATGATGCGACAGTGATGTAGTAAGAATTGCTAATGAACTCAAAATGGTGCTAACAGTAATGGAGTGAATGTTTCGAATAACCTCAAAGTGATGCTGACAGTCATGTAGTAAGAGTTTCTACGAACCTCAAAATAATGCAACAGTGATGTTGGAAGAATTGCTAATGATCTTAAAATGATACAACAGTGACGTAGTAAGCATTGTAATGAACTCAAAATGATGCTAACAGTAATGGAGTGATAGTTGCTAAGAAACTCAGTGATGCTTACAGTAATGTAGTAAGAGTTTCCAACAACCTCAAAGTGATGCTGACAGTCATTTAGTAAGAGTTGCTAATGAACTCAATTTAATGCTACAGTGATGTCTTGAGAATTGCTCAAAAACTCAAAATGATGCCAACAGTAATGTAGTGATAGTTGCTAATAAACTCAAAGTGATGCTGACAGTAATGTAGTAAGAGTTGCTACGAACCTTAAAATAATGCAACAATAATGTAGTAAGAGTTGCTACGAACCTCAAAATATTGCGACAGTGATGTAGTAAGAATTGCTAATGAACTCAAAATGATGCTAACAGTAATGGAGTGAAACTTTCGAATAACCTCAAAGTGATGGTGACAGTCATGCAGTAAGAGTTGCTACGAACCTCAAAATAATGCGACAGTAATGTAGTAAAAGTTGCTACGAACCTCAAAATATTGCGACAGTGATGTCGGAAGAATTGCTCATGAACTCAAAATGATGCTAACAGTAATGTAGTGATAGTTGCTAATAAACTCAGTGATGCTTACAGTAATGTAGTAAGTGTTTCGAACAACCTCAAAGTGATGCTGACAGTCATGTAGTAAGAGTTGCTACGAACCTCAAAATAATGCGACAGTGATGTCAGAAGAATTGCTTAAGATCTCAAAATGATGCGACAGTGATGTCACAAGAATTGGTAATGATCTCAAAAAGATGCTAACAGTAATGGAGTGAACGTTTCGAACAACCTCAAAGTGATGCTGACAGTCATGTACTAAGAGTTGCTACGAACCTCAAAAAAATGCGACAGTAATGTAGTAAAAGTTGCTACGAACCTCAAAATATTGCGACAGTGATGTCGGAAGAATTGCTAATGAACTCAAGATGATGCTTACAGTAATGTAGTGATAGTTGCTAATCAAGTCAGTGATGCTGACAGTAATGTAGTAAGAGTTTCGAACAACCTCAAAGTGATGCTGACAGTCATTTAGTAAGAGTTGCTAATGAACTCAATTTAATGCTACAGTGATGTCGTGAGAATTGCTCATGAACTAAAAATGATGCCAACAGTAATGTAGTGATAGTTGCTAATAAACTCAAAGTGATGCTGACAGTAATGTAGTAAGAGTTGCTACGAACCTCAAAATAATGCGACAGTGATGTCAGAAGAATTGCTAAAGATCTCAAAATGATGCGACAGTGATGTCACAAGAATTGGTAATGATCTCAAAAAGATGCTAACAGTGATGTAGGAAGAATTGCTAATGAACTCAAAATGATGCTAACAGTAATGCAGTGATAGTTGCTAATCAACTCAGTGATGCTTACAGTAATGTAGTAAGTGTTTCGAATAACCTCAAAGTGATGCTGACAGTCATGTACTAAGAGTTGCTACGAACCTCAAAATAATGCGACAGTAATGTAGTAAAAGTTGCTACGAACCTCAAAATATTGCGACAGTGATGTCGGACGAATTGCGAATGAACACAAAATGATGCTAAAAGTAATGTAGTGATAGTTGCTAATCAACTCAGTGATGCTTACAGTAATGTAGTAAGTGTTTCGAATAACCTCAAAGTGATGCTGACAGTCATGTAGAAAGAGTTGCTACGAACCTCAAAATAATGCGACAGTGATGTCGGAAGAATTGCTAACGATCTCCAAATGATGCGACAATGATGTAGTAAGAATTGCTAATGAACTCAAAATGATGCGAACAGTAATGGAGTGAAAGTTTCGAAGAACCTCAAAGTGATGCTGACAGTCATGTAGTAAGAGTTTCTACGAACCTCAATATAATGCGACAGTGATGTCAGAAGAATTGCTAAAGATCTGAAAATGATGCGACAGTGATGTAGTAAGAATTGCTAATGAACTCAAAATGATGCTAACAGTAATGGAGTGAATGTTTCGAATAACCTCAAAGTGATGCTGACAGTCATGTAGTAAGAGTTTCTACGAACCTCAAAATAATGCGACAGCGATGTCGGAAGAATTGCTAATGATCTCAAAATGATGCGACAGTGATGTAGTAAGAATTGCTAATGAACTCAAAATGATGCAAACAGTAATGGAGTGAAAGTTTTGAATAACCTCAAAGTGATGCTGAAAGTAATGTAGTAAGAGTTGCTACTAACCTCAAAATAATGCAACAGTAATGTAGTAAGAGTTGCTACGAACCTCCGAATAATGCTAAAGTTATGTCGTAAGAATTGCTATTAAACTCAAAATGATGCTCATAGCAATGTAGAGATAGTTGCTAATAAACTCAGTGATGCTTACAGTAATGTATTAAGTGTTTCGAACAACCTCAAAGTGATGCTGACAGTCATGTAGTAACAGTTGCTATGAACCTCCAAATAATGCAACAGTGATGTTGGAAGAATTGCTAATGATCTTAAAATGATGCAACAGTGACGTAGTAAGCATTGTAATGAACTCAAAATGATGCTGACGTAATGGAGGAAGAGTTGAAAATAACCTAAAAATGCTGCTACAGTGATGTCGTAAGAATTGGTATGAAACTCAAAATGATGGTAACAGTAATGTAGTGATAGTTGCTAATAAACTCAGTGATGCTTACATTAATGTAGTAAGTGTTTCAAACAACCTCAAAGTGATGCTGACAGTCATGTAGTAAGAGTTGCTACTAACCTCAATTTAATGCTACAGTGATGTCTATGAATTGCTAATAAACTCAAAATGACGCTAACAGTAAAGTAGTGATAGTTGCTAATAAACTCAAAATGATGCAAAAAGTAATGTAGTGATAGTTGCTAATCAACTCAGTGATGCCAGCAGTAATGTAGTAAGTGTTTCGAACAACCTCAAATTGACGCTGACAGTCATGTAGTGAGAGTTGCTTCTAATCTAAAATGATGCTAAAAGTAATGCAGTGATAGTTGCTAATGAACTCAAAGTGATGCTGACAGTAATGTAGTAAGAGTTGCTTCGAACCTCAAAGTAATGCGACAGTGATGTCAAAAGAATTGTTAATGATCTCAAACTGATGCGACAGTGATGTAGTAAGACTTGCTAATGAACTCAAAATGATGCTAACAGTAATGGAGTGAAAGTTTCGAATAACCTCAAAGTGATGCTGACAGTCATGTAGTAAGTGTTGCTACGAACCTCAAAATATTGCGACAGTGATGTCGGAAGAATTGCTAATGAACTTAAAATGATGCTAAATGTAATGCAGTGATAGTTGCTAAGAAACTCAGTGATGCTTACAGTAATGTAGTCAGAGTTTCGAACAACCTCAAAGTGATGCTGACAGTCATTTAGCAAGAGTTGCTAATGAACTCAATTTAATGCTACAGTGATGTCGTGAGAATTGCTCAACAACGCAAAATGATGCTTACAGTAATGTAGTGATAGTTGCTAATAAACTCAAAGTGATGCTGACAGTAATGTAGTAAGAGTTGCTACGAACCTTAAAATAATGCAACAATAATGTAGTAAGAGTTCCTGCGAACCTTTAAATATTGCGACAGTGATGTCGGAAGAATTGCTGATGAACTCAAGATGATGCTAACAGTAATGGAGTGAAACTTTCGAATAACCTCAAAGTGATGCTGACAGTCATGTAGTAAGTGTTGCTACGAACCTCAAAATAATGCGTCAGTAATGTAGTAAAAGTTGCTACGAACCTCAAAATATTGCGAAAGGGATGTCGGAAGAATTGCTAATGAACTCAAAATGATGCTAACAGTAATGGAGTGAAACTTTCGAATAACCTCAAAGTGATGCTGACAGTCATGTAGTAAGTGTTGCTACGAACCTCAAAATAATGCGACAGTAATGTCGTAAATTTTGCTACGAACCTCAAAATATTGCGACAGTGATGTCGGAAGAATTGCTCATGAACTCAAGATGATGCTAACAGTAATGTAGTGATAGTTGCTAAGAAACTCAGTGATGCTTACAGTAATGTAGTAAGAGTTTCCAACAACCTCAAAGTGATGCTGACAGTCATTTAGTAAGAGTTGCTAATGAACTCAATTTAATGCTACAGTGATGTCGTGAGAATTGCTCAACAACTCAAAATGATGCTAACAGTAATGTAGTGATAGTTGCTAATAAACTCAAAGTGATGCTGACAGTAATGTAGTCAGAATTGCTACGAACCTTAAAATAATGCAACAATAATGTAGTAAGAGTTGCTACGAACCTCAAAATATTGCGACAGTGATGTCGGAAGAATTGCAAATGAACTCAAGATGATTCTAACAGTAATGTAGTGACAGTTGCTAATCAAGTCAGTGATGCTGACAGTAATGTAGTAAGAGTTTCGAACAACCTCAAAGTGATGCTGACAGTCATTTAGTAAGAGTTGCTAATGAACTCAATTTAATTCTGCAGTGATGTCGTGAGATTTGCTCATGAACTAAAAATGATGCTAACCGTAATGTAGTGATAGTTGCTAATATACTCAAAGTGATGCTGACAGTCATGTAGTAAGAGTTGCTACGAACCTCAAAATAATGCGACAGTAATGTAGTAAAAGTTGCTACGAACCTCAAAATATTGCGACAGTGATGTCGGAACAAATGCTAATGAAATAAAAATGATGCTAACAGTAATGTAGTGATAGTTGCTAAGAAACTCAGTGATGCTTACAGTAATGTAATAAGTGTTTCAAATAACCTCAAAGTGATGGTGACAGTCATGTTGTAAGAGTTGCTACGAACCTCAAAATAATGCGACAGTGATGTCAGAAGAATTGCTAAAGATCTCAAAATGATGCGACAGTGATTTAGTAAGAATTGCTAATGAACTCATGATGATGCTAACAGTAATGGAGTGAACGTTTCGAATAACCTCAAAGTTATGCTGACAGTCATGTGGTAAGTGTTGCTACGAACCTCAAAATAATGCGACAGTAATGTTGTAAGTTGCTACGAACCTCAAAATATTGCGACAGTGATGTCGGAAGAATTGCTAATGAACTCAAGATGATGCTAACAGTAATGTAGTGATAGTTGCTAATCAAGTCAGTGATGCTGACAGTAATGTAGTAAGAGTTTCGAACAACCTCAAAGTGATGCTGACAGTCATTTAGTAAGAGTTGCTAATGAACTCAATTTAATGCTACAGTGATGTCGTGAGAATTGCTCATGAACTAAAAATGATGCTAACGGTAATGTAGTGATAGTTGCTAATAAACTCAAAGTGATGCTGACAGTAAAGTAGTAAGAGTTCCTACGAACCTTAAAATAATGCAACAATAATGTAGTAAGAGTTGCTACGAACCTCAAAATAACGTGACAGTGATGTCAGAAGAATTGCTAATGATCTCAAAATGATGCGACAGTGATGTAGTAAGAATTGCTAATGAACTAAAAATGATGCTAACAGTAATGGAGTGAAACTTTGAATCACCTCAAAGTGATGCTGACAGTCATGTACTAAGAGTTGCTACGAACCTCAAAATAATGCGACAGTAATGTAGTAAAAGTTGCTACGAACCTCAAAATATTGCAACAGTGATGTCGGAAGAATTCCTAATGAACTCAAAATGATGCTAACAGTAATGTAGTGATAGTTGCTAATCAACTCAGTGATGCTTACAGTAATGTAGTAAGTGTTTCGAATAACCTCAAAGTGATGCTGACAGTCATGTACTAAGAGTTGCTACGAACCTCAAAATAATGCGACAGTAATGTAGTAAAAGTTGCTACGAACCTCAAAATATAGCGACAGTGATGTCGGAACAAATGCTAATGAAATAAAAATGATGCTAATAGTAATGTAGTGATAGTTGCTAATCAACTCAGTGAGGCTGAAAGTAATGTAGTAAGTGTTTCAAATAACCTCAAAGTGATGGTGACAGTCATGTTGTAAGAGTTGCTACGAACCTCAAAATAATGCGACAGTGATGTCAGAAGAATTGCTAAAGATCTCAAAATGATGCGAAAGTGATTTAGTAAGAATTGCTAATGAACTCAAAATGATGCTAACAGTAATGGAGTGAACGTTTCGAATAACCTCAAAGTGATGCTGACAGTCATGTACTAAGAGTTGCTACGAACCTCAAAATAATGCGACAGTAATGTTGTAAGTTGCTACGAACCTCAAAATATTGCGACAGTGATGTCGGAAGAATTGCTAATGAACTCAAGATGATGCTAACAGTAATGTAGTGATAGTTGCTAATCAAGTCAGTGATGCTGACAGTAATGTAGTAAGAGTTTCGAACAACCTCAAAGTGATGCTGACAGTCATTTAGTAAGAGTTGCTAATGAACTCAATTTAATGCTGCAGTGATGTCGTGAGAATTGCTCATGAACTAAAAATGATGCTAACCGTAATGTAGTGATAGTTGCTAATAAACTCAAAGTGATGCTGACAGTAAAGTAGTAAGAGTTGCTACGAACCTTAAAATAATGCAACAATAATGTAGTAAGAGTTGCTACGAACCTCAAAATATTGCAACAGTGATGTCGGAAGAATTCCTAATGAACTCAAAATGATGCTAACAGTAATGTAGTGATAGTTGCTAATCAACTCAGTGATGCTTACAGTAATGTAGTAAGTGTTTCGAATAACCTCAAAGTGATGCTGACAGTCATGTACTAAGAGTTGCAACGAACCTCAAAATAATGCGACAGTAATGTAGTAAAAGTTGCTACGAACCTCAAAATATTGCGACAGTGATGTCGGAACAAATGCTAATGAAATAAAAATGATGCTAACAGTAATGTAGTGATAGTTGCTAATCAACTCAGTGAGGCTGAAAGTAATGTAGTAAGTGTTTCAAATAACCTCAAAGTGATGGTGACAGTCATGTAGTAAAAGTTGCTACGAACCTCAAAATATTGCGACAGTGATGTCGGAAGAATTGCTAATAAACTCAAAATGATGCTAAAAGTAATGTAGTGAGAGTTGCTACGAACCTTTAAATAATGCAAAAATAATGTATTAAGAGTTGCTACGAACATCAAAATAATGCGAAAGTGATGTCGGAAGAATTGCTAATGATCTCAAAATGATGCGACACTGATGTAGTAAGAATTGCTAATGAACTCAAAATTATGCTAACAACAAAGGAGTGAAAGTTTCGAATAACCTCAAAGTGCTGCTGACAGTCATGTAGTAAGAGTTGCTACTAACCTCAATTTAATGCTACAGTGATGTGGTGAGAGTTGATCGTAATTTTAAAATCATGCTGAAGTGATGTAATGAGAGTTGCTACTTACCTAAGAAATGATGCTACAGTGATGTGGTGAGAGTTGCTACTAATCTCAAAATGATGCTACAGTAATGTCGTGAGAGTTGCGACTATCCTCAAAATGATGCGACAATGATGTCGTGAGAGTTGCTACGATCCTCAAAATGATTCTACAGTGATGTGATGACAGTTGCTACTAACCTAAGAAATTATGCTGACAGTGTTGTGGTGAGAGTTGATAGTAATTTCAAAATCATGCTAAAGCGATGTCATAAGAGTTGCTTCTAACCAAACAAATGATGCTACAGTGATGTGGTGAAAGTTGCTACGAACCTAAAACTGATACTTCCAGTCATGTCGTGAGAGTTGCTACAAACCTCAAAATGATGCTGCAGTGATGTCATGGGAGTTGCTACTAACCTAAGAAATGATGCTACAGTTATATAACAAGAGTTGCTACAAATGTCAAAATGATGCAACAGTGATGTAGTGAGAGTTGATATTAATTTCAAAATCACGCTAAAGTGATGTCGTGAGAGTTGCTACGATCCTCAAAATGACGGTACAGTGATGTAATGACAGTTGCTAGGAATCTCAAAATGATGCTCCAGTAATGTCGTGAGAGTTGCGACTATCCTCAAAATGATGCGACAGTGATGTAATGAGAGTTGCTACAAATGTCCAAATGATGCTTAAGTGATGTAATGAGAGTGGCTACAAACCTAAGAAATGATGCTACAGTGATGTGGTGAGAGTTGCTACGATCCTCAAAATGATGCTACAGTGATGTTATGACAGTTGCTACTAACCTAAGAAATTATACTGACAGTGTTGTGGTGAGAGTTGATAGTAATTTCAAAATAAAGCGAAAGTGGTGTAATGACAGTTGATACTTCTCTAAGAAATGATGCTACAATGATGTAGTGAGGTTTGCTACGAACCGCAAAATGATGCTACAGTGATGCAATGAGAGTTGCTACGAATCTCAAAATGATGCTAGAGTGATGTAATGAGATTTGCTACAAACCTAAGAAATGATGCTACAGTAATGTCGTGAGAGTTGCGACTATCCTCAAAATGATGCGACAATGATGTATTGAGAGTTGCTACGATCCTCAAAATGATGCTACAGTGATGTAGTAAGGTTTGCTACGAACCGCAAAATGATGCTACAGTGATGTAATGAGAGTTGCTACGAATCTCAAAATGATGCTAGAGTGATGTAACGAGATTTGCTACAAACCTAAGAAATGATGCTACAGTAATGTCGTGAGAGTTGCGACTATCCTCAAAATGATGCGACAATGATGTATTGAGAGTTGCTACGATCCTCAAAATGATGCTACAGTGATGTGGTGAGAGTTGCTACGATCCTCAAAATGATGCTACAGTGATGTTATGACAGTTGCTACTAACCTAAGAAATTATACTGACAGTGTTGTGGTGAGAGTTGATAGTAATTTCAAAATCATGCTAAAGTGATGTCATGAGAGTTGCTTCTAACCGAAGAAATGATGCTACAGTGATATAGGCAGAGTTGGTACGATGCTCAAACTGATGCTTCCAGTCATGTAGTGAGAGTTGCTACAAACCTCAAAATGATGCTACAGTGATGTCATGGGAGATGCTACTAACCTAAGAAATGATGCTACAGTGATGTAGTGAGAGTTGCTACGAACCGCAAAATGATGCTACAGTGATGTAATGAGGGTTGCTATTTACCTAAGAAATGATGCTACAGTGATGTGGTGAGAGTTGCTACTAACATAAGAAATGATGCGACAGTGATGTAGTGAGAGTTGCTACTAACCTAAGAAATGATGCGACAGTGATGTAGTGAGAGTTGCGACTAATCTCAAAATGATGGTACAGTGATGTAGTGAGAGTTGCTACGATGCTCAAAATGATGCTTCCAGTAATGTTGTGAGAGTTGCTTAAAACCTCAAAATAATGCTACAGTCATGTCGTGAGAGTTGCGACTATCCTCAAAATGATGTTAAGTGATGTAATGAGAGTTGCGACAAACCTAAGAAGTGATGCTACAGTGATGTGGTGAGAGTTGATACTAATTTCAAAATAATGCTAAAGTGGTGTAGTGAGAGTTGCTACGAACCGCAAAATGATGTTACAGTGATGAAATGAGAGTTGCTACTTACTTAAGAAATGATGCTACAGTGAAATGGTGAGAGTTGCTACGAACCTCAAAATGATGGTACAGTGATGTAATGACAGTTGCTAGGAATCTCAAAATGATGCTCCAGTAATGTCGTGAGAGTTGTGACTATCCTCAAAATGATGCGACAGTGATGTAATGAGAGTTGCTACAAATGTCCAAATGATGCTTAAGTGATGTAATGAGAGTGGCTACAAACCTAAGAAATGATGCTACAGTGATGTAATGAGAGTTGCTACAAATGACCAAATGATGCTAGAGTGATGTAATGAGAGTTGCTACAAACCTAAGAAATTATGCTACAGACATGTGCTGAGAGTTGATAGTAATTTCAAAATCACGCTGAAGTGATGTAATGAGAGTTGCTACTTACCTAAGAAATGATGCTACAGTGATGTGGTGAGAGTTGCTACTAATCTCAAAATGATGCTACAGTAATGTCGTGAGAGTTGCGACTATCCTCAAAATGATGCGACAATGATGTAGTGAGAGTTGCTACGATCCTCAAAATGATTCTACAGTGATGTGATGACAGTTGCTACTAACCTAAGAAATTATGCTGACAGTGTTGTGGTGAGAGTTGATAGTAATTTCAAAATCATGCTAAAGCGATGTCATAAGAGTTGCTTCTAACCAAACAAATGATGCTACAGTGATGTGGTGAAAGTTGCTACGAACCTAAAACTGATACTTCCAGTAATGTCGTGAGAGTTGCTACAAACCTCAAAATGATGCTGCAGTGATGTCATGGGAGTTGCTACTAACCTAAGAAATGATGCTACAGTTATATAACAAGAGTTGCTACAAATGTCAAAATGATGCAACAGTGATGTAGTGAGAGTTGATAGTAATTTCAAAATCACGCTAAAGTGATGTCGTGAGAGTTGCTACGATCCTCAAAATGATGGTACAGTGATGTAATGACAGTTGCTAGGAATCTCAAAATGATGCTCCAGTAATGTCGTGAGAGTTGCGACTATCCTCAAAATGATGCGACAGTGATGTAATGAGAGTTGCTACAAATGTCCAAATGATGCTTAAGTGATGTAATGAGAGTGGCTACCACCCTAAGAAATGATGCTACAGTGATGTGGTGAGAGTTGCTACGATCCTCAAAATGATGCTACAGTGATGTTATGACAGTTGCTACTAACCTAAGAAATTATACTGACAGTGTTGTGGTGAGAGTTGATAGTAATTTCAAAATAAAGTGAAAGTGGTGTAATGACAGTTGATACTTCCCTAAGAAATGATGCTACAATGATGTAGTGAGGTTTGCTACGAACCGCAAAATGATGCTACAGTGATGCAATGAGAGTTGCTACGAATCTCAAAATGATGCTAGAGTGATGTAATGAGATTTGCTACAAACCTAAGAAATGATGCTACAGTAATGTCGTGAGAGTTGCGACTATCCTCAAAATGATGCGACAATGATGTATTGAGAGTTGCTACGATCCTCAAAATGATGCTACAGTGATGTAGTGAGGTTTGCTACGAACCGCAAAATGATGCTAGAGTGATGTAATGAGAGTTGCTACGAATCTCAAAATGATGCTAGAGTGATGTAACGAGATTTGCTACAAACCTAAGAAATGATGCTACAGTAATGTTGTGAGAGTTGCGACTATCCTCAAAATGATGCGACAATGATGTATTGAGAGTTGCTTCGATCCTCAAAATGATGCTACAGTGATGTTATGACAGTTGCTACTAACCTAAGAAATTATACTGACAGTGTTGTGGTGAGAGTTGATAATAATTTCAAAATCATGCTAAAGTGATGTCATGAGAGTTGCTTCTAACCGAAGAAATGATGCTACAGTGATATAGGCAGAGTTGGTACGATGCTCAAACTGATGCTTCCAGTCATGTAGTGAGAGTTGCGACTAATCTCAAAATGATGGTACAGTGATGTAGTGAGAGTTGCTACGATGCTCAAAATGATGCTTACAGTAATGTTGTGAGAGTTGCTTAAAACCTCAAAATAATGCTACAGTCATGTCCTGAGAGTTGCGACTATCCTCAAAATGATGTTAAGTGATGTAATGAGAGTTGCGACAAACCTAAGAAGTGATGCTACAGTGATGTGGTGAGAGTTGATACTAATTTCAAAATAATGCTAAAGTGGTGTAGTGAGAGTTGCTACGAACCGCAAAATGATGTTACAGTGATGAAATGAGAGTTGCTACTTACTTAAGAAATGATGCTACAGTGAAATGGTGAGAGTTGCTACGAACCTCAAAATGATGGTACAGTGATGTAATGACAGTTGCTAGGAATCTCAAAATGATGCTCCAGTAATGTCGTGAGAGTTGTGACTATCCTCAAAATGATGCGACAGTGATGTAATGAGAGTTGCTACAAATGTCCAAATGATGCTTAAGTGATGTAATGAGAGTGGCTACAAACCTAAGAAATGATGCTACAGTGATGTAATGAGAGTTGCTACAAATGACCAAATGATGCTAGAGTGATGTAATGAGAGTTGCTACAAACCTAAGAAATTATGCTACAGACATGTGCTGAGAGTTGATAGTAATTTCAAAATCACGCTGAAGTGATGTAATGAGAGTTGCTACTTACCTAAGAAATGATGCTACAGTGATGTGGTGAGAGTTGCTACTAATCTCAAAATGATGCTACAGTAATGTCGTGAGAGTTGCGACTATCCTCAAAATGATGCGACAATGATGTAGTGAGAGTTGCTACGATCCTCAAAATGATTCTACAGTGATGTGATGACAGTTGCTACTAACCTAAGAAATTATGCTGACAGTGTTGTGGTGAGAGTTGATTGTAATTTCAAAATCATGCTAAAGCGATGTCATAAGAGTTGCTTCTAACCAAACAAATGATGCTACAGTGATGTGGTGAAAGTTGCTACGAACCTAAAACTGATACTTCCAGTAATGTCGTGAGAGTTGCTACAAACCTCAAAATGATGCTGCAGTGATGTCATGGGAGTTGCTACTAACCTAAGAAATGATGCTACAGTTATATAACAAGAGTTGCTACAAATGTCAAAATGATGCAACAGTGATGTAGTGAGAGTTGATAGTAATTTCAAAATCACGCTAAAGTGATGTCGTGAGAGTTGCTACGATCCTCAAAATGATGGTACAGTGATGTAATGACAGTTGCTAGGAATCTCAAAATGATGCTCCAGTAATGTCGTGAGAGTTGCGACTATCCTCAAAATGATGCGACAGTGATGTAATGAGAGTTGCTACAAATGTCCAAATGATGCTTAAGTGATGTAATGAGAGTGGCTACCACCCTAAGAAATGATGCTACAGTGATGTGGTGAGAGTTGCTACGATCCTCAAAATGATGCTACAGTGATGTTATGACAGTTGCTACAAACCTAAGAAATGATGCTACAGTAATGTCGTGAGAGTTGCGACTATCCTCAAAATGATGCGACAATGATGTATTGAGAGTTGCTACGATCCTCAAAATGATGCTACAGTGATGTAGTGAGGTTTGCTACGAACCGCAAAATGATGCTACAGTGATGTAATGAGAGTTGCTACGAATCTCAAAATGATGCTAGAGTGATGTAACGAGATTTGCTACAAACCTAAGAAATGATGCTACAGTAATGTTGTGAGAGTTGCGACTATCCTCAAAATGATGCGACAATGATGTATTGAGAGTTGCTTCGATCCTCAAAATGATGCTACAGTGATGTGGTGAGAGTTGCTACGATCCTCAAAATGATGCTACAGTGATGTTATGACAGTTGCTACTAACCTAAGAAATTATACTGACAGTGTTGTGGTGAGAGTTGATAATAATTTCAAAATCATGCTAAAGTGATGTCATGAGAGTTGCTTCTAACCGAAGAAATGATGCTACAGTGATATAGGCAGAGTTGGTACGATGCTCAAACTGATGCTTCCAGTCATGTAGTGAGAGTTGCGACTAATCTCAAAATGATGGTACAGTGATGTAGTGAGAGTTGCTACGATGCTCAAAATGATGCTTACAGTAATGTTGTGAGAGTTGCTTAAAACCTCAAAATAATGCTACAGTCATGTCGTGAGAGTTGCGACTATCCTCAAAATGATGTTAAGTGATGTAATGAGAGTTGCGACAAACCTAAGAAGTGATGCTACAGTGATGTGGTGAGAGTTGATACTAATTTCAAAATAATGCTAAAGTGGTGTAGTGAGAGTTGCTACGAACCGCAAAATGATGTTACAGTGATGAAATGAGAGTTGCTACTTACTTAAGAAATGATGCTACAGTGATGTGGTGAGAGTTGCTACTAATCTCAAAATGATGCTAGAGTGATGTAATGACAGTTGCTAGGAATCTCAAAATGATGCTCCAGTAATGTCGTGAGAGTTGATCGTAATTTCAAAATCATGCTAAAGTGATGTCATGAGTTGCTACTTACCTAAGAAATGATGCTACAGTGATGTCATGGGAGTTGCTACTTACTTAAGAAATGATGCAACAGTGATGTGGTGAGAGTTGCTACGAACCTCAAAATGATGGTACAGTGATGTAATGACAGTTGCTAGGAATCTCAAAATGATGCTCCAGTAATGTCGTGAGAGTTGCGACTATCCTCAAAATGATGCGACAGTGATGTAATGGGAGTTGCTACAAATGTCCAAATGATGCTTAAGTGATGTAATGAGAGTTGCTACAAACCTAAGAAATGATGCTACAGTGATGTGGTGAGAGTTGATAGTAATTTCAAAATCATGCTAAAAGATGTAATGAGAGTTGCTACTTACCGAAGAAATGATGCTACAGTGATGTGGTGAGACTTGCTACAAACCTCAAAATGATGTTGAAAGTGATGTAATGAGAGTTGCTACTAACCTAAGAAATGATGCGACAGTGATGTAATGAGAGTTGCTACTAACCTAAGAAATGATGCGACAGTGATGTAATGAGAGTTGCTACTAACCTAAGAAATGATGCGACAGTGATGTAATGAGAGTTGCTACTAACCTAAGAAATGATGCTGACAGTGATGCGATAATTGCGATGAAGCTCATAATGAAACTACAGTGATGTATTAAGAGTTGCTACAAACCTCAAAATGATGTTGAAAGTGATGTCATGAGAGTTGCTACTAACCTAAGAAATGATGCGACAGTGATGTGGTGAGAGTTGCTAGGAATCTAGAAATGATGCAGGGTGACTTTGTGGAAAGTCTTGCACTCCCAACACATTCATTCTCACGAATGCAGTGACAGGTCAGAGCCAAGGGAGCCTCCATGTCCACAGATGTCCACATGGCAGCTGGACTTCCTTTTTCACTCCTTCCCGTTCCTCCTGGTACTTTTTGGCCACCGTTTGTTTGATGGTCTGAAAATGACACCCAGAGTAAATCAATACATTGAAATTAGAGATGAAATAAACTGGAGATATCAAGGACTGCTTTAGATCATTTCCACACAAACCTTTCTGGTTGGCAAACATATGAGGCTCAAGGACCTGAACCAGTTCCCTGAACCCTTCCCTCTCAACAGTGCTGAGGGGCTGGCAGTCCTTCAGGATGAAATTCAGCAGAGCCTCATCCAGCATCTGCTTCCTGGAAGCTGGATGGTTCAAGATGAAGGAGAGAAGAAATGAAGAAGAATTAATGATCAATGAAGCAACTGTGAGTCAGTTGGAGAGTGGCTGTATACCTGAGTTCATCCTGGTGGATCTGGGACTTCATTCTCATGCCTGGCCCCATCATGCCTCAGCACTGAAGAGGTGCTTTTGTTGAGATGAGACGCTTCTGTCCAACAAATGCCACATTCAACCTGCAGAAAAGAACATGAGTACTCAGCTAAAAGTTCCTTTCTTCATGGTGACTGGTGTTCCTTAGTCTGAGACCACCAGGTTTCCAATGAGGTGTATCGGATACGCTGTTGTGTGCCGCTGAAATCCGTCCAATTCCGGCGTTGTTTCCTCATGAAATATGTTTGCCTTAAAGCTCATTAAAGTGTTGAACCACAATATCGTTCACCATAACTGAGTCAACTTCAAGATAACCTACTTCTACATTCCAGTCCCGGCTGCTCCTGTTCTGCTGCAGTCCAGAAAACAACAACCCGATACAATTGGCGCTCCTTCCCACAGCTCCGGCCCGGATCCGCATGGTTCCGCTGACTGACTGTGAGACGCGCTCCCTCCAGAGTGGCACAGCCCGATGGGGGTCCTTATCTGGCACGGGGGCGTAAAACAGGTGCGACTGGAAAGCCTGGTTTATTCTGCGTCGAGGGAACGCGTTGCTCTGCAATACACCGCCAAGCCGCTAGGGGGTGTGGCTTTGTCTTTGTATTGTTTACGGGGCTCTTGTCGGATTCCTTGGTTTTCTTCCGGTCACAGACAACAATTGTTGGCCATTTGTCAGTCTTTGTAGTGCCGCGAAGAGGCGTTGTAGAGGTGGTCGTACTTGAGCACCTCCTCGATAATCCTTTCTTCAGCTTGGTCCATTTTTTCTTGGAGCCTTCACCACAGAAACTTTGAAAATGGCGGTGTTGCTGTGCCGCGACTGAACCGGAAATAACGTTCTGAGCGGACCAATCACAGTACTCGACGATGACGTCACCACGCGTCGACGCTATGCGTAAGCAGGATTTTTTGGAGGCGCGTTTCAGGCTACGGCGGAGGTATGAATACTACGCGACTCAGAAGCATAAATCAGGCTTAAATCAGGCTTTATAGTCCAACAGGTAGTTAGCATGTCAGGGATGAGACACCCTTTTCGTCCAACAGGAAGTTAGCATGTCAGGGATGAGACACCCTGATAGTCCAAAAGGAAGTTAGCATGTCAGGGATGAGACACGCTTATCGTCCAACAGGAAGTTAGCATGTCAGGGATGAGACACGCTTATCGTCCAACAGGAAGTTAACATGTCAGGGATGAGACATGCTTATCGTCCAACAGGAAGTTAGCATGTCAGGGATGAGACACGCTTATCGTCCAACAGGAAGTTAGCATTTCAGGGATGAGACACGCTTATCGTCCAACAGGAAGTTAGCATTTCAGGGATGAGACACGCTTATCGTCCAACAGGAAGTTAGCATGTCAGGGATGAGACACCCTGATAGTCCAACAGGAAGTTAGCATCTCCATGGTTCCCTTGACCAGAAGCCAGTGGGATCGTTCCATTCTGACATCTTGATTGACATTTGTCCTTCTCTTAGCTAAATAGCTGGCAATCATTTGAAAAAAACCTTGATTTGCTTTTTGTATTTTGATCTTCAGCTCATTTGCATACTTTTGTTAAAATTCTCCCCTTTTTGTCTTTTTTTTCTGCTGTTTTGAGCACAAAGTCCACCTGGTGCCTAAAGACCAGTTCAGCATGGACTACGTTGAACCTTCAGTCCGCTGCATCAGCACCCATGGATGGTTCCCCCCTGACAGGAGGATTCTGGTGAGGAACATTAGTGGGACAGCGCTCTTGTAAGAACGGTTCTGATCCACCTTCCCTCCCCCTGTAGCTCCTCCTGTGTCCCCTCAGCGCTCTTGTTAGAACGGTTCTGATCCACCTTCCCTCCCCCTGTAGCTCCTCCTGTGTCCCCTCAGCGCTCTTGTTAGAACGGTTCTGATCCACCTTCCCTCCCCCTGTAGCTCCTCCTTTGTCCCCTCAGCGCTCTTGTTAGAACGGTTCTGATCCACCTTCCCTCCCCCTGTAGCTCCTCCTTTGTCCCCTCAGCGCTCTTGTTAGAACGGTTCTGATCCACCTTCCCTCCCCCTGTAGCTCCACCTGTGTCCCCTCAGCGCTCTTGTTAGAAGGGTTCTGATCCACCTTCCCTCCCTCTGTAGCTCCTCCTGTGTCCCCTCAGCGCTCTTGTGAGAATGGTTCTGATCCACCTTCCCTCCCCCTGTAGCTCCACCTGTGTCCCCTCAGCGCTCTTGTTAGAACGGTTCTGATCCACCTTCCTCCCTCTGTAGCTCCTCCTGTGTCCTCTCAGCGCTCTTGTTAGAACGGTTCTGATCCACCTTCCCTCCCCCTGTAGCTCCTCCTGTGTCCCCTCAGCGCTCTTGTTAGAAGGGTTCTGATCCACCTTCCCTCCCCCTGTAGCTCCACCTGTGTCCCCTCAGCGCTCTTGTTAGAACGGTTCTGATCCACCTTCCCTCCCCCTGTAGCTCCTCCTGTGTCCCCTCAGCGCTCTTGTTAGAACGGTTCTGATCCACCTTCCCTCCTCCTGTAGCTCCTCCTGTGTCCCCTCATGTTTCCAAACTCCCTCCCACTGGCTGGTGCTGAAGGAGGGCCAGAGCTCCTCCTACAGGAGCCCATCCTGGCCTCCCCCGCTGCAGCTCCTCCACTGCCCTCCCACCAGAGAGATGAACCCCCTGGTTCAGAGGTGACAGACCACCTCTGGGAGCAGACAACAGAGACCACATCAGGCTGGACTCCGTGCAGGTACGGAGGCTGACGGCTGCTGAGTGAGTGAGTTTACGACGCTCCCACCACTGCTGCTGGATTGATTTAACACATCTGGAATATTTAGATTTATTCTGGGTCAACATCTGCATCTGTTGAAGTCCTCAGTCTCCATGCAGGTGGTGTTGTTCCAGATAAAAGGTCTCAATAACAGCATCACTCCAGGTGAAACCATTCCAAAGAAGGCTAAGTGGAGCTGGCATATCAGCCTCAATGGAAGCCTGCTGCTGCTGCCAAGCTCTCCATGTCATCATGGAGAAGTTGATTGTTCAACTCAATGTTTTTCCCATTGGGAGGAGATTTGTTGTTCCACCATGAAGTCTTTTCTGGTGATGAGTTTGTGTGTTGTAGTAGCATGAAGATATCTTGTTATCATGATCAACTCCTCTGGCCTGGTGGAAGAACGCTGCTGTGTTTGGATTCAGACGAGTCAAATCTGAACCAGGGACTTGTAGTTTTATCCTCGGTCTCCGGACTCATAAAATGGAGACCGGCCCAGTTTGACACTTTTGAACTCCTCCATGATGTTCAAATCTCATGACTGAGATTCGTGATTGGAAACATCGGCGGTTCAGGAAAGAAAACATGTACCATTGAACATCGCTCTCATCCTTCTACTCAGAACGCTGCGGTGGACTCCACCGTGTCCAGGCTTTGGGCAGATACGTCTTCATCCTCCACCACCACCAGCCGCTCCACCCCACCCACCCTGTGCAGGTCTACATTACCAGGGTCGGATCTGGCAGGGTGGAGGATCTTTGATTCATCTTAGCTTTCCTGCTCCGGCTGTTTGAGAAACATTCAAATGGAGATGGTTGTTTGTGTCTTTCAGGCCACGCCAACGCCTCCTTCTGTCCCCACGCTTACGGCTGCCGAAACGTGCCGGTGTCTGAAAACCAGATCATTGTGGATGTGCCGGACCACCAGGTCCTCCTCACCTGCAGGTTCCTGCAGGCAGAGCCCTGTGGTGGTAGGTTTCCTGCTCCTCTGCTGGACTGATACCCTCTCCCTTTCCCGACACGTATCTGCTGTTTCTACTCTGTGCCTCCTTCTCCTCTGTCAGGCCTGGACTTCTTCCTTCTGTCTCTCCAGGATCACGTCCTGGTGGTGCCTGAGAGCAGCTCCAGCTCCAGCTCCCTGAACCAAGAACCACTGGAGAAATCTGACCACTTCATTAGCAACTGTGGCCTCAACAGCTTTCATGTCAAGTCGGTGTCTCTCAGCCTGAGTTGGTCCATGTTCTGTATCCCTGAATGTTCCAGAGGAACTAAACTGGGCCTGACTGGGACGCTTCTGTCTGCTCAGATTTGGGTTGTGAATGCATTCAGATGTCATTTACAAGCATTGGAACTAAAGACCTGAGCCTCAAGAATATTTAGTTCTTGATTTACTTTCTCTTGCAGGGTTTCACTTTGTGCAAATTTTCTTTTTAAGATCTTTGTTTTTTGTTGTCCTTCCATTTAGCGAGTTTGGCTAATAACCTTTTCCCCACTTAACTAATTTTCCTAAAATGTCTCGCTAACGTTTCCTTTTTCTCTGTCGTCCCTCCTGTCCTTGGTCTCCATTCTGTCTCAGCTCAGCTGTGTCTCTTGGGCTCTCTTCAACAACGGCGCCCTGCCTTGTGCCTGCCATGAGGTTGGAGCTGAGAGTGACACCTGCGAGCCATTTGGTGGTCGGTGCCGCTGCAGGCCCCACGTGATTGGCCGAGACTGCTCCATGTGTGCCGCGGGTTGCTGGGGATTCCCCACTGCAGACGTGAGTGTCAGATTGGATGAATGATGAGTAATAAGGGCTTTTAATGATGAGTGAGAGGACGGACCAAACCAACCTGTCCAACCATCAGAGGACAGTTTGTTGTTCTAGTTTCAGCTCTTTCCACATTACCGCCAGCATCACTTTGAGATTATTAGCAACTATCACTACATTACTATTAGCATCATTTTGGGATCATTAGCAATTCTTACGAAATAACTATCGCATTATTTTTAGGTTCGTAGCAACTCATCCTACATGACTGTCAGCATCACTTTGAGGTTGTTCGAAACACTTACTACATTACTGTCAGCATCACTGAGTTCATTAGCAACTATCACTACATTACTGTTAGCATAATTTTGAGTTTATTAGCAATTCTTCCTACATCACTGTAGCATTATTTTGAGGTTTTTAGTAGCTCTTACTAAATTACTGTCATCATTTTGAGGTTATTAGCAGCTCTTACTAGATTACTGTTAGCATCATTTTGAGGTTATTCAAAAATGTCACTCCGTTACTGTTAGCATCATTTTGAGTTCATTCGCAATTCTTACGCCAGCACTGTCACATCATTTTGAGATCAATAGCAATTCTTCCAACATCACTGTTGCATTATTTTGAGGTTATTAGCAACTCTTACTACATGACTCTCAGCATCATTTTTAGGTTACTCGCAACTTTCACTACATTACTGTTAGCATCATTTTGAGTTCATTAGCAATTCTTACTACATCACTGTCGCATCATTTTGAGATCATTAGCAATTCTTCTGACATCACTGTCAAATTATTTTGAGGTTCGTAGCAACTCTTACTACATTATTGTTGCATTATTTAAAGGTTCGTAGCAACTCTTACTACATTACTGTCAGCATCACTTTGAGTTTATTAGCAACTTTCACTACATTACTGTTAGCATCATTTTGAGTTTATTAGCATTTCTTATGACATCACTGTAGCATGAAATTGACTTCATTAGCAACTCTTACTACATGACTGTCAGCATCACTTTGTAGTTGTTCGAAACACTTACTACATTACTGTTAGCATCACTGAGTTCATTAGAAACTATCACTACATTATTGTTAGCATCATCTTGAGATCATTACCAATTCTTCTGACATCACTGTCGCATTATTTTGAGGTTCGAAGCAACTCTTACTGCTTTACTGTTGCATTTTTTAAGGTTCGTAGGAACCCTTACTACATGACTATCAGCATCACTTTGAGTTAATTAGCAACTATCACTACATTACTGTTAGCATCATTTTGAGGTTAGAAGCAACTCTTACTACATGACTGTAAGCATCACTGAGTTGATTAGCAACTATCACTACATTACTGTTAGCATCATTTTGAGGTTAGAAGCAACACTTACTACATGACTGTAAGCATCACTGAGTTGATTAGCAACTATCACTACATTACTATTAGCATCATTTTGAGTTCATTAGCAATTCTTCCGACATCACTGTCGCAATATTTTGAGGTTCGTAGCAACTTTTATTACATTAATGTCGCATTATTTTTAGGTTCGTAGCAACTCATCCTACATGACTGTCAGCATCACTTTGAGGTTATTCGAAACACTTAGTACATTACTGTAAGCATCACTGAGTTGATGAGCAACTATCACTAGATTACTGTTAGCATCATTTTGAGTTCATTAGCAATTCTTACTACATCACTGTCGCATCATTTTGAGATCATTAGCAATTCTTCCGACATCACTGTCGCATTATTTTGAGGTTCGTAGCAACTGTTACTACATGACTGTCAGCATCACTTTGAGGTTATTCGAAACATTTACTACATTACTGTAAGCATCACTGACTTGATTAGCAACTATCACTACATTACTGTTAGCATCATTTCAAGTTCATGAGCAATTCTTCCGACATCACTGTCGCAATATTTTGAGGTACGTAGCAACTTTTACTAACTTACTGTCGCATTATTATGAGGTTCGTAGCAACTCTTAGGACATGACTGTCAGCATCATTTTGAGGTTATTCGAAACGTTCACTCCATTACTGTTAGCATCATCTTGAGTTCATTAGCAATTCTTCTGACATCACTGTCGCAATATTTTGAGGTTTGTAGCAACTTTTACTGCATTACTGTCGCATTATTTTGAGGTTCGTAGCAACTCTTACTACATGACTGTCAGCATCACTTTGAGTTTTTTAGCAACTATCACTACATTACTTTTAGCATCATTTTGAGTTAATGAGCAATTCTCACGACATCACTGTAGCATTGAATTGAGTTCATTAGCAACTCTTACTAAATGACTGTCAGCATCACTTTGAGGTTGTTCGAAACTCTTACTACATTACTTTAAGCATCACTGAGTTTCTTAGCAACTATCGCTACATTACTATTAGCATCATCTTGAGTTCATTAACAATTCTTCCGACATCACTGTCGCAATATTTTGAGGTTCGTAGCAACGCTTACTACATGACTGTCAGCATCACTTTTAGGTTGTTCGAAACACTTCCTACATTACTTTAAGCATCACTGACTTGATTAGCAACTATCACTGCATTACTGTTAGCATCATTTCAAGTTCATGAGCAATTCTTCCGACATCACTGTCGCAATATTTTGAGGTTCGTAGCAACTCTTCGTACATGACTGTCAGCATCACTTTGAGGTTGTTCGAAACACTTACTACATTACTGTCAGCATCACTGAGTTCATTAGCAACTATCACTACATTACTGTTAGCATAATTTTGAGTTTATTAGCAATTCTTCCTACATCACTGTAGTATTATTTTGAGGTTTTTAGTAGCTCTTACTAAATTACTGTCATCATTTTGAGGTTATTAGCAGCTCTTACTAGATTACTGTTAGCATCATTTTGAGGTTATTCAAAAATGTCACTCCGTTACTGTTAGCATCATTTTGAGTTCATTCGCAATTCTTACGCCAGCACTGTCACATCATTTTGAGATCAATAGCAATTCTTCCAACATCACTGTTGCATTATTTTGAGGTTATTAGCAACTCTTACTACATGACTCTCAGCATCATTTTTAGGTTACTCGCAACTTTCACTACATTACTGTTAGCATCATTTTGAGTTCATTAGCAATTCTTACTACATCACTGTCGCATCATTTTGAGATCATTAGCAATTCTTCTGACATCACTGTCAAATTATTTTGAGGTTCGTAGCAACTCTTACTACATTATTGTTGCATTATTTAAAGGTTCGTAGCAACTCTTACTACATTACTGTCAGCATCACTTTGAGTTTATTAGCAACTTTCACTACATTACTGTTAGCATCATTTTGAGTTTATTAGCATTTCTTATGACATCACTGTAGCATGAAATTGACTTCATTAGCAACTCTTACTACATGACTGTCAGCATCACTTTGTAGTTGTTCGAAACACTTACTACATTACTGTTAGCATCACTGAGTTCATTAGAAACTATCACTACATTATTGTTAGCATCATCTTGAGATCATTACCAATTCTTCTGACATCACTGTCGCATTATTTTGAGGTTCGAAGCAACTCTTACTGCTTTACTGTTGCATTTTTTAAGGTTCGTAGGAACCCTTACTACATGACTATCAGCATCACTTTGAGTTAATTAGCAACTATCACTACATTACTGTTAGCATCATTTTGAGGTTAGAAGCAACTCTTACTACATGACTGTAAGCATCACTGAGTTGATTAGCAACTATCACTACATTACTGTTAGCATCATTTTGAGGTTAGAAGCAACACTTACTACATGACTGTAAGCATCACTGAGTTGATTAGCAACTATCACTACATTACTATTAGCATCATTTTGAGTTCATTAGCAATTCTTCCGACATCACTGTCGCAATATTTTGAGGTTCGTAGCAACTTTTATTACATTAATGTCGCATTATTTTTAGGTTCGTAGCAACTCATCCTACATGACTGTCAGCATCACTTTGAGGTTATTCGAAACACTTAGTACATTACTGTAAGCATCACTGAGTTGATGAGCAACTATCACTAGATTACTGTTAGCATCATTTTGAGTTCATTAGCAATTCTTACTACATCACTGTCGCATCATTTTGAGATCATTAGCAATTCTTCCGACATCACTGTCGCATTATTTTGAGGTTCGTAGCAACTGTTACTACATGACTGTCAGCATCACTTTGAGGTTATTCGAAACATTTACTACATTACTGTAAGCATCACTGACTTGATTAGCAACTATCACTACATTACTGTTAGCATCATTTCAAGTTCATGAGCAATTCTTCCGACATCACTGTCGCAATATTTTGAGGTACGTAGCAACTTTTACTAACTTACTGTCGCATTATTATGAGGTTCGTAGCAACTCTTAGGACATGACTGTCAGCATCATTTTGAGGTTATTCGAAACGTTCACTCCATTACTGTTAGCATCATCTTGAGTTCATTAGCAATTCTTCTGACATCACTGTCGCAATATTTTGAGGTTTGTAGCAACTTTGACTGCATTACTGTCGCATTATTTTGAGGTTCGTAGCAACTCTTACTACATGACTGTCAGCATCACTTTGAGTTTTTTAGCAACTATCACTACATTACTTTTAGCATCATTTTGAGTTAATGAGCAATTCTCACGACATCACTGTAGCATTGAATTGAGTTCATTAGCAACTCTTACTAAATGACTGTCAGCATCACTTTGAGGTTGTTCGAAACTCTTACTACATTACTTTAAGCATCACTGAGTTTCTTAGCAACTATCGCTACATTACTATTAGCATCATCTTGAGTTCATTAACAATTCTTCCGACATCACTGTCGCAATATTTTGAGGTTCGGAGCAACTTTTACTACATGACTGTCGCATTATCTTGAGGTTTGTAGCAACTCTTACTACATGACTGTCAGCATCACTTTGAGGTTATTCGAAACTTTCACTCCATTACTGTTAGCATCATTTTGAGTTCATTAGCAATTCTTACTACGTCACTGTCGCATCATTTTGAGATCATTAGCAATTCTTCCGACATCACTGTCGCATTATTTTGAGGTTCGTAGCAACTCTTGCTACATGACTGTCAGCATCACTTTGAGGTTATTCGAAACACTTACTACATTACTGCAAGCATCACTGAGTTGATTAGCAACTATCACTACATTACTGTTAGCATCATTTTAAGTTCATTAGCAATTCTTCCGACATCACTGTCGCAATATTTTGAGGTTCGTAGCAACTTTTACTACATGACTGTCGCATTATTTTGAGGTTGGTAGCAACTCTTAGTACATCACTGTCAGCATCACTTTGAGGTTATTCGAAACGTTCACTCCATTACTGTTAGCATCATTTTGAGATCATTACCAATTCTTCTGACATCACTATCGCATCATTTTGAGATCTTTAGCAATTCTTCTGACATCACTGTCGCACTATTTTGAGGTTCGTAGCAACTCTCACTACATGACTGTCAGCATCACTTTGAGGTTATTCGAAACTTTCACTCAATTACTGCTAGCATCATTTTGAGTTCATTAGCAATTCTTACTATATCACTGTCGCATTATTTTGAGGTTCATGGCAACTCTTACTACATCACTGTCACATCATTTTTAGATCATTAGCAATTCTTCTGACATCACTGTCGCATTATTTTGAGGTTCGTAGCAACTGTTACTACATGACTGTCAGCATCACTTTGAGGTTATTCGAAACACTTACCACATTATTGTCAGCATCACTGAGTTGATTAGCAACTATCACTACATTACTGTTAGCATCATTTTAAGTTCATTAGCAATTCTTCCGACATCACTGTCGCAATATTTTGAGGTTCGTAGCAACTTTTACTACATTACTATCGCATTATTATGAGGTTCGTAGCAACTCTTAGTACATGACTGTCAGCATCACTTTGAGGTTATTCGAAAGGTTCACTCCATTACTGTTAGCATCTTTTTGAGTTCATTAGCAATTCTTACTAAATCACTGTCGCATCATTTTGAGATCTTTAGCAATTCTTGTGACATCACTGTCGCATTATTTTGAGGTTCGTAGCAACACTTACTACATGACTGTCAGCATCACTTTGAGGTTGTTCGAAACTCTTACTACATTACTTTAAGCATCACTGAGTTTCTTAGCAACTATCGCTACATTACTGTTAGCATCATCTTGAGTTCATTAACAATTCTTCCGACATCACTGTCGCAATATTTTGAGGTTCGGAGCAACTTTTACTACATGACTGTCGCATTATCTTGAGGTTTGTAGCAACACTTACTACATGACTGTCAGCATCACTTTGAGGTTATTCGAAACTTTCACTCCATTACTGTTAGCATCATCATTAGCGATTCTTACTACGTCACTGTCGCATCATTTTGAGATCATTAACAATTCTTCTGACATCACTGTCACATTATTTTGAGGTTCGTAGCAACTTTTACTACATTACTGTCGCATTATTTTAAGGTTCGTAGCAACTCTTAGTACATGACTGTCAGCATCACTTTGAGGTTATACGAAACACTTACTACATTACTGTAAGCATCACTGAGTTGATGAGCAACTATCACTACATTACTGTTCGCATCATTTTGAGTTCATTAGCAATTCTTCCGACATCACTGTCGCAATATTTTGAGGTTCGTAGCAACTTTAACTACATTACTGTCGCATTATTTTGAGGTTCGTAGCAACTCTTAGTACATGACTGTCAGCATCACTTTGAGGTTATTCAAAGTTTCACTCCATTATTGTTCGCATCATTTTGAGTTCATTAGCAATTCTTCTGACATCACTGTCACATCATTTTGAGGTTCGTAGCAACTCTTACTACATTATTGTTGCATTATTTTGAGGTTCGTAGCAACTCTTACTACATTACTGTCATCATCATTTTGAGTTTATTAGCAACTATCACTACATTACTGTTAGCATCATTTTGAGGTGAGAAGGAACTTTTACTACATGACTGACAGCATCACTTTTAGGTTGTTCGAAACACTTACTACATTTCTGTAAGTATCACTGAGTTAATTAGCAACTATCACTACATTACTGTTAGCATCATTTTGAGATCATTAGCAATTCTTCCGACATCACTGTCGCATTATTTTGAGGTTCGAAGCAACTGTTACTACATGACTGTCAGCATCACTTTGAGGTTGTTCGAAACTCTTACTACATTTCTTTAAGCATCACTGAGTTTCTTAGCAACTATCGCTACATTACTGTTAGCATCATCTTGAGTTCATTTGCAATTCTTCCGACATCACTGTCGCAATATTTTGAGGTTCGTAGCAACTTAAATACATGACTGTCGCATTATTTTAAGGTTCGTAGCAACTCTTACTACATTATTGTTGCATTATTTTAAGGTTCGTAGCAACTCTGACTACATGACTGTCATCATCACTTTGAGTTTATTAGCAACTATCACTACATTACTGTTAGCATCATTTTGAGGTTAGAAGCAACTTTTACTACATGACTGACAGCATCACTTTTAGGTTGTTCGAAACACTTACTACATTACTGTAAGTATCACTGAGTTAATTAGCAACTATCACTACATTAGTGTTAGCATCATTTTGAGTTCATTAGCAATTCTTCCAACATCACTGTCGCAATATTTTGAGGTTCGTAGCAACACTTACTATATCACTGTCAGCATCACTGAGTTGATATGCAACTATCACTACATTACTGTTAGCATCATATTGAGGTTCGTAGCAACTCTTAGTACAAGACTGTCAGCATCACTTTGAGGTTGTTCGAAACACTTACTACATCACTGTCAGCATCACTGAGTTGATATGCAACTATCACTACATTACTGTTAGCATCATTTTGAGTTCATCAGCAATTCTTCCGACATCACTGTCGCATCATTTTGAGATCATTAGCAATTCTTCTGACATCACTGCCACATCATTTTGAGGTTCGTAGCAACTCTTACTACATTATTTTTGCATTATTTTAAGGTTAGTAGCAACTCTTACTACATGACTGTCAGCATCACTTTGAGGTTATTAGCAACTATCACTACATTACTGTTAGCATCATTTTGAGTTCATGAGCAATTCTCACGACATCACTGTAGCATTGAATTGAGTTCATTAGCAACTCTTACTAAATGACTGTCAGCATCACTTTGAGGTTGTTCGAAACACTTACTACATCACTGTCAGCATCACTTTGAGGTTATTCGAAAGTTTCACTCCATTACTGTTAGCATCATTTTGAGTTCATTAGCAATTCTTACTACATCACTGTCGCATCATTTTGAGATCATTAGCAATTCTTCCGACATCACTGTCGCATTATTTTTAGGTTCGTGGCAACTCTTAGTGCAAGACTGTCAGCATCACTTTGAGGTTAGTCGAAACGTTCACTCCATTACTGTTCGCATCATTTTGAGTTCATGAGCAATTCTTTCTAAATCACTGTCGCATCATTTTGAGATCTTTAGCAATTCTCCCGACATCACTGTCGCATTATTTTGAGGTTCGTCGCAACTCTTACTACATGACTGTCACCATCACTTTGAGGTTATTCGAAACACTTACTACATTACTGTAAGCATCACTGACTTGATTAGCATCTATCACTACATTACTGTTAGCATCATTTTGAGTTCATTAGCAATTCTTCCGACATCACTGTCGCAATATTTTGAGGTTCGTAGCAACTCTTACTCCATGACTGTCAGCATCACTTTGAGGTTCTTCGAAACACTAACTACATTACTGTAAGCATTACTGACTTGATTAGCAACTATCACTACATTACTGTAAGCATCATTTTAAGTTCATTAGCAATTCTTCCGACATCACTGTCGCAATATTTTGAGGTTCTTAGCAACTTTTACTACATTACTGTCGCATTATATTGAGGTTCGTAGCAACTCTTACTACATGACTGTCAGCATCACTTTGAGGTTATTCGTAACACTTACTACATTACTGTAAGCATTACTGACTTGATTAGCAACTATCACTACATTACTGTTAGCATCATTTTAAGTTCATTAGCAATTCTTCCGACATCACTGTCGCATCATTTTGAGGTTCGTAGCAACTCTTATTACATTATTGTTGCATTATTTTAAGGTTCGTAGCAATTCTTACTACATGACTGTCAGCATCACTTTGAGTTTATTAGCAACTATCACTACATTACTGTTAGCATCATTTTGAGTTTATGAGCAATTCTCACGACATCACTGTAGCATTGAATTGAGTTCATTAGCAACTCTTACTAAATGACTGTCAGCATCACTGTGAGGTTGTTCGAAAGTTTCACTCCATTACTGTTAGCATCATCTTGAGTTCATTAGCAATTCTTCCGACATCACTGTAGCAATATTTTGAGGTTCGTAGCAACTCTTAGTACATGACTGTCAGCATCACTTTGAGGTTATTCGAAACATTCACTCCATTACTGTTATCATCATTTTGAGTTCATTAGCAATTCTTACTACATCACTGTCGCATCATTTTGAGATCATTAGCAATTCTTCTGACATTACTGTCACATTATTTTGAGGTTCGTAGCAACTCTTACTACATGACTGTCAGTATCACTTTGAGGTTATTCGAAACACTTACTACATCACTGTAAGCATCACTGAGTTGATTAGCAACTATCACTACATTACTGTTAGCATCATTTTGAGTTCATTAGCAATTCTTCCAACATCACTGTCGCATCATTTTGAGTTTATTAGAAATTCTACCGACATCACTGTCGCATTATTTTGAGGTTCGTAGCAACTCTTAGAACAAGACTGTCAGCATCACTTTGAGGTTATTCGAAACTTTCACTCCATTACTGTTAGCATCATTTTGAGTTCATTAGCAATTCCTACTACATCACTGTCGCATCATTTTGAGATCATTAGCAATTCTTCCGACATCACTGTCGCATTATTTTGAGGTTCGAAGCAACTGTTACTACATGACTGTCAGCATCACTTTGAGGTTGTTCGAAACTCTTACTACATTTCTTTAAGCATCACTGAGTTTCTTAGCAACTATCGCTACATTACTGTTAGCATCATCTTGAGTTCATTTGCAATTCTTCCGACATCACTGTCGCAATATTTTGAGGTTCGTAGCAACTTAAATACATGACTGTCGCATTATTTTAAGGTTCGTAGCAACTCTTACTACATTATTGTTGCATTATTTTAAGGTTCGTAGCAACTCTGACTACATGACTGTCATCATCACTTTGAGTTTATTAGCAACTATCACTACATTACTGTTAGCATCATTTTGAGGTTAGAAGCAACTTTTACTACATGACTGACAGCATCACTTTTAGGTTGTTCGAAACACTTACTACATTACTGTAAGTATCACTGAGTTAATTAGCAACTATCACTACATTAGTGTTAGCATCATTTTGAGTTCATTAGCAATTCTTCCAACATCACTGTCGCAATATTTTGAGGTTCGTAGCAACACTTACTATATCACTGTCAGCATCACTGAGTTGATATGCAACTATCACTACATTACTGTTAGCATCATATTGAGGTTCGTAGCAACTCTTAGTACAAGACTGTCAGCATCACTTTGAGGTTGTTCGAAACACTTACTACATCACTGTCAGCATCACTGAGTTGATATGCAACTATCACTACATTACTGTTAGCATCATTTTGAGTTCATCAGCAATTCTTCCGACATCACTGTCGCATCATTTTGAGATCATTAGCAATTCTTCTGACATCACTGCCACATCATTTTGAGGTTCGTAGCAACTCTTACTACATTATTTTTGCATTATTTTAAGGTTAGTAGCAACTCTTACTACATGACTGTCAGCATCACTTTGAGGTTATTAGCAACTATCACTACATTACTGTTAGCATCATTTTGAGTTCATGAGCAATTCTCACGACATCACTGTAGCATTGAATTGAGTTCATTAGCAACTCTTACTAAATGACTGTCAGCATCACTTTGAGGTTGTTCGAAACACTTACTACATCACTGTCAGCATCACTTTGAGGTTATTCGAAAGTTTCACTCCATTACTGTTAGCATCATTTTGAGTTCATTAGCAATTCTTACTACATCACTGTCGCATCATTTTGAGATCATTAGCAATTCTTCCGACATCACTGTCGCATTATTTTTAGGTTCGTGGCAACTCTTAGTACAAGACTGTCAGCATCACTTTGAGGTTAGTCGAAACGTTCACTCCATTACTGTTCGCATCATTTTGAGTTCATGAGCAATTCTTTCTAAATCACTGTCGCATCATTTTGAGATCTTTAGCAATTCTCCCGACATCACTGTCGCATTATTTTGAGGTTCGTCGCAACTCTTACTACATGACTGTCACCATCACTTTGAGGTTATTCGAAACACTTACTACATTACTGTAAGCATCACTGACTTGATTAGCATCTATCACTACATTACTGTTAGCATCATTTTGAGTTCATTAGCAATTCTTCCGACATCACTGTCGCAATATTTTGAGGTTCGTAGCAACTCTTACTCCATGACTGTCAGCATCACTTTGAGGTTCTTCGAAACACTTACTACATTACTGTAAGCATTACTGACTTGATTAGCAACTATCACTACATTACTGTTAGCATCATTTTAAGTTCATTAGCAATTCTTCCGACATCACTGTCGCAATATTTTGAGGTTCTTCGCAACTTTTACTACATTACTGTCGCATTATATTGAGGTTCGTAGCAACTCTTACTACATGACTGTCAGCATCACTTTGAGGTTATTCGTAACACTTACTACATTACTGTAAGCATTACTGACTTGATTAGCAACTATCACTACATTACTGTTAGCATCATTTTAAGTTCATTAGCAATTCTTCCGACATCACTGTCGCATCATTTTGAGGTTCGTAGCAACTCTTATTACATTATTGTTGCATTATTTTAAGGTTCGTAGCAATTCTTACTACATGACTGTCAGCATCACTTTGAGTTTATTAGCAACTATCACTACATTACTGTTAGCATCATTTTGAGTTTATGAGCAATTCTCACGACATCACTGTAGCATTGAATTGAGTTCATTAGCAACTCTTACTAAATGACTGTCAGCATCACTGTGAGGTTGTTCGAAAGTTTCACTCCATTACTGTTAGCATCATCTTGAGTTCATTAGCAATTCTTCCGACATCACTGTAGCAATATTTTGAGGTTCGTAGCAACTCTTAGTACATGACTGTCAGCATCACTTTGAGGTTATTCGAAACATTCACTCCATTACTGTTATCATTATTTTGAGTTCATTAGCAATTCTTACTACATCACTGTCGCATCATTTTGAGATCATTAGCAATTCTTCTGACATTACTGTCACATTATTTTGAGGTTCGTAGCAACTCTTACTACATGACTGTCAGTATCACTTTGAGGTTATTCGAAACACTTACTACATCACTGTAAGCATCACTGAGTTGATTAGCAACTATCACTACATTACTGTTAGCATCATTTTGAGTTCATTAGCAATTCTTCCAACATCACTGTCGCATCATTTTGAGTTTATTAGAAATTCTACCGACATCACTGTCGCATTATTTTGAGGTTCGTAGCAACTCTTAGAACAAGACTGTCAGCATCACTTTGAGGTTATTCGAAACTTTCACTCCATTACTGTTAGCATCATTTTGAGTTCATTCGCAATTCCTACTACATCACTGTCGCATCATTTTGAGATCATTAGCAATTCTTCCGACATCACTGTGGCATTATTTTAAGGTTTGTAGCAACTCTTACTACATGACTGTCAGCATCACTTTGAGGTTATTCAAAACACTTACTACATTACTGCAAGCATCACTGAGTTGATTAGCAACTATCACTACATTACTGTTAGCATCATTTTGAGTTCATTAGCAATTCTTCCGACATTACTGTTGCAATATTTTGAGGTTCATAGCAACTCTTACTACATGACTTTCAGCATCACTTTGAGGTTATTCGAAACGTTCACTCCATTACTGTTAGCATCATTTTGAGGTCATTAGCAATTCTTCTGACATCACTGTCGCATCATTTTGAGATCTTTAGCAATTCTTCTGACATCACTGTCGCATTTTTTTTTAGGTTCACAGCAACTCTTACTACATGACTGTCAGCATCACTTTGAGGTTTTTCGAAACGTTCACTCCATTACTGTTACCATCATTTTGAGATCATGACCAATTCTTCCGACATCACTTTCGCATCATTTTGAGATCTTTAGCAATTCTTCTGACATCACTGTCGCATTATTTTGAGGTTCGTAGCAACTCTTGCTACATGACTGTCAGCATCACTTTGAGGTTATTCGAAACACTTACTACATTACTGCAAGCATCACTGAGTTGATTAGCAACAATCACTACATTACTGTTAGCATCATTTTAAGTTCATTAGCAATTCTTCCGACATCACTGTCGCAACATTTTGAGGTTCGTAGCAACTCTTACTCCATGACTGTCAGCATCACTTTGAGGTTCTTCGAAACACTTACTACATTACTGGAAGCATCACTGACTTGATTAGCAACTATCACTACATTACTGTTAGCATCATTTTGAGTTCATTAGCAATTCTTCCGACATCACTGTCGCAATATTTTGAGGTTCGTAGCAACTTTTACTACATTACTGTCACATTATTTTGAGGTTCGTAGCAACTCTTTGTACATGACTGTCAGCATCACTTTGAGGTTATTCGAAACTTTCACTCCATTGCTGTTAGCATCATTTTGAGTTCATTAGCAATTCTTACGACATCACCGTCGCAATATTTTGAGGTTTGTAGCAACTTTTACTACATTACTGTCGCATTATTTTGAGGTTCGTAGCAACTCTTACAACATGACTTTCAGCATCACTTTGAGGTTCTTCGAAACACTTACTACATTACTGTAAGCATCACTGAGTTGATTAGCAACTATCACTACATGACTGTTAGCATCATTTTGAGGTTAGAAGCAACTTTTACTACATGACTGACAGCATCGCTTTTAGGTTGTTCGAAACACTTACTACATTACTGTAAGTATCACTGAGTTTTTTAGCAACTATCACTACATTACTGTTAGCATCATTTTGAGTTAATGAGCAATTCTCACGACATCACTGTGGCATTGAATTGAGTTCATTAGCAACTCTTACTAAATGACTGTCAGCAATACTTTGAGGTTGTTCGAAACTCTTACTACATGACTTTCAGCATCACTGAGTTGATTAGCAACTATCACTACATTGCTGTTAGCATCATCTTGAGTTCATTAGCAATTCTTCCGACATCACTGTCGCAATATTTTGAGGTTCGTAGCAACTTTTACTACATTACTGTCGCATTATTTTGAGGTTCGTAGCAACTCTTAGTACATGACTGTCAGCATCACTTTGAGGTTATTCGAAACGTTCACTCCATTACTGTTAGCATCATTTTGAGATCATTACCAATTCTTCTGACATCACTGTCGCATCATTTTGAGGTTCGTAGCAACTGTTACTACATGACTGTCAGCATCACTTTGAGGTTGTTCGAAACACTTACTACATTACTGTAAGCATCACTGACTTGATTAGCAACTATCACTACATTACTGTTAGCATCATGTTGAGTTCAATAGCAATTCTTCCGACATCACTGTCGCAATATTTTGAGGTTCGTAGCAACTTTTACTACATTACTGTCGCATTATTTTGAGTTTCGCAGCAACTCTTACTGCATGACTGTCAGCATCACTTGGAGGTTATTTGAAACTTTCAATCCATTACATTTTGCAGCATTTTGAGTTCATTAGCAATTCTTACTAAATCACTGTCGCATTATTTTGAGATCTTTAGCAATTCTTCTGACATCACTGTCGCATTATTTTGAGGTTCGTAGCAACTCTTACTGCATGACTGTCAGCATCACTTTGAGGTTATTCGAAACTTTCACTCCATTACTGTTAGCATCATTTTGAGTTCATTAGCAATTCTTATGACATCACAGTAGCATTCAATTGAGTTCATTAGCAATTCTTACTACATCACTGTCGCATCATTTTGAGATCATTAGCAATTCTTCTGACATCACTGTCGCATTATTTTGAGGTTCGTAGCAACTCTTACTGCATTACTGTCAGCATCACTTTGAGGTTGTTCGAAACACTTAGTACATTACTGTAAGCATCACTGAGTTGATTAGCAACTATCACTACTTTACTGTTAGCATCATTTTGAGTTCATTAGCAATTCTTCCATCATCACTGTCGCAATATTTTGAGGTTTGTAGCAACTTTTACTACATTACTGTCGCATAATTTTGAGGTTTGTAGCAACTCTTACTGCATGACTGTCAGCATCACTTTGAGGTTGTTCGAAACACTTAGTACATTACTGTAAGCATCACTGACTTGATTAGCAACTATCACTACATTACTGTTAGCATCATTTTGAGTTCATTAGCAATTCTTCCAACATCACTGTCGCAATATTTTGAGGTTCGTAGCAACTTTTACTACATTACTGTCGCATTATTTTGAGGTTCGTAGCAACTCTTACTACATTACTGTCAGCATCACTGACTTGATTAGCAACTATCACTACATTACTGTTAGCATCATTTTGAGTTCATTAGCAATTCTTCCGACATCACTGTCGCAATATTTTGAGGTTCGTAGCAACTTTTACTACATTACTGTCACATTATTTTGAGGTTCGTAGCAACGCTTTGTACATGACTGTCAGCATCACTTTGAGGTTATTCGAAACTTTCACTCCATTGCTGTTAGCATCATTTTGAGTTCATTAGCAATTCTTACGACATCACCGTCGCAATATTTTGAGGTTTGTAGCAACTTTTACTACATTACTGTCGCATTATTTTGAGGTTCGTAGCAACTCTTACAACATGACTTTCAGCATCACTTTGAGGTTCTTCGAAACACTTACTACATTACTGTAAGCATCACTGAGTTGATTAGCAACTATCACTACATGACTGTTAGCATCATTTTGAGGTTAGAAGCAACTTTTACTACATGACTGACAGCATCGCTTTTAGGTTGTTCGAAACACTTACTACATTACTGTAAGTATCACTGAGTTTTTTAGCAACTATCACTACATTACTGTTAGCATCATTTTGAGTTAATGAGCAATTCTCACGACATCACTGTGGCATTGAATTGAGTTCATTAGCAACTCTTACTAAATGACTGTCAGCAATACTTTGAGGTTGTTCAAAACTCTTACTACATGACTTTAAGCATCACTGAGTTGATTAGCAACTATCACTACATTACTGTTAGCATCATCTTGAGTTCATTAGCAATTCTTCCGACATCACTGTCGCAATATTTTGAGGTTCGTAGCAACTTTTACTACATTACTGTCGCATTATTTTGAGGTTCGTAGCAACTCTTAGTACATGACTGTCAGCATCACTTTGAGGTTATTCGAAACGTTCACTCCATTACTGTTAGCATCATTTTGAGATCATTACCAATTCTTCTGACATCACTGTCGCATCATTTTGAGGTTCGTAGCAACTGTTACTACATGACTGTCAGCATCACTTTGAGGTTGTTCGAAACACTTACTACATTACTGTAAGCATCACTGACTTGATTAGCAACTATCACTACATTACTGTTAGCATCATGTTGAGTTCAATAGCAATTCTTCCGACATCACTGTCGCAATATTTTGAGGTTCGTAGCAACTTTTACTACATTACTGTCGCATTATTTTGAGTTTCGCAGCAACTCTTACTGCATGACTGTCAGCATCACTTGGAGGTTATTTGAAACTTTCAATCCATTACATTTTGCAGCATTTTGAGTTCATTCGCAATTCTTACTAAATCACTGTCGCATCATTTTGAGATCATTAGCAATTCTTCTGACATCACTGTCGCATTATTTTGAGGTTCGTAGCAACTCTTACTGCATGACTGTCAGCATCACTTTGAGGTTATTCGAAACTTTCACTCCATTACTGTTAGCATCATTTTGAGTTCATTAGCAATTCTTATGACATCACAGTAGCATTCAATTGAGTTCATTAGCAATTCTTACTACATCACTGTCGCATCATTTTGAGATCATTAGCAATTCTTCTGACATCACTGTCGCATTATTTTGAGGTTCGTAGCAACTCTTACTGCATTACTGTCAGCATCACTTTGAGGTTGTTCGAAACACTTAGTACATTACTGTAAGCATCACTGAGTTGATTAGCAACTATCACTACTTTACTGTTAGCATCATTTTGAGTTCATTAGCAATTCTTCCATCATCACTGTCGCAATATTTTGAGGTTTGTAGCAACTTTTACTACATTACTGTCGCATAATTTTGAGGTTTGTAGCAACTCTTACTGCATGACTGTCAGCATCACTTTGAGGTTGTTCGAAACACTTAGTACATTACTGTAAGCATCACTGACTTGATTAGCAACTATCACTACATTACTGTTAGCATCATTTTGAGTTCATTAGCAATTCTTCCAACATCACTGTCGCAATATTTTGAGGTTCGTAGCAACTTTTACTACATTACTGTCGCATTATTTTGAGGTTCGTAGCAACTCTTACTACATTACTGTCAGCATCACTTTTAGGTTGTTCGAAACGTTCACTCCATTACTGTTAGCATCATTTTGAGTTTCTTAGCATTTCTTACTAAATCACTGTCGCATCATTTTGAGATATTTAGCAATTCTTCTGACATCACTGTCGCATTATTTTGATGTTCGTAGCAACTCTTTCTACATTACTGTTTCATTATTTAAAGGTTCGTAGCAACTCTTACTACATTACTGTCAGCATCACTTTGAGTTTATCAGCAACTTTGACTCCATTAATTTTAGCATCATTTTGATTTCATTAGCAATTCATACTAAATCACTGTAGCATCATTTTGAGTTCATTAGCGATTCTTACTACATCACTGTCGCATTATTTTGACGTTCGTAGCAACTCTTACTGCATGACTGTCAGCATCATTTTGAGGTTGTTCGAAACACTTAGTACATTACTGTAATCATCACTGAGTTGATTAGCAACTATCACTACATTACTGTTAGCAACATTTTGAGTTCAATAGCAATTCTTCCGATGTCACTGTCGCAATATTTTGAGGTTCGTAGCAACTTTTACTACATTACTGTCGCATTATTTTGAGTTTCGTAGCAACTCTTACTACATGACAGTCAGCATCACTTTGAGGTTATTCGAAACTTTCACTCCATTACTGTTAGCAGCATTTTTAGTTCATTTGCAATTCTTACTCAATCACTGTCGCATCATTTTGAGATCTTTAGCAGTTCTTCTGACATCACTGTCGCATTATTTTGAGTTTCGTAGCAACTCTTACGACATGACTTTCAGCATCACTTTGAAGTTGTTCGAAACACTTACTACATGACTGTCAGCATCACTTTGAGGTTGCTGGAAACTCTTACTACATTACTCTAAGCATCACTGAGTTTTTTAGCAACTATCGCTACAATACTGTTAGCATCATCTTGAGTTCATTAGCAATTCGTACGACATCACTGTCGCATCATTTTGAGATCATTAGCAATTCTTCCGACATCACTGTCGCAATATTTTTAGGTTCGTATTAACTCTTACTACATGTCTGTCAGCATCACTTTTAGGTTATTCGAAACTTTCACTCCATTAATATTAGCATCATTTTGAGTTCATGAGCAATTCTTACTAAATCACTGTAGCATCATTTTGAGATCATTAGCAATTCTTCTGACATCATTGTCGCATTATTTTGAGGTTCGTAGCAACTCTTACTGCATGACTGTCAGCATCACTTTGAGGTTGTTCAAAACACTTAGTACATTACTGTAAGCAACACTGAGTTGATTAGCAACTATCACTACATTACTGTTAGCATCATTTTGAGTTCATTAGCAATTCTTCGGACATCACTGTCGCAAAATTTTGAGGTTCTTTGCAACTTTTACTCCATTACTGTCGCATTATTTTGAGGTTCTTTGCAACTCTTACTACATTACTGTCAGCATCACTTTGAGGTTATTCGAAACTTTCACTCCATTACTGTTAGCATCATTTTGAGTTCATTAGCAATTCTTATGACATCACAGTAGCATTCAATTGAGTTCATTAGCAATTCTTACTACATGACTGTCGCATCATTTTGAGATCATTAGCAATTCTTCTGACATCACTGTCGCATTATTTTGAGGTTCGTAGCAATTCTTACTACATGACTGTCAGCATCACTTTGAAGTTGTTCGAAACACTTAGTACATTACTGTAAGCATCACTGAGTTTATTAGCAACTATCACTACATTACTGTTAGCATCATTTTGAGTTCATTCGCAATTCTTACGACTTCACTGTCGCATCATTTTGAGATCATTAGCAATTCTTCTGACATCACTGTCGCAATATTTTTAGGTTCGTATTAACTCTTACTACATGACTGTCAGCATCACTTTGAGGTTATTCGAAACTTTCACTCCATTAATGTTAGCATCATTTTGAGTTCATTAGCAATTCTTACTAAATCACTGTAGCATCATTTTGAGATCATTCGCAATTCTTCTGAATTCACTGTCGCATTTTTTTGAGGTTCGTAGCAACTCTTACTACATTACTGTCGCATTATTTAAAGGTTCGTAGCAACTCTTGCTGCATGACTGTCAACATCACTTTGAGGTTGTTCGAAACTCTTACTACATTACTGTAAGCATCAGTGAGTTGATTAGCAACTATCACTACTTTACTGTTAGCATCATTTTGAGTTCATTAGCAATTCTTCCAACATCACTGTTGCAATATTTTGAGGTTTGTAGCAACTTTTACTACATTACTGTCGCATTATTTTGAGGTTCGTAGCAACTCTTACTACATGACTGTCGGCATCCCTTTGAGGTTATTCGAAACTTTCACTCCATTACTGTTCGCATCATTTTGAGTTCATTAGCAATTCTTACGACATCACAGTAGCATTAAATTGAGTTCATTAGCAACTCTTACTACATGACTTTCAGCATCACTTTGAAGTTGTTCGAAACACTTACTACATGACTGTCAGCATCACTTTGACGTTGTTCGAAACTCTTACTACATTACTGTAACCATCACTGAGTTTTTTAGGAACTATCGCTACATTAGTGTTAGCATCATTTTGAGATCATTAGCAATTCTTCCGACATCACTGTTGCAATATTTTTAGGTTCGTATTAACTCTTACTACATGTCTGTCAGCAACACTTTGAGGTTTTTCGAAACTTTCACTCCATTAATGTTAGCATCATTTTGAGTTCATGAGCAATTCTTACTAAATCACTGTAGCATCATTTTGAGTTCATTAGCAATTCTTACTAAATCACTGTAGCATCATTTTGAGATCATTAGCAATTCTTCTGACATCACTGTCGCATTATTTTGAGGTTGTTCGAAACTCTTACTACATGACTGTCAGCATCACTATTGGGTTGTTTGAAATGTTCACTCCATTACTGTTAGCAGCATTTTGAGTTCATTAGCAATTCTTACGAAATCACTGTCGCATCATTTTGAGATCTTTAGCAATTCTTCTGACATCACTGTCGCATCATTTTGAGATCGTTAGCAATTCTTCCGACATCACTGTCGCAATATTTTGAGGTTCGTAGCAACACTTACGACATGACTGTCAGCATCACTTTGAGTTCATTAGCAACTATCACTACATTACTTTTAGCATCATTTTGAGGTTAGAAGCAACTCTTACTACATGACTGTCAGCGTCACTTTGAGGTTGTTCGAAACACTTACTACATTACTGTAAGCATTACTGAGTTGATTAGCAACTATCACTACATTACTTTTAGCATCATTTTGAGTTTATTAGCAACTATCACTACATTACTTTTAGCATCATTTTGAGTTTATTAGCAACCATCACTACATTACTGTTAGCTTCATTTTGAGTTTATTAGCAATTCATAGACATCACTGTAGCATCTAATTGAGGTTAGTAGCAACTCTTACTACATGACTGTCAGCATCACTTTGAGGTTGTTTGAAACACTTACGACATTAATGTAAGCATCACTGAGTTTATTAGCAACTATCACTACATTACTGTTAGCATCATTTTGAGGTTAGAAGCAACTGTTACCACATGACTGACAGCATCACTTTTAGGTTGTTCGAAACACTTACTACATTACTGTAAGCATCACTGAGTTAATTAGCAACTATCACTACATTACTTTTAGCATCATTTTGAGGTTAGAAGCAACTCTTACTACATGACTGTCAGCATCACTTTGAGGTTTTTCGAAACACTTACTACATTACTGGAAGCATCACTGACTTGATAAGCAACTATCACTACATTACTAATAGCATCATTTTGAGTTCATTCGCAATTCTTCCGACATCACTGTCGCAATATTTTGAGGTTGGTTGCACCTTTTACTACATTACTTTCGCATTATTTTGAGGTTCGTAGCAACTCTTCGAACATGACTGTCGCATTATTTTGATGTTCGTAGCAACTCTTCGTACATGACTGTCAGCATCACTTTGAGGTTATTCGAAAGTTTCACTCCATTACTGTTAGCATCATTTTGAGTTCATTAGCAATTCTTCCGACATCACTGTCGCAATATTTTGAGGTTCATAGCAACACTTACAACATGACTGTCAGCATCACTTTGAGGTTATTTCGAAACTTTCACTCCATTACTGTTAGCATCATTTTGAGATCATTAGCAATTCTTCTAACATCACTGTCGCATCATTTTGAGATCTTTAGCAATTCTTCTGACATCACTGTCGCATTATTTTGAGGTTCGTAGAAACTCTTACTACATGACTGTCAGCATCACTTTGAGGTTGTTCGAAACACTTACTACATTACTGTAAGCATCACTGACTTGATTAGCAACTATCACTACATTACTGTCAGCATCATTTTGAGGTTAGAAGCAACTGTTACGACATGACTGACAGCATCACTTTTTGGTTTTTTCGAAACACTTACTACATTACTGTAAGCTTCACTGAGTTAATTACCAACTATCACTACATCACTGTTAGCATCATTTTGAGTTCATTAGCAATTCTTCCGACATCACTGTCGCATTATTTTGAGGTTCGTAGCAACTTTTACTACATCACTGTCGCAATATTTTGAGGTTCGTAGCAACTCTTAGTACATGACTGTCAGCATCACTTTGAGGTTATTCGAAACACTTACTACATTACTGTAAGCATCACTGAGTTGATTAGCAACTATCACTACATTACTGTTAGCATCATTTTGACTTCATTAGCAATTCTTCCGACATCACTATCGCAATATTTTGAGGTTCGTAGCAACTTTTACTACATTACTGTCGCATTATTTTGAGGTTCACAGCAAAACTTACTACATGACTGTCAGCATCACTTTGAGGTTATTCGAAAGTTTCACTCCATTACTGTCAGCATCACTTTGAGTTCATTAGCAATTCTTCCGACATCACTGTCGCAATATTTTGAGGTTCGTAGCAACTCTTACTACATTATTATTGCATTATTTTAAGGTTCGCAGCAACTCTTACTGCATTACTTTCAGCATCACTTTGAGTTTTTTAGCAACTATCACTACATAACTGTTAGCATCATTTTGAGTTGTTGAGCAATTCTCACAACATCACTGTAGCATTAAATTGAGTTGATTAGCAACTCTTACTAAATGACTTTCAGCATCACTTTGAGGTTGTTCGAAACTCTTACTACATTACTGTAAGCATCACTGAGTTTCTTAGCAACTATCACTACATTACTGTTAGCATCATCTTGAGTTCATTAGCAATTCTTCCGACATCACTGTCGCAATATTTTGAGGTTTGTAGCAACACTTACTACATTACTGTCGCATTATTTTGAGGTTCGTAGCAACACTTACTACATGACTGTCAGCATCACTTTGAGGTTATTCGAAAGTTTCACTCCATTACTGTTAGCATCATCTTGAGTTCATTAGCAATTCTTCCGACATCACTGTCGCAATATTTTGAGGTTCGTAGCAACTTTTACTACATTACTGTCGCATTATTTTGAGATTCGTAGCAACTCTTAGTACATGACTGTCAGCATCACTTTGAGGTTATTCGAAAGTTTCACTCCATTACTGTTAGCATCATCTTGAGTTCATTAGCAATTCTTACTACATCACTGTCGCAATATTTTGAGGTTCGTAGCAACTTTTACTACATTACTGTCGCATTATTTTGAGGTTCGTAGCAACTCTTCGTACATGACTGTCAGCATCACTTTGAGGTTATTTGAAACGCTTACTACATTACTGTAAGCATCACTGAGTTTCTTAGCAACTATCACTACATTACTGTTTGCATCATCTTGAGTTCATTAGCAATTCTTCCGACATCACTGTCGCAATATTTTGAGGTTCGTAGCAACTTTTACTACATTACTGTCGCATTATTTTGAGGTTCGTAGCAACACTTACTACATGACTGTCAGCATCACTTTGAGGTTATTCGAAAGTTTCACTCCATTACTGTTAGCATCATCTTGAGTTCATCAGCAATTCTTCCGACATCACTGTCGCAATATTTTGAGGTTCGTAGCAACTTTTACTACATTATTGTCGCATTATTTTGATGTTCGTAGCAACTTTTACTACATTACTGTCGCATTATTTTGATGTTCGTAGCAACTCTTAGTACATGACTGTCAGCATCACTTTGAGGTTATTGGAAACGTTCACTCCATTACTGTTAGCATCATTTTGAGATCATTACCAATTCTTCTGACATCACTTTTGCATCATTTTGAGATCTTTAGCAATTCTTCTGACATCACTGTCGCATTATTTTGAGGTTCGTAGCAACGCTTACTACATGACTGTCAGCATCACTTTTAGGTTGTTCGAAACACTTCCTACATTACTTTAAGCATCACTGACTTGATTAGCAACTATCACTGCATTACTGTTAGCATCATTTCAAGTTCATGAGCAATTCTTCCGACATCACTGTCGCAATATTTTGAGGTTCGTAGCAACTCTTCGTACATGACTGTCAGCATCACTTTGAGGTTGTTCGAAACACTTACTACATTACTGTCAGCATCACTGAGTTCATTAGCAACTATCACTACATTACTGTTAGCATAATTTTGAGTTTATTAGCAATTCTTCCTACATCACTGTAGTATTATTTTGAGGTTTTTAGTAGCTCTTACTAAATTACTGTCATCATTTTGAGGTTATTAGCAGCTCTTACTAGATTACTGTTAGCATCATTTTGAGGTTATTCAAAAATGTCACTCCGTTACTGTTAGCATCATTTTGAGTTCATTCGCAATTCTTACGCCAGCACTGTCACATCATTTTGAGATCAATAGCAATTCTTCCAACATCACTGTTGCATTATTTTGAGGTTATTAGCAACTCTTACTACATGACTCTCAGCATCATTTTTAGGTTACTCGCAACTTTCACTACATTACTGTTAGCATCATTTTGAGTTCATTAGCAATTCTTACTACATCACTGTCGCATCATTTTGAGATCATTAGCAATTCTTCTGACATCACTGTCAAATTATTTTGAGGTTCGTAGCAACTCTTACTACATTATTGTTGCATTATTTAAAGGTTCGTAGCAACTCTTACTACATTACTGTCAGCATCACTTTGAGTTTATTAGCAACTTTCACTACATTACTGTTAGCATCATTTTGAGTTTATTAGCATTTCTTATGACATCACTGTAGCATGAAATTGACTTCATTAGCAACTCTTACTACATGACTGTCAGCATCACTTTGTAGTTGTTCGAAACACTTACTACATTACTGTTAGCATCACTGAGTTCATTAGAAACTATCACTACATTATTGTTAGCATCATCTTGAGATCATTACCAATTCTTCTGACATCACTGTCGCATTATTTTGAGGTTCGAAGCAACTCTTACTGCTTTACTGTTGCATTTTTTAAGGTTCGTAGGAACCCTTACTACATGACTATCAGCATCACTTTGAGTTAATTAGCAACTATCACTACATTACTGTTAGCATCATTTTGAGGTTAGAAGCAACTCTTACTACATGACTGTAAGCATCACTGAGTTGATTAGCAACTATCACTACATTACTGTTAGCATCATTTTGAGGTTAGAAGCAACACTTACTACATGACTGTAAGCATCACTGAGTTGATTAGCAACTATCACTACATTACTATTAGCATCATTTTGAGTTCATTAGCAATTCTTCCGACATCACTGTCGCAATATTTTGAGGTTCGTAGCAACTTTTATTACATTAATGTCGCATTATTTTTAGGTTCGTAGCAACTCATCCTACATGACTGTCAGCATCACTTTGAGGTTATTCGAAACACTTAGTACATTACTGTAAGCATCACTGAGTTGATGAGCAACTATCACTAGATTACTGTTAGCATCATTTTGAGTTCATTAGCAATTCTTACTACATCACTGTCGCATCATTTTGAGATCATTAGCAATTCTTCCGACATCACTGTCGCATTATTTTGAGGTTCGTAGCAACTGTTACTACATGACTGTCAGCATCACTTTGAGGTTATTCGAAACATTTACTACATTACTGTAAGCATCACTGACTTGATTAGCAACTATCACTACATTACTGTTAGCATCATTTCAAGTTCATGAGCAATTCTTCCGACATCACTGTCGCAATATTTTGAGGTACGTAGCAACTTTTACTAACTTACTGTCGCATTATTATGAGGTTCGTAGCAACTCTTAGGACATGACTGTCAGCATCATTTTGAGGTTATTCGAAACGTTCACTCCATTACTGTTAGCATCATCTTGAGTTCATTAGCAATTCTTCTGACATCACTGTCGCAATATTTTGAGGTTTGTAGCAACTTTGACTGCATTACTGTCGCATTATTTTGAGGTTCGTAGCAACTCTTACTACATGACTGTCAGCATCACTTTGAGTTTTTTAGCAACTATCACTACATTACTTTTAGCATCATTTTGAGTTAATGAGCAATTCTCACGACATCACTGTAGCATTGAATTGAGTTCATTAGCAACTCTTACTAAATGACTGTCAGCATCACTTTGAGGTTGTTCGAAACTCTTACTACATTACTTTAAGCATCACTGAGTTTCTTAGCAACTATCGCTACATTACTATTAGCATCATCTTGAGTTCATTAACAATTCTTCCGACATCACTGTCGCAATATTTTGAGGTTCGGAGCAACTTTTACTACATGACTGTCGCATTATCTTGAGGTTTGTAGCAACTCTTACTACATGACTGTCAGCATCACTTTGAGGTTATTCGAAACTTTCACTCCATTACTGTTAGCATCATTTTGAGTTCATTAGCAATTCTTACTACGTCACTGTCGCATCATTTTGAGATCATTAGCAATTCTTCCGACATCACTGTCGCATTATTTTGAGGTTCGTAGCAACTCTTGCTACATGACTGTCAGCATCACTTTGAGGTTATTCGAAACACTTACTACATTACTGCAAGCATCACTGAGTTGATTAGCAACTATCACTACATTACTGTTAGCATCATTTTAAGTTCATTAGCAATTCTTCCGACATCACTGTCGCAATATTTTGAGGTTCGTAGCAACTTTTACTACATGACTGTCGCATTATTTTGAGGTTGGTAGCAACTCTTAGTACATCACTGTCAGCATCACTTTGAGGTTATTCGAAACGTTCACTCCATTACTGTTAGCATCATTTTGAGATCATTACCAATTCTTCTGACATCACTATCGCATCATTTTGAGATCTTTAGCAATTCTTCTGACATCACTGTCGCACTATTTTGAGGTTCGTAGCAACTCTCACTACATGACTGTCAGCATCACTTTGAGGTTATTCGAAACTTTCACTCAATTACTGCTAGCATCATTTTGAGTTCATTAGCAATTCTTACTATATCACTGTCGCATTATTTTGAGGTTCATGGCAACTCTTACTACATCACTGTCACATCATTTTTAGATCATTAGCAATTCTTCTGACATCACTGTCGCATTATTTTGAGGTTCGTAGCAACTGTTACTACATGACTGTCAGCATCACTTTGAGGTTATTCGAAACACTTACCACATTATTGTCAGCATCACTGAGTTGATTAGCAACTATCACTACATTACTGTTAGCATCATTTTAAGTTCATTAGCAATTCTTCCGACATCACTGTCGCAATATTTTGAGGTTCGTAGCAACTTTTACTACATTACTATCGCATTATTATGAGGTTCGTAGCAACTCTTAGTACATGACTGTCAGCATCACTTTGAGGTTATTCGAAAGGTTCACTCCATTACTGTTAGCATCTTTTTGAGTTCATTAGCAATTCTTACTAAATCACTGTCGCATCATTTTGAGATCTTTAGCAATTCTTGTGACATCACTGTCGCATTATTTTGAGGTTCGTAGCAACACTTACTACATGACTGTCAGCATCACTTTGAGGTTGTTCGAAACTCTTACTACATTACTTTAAGCATCACTGAGTTTCTTAGCAACTATCGCTACATTACTGTTAGCATCATCTTGAGTTCATTAACAATTCTTCCGACATCACTGTCGCAATATTTTGAGGTTCGGAGCAACTTTTACTACATGACTGTCGCATTATCTTGAGGTTTGTAGCAACACTTACTACATGACTGTCAGCATCACTTTGAGGTTATTCGAAACTTTCACTCCATTACTGTTAGCATCATCATTAGCGATTCTTACTACGTCACTGTCGCATCATTTTGAGATCATTAACAATTCTTCTGACATCACTGTCACATTATTTTGAGGTTCGTAGCAACTTTTACTACATTACTGTCGCATTATTTTAAGGTTCGTAGCAACTCTTAGTACATGACTGTCAGCATCACTTTGAGGTTATACGAAACACTTACTACATTACTGTAAGCATCACTGAGTTGATGAGCAACTATCACTACATTACTGTTCGCATCATTTTGAGTTCATTAGCAATTCTTCCGACATCACTGTCGCAATATTTTGAGGTTCGTAGCAACTTTAACTACATTACTGTCGCATTATTTTGAGGTTCGTAGCAACTCTTAGTACATGACTGTCAGCATCACTTTGAGGTTATTCAAAGTTTCACTCCATTATTGTTCGCATCATTTTGAGTTCATTAGCAATTCTTCTGACATCACTGTCACATCATTTTGAGGTTCGTAGCAACTCTTACTACATTATTGTTGCATTATTTTGAGGTTCGTAGCAACTCTTACTACATTACTGTCATCATCATTTTGAGTTTATTAGCAACTATCACTACATTACTGTTAGCATCATTTTGAGGTGAGAAGGAACTTTTACTACATGACTGACAGCATCACTTTTAGGTTGTTCGAAACACTTACTACATTTCTGTAAGTATCACTGAGTTAATTAGCAACTATCACTACATTACTGTTAGCATCATTTTGAGATCATTAGCAATTCTTCCGACATCACTGTCGCATTATTTTGAGGTTCGAAGCAACTGTTACTACATGACTGTCAGCATCACTTTGAGGTTGTTCGAAACTCTTACTACATTTCTTTAAGCATCACTGAGTTTCTTAGCAACTATCGCTACATTACTGTTAGCATCATCTTGAGTTCATTTGCAATTCTTCCGACATCACTGTCGCAATATTTTGAGGTTCGTAGCAACTTAAATACATGACTGTCGCATTATTTTAAGGTTCGTAGCAACTCTTACTACATTATTGTTGCATTATTTTAAGGTTCGTAGCAACTCTGACTACATGACTGTCATCATCACTTTGAGTTTATTAGCAACTATCACTACATTACTGTTAGCATCATTTTGAGGTTAGAAGCAACTTTTACTACATGACTGACAGCATCACTTTTAGGTTGTTCGAAACACTTACTACATTACTGTAAGTATCACTGAGTTAATTAGCAACTATCACTACATTAGTGTTAGCATCATTTTGAGTTCATTAGCAATTCTTCCAACATCACTGTCGCAATATTTTGAGGTTCGTAGCAACACTTACTATATCACTGTCAGCATCACTGAGTTGATATGCAACTATCACTACATTACTGTTAGCATCATATTGAGGTTCGTAGCAACTCTTAGTACAAGACTGTCAGCATCACTTTGAGGTTGTTCGAAACACTTACTACATCACTGTCAGCATCACTGAGTTGATATGCAACTATCACTACATTACTGTTAGCATCATTTTGAGTTCATCAGCAATTCTTCCGACATCACTGTCGCATCATTTTGAGATCATTAGCAATTCTTCTGACATCACTGCCACATCATTTTGAGGTTCGTAGCAACTCTTACTACATTATTTTTGCATTATTTTAAGGTTAGTAGCAACTCTTACTACATGACTGTCAGCATCACTTTGAGGTTATTAGCAACTATCACTACATTACTGTTAGCATCATTTTGAGTTCATGAGCAATTCTCACGACATCACTGTAGCATTGAATTGAGTTCATTAGCAACTCTTACTAAATGACTGTCAGCATCACTTTGAGGTTGTTCGAAACACTTACTACATCACTGTCAGCATCACTTTGAGGTTATTCGAAAGTTTCACTCCATTACTGTTAGCATCATTTTGAGTTCATTAGCAATTCTTACTACATCACTGTCGCATCATTTTGAGATCATTAGCAATTCTTCCGACATCACTGTCGCATTATTTTTAGGTTCGTGGCAACTCTTAGTGCAAGACTGTCAGCATCACTTTGAGGTTAGTCGAAACGTTCACTCCATTACTGTTCGCATCATTTTGAGTTCATGAGCAATTCTTTCTAAATCACTGTCGCATCATTTTGAGATCTTTAGCAATTCTCCCGACATCACTGTCGCATTATTTTGAGGTTCGTCGCAACTCTTACTACATGACTGTCACCATCACTTTGAGGTTATTCGAAACACTTACTACATTACTGTAAGCATCACTGACTTGATTAGCATCTATCACTACATTACTGTTAGCATCATTTTGAGTTCATTAGCAATTCTTCCGACATCACTGTCGCAATATTTTGAGGTTCGTAGCAACTCTTACTCCATGACTGTCAGCATCACTTTGAGGTTCTTCGAAACACTTACTACATTACTGTAAGCATTACTGACTTGATTAGCAACTATCACTACATTACTGTTAGCATCATTTTAAGTTCATTAGCAATTCTTCCGACATCACTGTCGCAATATTTTGAGGTTCTTAGCAACTTTTACTACATTACTGTCGCATTATATTGAGGTTCGTAGCAACTCTTACTACATGACTGTCAGCATCACTTTGAGGTTATTCGTAACACTTACTACATTACTGTAAGCATTACTGACTTGATTAGCAACTATCACTACATTACTGTTAGCATCATTTTAAGTTCATTAGCAATTCTTCCGACATCACTGTCGCATCATTTTGAGGTTCGTAGCAACTCTTATTACATTATTGTTGCATTATTTTAAGGTTCGTAGCAATTCTTACTACATGACTGTCAGCATCACTTTGAGTTTATTAGCAACTATCACTACATTACTGTTAGCATCATTTTGAGTTTATGAGCAATTCTCACGACATCACTGTAGCATTGAATTGAGTTCATTAGCAACTCTTACTAAATGACTGTCAGCATCACTGTGAGGTTGTTCGAAAGTTTCACTCCATTACTGTTAGCATCATCTTGAGTTCATTAGCAATTCTTCCGACATCACTGTAGCAATATTTTGAGGTTCGTAGCAACTCTTAGTACATGACTGTCAGCATCACTTTGAGGTTATTCGAAACATTCACTCCATTACTGTTATCATCATTTTGAGTTCATTAGCAATTCTTACTACATCACTGTCGCATCATTTTGAGATCATTAGCAATTCTTCTGACATTACTGTCACATTATTTTGAGGTTCGTAGCAACTCTTACTACATGACTGTCAGTATCACTTTGAGGTTATTCGAAACACTTACTACATCACTGTAAGCATCACTGAGTTGATTAGCAACTATCACTACATTACTGTTAGCATCATTTTGAGTTCATTAGCAATTCTTCCAACATCACTGTCGCATCATTTTGAGTTTATTAGAAATTCTACCGACATCACTGTCGCATTATTTTGAGGTTCGTAGCAACTCTTAGAACAAGACTGTCAGCATCACTTTGAGGTTATTCGAAACTTTCACTCCATTACTGTTAGCATCATTTTGAGTTCATTAGCAATTCCTACTACATCACTGTCGCATCATTTTGAGATCATTAGCAATTCTTCCGACATCACTGTCGCATTATTTTGAGGTTCGAAGCAACTGTTACTACATGACTGTCAGCATCACTTTGAGGTTGTTCGAAACTCTTACTACATTTCTTTAAGCATCACTGAGTTTCTTAGCAACTATCGCTACATTACTGTTAGCATCATCTTGAGTTCATTTGCAATTCTTCCGACATCACTGTCGCAATATTTTGAGGTTCGTAGCAACTTAAATACATGACTGTCGCATTATTTTAAGGTTCGTAGCAACTCTTACTACATTATTGTTGCATTATTTTAAGGTTCGTAGCAACTCTGACTACATGACTGTCATCATCACTTTGAGTTTATTAGCAACTATCACTACATTACTGTTAGCATCATTTTGAGGTTAGAAGCAACTTTTACTACATGACTGACAGCATCACTTTTAGGTTGTTCGAAACACTTACTACATTACTGTAAGTATCACTGAGTTAATTAGCAACTATCACTACATTAGTGTTAGCATCATTTTGAGTTCATTAGCAATTCTTCCAACATCACTGTCGCAATATTTTGAGGTTCGTAGCAACACTTACTATATCACTGTCAGCATCACTGAGTTGATATGCAACTATCACTACATTACTGTTAGCATCATATTGAGGTTCGTAGCAACTCTTAGTACAAGACTGTCAGCATCACTTTGAGGTTGTTCGAAACACTTACTACATCACTGTCAGCATCACTGAGTTGATATGCAACTATCACTACATTACTGTTAGCATCATTTTGAGTTCATCAGCAATTCTTCCGACATCACTGTCGCATCATTTTGAGATCATTAGCAATTCTTCTGACATCACTGCCACATCATTTTGAGGTTCGTAGCAACTCTTACTACATTATTTTTGCATTATTTTAAGGTTAGTAGCAACTCTTACTACATGACTGTCAGCATCACTTTGAGGTTATTAGCAACTATCACTACATTACTGTTAGCATCATTTTGAGTTCATGAGCAATTCTCACGACATCACTGTAGCATTGAATTGAGTTCATTAGCAACTCTTACTAAATGACTGTCAGCATCACTTTGAGGTTGTTCGAAACACTTACTACATCACTGTCAGCATCACTTTGAGGTTATTCGAAAGTTTCACTCCATTACTGTTAGCATCATTTTGAGTTCATTAGCAATTCTTACTACATCACTGTCGCATCATTTTGAGATCATTAGCAATTCTTCCGACATCACTGTCGCATTATTTTTAGGTTCGTGGCAACTCTTAGTACAAGACTGTCAGCATCACTTTGAGGTTAGTCGAAACGTTCACTCCATTACTGTTCGCATCATTTTGAGTTCATGAGCAATTCTTTCTAAATCACTGTCGCATCATTTTGAGATCTTTAGCAATTCTCCCGACATCACTGTCGCATTATTTTGAGGTTCGTCGCAACTCTTACTACATGACTGTCACCATCACTTTGAGGTTATTCGAAACACTTACTACATTACTGTAAGCATCACTGACTTGATTAGCATCTATCACTACATTACTGTTAGCATCATTTTGAGTTCATTAGCAATTCTTCCGACATCACTGTCGCAATATTTTGAGGTTCGTAGCAACTCTTACTCCATGACTGTCAGCATCACTTTGAGGTTCTTCGAAACACTTACTACATTACTGTAAGCATTACTGACTTGATTAGCAACTATCACTACATTACTGTTAGCATCATTTTAAGTTCATTAGCAATTCTTCCGACATCACTGTCGCAATATTTTGAGGTTCTTAGCAACTTTTACTACATTACTGTCGCATTATATTGAGGTTCGTAGCAACTCTTACTACATGACTGTCAGCATCACTTTGAGGTTATTCGTAACACTTACTACATTACTGTAAGCATTACTGACTTGATTAGCAACTATCACTACATTACTGTTAGCATCATTTTAAGTTCATTAGCAATTCTTCCGACATCACTGTCGCATCATTTTGAGGTTCGTAGCAACTCTTATTACATTATTGTTGCATTATTTTAAGGTTCGTAGCAATTCTTACTAGATGACTGTCAGCATCACTTTGAGTTTATTAGCAACTATCACTACATTACTGTTAGCATCATTTTGAGTTTATGAGCAATTCTCACGACATCACTGTAGCATTGAATTGAGTTCATTAGCAACTCTTACTAAATGACTGTCAGCATCACTGTGAGGTTGTTCGAAAGTTTCACTCCATTACTGTTAGCATCATCTTGAGTTCATTAGCAATTCTTCCGACATCACTGTAGCAATATTTTGAGGTTCGTAGCAACTCTTAGTACATGACTGTCAGCATCACTTTGAGGTTATTCGAAACATTCACTCCATTACTGTTATCATTATTTTGAGTTCATTAGCAATTCTTACTACATCACTGTCGCATCATTTTGAGATCATTAGCAATTCTTCTGACATTACTGTCACATTATTTTGAGGTTCGTAGCAACTCTTACTACATGACTGTCAGTATCACTTTGAGGTTATTCGAAACACTTACTACATCACTGTAAGCATCACTGAGTTGATTAGCAACTATCACTACATTACTGTTAGCATCATTTTGAGTTCATTAGCAATTCTTCCAACATCACTGTCGCATCATTTTGAGTTTATTAGAAATTCTACCGACATCACTGTCGCATTATTTTGAGGTTCGTAGCAACTCTTAGAACAAGACTGTCAGCATCACTTTGAGGTTATTCGAAACTTTCACTCCATTACTGTTAGCATCATTTTGAGTTCATTCGCAATTCCTACTACATCACTGTCGCATCATTTTGAGATCATTAGCAATTCTTCCGACATCACTGTGGCATTATTTTAAGGTTTGTAGCAACTCTTACTACATGACTGTCAGCATCACTTTGAGGTTATTCAAAACACTTACTACATTACTGCAAGCATCACTGAGTTGATTAGCAACTATCACTACATTACTGTTAGCATCATTTTGAGTTCATTAGCAATTCTTCCGACATTACTGTTGCAATATTTTGAGGTTCATAGCAACTCTTACTACATGACTTTCAGCATCACTTTGAGGTTATTCGAAACGTTCACTCCATTACTGTTAGCATCATTTTGAGGTCATTAGCAATTCTTCTGACATCACTGTCGCATCATTTTGAGATCTTTAGCAATTCTTCTGACATCACTGTCGCATTTTTTTTTAGGTTCACAGCAACTCTTACTACATGACTGTCAGCATCACTTTGAGGTTTTTCGAAACGTTCACTCCATTACTGTTACCATCATTTTGAGATCATGACCAATTCTTCCGACATCACTTTCGCATCATTTTGAGATCTTTAGCAATTCTTCTGACATCACTGTCGCATTATTTTGAGGTTCGTAGCAACTCTTGCTACATGACTGTCAGCATCACTTTGAGGTTATTCGAAACACTTACTACATTACTGCAAGCATCACTGAGTTGATTAGCAACAATCACTACATTACTGTTAGCATCATTTTAAGTTCATTAGCAATTCTTCCGACATCACTGTCGCAACATTTTGAGGTTCGTAGCAACTCTTACTCCATGACTGTCAGCATCACTTTGAGGTTCTTCGAAACACTTACTACATTACTGGAAGCATCACTGACTTGATTAGCAACTATCACTACATTACTGTTAGCATCATTTTGAGTTCATTAGCAATTCTTCCGACATCACTGTCGCAATATTTTGAGGTTCGTAGCAACTTTTACTACATTACTGTCACATTATTTTGAGGTTCGTAGCAACTCTTTGTACATGACTGTCAGCATCACTTTGAGGTTATTCGAAACTTTCACTCCATTGCTGTTAGCATCATTTTGAGTTCATTAGCAATTCTTACGACATCACCGTCGCAATATTTTGAGGTTTGTAGCAACTTTTACTACATTACTGTCGCATTATTTTGAGGTTCGTAGCAACTCTTACAACATGACTTTCAGCATCACTTTGAGGTTCTTCGAAACACTTACTACATTACTGTAAGCATCACTGAGTTGATTAGCAACTATCACTACATGACTGTTAGCATCATTTTGAGGTTAGAAGCAACTTTTACTACATGACTGACAGCATCGCTTTTAGGTTGTTCGAAACACTTACTACATTACTGTAAGTATCACTGAGTTTTTTAGCAACTATCACTACATTACTGTTAGCATCATTTTGAGTTAATGAGCAATTCTCACGACATCACTGTGGCATTGAATTGAGTTCATTAGCAACTCTTACTAAATGACTGTCAGCAATACTTTGAGGTTGTTCGAAACTCTTACTACATGACTTTAAGCATCACTGAGTTGATTAGCAACTATCACTACATTACTGTTAGCATCATCTTGAGTTCATTAGCAATTCTTCCGACATCACTGTCGCAATATTTTGAGGTTCGTAGCAACTTTTACTACATTACTGTCACATTATTTTGAGGTTCGTAGCAACGCTTTGTACATGACTGTCAGCATCACTTTGAGGTTATTCGAAACTTTCACTCCATTGCTGTTAGCATCATTTTGAGTTCATTAGCAATTCTTACGACATCACCGTCGCAATATTTTGAGGTTTGTAGCAACTTTTACTACATTACTGTCGCATTATTTTGAGGTTCGTAGCAACTCTTACAACATGACTTTCAGCATCACTTTGAGGTTCTTCGAAACACTTACTACATTACTGTAAGCATCACTGAGTTGATTAGCAACTATCACTACATGACTGTTAGCATCATTTTGAGGTTAGAAGCAACTTTTACTACATGACTGACAGCATCGCTTTTAGGTTGTTCGAAACACTTACTACATTACTGTAAGTATCACTGAGTTTTTTAGCAACTATCACTACATTACTGTTAGCATCATTTTGAGTTAATGAGCAATTCTCACGACATCACTGTGGCATTGAATTGAGTTCATTAGCAACTCTTACTAAATGACTGTCAGCAATACTTTGAGGTTGTTCAAAACTCTTACTACATGACTTTAAGCATCACTGAGTTGATTAGCAACTATCACTACATTACTGTTAGCATCATCTTGAGTTCATTAGCAATTCTTCCGACATCACTGTCGCAATATTTTGAGGTTCGTAGCAACTTTTACTACATTACTGTCGCATTATTTTGAGGTTCGTAGCAACTCTTAGTACATGACTGTCAGCATCACTTTGAGGTTATTCGAAACGTTCACTCCATTACTGTTAGCATCATTTTGAGATCATTACCAATTCTTCTGACATCACTGTCGCATCATTTTGAGGTTCGTAGCAACTGTTACTACATGACTGTCAGCATCACTTTGAGGTTGTTCGAAACACTTACTACATTACTGTAAGCATCACTGACTTGATTAGCAACTATCACTACATTACTGTTAGCATCATGTTGAGTTCAATAGCAATTCTTCCGACATCACTGTCGCAATATTTTGAGGTTCGTAGCAACTTTTACTACATTACTGTCGCATTATTTTGAGTTTCGCAGCAACTCTTACTGCATGACTGTCAGCATCACTTGGAGGTTATTTGAAACTTTCAATCCATTACATTTTGCAGCATTTTGAGTTCATTCGCAATTCTTACTAAATCACTGTCGCATCATTTTGAGATCATTAGCAATTCTTCTGACATCACTGTCGCATTATTTTGAGGTTCGTAGCAACTCTTACTGCATGACTGTCAGCATCACTTTGAGGTTATTCGAAACTTTCACTCCATTACTGTTAGCATCATTTTGAGTTCATTAGCAATTCTTATGACATCACAGTAGCATTCAATTGAGTTCATTAGCAATTCTTACTACATCACTGTCGCATCATTTTGAGATCATTAGCAATTCTTCTGACATCACTGTCGCATTATTTTGAGGTTCGTAGCAACTCTTACTGCATTACTGTCAGCATCACTTTGAGGTTGTTCGAAACACTTAGTACATTACTTTAAGCATCACTGAGTTGATTAGCAACTATCACTACTTTACTGTTAGCATCATTTTGAGTTCATTAGCAATTCTTCCATCATCACTGTCGCAATATTTTGAGGTTTGTAGCAACTTTTACTACATTACTGTCGCATAATTTTGAGGTTTGTAGCAACTCTTACTGCATGACTGTCAGCATCACTTTGAGGTTGTTCGAAACACTTAGTACATTACTGTAAGCATCACTGACTTGATTAGCAACTATCACTACATTACTGTTAGCATCATTTTGAGTTCATTAGCAATTCTTCCAACATCACTGTCGCAATATTTTGAGGTTCGTAGCAACTTTTACTACATTACTGTCGCATTATTTTGAGGTTCGTAGCAACTCTTACTACATTACTGTCAGCATCACTTTTAGGTTGTTCGAAACGTTCACTCCATTACTGTTAGCATCATTTTGAGTTTCTTAGCATTTCTTACTAAATCACTGTCGCATCATTTTGAGATATTTAGCAATTCTTCTGACATCACTGTCGCATTATTTTGATGTTCGTAGCAACTCTTTCTACATTACTGTTTCATTATTTAAAGGTTCGTAGCAACTCTTACTACATTACTGTCAGCATCACTTTGAGTTTATCAGCAACTTTGACTCCATTAATTTTAGCATCATTTTGAGTTCATTAGCAATTCATACTAAATCACTGTAGCATCATTTTGAGTTCATTAGCGATTCTTACTACATCACTGTCGCATTATTTTGACGTTCGTAGCAACTCTTACTGCATGACTGTCAGCATCATTTTGAGGTTGTTCGAAACACTTAGTACATTACTGTAATCATCACTGAGTTGATTAGCAACTATCACTACATTACTGTTAGCAACATTTTGAGTTCAATAGCAATTCTTCCGATGTCACTGTCGCAATATTTTGAGGTTCGTAGCAACTTTTACTACATTACTGTCGCATTATTTTGAGTTTCGTAGCAACTCTTACTACATGACAGTCAGCATCACTTTGAGGTTATTCGAAACTTTCACTCCATTACTGTTAGCAGCATTTTTAGTTCATTTGCAATTCTTACTCAATCACTGTCGCATCATTTTGAGATCTTTAGCAGTTCTTCTGACATCACTGTCGCATTATTTTGAGTTTCGTAGCAACTCTTACGACATGACTTTCAGCATCACTTTGAAGTTGTTCGAAACACTTACTACATGACTGTCAGCATCACTTTGAGGTTGCTGGAAACTCTTACTACATTACTCTAAGCATCACTGAGTTTTTTAGCAACTATCGCTACAATACTGTTAGCATCATCTTGAGTTCATTAGCAATTCGTACGACATCACTGTCGCATCATTTTGAGATCATTAGCAATTCTTCCGACATCACTGTCGCAATATTTTTAGGTTCGTATTAACTCTTACTACATGTCTGTCAGCATCACTTTTAGGTTATTCGAAACTTTCACTCCATTAATATTAGCATCATTTTGAGTTCATGAGCAATTCTTACTAAATCACTGTAGCATCATTTTGAGATCATTAGCAATTCTTCTGACATCATTGTCGCATTATTTTGAGGTTCGTAGCAACTCTTACTGCATGACTGTCAGCATCACTTTGAGGTTGTTCAAAACACTTAGTACATTACTGTAAGCAACACTGAGTTGATTAGCAACTATCACTACATTACTGTTAGCATCATTTTGAGTTCATTAGCAATTCTTCGGACATCACTGTCGCAAAATTTTGAGGTTCTTTGCAACTTTTACTCCATTACTGTCGCATTATTTTGAGGTTCTTTGCAACTCTTACTACATTACTGTCAGCATCACTTTGAGGTTATTCGAAACTTTCACTCCATTACTGTTAGCATCATTTTGAGTTCATTAGCAATTCTTATGACATCACAGTAGCATTCAATTGAGTTCATTAGCAATTCTTACTACATGACTGTCGCATCATTTTGAGATCATTAGCAATTCTTCTGACATCACTGTCGCATTATTTTGAGGTTCGTAGCAACTCTTAGAACAAGACTGTCAGCATCACTGAGTTTATTAGCAACTATCACTACATTACTGTTAGCATCATTTTGAGTTCATTCGCAATTCTTACGACTTCACTGTCGCATCATTTTGAGATCATTAGCAATTCTTCTGACATCACTGTCGCAATATTTTTAGGTTCGTATTAACTCTTACTACATGACTGTCAGCATCACTTTGAGGTTATTCGAAACTTTCACTCCATTAATGTTAGCATCATTTTGAGTTCATTAGCAATTCTTACTAAATCACTGTAGCATCATTTTGAGATCATTCGCAATTCTTCTGAATTCACTGTCGCATTTTTTTGAGGTTCGTAGCAACTCTTACTACATTACTGTCGCATTATTTAAAGGTTCGTAGCAACTCTTACTGCATGACTGTCAACATCACTTTGAGGTTGTTCGAAACTCTTACTACATTACTGTAAGCATCAGTGAGTTGATTAGCAACTATCACTACTTTACTGTTAGCATCATTTTGAGTTCATTAGCAATTCTTCCAACATCACTGTTGCAATATTTTGAGGTTTGTAGCAACTTTTACTACATTACTGTCGCATTATTTTGAGGTTCGTAGCAACTCTTACTACATGACTGTCGGCATCCCTTTGAGGTTATTCGAAACTTTCACTCCATTACTGTTCGCATCATTTTGAGTTCATTAGCAATTCTTACGACATCACAGTAGCATTAAATTGAGTTCATTAGCAACTCTTACTACATGACTTTCAGCATCACTTTGAAGTTGTTCGAAACACTTACTACATGACTGTCAGCATCACTTTGACGTTGTTCGAAACTCTTACTACATTACTGTAACCATCACTGAGTTTTTTAGGAACTATCGCTACATTAGTGTTAGCATCATTTTGAGATCATTAGCAATTCTTCCGACATCACTGTTGCAATATTTTTAGGTTCGTATTAACTCTTACTACATGTCTGTCAGCATCACTTTGAGGTTTTTCGAAACTTTCACTCCATTAATGTTAGCATCATTTTGAGTTCATGAGCAATTCTTACTAAATCACTGTAGCATCATTTTGAGTTCATTAGCAATTCTTACTAAATCACTGTAGCATCATTTTGAGATCATTAGCAATTCTTCTGACATCACTGTCGCATTATTTTGAGGTTGTTCGAAACTCTTACTACATGACTGTCAGCATCACTATTGGGTTGTTTGAAATGTTCACTCCATTACTGTTAGCAGCATTTTGAGTTCATTAGCAATTCTTACGAAATCACTGTCGCATCATTTTGAGATCTTTAGCAATTCTTCTGACATCACTGTCGCATCATTTTGAGATCGTTAGCAATTCTTCCGACATCACTGTCGCAATATTTTGAGGTTCGTAGCAACACTTACGACATGACTGTCAGCATCACTTTGAGTTCATTAGCAACTATCACTACATTACTTTTAGCATCATTTTGAGGTTAGAAGCAACTCTTACTACATGACTGTCAGCGTCACTTTGAGGTTGTTCGAAACACTTACTACATTACTGTAAGCATTACTGAGTTGATTAGCAACTATCACTACATTACTTTTAGCATCATTTTGAGTTTATTAGCAACTATCACTACATTACTTTTAGCATCATTTTGAGTTTATTAGCAACTATCACTACATTACTTTTAGCTTCATTTTGAGTTTATTAGCAATTCATAGACATCACTGTAGCATCTAATTGAGGTTAGTAGCAACTCTTACTACATGACTGTCAGCATCACTTTGAGGTTGTTTGAAACACTTACGACATTAATGTAAGCATCACTGAGTTTATTAGCAACTATCACTACATTACTGTTAGCATCATTTTGAGGTTAGAAGCAACTGTTACCACATGACTGACAGCATCACTTTTAGGTTGTTCGAAACACTTACTACATTACTGTAAGCATCACTGAGTTAATTAGCAACTATCACTACATTACTTTTAGCATCATTTTGAGGTTAGAAGCAACTCTTACTACATGACTGTCAGCATCACTTTGAGGTTTTTCGAAACACTTACTACATTACTGGAAGCATCACTGACTTGATAAGCAACTATCACTACATTACTAATAGCATCATTTTGAGTTCATTCGCAATTCTTCCGACATCACTGTCGCAATATTTTGAGGTTGGTTGCACCTTTTACTACATTACTTTCGCATTATTTTGAGGTTCGTAGCAACTCTTCGAACATGACTGTCGCATTATTTTGATGTTCGTAGCAACTCTTCGTACATGACTGTCAGCATCACTTTGAGGTTATTCGAAAGTTTCACTCCATTACTGTTAGCATCATTTTGAGTTCATTAGCAATTCTTCCGACATCACTGTCGCAATATTTTGAGGTTCATAGCAACACTTACAACATGACTGTCAGCATCACTTTGAGGTTATTTCGAAACTTTCACTCCATTACTGTTAGCATCATTTTGAGATCATTAGCAATTCTTCTAACATCACTGTCGCATCATTTTGAGATCTTTAGCAATTCTTCTGACATCACTGTCGCATTATTTTGAGGTTCGTAGAAACTCTTACTACATGACTGTCAGCATCACTTTGAGGTTGTTCGAAACACTTACTACATTACTGTAAGCATCACTGACTTGATTAGCAACTATCACTACATTACTGTCAGCATCATTTTGAGGTTAGAAGCAACTGTTACGACATGACTGACAGCATCACTTTTTGGTTTTTTCGAAACACTTACTACATTACTGTAAGCTTCACTGAGTTAATTACCAACTATCACTACATCACTGTTAGCATCATTTTGAGTTCATTAGCAATTCTTCCGACATCACTGTCGCATTATTTTGAGGTTCGTAGCAACTTTTACTACATCACTGTCGCAATATTTTGAGGTTCGTAGCAACTCTTAGTACATGACTGTCAGCATCACTTTGAGGTTATTCGAAACACTTACTACATTACTGTAAGCATCACTGAGTTGATTAGCAACTATCACTACATTACTGTTAGCATCATTTTGACTTCATTAGCAATTCTTCCGACATCACTATCGCAATATTTTGAGGTTCGTAGCAACTTTTACTACATTACTGTCGCATTATTTTGAGGTTCACAGCAAAACTTACTACATGACTGTCAGCATCACTTTGAGGTTATTCGAAAGTTTCACTCCATTACTGTCAGCATCACTTTGAGTTCATTAGCAATTCTTCCGACATCACTGTCGCAATATTTTGAGGTTCGTAGCAACTCTTACTACATTATTATTGCATTATTTTAAGGTTCGCAGCAACTCTTACTGCATTACTTTCAGCATCACTTTGAGTTTTTTAGCAACTATCACTACATAACTGTTAGCATCATTTTGAGTTGTTGAGCAATTCTCACAACATCACTGTAGCATTAAATTGAGTTGATTAGCAACTCTTACTAAATGACTTTCAGCATCACTTTGAGGTTGTTCGAAACTCTTACTACATTACTGTAAGCATCACTGAGTTTCTTAGCAACTATCACTACATTACTGTTAGCATCATCTTGAGTTCATTAGCAATTCTTCCGACATCACTGTCGCAATATTTTGAGGTTTGTAGCAACACTTACTACATTACTGTCGCATTATTTTGAGGTTCGTAGCAACACTTACTACATGACTGTCAGCATCACTTTGAGGTTATTCGAAAGTTTCACTCCATTACTGTTAGCATCATCTTGAGTTCATTAGCAATTCTTCCGACATCACTGTCGCAATATTTTGAGGTTCGTAGCAACTTTTACTACATTACTGTCGCATTATTTTGAGATTCGTAGCAACTCTTAGTACATGACTGTCAGCATCACTTTGAGGTTATTCGAAAGTTTCACTCCATTACTGTTAGCATCATCTTGAGTTCATTAGCAATTCTTACTACATCACTGTCGCAATATTTTGAGGTTCGTAGCAACTTTTACTACATTACTGTCGCATTATTTTGAGGTTCGTAGCAACTCTTCGTACATGACTGTCAGCATCACTTTGAGGTTATTTGAAACGCTTACTACATTACTGTAAGCATCACTGAGTTTCTTAGCAACTATCACTACATTACTGTTTGCATCATCTTGAGTTCATTAGCAATTCTTCCGACATCACTGTCGCAATATTTTGAGGTTCGTAGCAACTTTTACTACATTACTGTCGCATTATTTTGAGGTTCGTAGCAACACTTACTACATGACTGTCAGCATCACTTTGAGGTTATTCGAAAGTTTCACTCCATTACTGTTAGCATCATCTTGAGTTCATCAGCAATTCTTCCGACATCACTGTCGCAATATTTTGAGGTTCGTAGCAACTTTTACTACATTATTGTCGCATTATTTTGATGTTCGTAGCAACTTTTACTACATTACTGTCGCATTATTTTGATGTTCGTAGCAACTCTTAGTACATGACTGTCAGCATCACTTTGAGGTTATTGGAAACGTTCACTCCATTACTGTTAGCATCATTTTGAGATCATTACCAATTCTTCTGACATCACTTTTGCATCATTTTGAGATCTTTAGCAATTCTTCTGACATCACTGTCGCATTATTTTGAGGTTCGTAGCAACGCTTACTACATGACTGTCAGCATCACTTTTAGGTTGTTCGAAACACTTCCTACATTACTTTAAGCATCACTGACTTGATTAGCAACTATCACTGCATTACTGTTAGCATCATTTCAAGTTCATGAGCAATTCTTCCGACATCACTGTCGCAATATTTTGAGGTTCGTAGCAACTCTTCGTACATGACTGTCAGCATCACTTTGAGGTTATTCGAAACACTTACTACATTACTGTAAGCATCACTGACTTGATTAGCAACTATCACTACATTACTGTTAGCATCATTTCAAGTTCATGAGCAATTCTTCCGACATCACTGTCGCATTATTTTGAGGTTCGTAGCAACTCTTCGTACATGACTGTCAGCATCACTTTGAGGTTATTCGAAACACTTACTACATTACTGTAAGCATCACTGAGTTGATTCGCAACTATCACTACATTACTGTTAGCATCATTTTGAGTTCATTAGCAATTCTTCCGACATCACGATCGCAATATTTTGAGGTTCGTAGCAACTTTTACTGCATGACTGTCGCATTATTTTGAGATTTGTAGCAACACTTACGACATGACTGTCAGCATCACTTTGAAGTTATTCGAAAGTTTCACTCCATTACTGTGAGCATCATTTTGAGTTCATTAGCGATTCTTACTACATCACTGTCGCATCATTTTGAGATCATTAGCAATTCTTCTGACATCACTGTCGCATTAATTGCAGGTTCGTAGCAACTGTTACTACATGACTGTCAGCATCACTTTGAGGTTATTCAAAACACTTACTACATTACTGCAAGCATCACTGAGTTAATTAGCAACTATCACTACATTACTTTTAGCATCTTTTTGAGTTCATTAGCAATTCTTCAGACATCACTGTCGCAATATTTTGAGGTTCGTAGCAACTTTTACTACATTACTGTCGCATTATTTTGAGGTTCGTAGCAACTAATAGTACATGACTGTCAGCATCACTTTGAGGTTATTCGAAACGTTCACTCCATTACTGTTAGCATCATTTTGAGATCATTAGCAATTCTTACTACATCACTGTCGCATCATTTTGAGATCTTTAGCAATTCTTCTGACATCACTGTCGCATTATTTTGAGGTTCGTAGCAACTCTGACTACATGACTGTCAGCATCACTTTGAGTTTGTTCGAAACACTTACTACATTACTGTAAGCATCACTGACTTGATTAGCAATTATCACTACATTACTGTTAGCATCATTTTAAGTTCATTAGCAATTCTTACTACATCACTGTCGCAATATTTTGAGGTTCGTAGCAACTTTTACTAAATTACTGTCGCATTATTTTGAGGTTCGTAGCAACTCTTACTACATTATTGTTGCATTATTTTAAGCTTCATAGCAACTCTTACTACATTACTGTTAGCATCACTTTGAGTTCATTAGCAATTCTTCCTACAACACTGTCGCATCATTTTGAGTTCATTAGCAATTCTTCCGACATCACTGTCGCAATATTTTGAGGTTCGTAGCAACTCTTACTACATTATTATTGCATTATTTTAAGGTTCGCAGCAACTCTTACTACATTACCTTCAGCATCACTTTGAGTTTTTTAGCAACTATCACTACATAACTGTTAGCATCATTTTGAGTTGTTGAGCAATTCTCACGACATCACTGTAGCATTAAATTGAGTTCATTAGCAACTCTTACTAAATGACTTTCAGCATCACTTTAAGGTTGTTCGAAACTCTTACTACATTACTGTAAGCATCCCTGAGTTTCTTAGCAACTATCACTACATTACTGTTTGCATCATCTTGAGTTCATTAGGATTTCTTCCGACATCACTGTCGCAATATTTTGAGGTTCGTAGCAACTTTTACTACATTACTGTCGCATTATTTTGAGGTTCGTAGCAACACTTACTACATGACTGTCAGCATCACTTTGAGGTTATTCGAAAGTTTCACTCCATTACTGTTAGCATCATCTTGAGTTCATTCGCAATTCTTCCGACATCACTGTTGCATCATTTTGAGATCTTTAGCAATTCTTCTGACATCACTGTCGCATTATTTTGAGGTTCGTAGCAACTCTGACTACATGACTGTCAGCATCACTTTGAGGTTGTTCGAAACACTTACTACATTACTGTAAGCATCACTGACTTGATTAGCAACTATCACTACATTACTGTTAGCATCATTTTGAGTTCATTAGCAATTCTTCCGACATCACTGTCGCAATATTTTGAGGTTCGTAGCAACTTTTACTACGTTGCTGTCGCATTATTTTGAGGTTCGTAGCAACTCTTACTACATTACTGTCAGCATCACTTTGAGGTTGTTCGAAACACTTACGACATCAATTTCGCAATATTTTGAGGTTCGTAGCAACTTTTACGACATTACTGTCGCATTATTTTGAGGTTCGTAGCAACTCTTAGTACATGACTGTCAGCATCACTTTGAGGTTATTCGAAACACTTACTACATTACTGTAAGCATCACTGAGTTTATTAGCAACTATCACTACATTACTGTTAGCATCATTTTGAGTTCATTAGCAATTCTTCCGACATCACTGTCGCAATATTTTGAGGTTCGTAGCAACTTTTACTACATTACTGTCGCATTATTTTGAGGTCATTAGCAATTCTTCTAACATCACTGTCGCATCATTTTGAGATCTTTCGCAATTCTTCTGACATCACTGTCGCATTATTTTGAGGTTCGTAGCAACTCTTACTACATGACTGTCAGCATCACTTTGAGGTTATTCGAAAGTTTCACTCCATTACTGTTAGCATCATTTTGAGTTCATGAGCAATTCTTCTGACATCACTGTCGCAATATTTTGAGGTTCGTAGCAACTCTTACTACATGACTGTCAGCATCACTTTGAGGTTATTCGAAACACTTACTACATTACTGTAAGCATCACTGAGTTGATTAGCAACTATCACTACATTACTGTTAGCATCATTTTGACTTCATTAGCAATTCTTCCGACATCACTATCGCAATATTTTGAGGTTCGTAGCAACACTTACTACATGACTGTCAGCATCACTTTGAGGTTTTTCGAAAGTTTCACTCCATTACTGTTAGCATCATTTTGAGTTCATTAGCAATTATTCCGACATCACTGTCGCAATATTTTGAGGTTCGTAGCAACTCTTCCTACATTATTGTTGCATTATTTTAAGCTTCATAGCAACTCTTACTACATTACTGTTAGCATCACTTTGAGATTATTAGCAACTATCACTACATTACTGTTAGCATCATTTTGAGTTGTTGAGCAATTCTCACGACATCACTGTAGCATTAAATTGAGTTCATTAGCAACTTTTACTAAATGACTTTCAGCATCACTTTGAGGTTGTTCGAAACTCTTACTACATTACTGTAAGCATCACTGAGTTGATAAGCAAATATCACTACATTACTGTTAGCATCATCTTGAGTTCATTAGCAATTCTTCCGACATCAATGTCTCAATATTTTGAGGTTCGTAGCAACTTTTACTACATTACTGTCGCATTATTTTGAGGTTCGTAGCAACTTTTACTACATTACTGTCGCATTATTTTGAGGTTCGTAGCAACTCTTACTACATGACTGTCAGCATCACTTTGAGGTTATTCGAAACTTTCACTCCATTACTGTTAGCATCATTTTGAGTTCATTAGCAATTCTTCCGACATCAATGTCTCAATATTTTGAGGTTCGTAGCAACTTTTACTACATTACTGTCGCATTATTTTGAGGTTCGTAGCAACTCTTACTACATGACTGTCAGCATCATTTGAGGTTACTCGAAAGTTTCACTCCATTACTGTTAGCATCATCTTGAGTTCATTAGCAATTCTTCCGACATCACTGTCGCAATATTGTGAGGTACATAGCAACTTTTACTACATTACTGCTAGCATCACTTTGAGGTTGTTGGAAACACTTACTACATTACTGTAAGCATCACTGACTTGATTAGCAACTATCACTACATTACTGTTAGCATCATTTTGAGATCATTACCAATTCTTCCTACAACACTGTCGCATCATTTTGAGTTCATTTGCAATTCTTCCGACATCACTGTCGCATTATTTTGAGGTTCGTAGCAACTCTTACTACATGACTGCTAGCATCACTTTGAGGTTGTTCGAAACACTTACTACATTACTTTAAGCATCACTGACTTGATTAGCAACTATCACTACATTACTGTTAGCATCATTTTAAGTTCATTAGCAATACTTACTACATCACTGTCGCAATATTTTGAGGTTCGTAACAACTTTTACCACATTACTGTTGCATTATTTTGAGGTTCGAAGCAACTCTTAGTACATGACAGTCAGCATCACTTTGAGGTTATTCGAAACACTTACTACATTACTGTAAGCATCACCGAGTTTATTAGCAACTATCACTACATTACTGTTAGCATCATTTTGAGTTCATTAGCAATTCTTCCGACATCACTGTCGCAATATTTTGAGGTTCGTAGCAACTTTTACTACGTTGCTGTCGCATTATTTTGAGGTTCGTAGCAACTCTTACTACATTACTGTAAGCATCACTTTGAGGTTATTCGATAGTTTCACTCCATTACTGTTAGCATCATTTTGAGTTCATGAGCAATTCTTTTGACATCACTGTCGCAATATTTTGAGGTTCGTAGCAACTCTTACTACATTATTGTTGCATTATTTTAAGCTTCATAGTAACTCTTACTACATTACTGTTAGCATCACTTTGAGTTCATTAGCAATTCTTCCAACAACACTGTCGCATCATTTTGAGTTCATTAGCAATTCTTCCGGCATCACTGTCGCAATATTTTGAGGTTCGTAGCAACTCTTACTACATTACTGTCAGCATTACTTTGAATTTTTTAGCAACTATCACTACATAACTGTAAGCATCATTTTGAGTTGTTGAGCAATTCTCACGACATCACTGTAGCATTAAATTGAGTTCATTAGCAACTCTTACTAAATGACTTTCAGCATCACTTTGAAGTTGTTCGAAACTCTTACTACATTACTGTAAGCATCACTGAGTTTCTTAGCAAGTATAGCTACATTACTGTTAGCATCATCTTGAGTTCATTAGCAATACTTCCGACATCACTGTCGCAATATTTTGAGGTTCGTAGCAAGTTTTACTACATTACTGTCCCATCACTTTGAGGTTCGGAGCAACGCTTACTACATGACTGTCAGCATCACTTTGAGGTAATTCGAAAATTTCACTCCATTACTGTTAGCATCATTTTGAGTTCATTAGCGATTCTTACTACATCACTGTCGCATTATTTTGAGGTTCGTAGCAACTCTTGCTACATGACTGTCAGCATCACTTTGAGGTTATTCGAAACACTTACTACATTACTGCAAGCATCACTGAGTTGATTAGCAACTATCACTACATTACTTTTCGCATCATTTTAAGTTCATTAGCAATTCTTCCGACATCACTGTCGCAATATTTTGAGGTTCATAGCAACTTTTACTACATTACTGTCGCATTATTTTGAGGTTCGTAGCAACACTTACTACATGACTGTCAGCATCACTTTGAGGTTATTCGAAAGTTTCACTCCATTACTGTTAGCATCATCTTGAGTTCATCAGCAATTCTTCCGACATCACTGTCGCAATATTTTGAGGTTCGTAGCAACTTTTACTACATTACTATCGCATTATTTTGATGTTCGTAGCAACTATTAGTACATGACTGTCAGCATCACTTTGAGGTTATTCGAAACGTTCACTCCATTACTGTTAGCATCATTTTGAGATCATTACCAATTCTTCCGACATCACTGTTGCATCATTTTGAGATCTTTAGCAATTCTTCTGACATCACTGTCGCATTATTTTGAGGTTCGTAGCAACTCTTACTACATGAATGTCAGCATCACTTTGAGGTTGTTCGAAACATTTACTACATTACTGTAAGCATCACTGACTTGATTAGCAACTATCACTACATTACTGTTAGCATCATTTCAAGTTCATGAGCAATTCTTCCGACATCACTGTCGCAATATTTTGAGGTTCGTAGCAACTTTTACTACATTACTGTCGCATTATTTTGAGGTTCGTAGCAACTCTTCGTACATGACTGTCAGCATCACTTTTAGGTTATTCGAAACACTTACTACATTACTGTAAGCATCACTGAGTTGATTCGCAACTATCACTACATTACTGTTAGCATCATTTTGAGTTCATTAGCAATTCTTCCGACATCACTATCGCAATATTTTGAGGTTCGTAGCAACTTTTACTACATGACTGTCGCATTATTTTGAGATTTGTAGCAACACTTACGACATGACTGTCAGCATCACTTTGAAGTTATTCGAAAGTTTCACTCCATTACTGTTAGCATCATTTTGAGTTCATTAGCGATTCTGACTACATCACTGTCGCATCATTTTGAGATCATTAGCAATTCTTCCGACATCACTGTCGCATTATTTTTAGGTTCGTAGCAACTGTTACTACATGACTGTCAGCATCACTTTGAGGTTATTCGAAACACTTACTACATTACTGCAAGCATCACTGAGTTAATTAGCAACTATCACTACATTACTTTTAGCATCATTTTGAGTTCATTAGCAATTCTTCCGACATCACTGTCGCAATATTTTGAGGTTCGTAGCAACTTTTACTACATTACTGTCGCATTATTTTGATGTTCGTAGCAACTCTTAGTACATGACTGTCAGCATCACTTTGAGGTTATTCGAAACATTCACTCCATTACTGTTAGCATCATTTTGAGATCATTACGAATTCTTCTGACATCACTGTTGCATCATTTTGAGATCTTTAGCAATTCTTCTGACATCACTGTCGCATTATTTTGAGGTTCGTAGCAACTCTTACTACATTATTGTTGCATTATTTTAAGCTTCATAGCAACTCTTACTACATTACTGTTAGCATCACTTTGAGTTCATTAGCAATTCTTCCTACAACACTGTCGCATCGTTTTGAGTTCATTAGCAATTCTTCCGACATCACTGTCGCAATATTTTGAGGTTCGTAGCATCTCTTCCTACATGACTGTCAGCATCACTTTGACTTTTTTAGCAACTATCACTACATAACTGTTAGCATCATTTTGAGTTGTTGAGCAATTCTCACGACATCACTGTAGCATTAAATTGAGTTCATTAGCAACTCTTACTAAATGACTTTCAGCATCACTTTAAGGTTGTTCGAAACTCTTACTACATTACTGTAAGCATCACTGAGTTTCTTATCAACTATCACTACATTACTGTTTGCATCATCTTGAGTTCATTAGGATTTCTTCCGACATCACTGTCGCAATATTTTGAGGTTCGTAGCAAGTTTTACTACATTACTGTCGCATTATTTTGAGGTTCGTAGCAACACTTACTACATGACTGTCAGCATCACTTTGAGGTTATTCGAAAGTTTCACTCCATGACTGTTAGCATCATCTTGAGTTCATTAGCAATTCTTCCGACATCACTGTTGCATCATTTTGAGATCTTTAGCAATTCTTCTGACATCACTGTCGCATTATTTTGAGGTTCGGAGCAACTCTTACTACATGACTGTCAGCATCACTTTGAGGTTGTTCGAAACACTTACTACATTACTGTAAGCATCACTGACTTGATTAGCAACTTTCACTACATTACTGTTAGCATCACTTTGAGGTTGTTCGAAACACTTACTACATGACTGTCGCATTATTTTGAGGTTCGGAGCAACTCTTACTACATTACTGTCAGCATCACTTTGAGGTTATTCGAAAGTTTAACTCCATTACTGTTAGCATCATTTTGAGTTCTTTAGCAATTCTTCCGACATCACTGTCGCAATATTTTGAGGTTCGTAGCAACTCTTCCTACATTATTGTTGCATTATTTTAAGCTTCATAGCAACTCTTACTACATTACTGTTAGCATCACTTTGAGTTTATTAGCAACTATCACTACATAACTGTTAGCATCATTTTGAGTTGTTGAGCAATTCTCACGACATCACTGTCGCATTAAATTGAGTTCATTAGCAACTCTTACTAAATGACTTTCAGCATCACTTTGAGGTTGTTCGAAACTCTTTCTACATTACTGTAAGCATCACTGAGTTTCTTCGCAACTATCACTACATTACTGTTAGCATCATCTTGAGTTCATTAGCAATTCTTCCGACATCACTGTCGCAATATTTTGAGGTTCATAGCAACTTTTACTACATTACTGTCGCATTATTTTGAGGTTCGTAGCAACACTTACTACATGACTGTCAGCATCACTTTGAGGTTATTCGAAAGTTTCACTCCATTACTGTTAGCATCATCTTGAGTTCATTAGCAATTCTTCCGACATCACTGTCGCAATATTTTGAGGTTCGTAGCAACTCTTACTACATGACTGTCAGCATCACTTTGAGGTTATTTGAAACACTTACTACATTACTGTAAGCATCACTGACTTGATTAGCAACTATCACTACATTACTGTTAGCATCATTTTGAGTTCATCAGCAATTCTTCCGACATCACTGTCGCAATATTTTGAGGTTCGTAGCAACTTTTACTACATTACTGTCGCATTGTTTTGAGGTTCATAGCAACTCTTACTACATGACTGTCAGCATCACTTTGAGGTTATTCGAAACGTTCACTCCATTACTGTTAGCATCATCTTGAGTTCATTAGCAATTCTTACTACATCACTGTCGCATTATTTTGAGATCATTAGCAATTCTTCTGACATCACTGTCACATTATTTTGAGGTTCGTAGCAACTCTAACTACATTACTGTCAGCATTACTTTGAGTTTATTAGCAACTATCACGACATTACTGTTAGCATCATTTTGAGTTTATGAGCAATTCTCACGACATCACTGTAGCATTGAATTGAGTTCATTAGCAACTCTTACTACATGACTGTCAGCATCACTTTGAGGTTATTCGAAACACTTACTACATTACTGTAAGCATGACTTAGTTGATTCGCAACTATCACTACATTACTGTCAGCATCATTTTGAGTTCATTAGCAATTCTTCCGACATCACTGTCGCAGTATTTTGAGGTTCGTAGCAACTTTTACTACATTACTGTCGCATTATTTTGATGTTCGTAGCAACTCTTAGTACATGACTGTCAGCATCACTTTGAGGTTATTCGAAACATTCACTCCATTACTGTTAGCATCATTTTGAGATCATTACGAATTCTTCTGACATCACTGTTGCATCATTTTGAGATCTTTAGCAATTCTTCTGACATCACTGTCGCATTATTTTGAGGTTCGTAGCAACTCTTACTACATTATTGTTGCATTATTTTAAGCTTCATAGCAACTCTTACTACATTACTGTTAGCATCACTTTGAGTTCATTAGCAATTCTTCCTACAACACTGTCGCATCGTTTTGAGTTCATTAGCAATTCTTCCGACATCACTGTCGCAATATTTTGAGGTTCGTAGCATCTCTTCCTACATGACTGTCAGCATCACTTTGACTTTTTTAGCAACTATCACTACATAACTGTTAGCATCATTTTGAGTTGTTGAGCAATTCTCACGACATCACTGTAGCATTAAATTGAGTTCATTAGCAACTCTTACTAAATGACTTTCAGCATCACTTTAAGGTTGTTCGAAACTCTTACTACATTACTGTAAGCATCACTGAGTTTCTTATCAACTATCACTACATTACTGTTTGCATCATCTTGAGTTCATTAGGATTTCTTCCGACATCACTGTCGCAATATTTTGAGGTTCGTAGCAAGTTTTACTACATTACTGTCGCATTATTTTGAGGTTCGTAGCAACACTTACTACATGACTGTCAGCATCACTTTGAGGTTATTCGAAAGTTTCACTCCATGACTGTTAGCATCATCTTGAGTTCATTAGCAATTCTTCCGACATCACTGTTGCATCATTTTGAGATCTTTAGCAATTCTTCTGACATCACTGTCGCATTATTTTGAGGTTCGGAGCAACTCTTACTACATGACTGTCAGCATCACTTTGAGGTTGTTCGAAACACTTACTACATTACTGTAAGCATCACTGACTTGATTAGCAACTTTCACTACATTACTGTTAGCATCACTTTGAGGTTGTTCGAAACACTTACTACATGACTGTCGCATTATTTTGAGGTTCGGAGCAACTCTTACTACATTACTGTCAGCATCACTTTGAGGTTATTCGAAAGTTTAACTCCATTACTGTTAGCATCATTTTGAGTTCTTTAGCAATTCTTCCGACATCACTGTCGCAATATTTTGAGGTTCGTAGCAACTCTTCCTACATTATTGTTGCATTATTTTAAGCTTCATAGCAACTCTTACTACATTACTGTTAGCATCACTTTGAGTTTATTAGCAACTATCACTACATAACTGTTAGCATCATTTTGAGTTGTTGAGCAATTCTCACGACATCACTGTCGCATTAAATTGAGTTCATTAGCAACTCTTACTAAATGACTTTCAGCATCACTTTGAGGTTGTTCGAAACTCTTTCTACATTACTGTAAGCATCACTGAGTTTCTTCGCAACTATCACTACATTACTGTTAGCATCATCTTGAGTTCATTAGCAATTCTTCCGACATCACTGTCGCAATATTTTGAGGTTCATAGCAACTTTTACTACATTACTGTCGCATTATTTTGAGGTTCGTAGCAACACTTACTACATGACTGTCAGCATCACTTTGAGGTTATTCGAAAGTTTCACTCCATTACTGTTAGCATCATCTTGAGTTCATTAGCAATTCTTCCGACATCACTGTCGCAATATTTTGAGGTTCGTAGCAACTCTTACTACATGACTGTCAGCATCACTTTGAGGTTATTTGAAACACTTACTACATTACTGTAAGCATCACTGACTTGATTAGCAACTATCACTACATTACTGTTAGCATCATTTTGAGTTCATCAGCAATTCTTCCGACATCACTGTCGCAATATTTTGAGGTTCGTAGCAACTTTTACTACATTACTGTCGCATTGTTTTGAGGTTCATAGCAACTCTTACTACATGACTGTCAGCATCACTTTGAGGTTATTCGAAACGTTCACTCCATTACTGTTAGCATCATCTTGAGTTCATTAGCAATTCTTACTACATCACTGTCGCATTATTTTGAGATCATTAGCAATTCTTCTGACATCACTGTCACATTATTTTGAGGTTCGTAGCAACTCTAACTACATTACTGTCAGCATTACTTTGAGTTTATTAGCAACTATCACGACATTACTGTTAGCATCATTTTGAGTTTATGAGCAATTCTCACGACATCACTGTAGCATTGAATTGAGTTCATTAGCAACTCTTACTACATGACTGTCAGCATCACTTTGAGGTTATTCGAAACACTTACTACATTACTGTAAGCATGACTTAGTTGATTCGCAACTATCACTACATTACTGTCAGCATCATTTTGAGTTCATTAGCAATTCTTCCGACATCACTGTCGCAGTATTTTGAGGTTCGTAGCAACTTTTACTACATTACTGTCGCATTATTTTGAGGTTCGTAGCAACACTTACTACATGACTGTCAGCATCACTTTGAGGTTATTCGAAAGTTTCACTCCATTACTGTTAGCATCATTTTGAGTTCATTAGCAATTCTTACTACATCACTGTTGCATCATTTTGAGATCATTAGCAATTCTTCTGACATCACTGTCACATTATTTTGAGGTTCGTAGCAACTCTTACTACATTATTTTTGCATTATTTTAAGGTTCGTAGCAACTCTTACTACATTACTGTCAGCATCACTTTGAGTTTATTAGCAACTATCACTACATTACTGTTAGCATCATTTTGAGTTTATGAGCAATTCTCACGACATCACTGTAGCATTGAATTGAGTTCTTTAGCAACTCTTACTAAATGAATGTCAGCATCACTTTGAGGTTGTTCGAAACTCTTACTACATTACTGTAAGCATCACTGAGTGTCTTAGCAACTATCACTACATGACTGTGAGCATCATCTTGAGTTCATTAGCAATTCTTCCGACATCACTGTCGCAATATTTTGAGGTTCGTAGCAACTTTTACTACATTACTGTCGCATTATTTTGAGGTTCGTGGCAACTCTTACTACATTACTGTTGCATTATTTTAAGGTTCGTAGCAACTCTTACTACATTACTGTCAGCATCACTTTGAGTTTATTAGCAACTATCACTACATTAGTGTTAGCATCATTTTGAGTTGTTGAGCAATTCTCACGACATCACTGTAGCAGTAAATTGAGTTCATTTGCAACTCTTACTAAATGACTGTCAGCATCACTTTGAGGTTGTTCGAAACTCTTACTACATTACTGTAAGCATCATTTTGAGTTCATTAGCAATTCTTCCGACATCACTGTCGCAATATATTTTTAGGTTCGTAGCAACTTTTACTACATTACTGTCGCATTATTTTGAGGTTCGTAGCAACACTTACTACATGACTGTCAGCATCACTTTGAGGTTATTCGAAAGTTTCACTCCATTACTGTTAGCATCATCTTGAGTTCAATAGCAATTCTTCCGACATCACTGTCGCAATATTTTGAGGTTCGTAGCAACTTTTGCTACATTACTGTCGCATTATTTTGAGATTCGTAGCAACTCTTAGTACATGACTGTCAGCATGACTTTGAGGTTATTCGAAACGTTCACTCCATTACTGTTAGCATCATTTTGAGATCATTACCAATTCTTCTGAACTCACTGTCGCATCATTTTGAGATCTTTAGCAATTCTTCCGACATCACTGTCGCATTATTTTGAGGTTCGTAGCAACTCTTAGTACAAGACTGTCAGCATCACTTTGAGATTATTTGAAAGTTTCACTGCATTACTGTTAGCATCATTTTGAGTTCATTAGCAATTCTTACTACATCACTGTCGCAGCATTTTGAGATCATTAGCAATTCTTCTGACATCACTGTCACATTATTTTGAGTTTCGTAGCAACTCTTAGTACATGACTGTCAGCTTCAATTTGAGGTTATTCGAAACACTTACTACATTTCTGTAAGCATCACTGAGTTGATTAGCAACTATCACTACATTACTGTTAGCATCATTTTGAGTTCATTAGCAATTCTTCCGACATCACTGTCGCAATATTTTGAGGTTCGTAGCAACTTTTACTACATTACTGTCGCATTATTTTGAGGTTCGTAGCAACACTTACTACATGACTGTAAGCATCACTTTGAGGTTATTTGAAAGTTTCACTCCATTACTGTTAGCATCATTTCGAGTTCATTAGCAATTCTTACTACATCAGTGTTGCATCATTTTGAGATCATTAGCAATTCTTCTGACATCACTGTCACATTATTTTGAGGTTCGTAGCCACTCTTAGTACATGACTGTCAGCATCACTTTGAGGTTATTCGAAACTTTCACTCCATTACTGTTAGTATCATTTTGAGTTCATTAGCAATTCTTACTTAATCACTGTCGCATCATTTTGAGATCATTAGCAATTCTTCAGACATCACTATCGCATTATTTTGAGGTTCGTAGCAACTCTTACTACATTATTGTTGCATTATTTTAAGGTTCGTAGCAACTCTTACTACATTACTGTCAGCATCATTTTGAGTTTATGAGCAATTCTCACGACATCACTGTAGCATTGAATTGAGTTCATTAGCAACTCTTACTAAATGACTGTCAGCATCACTTTGAGGTTTTTCGAAACTCTTCCTACATTTCTGTAAGCATCACTGAGTTTCTTAGCAACTTTCACTTCATGACTGTTAGCATCATCTTGAGTTCATTAGCAATTCTTCCGACATCACTGTCGCATTATTTTGAGGTTCGAAGCAACTCTTACTACACAACTGTCAGCATCACTTTGAGGTTATTCGAAACTTTCACTTCATTACTGAAAGCATCACTGATTTATTTAGCAACTATCACTACATTACTGTTAGCATCATTTTGAGTTCATTAGCAATTCCTACGACATCACTGTAGCATTATTTTAAGGTTCGTAGCAACTCTTACTACATTACTGTCAGCATCACTGAGTTTATTAGCAACTATCACTACATTACTGTCAGCATCATTCTGAGTTCATGAGCAATTCTGACTCCATCACTGTCACATCATTTTGAGATCATGAGCAATTCATCTGACATCACTGTCGCATTTTTTGGAGGTTCGTAGCAACTCTTACTACATGACTGTCAGCATCACTTTGAGGTTGTTCGAAACTTTCACTTCATTTCTGAAAGAATCACTGAGTTTATAGCAACTATCACTACATTACTGTTAGCATCATTTTGAGTTTATTAGCAATTTTTACTCCATCACTGTCGCATCATTTTGAGATCATTGGCAATGTTTCCAACATCACTGTCGCATTTTTTTGAGGTTCGTAGCAACTTTTACTACATTACTGTCGCATTATTTTGAGGTTCGTAGCAACAATTACTACATCTCTGTAAGCATCACTTTGAGGTTATTTGAAAGTTTCACTCCATTACTGTTAGCATCATTTTGAGTTCATTAGCAATTCTTACTACATCACTGTTGCATCATTTTGAGATCATTAGCAATTCTTCCGACATCACTGTCGCATTATTTTGAGGTTTGTAGCAACTCTTAGTACATGACTGTCAGCATCACTTTGAGGTTATTCGAAACGTTCACTCCATTACTGTTAGCATCATTTTGAGTTCATTAGCAATTCTTACTAAATCACTGTCGCATCATTTTGAGATCATTAGCAATTCCTATGACATCACTGTCACATTATTTTGAGGTTCGTAGCAACTCTTACTACATTATTGTTGCATTATTTTAAGGTTCGTAGCAACTCTTACTACATTACTGTCAGCATCACTTTGAGTTTATTAGCAACTATCACTACATTACTGTTAGCATCATTTTGAGTTCATGAGCAATTCTCACGACATCACTGTAGCATTGAATTGAGTTCATTAGCAACTCTTACTAAATGACTGTCAGCATCACTTTGAGGTTGTTCGAAACTCTTACTACATTTCTGTAAGCATCACTGAGTTTCTTAGCAACTATCACTTCATGACTGTCGCATCATTTTGAGATCTTTAGCAATTCTTCCGACATCACTGTCGCATTATTTTGAGGTTCGTAGCAACTCTTAGTACAAGACTGTCAGCATCACTTTGAGGTTATTTGAAACGTTCACTCCATTACTGTTAGCATCATTTTGAGTTCATGAGCAATTCTTACGACATCACTGTCGCATCATTTTGAGATCATTAGCAATTCTTCTGACATCACTGTCGCATTATTTTGAGGTTCGTAGCAACTCTTCCTACATGACTGTCAGCATCACTTAGAGGTTATTCGAAACACTTACTACATTACTGTAAGCATCACTGACTTGATTAGCAACTATCACTACATTACTGTTAGCATCATTTTGAGTTCATGAGCAATTCTTACTAAATCACTGTCGCATCATTTTAAGATCTTTAGCAATTCTTCTGACATCACTGTCGCATTAAATTGAGGTTCGTAGCAACTCTTACTACATGACTGTCAGCATCACTTTGAGGTTGTTCGAAACTCTTACTACATTACTGTAAGCCTCACTCACTTGATTAGCAACTACCACTACATTACTGTTTGAATCATCTTGAGTTCATTAGCAATTCTTCCGAAATCACTGTCGCAATATTTTGAGGTTCGTAGCAACGTTTACTACATTACTGTCGCATTATTTTGAGGTTCTTAGCAACACTTACTACATGACTGTCAGCATCACTTTGAGGTTATTCGAAACGTTCACTCCATTACTGTTAGCATCATTTTGAGTTCATTAGCAATTCTTACTACATCACTGTCGCATCATTTTGAGATCATTAGCAATTCTTCCGACATCACTGTCGCAATATTTTGAGGTTCGTAGCAACTCTTACTACATTACTGTTGCATTATTTTAAGGTTCGTAGCAACTCTTACTACATGACTTTCAGCATCATTTGAAATTGTTCGAAACACTTACTACATTACTGTCAGCATCACTGAGTTGATTAGCAACTATCACTACATTACTGTCAGCATCACTGAGTTGATTAGCAACTATCACTACATTACTGTTAGCATCATTTTGAGTTCATTAGCAATTCTGACCCCATCACTGTCACATCATTTTGAGATCATTAGCAATTCTTCCGACATCACTGTCGCATTATTTTGAGGTTCGTAGCAACTCTTACTACATGACTGTCAGCATCACTTTGAGGTTATTCAAAACTTTCACTTCATTACTGAAAGAATCACTGAGTTTATAGCAACTGTCACTACATTACTGTTAGCATCATTTTGAGTTTATTTGCAATTCTTACTCCATCACTGTCGCATCATTTTGAGATCATTGGCAATGTTTCCAACATCACTGTCGCATTATTTTGAGGTTCGAAGCAACTCTTACTACATCACTGTCAGCATTACTTTGAGGTTATTCGAAACTTTCACTACATTACTGTTAGCATCATTTTGAGTTCATCAGCAATTCTTCCGACATCACTGTATCATTATTTTGTGGTTAGTAGCAACTCTTACTACCTGACTGTCAGCATCACTTTGAGGTTGTTCGAAACACTTTCTATATTACATTTAGCATCTTTTTTAGTTCATTAGCAATTCTTACCAAATCACTGTCGCATCATTTTGAGATCATTAGCAATTTTTCTGACATCACTGTCGCATTATTTTGAGGTTCGTAGAAACTCTTACTACATGACTGTCAGCATCACTTTGAGTTTATTAGCAACTATCACTACATTACTGTTAGCATCATCTTTCGCAATTTTTACAACATCATTGTAGCATTATTTTTAGGTTATTAGCAACTCTTCCTCCATTACTTTCGCATCATTTTGAGATCATGAGCAATTCTTCCGACATCACTGTAGCATTATTTTGAGGTTTTGAGGTACCTTTGTTTGTAACCTCGTCCCCACTGATCCTGGATCTGCTCGACGTTCCTGCCTTTTAAAAGGAAGGTTTTCATCACCACTGTTGCAGGATGTGCTGCTGATGGAGAATTGTTGGGTGGAGGTTCATTGAAGGAGTTTGGTGCTGGACCTGCTCTACTAGTAAAGAGACATGAGAGAACTTTGTTGTGATTTGGTGCAATACAAATAAAAATGACTTGACCAGTGTCATTTGTGGTCTTTTGTTAATTGCATGTCACATGAAATTATTATTGGTCACTTTTCTAGCAACAGTCTCACAGCGTCAAGACAAGAACACTTCTACTTTTGATGATGACAGTTTGTTCAACACTAAACTTCAACCAGGGTGAAGGGTGACTGTCTCATTCAGGTTCAACCCTTTGTTAGACTCTATTAAGTCACTGACTCCTGCAAGGACAAACTCTGTCATCCTCCTTAGTAGCTTTGGTTCCTTGCAGCACAGAAAGTCCATTCACTGATGTAGGAACTGGAAAACTTAGAGCTCCGTTCCTTCCTCCATTGAGCAGAACAAACACAGAACAGAGAGCAGTTCCTCCTACAGTTCTCAGAAAGTCTGAGGGCAACAAAGAAAGGAGGGAAATGCAATCAATGGTGAATTATTTTACATTTCTTATATTTGATCAAAGATAGAGCTTAATAAGCGTCCATCAACCTGCAGGACAAACTCCTTCACTGTGTGGGAGGTTCAGAGTCCCTGGTTTGATTGCAGCTTTGACCTGAGCAGGTGTTCATCCACATCTCAGTAACAGGGGACACTTTATCACAGCAGTGGACAAACATCAGCATTCATCACCCAGCAGCTCCTCTGATCAACAGAACAAGCTGAAGTATTCTGAGAATGAGGGCATCGATCCCTCTACCTCTCACATGCTAAGCTAGCACTCTACCATTGGAGCTCAGTCCCCTTTTGAGCTTCAATTTGAGTTTTCTGTTCCCATCTCTATGGTAACGGTCAGTTTTGACCCACATCTTCAATCAGCTGTAAAATTCACTAAAAACAATTTTCTATCATCCAAGTTGTTTCCATCTCTTGGTTTCCTTGGTAGGCTTCCTTATCCATGGAAATATTGGTTTGAATATTTTGTTGTGGGCCTCTGGACCTTTTTTTAGTCAGTAAACCCTCGATTTCAATTAAAAAATGATAAAATGAACCTTTGGGTTTGGCATAAAAGTCTTTTTTTCAGCAACAGAACTTTAATATAAACACTAAATGAAAAGCAGAACAGGCCAGAACACAAACTCTGCTCTGCCGTCCTTCCTGGTTACTGGGCATGGACTGCTGGAAGGGGCATTTTCCTCAGAAAGGGACAAGACGTTCATCCACTCTCACCTCTGGCCCTGGGTTGAATGTTGGTGCAAGGAGCTGCACCCATCTTTCCCAGACATCCCCAATGGGGGCAAGCTTGTCAGTTCTTGCTCCGGTGTCTCTGTCGTCAAATCTGAGGACTCTTGATGTTCGTTGAAAGTTCTGAAGTGGCCTTGTGGCCCGGAAAATATTTCTGCCTGTCGATGCGTCCCAGAGACGATCAGTGGCCTCACTGCAGGATCTGAACACTCCAGGAAGAAGAAGAACACCAATAGAAGCATCCAGGTGTCCCTCATCAATGTCTTTCCTCTTGTCACCATGGACTTTTTTTCCTTTGAGGTTTGTCACAGCAATGCTGACTCTTTTTAGTGACAGTGGCATGAACAGAACCATCAACCATAAACAGCTCCAAACATGTCTTGATGTCACTGCCTCTCGTCACAGCAAACCTTGTGATTCCAGGGCTCATTTTGATGACATCAGCAGCAGCTTCCCTGCCATGTACATCAGGAGACACTGAGCTCCAGCCAATGTTCCCTCTAGTTTTTCATGTGTCTGGTTATCCTCACAAGCTCCCTGAGCTCACTGAGAACCACTGTGAGCACCGTCTGAGGTAGGACCTGCATGGAGGCCAGAGAGAGAGAAGAATCAGGGACAAGGATCTGTCGGTTTGCTGCTTTATGAAAATATTGTAAATGATTATTATTCTTCATAATATTGTTTTAGTAACCTGCTTAGGAGTTGTGAATGATGCAGAGTCCATGGGAAACAGCTAATGCTGTGGACCCCCCCCCCCCCAAGTTACTGTACAAACCTCAGAAACCTTTTGCCATAATAAGACAAGATGTTGTTATAGAGATGTAAAGATAAACCTATAGAGATGTACATGTATATAGATGTAGTCAAGTCAAGTCAGTTTTATTTGTATTGCACCAAATCACAACAAAAGTTCTCTCATGACTCTTTACTAGTAGAGCAGGTCCAGCACCAAACTCCTTCAATGAACCTCCACCCAACAGTTCTCCATCAGCAGCACATCCTGCAACAGTGGTGATGAAAACCTTCCTTTTAACAGGCAGGAACGTGGAGCAGATCCAGGATCAGTGGGGACGGCCTTCTGCTTTGACCGGTTGGGGGGAAAGAGAGCAGGAGAGCAGGGCAGAGACAAAGACAGATAATGGAGGAAGACAGATACGCAGAAGGAAAGAGAGGGACAGAGATAAAGAGAGAGAGAAAGGGAAGAGACTGATGGACAGACGGTGAGAAGGTGGAGCTACGGGAGGCAGCTTGAGCCTCTTCAGGTCTGCAGCCTCCTCCAGCAGCACCAGGATCTGGTAGCAGCGGTAGTGATGAGTGGAGTAATCCAGGATTTCGTTTTGAAAAACGTGTATTGATGACGTATTTAGTGACGTCCAAATCCTCGCCGACCGGCAGTGACCACGTGACTGATTCAGGACCTGGTTCTCTGGCTTGGCGTGAGATTCTAAACCACTAAAGCCTGATTTATGCTTCTGCGTCGCGTCGACGCAAACCCCAACAAAATCCTGCCTCCGTGTCGCGTCGACACGTGGTGACGTCAACGTCGAGGACTGTGATTGGTCCGCTCAGAACGTCATTTCCGGTTCAGTCGCAGCACAACAACACCGCCATTTTCAAAGTTTCTGTGGTGAAAGCTCCAAGAAAAAATGGACCAAGATGAAGAAAGGATCATTCGCGGCACTACAAAGACTGACAAATGGCCAACAATTGTTGTCTGTGACCGGAAGAAAACCAAGGAATCCGACAAGAGCCCCGTAAACAATACAAAGACAAAGCCACACCCCCTAGCGGCTTGGCGGTGAATTGCAGAGCAACGCGTTCCCTCGACGCAGAATAAACCAGGCTTTCCAGTCGCACCTGTTTTACGCCCCGTGCCAGATAAGGACCCCCATCGGGCTGTGCCACTCTGGAGGGAGCAGTCTCACAGTCAGTCAGCGGAACCATGCGGATCCGGGCCGGAGCTGTGGGAAGGAGCGCCAATTGTATCGGGTTGTTGTTTTCTGGACTGCAGCAGAACAGGAGCAGCCGGGACTGGAATGTAGAAGTAGGTTATCTTGAAGTTGACTAAGTTATGGTGAACGATATTGTGGTTCAACACTTTAATGAGCTTTAAGGCAAACATATTTCATGAGGAAACAACGCCGGAATTGGACGGATTTCAGCGGCACACAACAACGTATCCGATACACCTCATTGGAAACCTGGTGGTCTCAGACTAAGAAACACCAGTCACCATGAAGAAAGGAACTTTTAGCTGAGTACTCATGTTCTTTTCTGCAGGTTGAATGTGGCATTTGTTGGACAGAAGCGTCTCATCTCAACAAAAGCACCTCTTCAGTGCTGAGGCATGATGGGGCCAGGCATGAGAATGAAGTCCCAGATCCACCAGGATGAACTCAGGTATACAGCCACTCTCCAACTGACTCACAGTTGCTTCGTTGAGAATTAATTCCTATTCATTTCTTCTCTCCTTCATCTTTAACCATCCAGCTTCCAGGAAGCAGATGCTGGATGAGGCTCTGCTGAATTTCATCCTGAAGGACTGCCAGCCCCTCAGCACTGTTGAGAGGGAAGGGTTCAGGGAACTGGTTCAGGTCCTTGAGCCTCATATGTTTGCCAACCAGAAAGGTTTGTGTGGAAAGGATCTAAAGCAGTCCTTGATATCTCCAGTTTATTTCATCTCTAATTTCAATGTATTGATTTACTCTGGGTGTCATTTTCAGACCATCAAACAAACGGTGGCCAAAAAGTACCAGGAGGAACGGGAAGGAGTGAAAAAGGAAGTCCAGCTGCCATGTGGACATCTGTGGACATGGAGGCTCCCTTGGCTCTGACCTGTCACTGCATTCGTGAGAATGAATGTGTTGGGAGTGCAAGACTTTCCACAAAGTCACCCTGCTGACAGTTTGGCCCCAGTCCAAAGAGGCCTGATGGAGGACTGGGCCATCACCAACAAAGTCAAGTGTCTTGTGAGTGACGCAGCACCAAACATGACAGCATCCACTAGACAGCTCCAAATTCACCACTCAGTCTGCACTGCACATCGTCTGAATCTCGGAGTCAGAAAATCCTGTGATCAGATCCCCCACTTCCATCATCAGACACAAAGCCAGGAACACTGTCACATCCTTCAGATCAGCACTACAGCCAAGGAGAAGCTGGCACAGGTGCAGCAACAGATGGGAGGGCCAACCCTGAAACTCATCAGTGAGGTGCCAACACGCTGGAACAGCACACACAGCTGTCAGGGCTGCATGATGAGAGGGAACCAGTGTGGGAACCTCTGGCCTCTCTAAGACAGATTTGACTCCACTGACAGCTGAGGAGTTCACCACCATAGGAGAAGCAATTCTAGTAAACAGAGGTCATTCGAGTAGCCTGGTCCCTCTGTGGTTGAGCTATAATTTTAGGAAATATGCTCATTATTCAATGGTGACATCTCTCTGCTGAATAATGTAGAACTGAACGGATCCACTGGACCTTCTTTTTACAAACAGCAGCATGCAGCAGCTGTCCTGAGTGGAAAACTGCACATTTCTGTTGGTGAGAGTTAATCAAGTGATGGACTTTGTCTCTCAACAGAAGCTGTGTGGAAAAACCCTGCAGCTACGAGCGCTTCAGATTCTGAGAGTGATTCTTACGCCATTGGCTGGTTTAACCTGGCGTCTGACCGTGGAGGTGGCCGAGAGGAGCGTGACATGGCTGCACAGGTAAATCAACTAAAGCAGAGTTAGTCTTTGGCAGCAGGCCAGGCCGACAAATGCTAATGTCTCTGACTGACTGACTGATGAAGTTGGACCATTGGTCAGCCACAATGATGCATGACCCCCAATAGTGGCCTGGGTCTTTATGAAGCTCACAAGACTGTGAGCATCATTTTGATGTCATGAGCAACTCTCACTACATCACTGTCGCATCAATTTGAGGTTATTAGCAACTCTCATTACATCACTGTAGCATCATTTTGCGGTTCGTCGCAACTCTCACTACATCACTGTAGCATCATTTCTGAGGGAGGTAGCAACTCTCATTACACCGCTTTAGCATTATTTTGAAATTACTATCAACTCTCACCACATCACTGTAGCATCACTTCTTAGGTTTGTAGCAACTCTCATTACATCACTGTCAGCATCATTTTGAGATTCGTAGCAACTCTCACTACATCACTGTAGCATCATTTTGAGGTTCCTCGCAACTCTCACCACATCACTGTAGCATTATTTTGAGGTTCGTAGCAACTCTCACCACATCACTGTAGCATCATTTCTTAGGAAAGTAGCAACTCTCATTACATCACTTAAGCGTGATTTTGAAATTACTATCAACTCTCACCACATCACTGTAGCATCATTTTGAGGTTCGTAGCAACTCTCACCACATCACTGGAGCATCATTTCTTAGGTTAGTAGCAATTCTCATTACATCACTGTCAGCATCATTTTGAGATTAGTAGCAACTCTCACTACATCACTGTAGCATCAGTTTGAGGTTTTTAGCAACTGTCACAACATTACTGTAGCATCATTTTGAGGTTGGTAGCAACTCTCACTACATCACTGTAGCATCATTTTGAGTTAACAGAAACTCACACTACATTACTGTCAGTATCATTTTTAGGTTTTTAGCAACTCTCACTAAATGACTTTAGCATCATTTTGAGGTTCGTAGCAGCTCTCATGACATCACTTTGGCATCATTTTGAGATTAGTTGCAACTCTCACCACATCACTGTGGCATCATTTTGAGGTTCGTAGCAGCTCTCATGACATCACTTTGGCATCATTTTGAGATTAGTAGCAACTCTCACCACATCACTGTGGCATCATTTCTTAGGTTAGTAGCAAGTCTCATTCTATCACTTTGGCATCATTTTGAGGTTCGTAGCAACTCTCACTACATGACTGTAGCTTTATTTTGAGTTCAGCAGAAACTGTCACTACACTACTGTCAGTATCATTTTTAGGGTTTTAGCAACTCTCACTACATCACTGAAGCATCATTTTGAGGATAGTAGCAACTCTCACTACATCACTGTAGCATCATTTGGAGGATAGTAGCAACTCTCACTACATCACTGTAGCATCATTTGGAGGATAGTAGCAACTCTCACTAAATGACTGTCAGCATCATTTTAAGGTTTTAAGCAACTCTTACTGCATCACTGGAGCATCATTTTGAGGTTCGTAGCAACTCTCACTACATCACTGTAGCATCATTTTGAGGTTCGTAGCAACTCTGACTACATCACTGTCGCATCATTTTGAGGTTTTAAGCAACTCTCACCACATCACTGTAGCATCATTTTGAGGTTCGTAGCAACTCTCACCACATCACTGTAGCATCATTTCTTAGGTTAGTAGCAAACCTCATTACATCACTGTAGCATCATTTTGCGGTTCGTAGCAACTCTCACTACATCACTGTAGCATCATTTCTTAGGGAAGTAGCAACTCTCATTACACTGCTTTAGCATTATTTTGAAATTACTATCAACTCTCACCACATCACTGAAGCATCACTTCTTAGGTTTGTAGCAACTCTCATTACATCATTTTAGCATCATTTCTTAGCTTAGTAGCAACTCTCACTACATCACTGTCAGCATCATTTTGAGCATCCTAGCAACTCTCACTATATCACTGTCGCATCATTTCTTAGGTTAGTAGCATCTCTCATTGCATCACTTGATTATCATTTCTTATTTGAGAAGAAACTCTTATTACATGACTGTAGCATAATTTTTAGATGAGTAGCAACTCTCACTACATCACTGTAGCTCTGTTTTCAGTTAAGCAGAAACTCTTACTTCATCACTGCAGATTCATTTTGAGGTTCGTAGTAACTCTCACTACATCACTGTAGCATCATTTTGAGGTTTTAAGCAAATCTCATTACATCACTGTCGCATCATTTCTTAGGTTAATAGCAACTCTCATTACATCACGTTCGCATCATTTTGAGGTTCGTAGCAACTCTCACGACATCACTGCAAGCATCATTTTGAGATTAGTCGCAGTTTCACTACATCACTGTAAGCATCATTTTGAGGTTCGTCGCAACTCTCTTTACAACACTGTGGCATCATTTTGAGATCAGTAGCAACTCTCACTACATCACTGTAGCATCATTTCTTAGGTTAGTAGCAACTGTCATTACATCACTTTAGCATCATTTTGAGCATCGTAGCAACTCTCACCACATCACTGCAGCATCATTTCTTAGGTTAGTAGCAACTCTCATTACATCACTGTCACCATCATTTTTAGGTTTTTGGCAACTCTCCCCATATCACTGGAGTATTATTTCTTAGGTTTGTATCAAATCTCATTACATCACTGTCCGCATCATTTTGACATTAGTAGCAACTCTCACTACAACACTGTAGCATCATTTCTTAGGTTCGTAGCATCTCTCATTACATCACTTGATTATCATTTCTTATGTGAGAAGAAACTCTCACTACATCACTGTAGCTTTATTTTCAGTTAAGAAGAAACTCTCACTACATCACTGTAGCTTTATTTTCAGTTAAGAAGAAACTCTTACTACATTACTGTAGCTTTATTTTCAGTTAAGAAGAAACTCTTACTACATTACTGTAAGCATCATTTTGAGGATAGTGTCAACTCTTACTTCATCACTGCATCATTTTGAGGTTCGTAGCAACTCTCACTCCATGACTTTAACGTCAATTTTTAGGTTTTAAGCAACTCTCACTACATTACTGTCAGCATCATTTTGAGCATCCTAGTAACTATCACTACATCACTGTCGCATCATTTCTTAGGTTCGTAGCAACTCTCATTACATCACTTTAGCATCATTTTTGAATTAGTAGCAACATTCATTACATCACTTGAGCATCATTTTGAGGTTCGTAGAACTCTCACCACATCAGTGTAACATAATTTTGAGGTTAGTAGCAACTCTCACTACATCACTGAAGAATCATTTAAAGGTTCGTAGCAACTCTCACTACATTACTGTCAGCATCATTTTGAGGTTCGTAGAACTCTCACCACATCACTGTAGCATCATTTTGAGGATCGTAGCAACTCTCATGACATCACTATCAGCATCATTTTGAGGTTCGGAGCAACTCTCATGACATCACTATCAGCATCATTTTGAGGTTAGTCGCAACTCTCACTACATCACTGTAGCATCATTTGTTTGGTTAGTGGCAATTCTTATTACATCACTGTAGCATCATTTGAGCATCGTAGCAACTCTCACGACATTACTGTTGCATCATCTTGCGGTTTTTAGCAACTCTCACCACATCACTCCAGCATCATTTTTAGGTGAGTTGCAACTCTCAATACATTACTGTAATCATCATTTTGAGGTTTTTAGCAACTCTCACCACATCACTGGAGCATCATTTCTTAGGTTAGTAGCAATTCTCATTACATCACTGTAGCATCATTTTGAGATTAGTAGCAACTCTCACTACATCACTGTAGCATCAGTTTGAGGTTTTTAGCAACTGTCACAACATTACTGTAGCATCATTTTGAGGTTGGTAGCAACTCTCACTACATCACTGTAGCATCATTTTGAGTTAACAGAAACTCACACTACATTACTGTCAGTATCATTTTTAGGTTTTTAGCAACTCTCACTAAATGACTTTCGCATCATTTTGAGGTTCGTAGCAGCTCTCATGACATCACTTTGGCATCATTTTGAGATTAGTTGCAACTCTCACCACATCACTGTGGCATCATTTCTTAGGTTAGTAGCAAGTCTCATTCTATCACTTTGGCATCATTTTGAGGTTCGTAGCAACTCTCACTACATCACTGTAGCATCATTTGGAGGATAGTAGCAACTCTCACTAAATGACTGTCAGCATCATTTTAAGGTTTTAAGCAACTCTTACTGCATCACTGGAGCATGATTTTGAGGTTCGTAGCAACTCTCACTACATCACTGTAGCATCATTTTGAGGTTCGTAGCAACTCTCACCACATCACTGTAGCATCATTTTGAGGTTCGTAGCAACTCTCACTACATCACTGTAGCATCATTTTGAGGTTTTTCGCAACTCTCACCACATCACTGTAGCATCATTTTGAGGTTCGTCGCAACTCTCACTACATTACTGTTAGCATCATTTTGAGGTTTTAAGCAACTCTCACTACATCACTGGAGCATCATTTTGAGGAAAGTAGCAACTCTCACTTCATGACTGTCAGCATCATTTTAAGGTTTGAAGCAACTCTCATTACATCACTGGAGCATCATTTTGAGGTTCTTAGCAACTCTCACAACATCACTGAAGCATCATTTTGAGATTTTTAGCAACTCTTACTACATCACTGTAGCATCATTTTGAGCTTCGTAGCAACTCTCACTACATCACTGTAGCATCATTTTGAGGTTTTAAGCAACTCTCACAACATCACTGAAGCATCATTTTGAGGAAAGTAGCAACTCTCACTTCATGACTGTCAGCATCATTTTAAGGTTTGAAGCAATTCTTTTTACATCACTGGAGCATCATTTCTTAGATTAGTAGCAACTCTCACTACATTACTGTAGCATCATATTGAGGTTCGTAGTGTCACGTCCCCATGGTCACGGGCATGGGGGCATTGCATTATTTTTGACTTCCTTCCCTTCTCGGGTTCGAGCTTCATGGGGCGGAGCTGCTGACTAATTGGGAGCACCTGGGCCCGGCGTCTCCCAGCTATAAAGCAGGCGGCCAACCTGGCCGGCTGTCTCTCGCTCACTCCTCCTGGCCCACGTCGGAGCGATGGTTGTGTTTCTTGAGTTATGTCTTGTTTAGTTCTCTGCATCCATCACACCGCACACATACACCCCCTGTACACTCATGCACACACTCGCACTCACCACTGACACTACTGATAACCACACTCCACTGTACGTTATGGTTTGCCTTGTGTTGATTTTGCGTTACTAATAATAAATTATTAGTTGTGTGTCACGTTTAGTCCGCGTCTCCCTCCTTCGATGTCACGATTTCTGAGCCGGGTCGTGACAGAAGCAACTCTCACCACATCACTGTCGCATTATTTTGAGATTTTAAGCAACTCTCACTACATCACTGTAGCATCATTTGGAGGATAGTAGCAACTCTCACTACATGACTGTCAGCATCATTTTAAGGTTTTAAGCAACTCTCAGTACATCACTGGAGCATCATTTTGAGGTTCATCGAAACTCTCACTACATCACTGTAGCATCATTTTGAGGATAGTAGCAACTCTCATGACATAACTTTCGCATCTTTTTGAAATTAGTAGATACTCTCATTACATGACTGTCAGCATCACTTTGAGGTTGTTCGAAACTCTTACTACATTACTGTAAGCATCACTGAGTTTATTAGCAACTATAACTACATTACTGTTAGCATCATTTTGAGTTCTTTAGCAATTCTTACTCCATTACTGTTCGCATCATTTTGAGATCATTAGCAATTCTTCCGACATCGCTGTCGCATTATTTTGAGGTTCGTAGCAACTCTTACTACATTACTGTTGCATTATTTAAAGGTTCGTAGCCACTGTTACCACATGACTGTCAGCATCACTTTGAGGTTGTTCGAAACTCTTACTACATTACTGTAAGCATCACTGAGTTTATTTGCAACTATCACTACATTGCTGTAAGCATCATTTTCAGTTCATTAGCAATTCTTCCTACATCACTGTCGCATCATTTTGAGATCATTAGCAATTCTTCTGACATCACTGTCGCATTATTTTGACGTTCGGAGCAACTCTTACTACATTACTGTTGCATTATTTAAATGTTTGTCGCAACTCTTACTACATGACTGTCAGCATCACTTTGAGTTTATTAGCAACTGTCACTACATTACTGCCAGCATCATTTTGAGTTTATTAGCAATTCTTACGACATCACTGTAGCATTAAATTGAGGTTCGTAGCAACTCTTGCTACATGACTGTCAGCATCACTTTGAGGTTATTCGAAACACTTACTACATTACTGTAAGCATCACTGAGTTTATTACCACCATCACTACATTACTGTTAGCATTATTTTGAGTTCATTAGCAATTCTTACTCCATCAGTGTCGCATCAGTTTGAGATCATTAGCAATTCTTCTGAAATCACTGTCGCATTATTTTGAGGTTCGAAGCAACTCTTACTACATGACTGTCAGCATCATTTTGAGGTTATTCGAAACTTTCACTACATTACTGTTAGCATCACTTTGAGATCATTAGCAACTATCACTACATTACTCTTAGCATCATTTTGAGTTCATTAACAATTCTTACTCCATCACTGTCGCATCATTTTGAGATCATTAGCAATGCTTCCAACATCACTGTCGCATTATTTTGAGGTTAGTAGCAACTCTTACTACATGACTGTCAGCATCACTTTGAGGTTATTCGAAACTTTCACTACATTACTGTTCGCATCATTTTGAGTTCATTAGCAATTCTTCCGACATCACTGTAGTATTATTTTGTGGTAAGTAGCAACTCTTACTACACGACTGTCAGCATCACTTTGAGATCATTAGCAACTATCACTACATTACCGTTAGCATCATTTTGAGTTCATTAGCAATTCTTACGACATCACTGTCGCATCATTTTGAGATCATTAGGAATTCTTCCGACATTACTTTCGCATTATTTGTAGTTCATTAGCAATTCCTACGACATCACTGTAGCATTATTTTGAGGGTAGTAGCAACTCTTACTACATGACTTTCAGCATCATTTGAAATTGTTCGAAACACTTAGTACATTACTGTAAGCATCACTGAGTTTATTAGCAACTATCACTACATTACTTTTAGCATTATTTTGTGTTCATTAGTAATTCTTACGACATCACTTTCACATCATTTTGAGATCATTAGCAATTCTTCCGACATCACTGTAGCATTATTTTGAGGTTAGTAGCAACTCTTAGTGCATGACTGTCAGCATCACTTTGAGGTTGTTCTAAACTTTCACTTCATTACTGAAAGCATCACTGAGTTTATAGCAACTATCACTCCATCACTGTCGCATCATTTTGAGATCATTGGCAATGTTTCCAACATCACTGTCGCATTATTTTGAGGTTCGAAGCAACTCTTACTACATCACTGTCAGCATTACTTTGAGGTTATTCGAAACTTTCACTACATTACTGTTAGCATCACTGAGTTTCATTAGCAACTATCACTACATTACTGTTAGCATCATTTTGAGTTCATTAGCAATTCTTCCGACATCACTGTAGCATTATTTTGTGGTTTTTAGCAACTCTTACTACATTACTGTTAGCATCACTGAGTTTATTAGCAACTATCACTACATTACTGTTAGCATAATTTTGAGTTCATTAGCAATTCTTATGACATCACTGTCGCATCATTTTGAGATCATTAGGAATTCTTCCGACATCACTGTAGCATTATTTTGAGGTTCGTAGCAACTCTTACTACATGACTGTCAGCATCACTTTGAGGTTATTCGAAACTTTCACTACATTTCTTTTCGCATCATTTTTAGTTCATTAGCAATTCTTACGACATCACTGTCGCATCATTTTGAGATCATTAGTAATTTTTACAACATCATTGTAGCATTATTTTGAGGTTATTAGCAACTCTTCCTCCATTACTGTTAGCATCATTTTGAGTTCATTAGCAATTCTTCCGACATCACTGTAGCATTATTTTGAGGTTTTGAGGTACCTTTGTTTGTAACCGATCTGCTGACCAGCGAGACGCCACCACGCACGGCTGTCGGCTCCGTAAAGGAGGGAGAGGAAGTGGAAAGGACGGAGAAGGGTCGGACCAGGTCTATTTCTAGGTGACCACTCACTATCGTCTGCCACACTGCCCCTCATGGTGGGGAGTGTAGCGCCATCCTGCCACAGTACATTTTTTTCATTCTTTTGCTCTTGCACTTTAATTAAAATGGACTTGACTTGAGAATGTTTTGTTTCAAAATATAGAAGAATTCCCAGATTTATAGGTATCATGAGTATGAAGTTGCACTTGCACCCGGTGGGAAAATGTCCTCTGCATTTGACTGTAACTATGGAGGAGCAGTGGTAGCAGTGTCAGCCTGGGGGCTTGGTCAAGATCAATGACAGGAGTAGCAGACAGGTAATATCCATAGCATGCTTGTTGTTTGAGAGGAGTAAGGGTACACTGTTGGTCTCTCACCTGATGCGCTGTCATCAGCACAAATGATCTGTTCCTAAACATCAAAATCTACCATCCCCCCTGATTGTTTTTTACAACTGGAGTACTGGTTAACACTTTAGAAAGCCTTCATTCAGAGCTGTGAAGAACCTTGAACCTGATATCCCAGACATCAAAGTGGGCCACTAACTGGCCAGATGAAGCTATGCTAGGCTGCTGTATCCTGAAGAGCTAAAGTAGCAGCTTCTGAGAGGGATGCTAACCTGGATGTGTTCATCTCCTACTTTAATATCAGCCCCCAACTTGGAGCTCTGACAGCCTCCAGCTTGTTGTTCCTGTTTCTGCTTCAGTCAACAGGGAACTCCAACCTGCAGTAGAATCTTCAACAACAATGGAATAGAAAAGTGAGGAAGAAAAACTAGAATAAACTTACAAAGCTGAGAAATGTTCATGAAGAAGAAAGGCACACGTTATGATTGAGGCCAGAAACTAAAACTCCACACCAAATGTACTTTGACTTGTAGGATAATGAACTTGAATGTGTTGAAACAGCAGATCAATGAATCCACTACCACACAACAAGATGGTGACCCCCTACCACAAGATGGCGTCACAGATCCTGACGCTCTGAGCAGGAAACACCGAGCAAAACATTACAACAAAGCTCCTGTTGTTCCCTCCAGGAAAAACTGTGGCTCTGATGAGAAGAAGGATCCCAGCCTCTTCTGAGGATCCATGGCCGCACCATTGGGTAGAAGGACGATGGGGTCGGCACCAGGAGGAACCCTGGTGTCTCCGATGCAGGGAAGATGGAGCAGTGAAGAGGCCACATTGTGGCGTCCTAAAGAGGACATTTGGTGGAGCCTGAGACAGCAAACATCACGCCCCCTTCATCAGAAGAACCACAGCACCAGAAGAAAGAATCCTGGCAGTGACGACAGGGAGGATCAGGGTGACCTCCTCACCACCACCTTTGAACCTTCAAATGAACTTTAAAAAGCTTTAGAGTGGAGAAGGATTTTAAACATTTTATTGTTTTTTCCTTTCATTCTCATTTGTGCAATTGTCTGATTTATTAGAAATAAACACTGTCTGCTGGGTTTACATTGACTGTGATTCTCTTTTTGCATGCAAGTTGAAAGTTCTGCCAATAAAAACCACAAGTATTTGAAGACCAAAGGAAGAACCCCCAAAGTCAGGACCCTGAGATCAAAGTGAGCGCTCTGATCTCAGAGGTCTGGGATATTTCCCATCCCATGGCCCTTCAAATAAGAGCCCTGTGTCTCTGTCTCAAAGTTTTCAACCGTATTTGTTTGTTAAATTAAAACCAGACGACCACTGTGGTCCTTTTTACACGGTAAGTAAAGCACAGATGCCCTGGTGGACCTGTTGGCACCCTGGACTTTGAATCCAGTGACCTGAGTCCAAGTCTCAGTTCCAGCAGGTTTCCTGCAGCCTTCAGCAGAGCTGCCATGTTTCTCTGTAGAGAACTAAGTGATGCTCTCAGCAGGTTGAGGGCACCACCAACAAGTGAGGTATGAACCTCTGACTTCCTTCTTGTCAAACAGGAAACTCCTAATACCTCATTTGAGTAAAGTACCTCATATTCCTGACATCCAAGTAGTAGTGAAGTGGAGGAAGAAGGGAGGAGATCTCCAACAGGATCCTTCTTTCCTCTGTCCTCCTTGATCTCATGGATCACCACAGTCAAGGGGAGACCCAAGCTCCCGGATGGATCTGGCACTCAGGAACTGCTGAGTTTTCCAGTGGACTTTGTTCCATCCATGGTTCAGGAACAGGACTCCTCCTGGTTAACCTGGTATCTTTCCACCCAACTGTGGGTTCTTGGAGAATTTTTCATGTCATGTCAAGAAATCAGGCTGGTGGGTTTTTCAATGAGAGAAATTCTGGTAACTTAATTAAGTGGCATGTTTGTTGAAGCAGTAATTAACTGATAAATTAAGGAAGGCCTGGCCAGTCTTTGCTCCCAGGTCATACGATGGAGTTAGAAAGTCCTGAATAAATCTGGAGTTCCATGATTTCCTTGTGGTTCATGATCCTTTTGCCAATGTAGTCTGGAACAAGAGCAAGATGAACCTCCAAATATCAACAGTTTGTATTGCAGGTGATGTCAAGTGGTATTTAGAGGAACCTCCTCCTTGTGTTTGGTTCCATGGTGGAAGGGTGAGCCCTCTGGACTCTGGATCCAGTGATCAGAGTTCAAGTCTCAGAAGGACCTTCCTGTCTGGAATGTGTCCCATGTAACAAACTGATCAAGAGATGTTACGTGGTTCAAATGTTCTGGTTCATTTCTTACTGCCATGAACTCAGACTGTGTGTTTAATGTTAACAATAAATGTAACAACTAAGGAGCCAGTAGCTCCTGTGGAAAAAAATTCTACTTTGTCAGTGAATGAATTCATTTGATATTGAAGTCTGCAACTTTCAGTGTCTGTCAGAATGGCCGAGCGGTCTAAGGTGCTGCGTTCAGGTCGCAGTCTCTCCTGGAGGCGTGGGTTCGAATCCCACTTCTGACAAAGGACATTTTCTCCACATTCCTATGCATCCACAATGGTACATTCCAAACCCAGTTGAAGCTGCTCTCCACTGATGGGAGTGAGTGGTTGAACTGGCAGCAGAGGAGGCAAAGGAGCTTCCCTGTGACGGTCCAACATCGCCTGGTTTCCTCCAACATGGAGCAGCCACCAAACTCTAACTTCAATGTTGGATCAAAGTCTGCTGAAGGAATGTGTTTTCTTTCAATTCACATTTTGTCCATTAACTTCATAATCAGAGTCGCCATCTCATCACATGACTAAAGTCTGGGTTCTGTATTGGTGGTAAAACATCCTTCCATGCCCCTCACTAGTTTGCACACAGAAAAGCATATTTTACTGGTTTCAGATCTCTTAGCTTGTTCTCTCTCTTAAACCTGCTGAGGCAGCTTTCATTGTGTGATTGATTTTAAAATATAAAGATGGAACAGAACCATTGGAATCAGATGTCAGGACATTTGAAGGAATGTCAATCTCCTGTTGAAATGTTGCAGTGTGCAGCTGAGGCTCTCTGGCAGTGGCACCAGGAGCCACAATGGCAGAACCTGGACCCTCCTGGAGGAGAACCACAGGTGAGGGCCTTCTTGGCTCCAGATTGATGGAAATCAAGTGTCTGAGGCTGTTAGCAGCCATTAAGTTGATCTGGTTGGCACTGGTATTTGTTCTTGCTGCAGCTCAGGAGTGATTCAGGAGAAGAGTTTCAGAACAGCCCAGGTTGGGGACTGGAATTTTAAAATGTCCCCTGGAACCAAACAACCTTGGAGGGTAAAACCTCCAATCATAGCCACTCAGATGCAGCAGCAGAAGAAGCTGTCATCCACCCTGACAGTCAGAGCATCAAGTCAAGGAAACATCACCATCTTGTAGTTCCAAACCTCCACCTGTCAGATTCAGCTACTTCTGATTGTGGTACTTTAAACTTGAACACAATGGAATTTGGACAAGGAGTTTCCTTCCAGTCCAAACATCATCGTCCAGCCTCCAACCAGAGGTCCCTCAGTTATCATGGAGCCACAGGTGGAGTCTGGATTCTTTTCTGGAATGAGACGGCAATGAGAGTCCTGCCAAGTGACATCACTGACATGACAGGATGACTTCAGTCACGTGACTGGATGACTTCAGTCACGTGACTGGATGACTTCTGTCACGTGACTGGATGACTTCAGTCACGTGACTGGATGACAGTGGAGATGCCAATGTAGAGGTTGGGGAAATCGTCTCTGAGAATCCAGCTTGAACCCACAGCCTCCTTGTTTTCCAAAAACCCAAACAGCGACCATCAGTCTCCCTCCAATCCTGTTCTTGGGTAAACAACAAAAACAGAGTAAAAGTCTCTGGCAACATATTTGTTTCCTGTAGGGTTTCTTCATGTATGTGTGGTGTACCTGCTCTCCCAGAGGACTGCCATCTTTGTTCTGTGGGCTGACATGTTTTAGTGTCAGCACAGGTCATAGCGCTGAGACTGAACTCTCATTCTCCTCCAAGTATTATTTCCACCTCACACTCCTGCAGATATTCAAGTGAACGGGAAACACAAATTTATGCTCAACTTCTCCTGTGTATTCATCCACAGTCACTACACAACAACCAAACCAAACAAAAGGGGGTTTGCTAGCATGGCAATCAGCTGTAGTTCACCATCTTATCCAGGTCACATGACTCAGGAGTAGCGTGGCCGTCTGGCAACCAAAGGGTGGCTGGTTTGATCCTCACTTTCTCCAGTGACCATGTCAAAGTGTCCTTGAGTGAGAGACTGAACCCCTAAATACTTCTGATGAGTAGGTTGGCTCCTTGCATGGCAGCCTTCAGCATCAGTGTGTGAGTGTGTGTGAATGAGAGGACATTGTTCAGCTCCTTGAGTGCTGCTGAGGTAGAAAGGCTCTGTACAAACTGAGTCCTTTTACCATTTCTTTCCTGCCTCTAGCAGCGCTGTCGTCACTTCCTGTGACCGTGGGAGGGAAGGAGTCCCCCTTCAGAATCAGTTTGATATCATTATGTTACTTCCTCTTCAACATGCCTTTAGCAGACCAACTCACTGACTAGCTCAGTGAGGTAGTGTGGCCGAGCGGTCTAAGGCGCTGGATTTAAGCTCCAGTCTCTGAGGAGGCGTGGGTTCAAATCCCACCACTGCCATCATGTCCCAGATCACTGGAGAGGTGTGGCAGGTCTCTCACAGCTTCTCCTCTCTCTTCCACTGAGGTCTTCAAACCTGTGACCAAAAGAAGAACCCTCCTCTGAGTCCACAGACCTGAGCATTGCTGCTCTGACTACCAGGTTACCTCCTGGTGATCAGTGTGAAGTCATGGGGAGGTAGTCAGTTGTTCCTTTGTTTTTTGACAGAGGCTTCATTGTGAATTAAATAATTTTAATTCTTTACTTGAAGTTTCACGCTGTTTCGATTGAAAAAGGCGAGTTCCTGGAGAAGATCTTCCAGGGGTCCAGGTTCAAGCGGTGCCCCAGCTGGCACCAGGTGCTGACCCAGGTCCTGCATGGGAGATACTGTCAGTTCTGTTCTGCCCTGCTCACAACCACAGGCTGGTGTTGAGGCCTGCAGCAACCAGGGCCCCAGTCACCAAGAGTATAAAGGCTGGTCATTGTGGCAGTGGGAGGAGTCAAAATGAAGACAGACCAATGTGAGCAGGACGCTCCTGGAGAAGTCAGAAGAACTTGACCATGTTTCCAAGAGGCAGGGTTCACCCTGGACAGGTCAGAATTCCTGATGATGTCATCAGGGCTTTGACAGTAGCTAGAATTCTGTCTTTGATCTCAGGAGGACATGAAAGAAACACAATTGAGGAAAGTAGAGGAGAACATTCAGCTTCATTAGAAACACTTGAACTGTTGAACAGTAGAATTTGTTAGAAACAGTTTACAACACTGAGTGACAGGATTGAAGAGGGAAGAGTTTTCTATTTTAAATTGAATTCTAACTTTAAACTGTGGATGAACATTTTTAGTAGTTCATATTCTAACATACAGAGGAAGTCATGACATTCCCTTTTTAAAAAAAGAAAAAACATGTGAAGCTCCTCCCCCCAACTCCAGATGGACAGACAGACATGAGAGTGGCCAGGAAGCAAAGAAGTGTTGTGCTCCTCTCCAGTGCTCTGGTGTTCATTTTTTCTCATTTTGAAATTCAACAGCTTCTATCATTGATTGACAGGAAATGTTGATGACACACTGGGATTTTTGTTCTCCTGCTGTCACTGTCAAGTGCAGCTGAACATGAGAGGTAGCAGGATCATTCATGTGTTCATGTTTCCAGCAGACAAGGAGGAAACCTGGGAGGACTTCAGTGACTTTGATCAGTGGTTCTCACTTCATCTTCTCAGTATAAAGTTCAAAGCGAGCTGGCCAGGAGTTGAACCTAGAATCTTCTGATCCGTAGTCAGACGCGTTATCCATTGCACCACCAGCCCTGTGAAGAAGCAGCTGTGTTCATGTGTCCTTGCTGTTACAGAAAATCCAAACAAGGTGGTGGCATTTTCAGGGGACACAATGGTGCAGTGGTCAGCACTGTGGCCTCCCAGCAAGAAGGTTCAGCTCTCCTCCTATTTGGTTGCTAGGAACCTGAATCAGGCCTCAGTGGAGCGGTGCTGCTGAGGCTGAGTGAGGCTGAGTGAGGGACTGAGCAGGAGCCAGCAGGTCCAAGCAGGTTCAGGCAAACTCCCCTCGGTCCACCAACATCAAAGCAGAGGAACTGAGTTCATCTAACAAAATGATTCATATCATCTCCTCTTGGAATGTTCTGGAACTACAAGTATACTTAAAATGGCTGACTTATGACAACAGAAGGAACTTTGAAGTAGATTTGATTCATTTAAGTCAGTGACAGTCATTTTTTCAAGAATTTAGTTCAGGTAACTTGATTGTTTTACTAAGATGAGCTTTAATGTTATACCATTGAAAAAAGACCTTCATGTATTTATGATGACATCACCAATAGGAGCCTTCAGTCTGTCAGGGGGTAGAGTTCAGTCACCACCAATGACATCAGAGTCAGAGTTTAGAGATCAAAGACAGACATTAAAGTCTCACATTAAAGTCTCTCTTATTAAAAAAATTAAAGTGTCATATCTTTGAAAATATACTGCAATACATGAAATATTATATTTACATGAATGGTAACCTCGTTCTTATATTCTTTAATATACTGCAATAGTAATGGACCCTCTATGACACTGCAGTGATGAATCTATCAAGGAGTAAAAATGATTATAATCAGAGAATTTTGAAGTCAAGTTTGAGATCAGTTTGATCCTCTCTCTCCCTCCCCCCTCTCTCTCCCTCCCTCCCGCCCTCTCTCCCTGTCTCCCCCCTCTCTCTCTGTCTCCCCCCTCTCTCCGTCTACCCCCCCTCTCCCTCTCTCTCTCTCTGTCTCCCCCCCTCCCTCTATCTCCCCCCCCCCTCTCTCTCTCAGGAGCTTTTAAATGAAAATTTTAATAAAACAGAACAGGAGACTGAAGAGTGATCACTCAAACCCACAGGCTGAATGGGACATCTCTTAAAAACATTGAACCACTGAGTAAAACCATAGAAGCGCTCCTGTCTAGTCGGTGCTAACAAGTTAGCTGCTGAGTGAGTCCAGCTGTGCTGTCTTGGAATCCTGGTCAAAAGCCTCCACTCATCAAACAGCTGGTGTGTTGGTGGATCTGTGGATCCTGCTGGAAGAAGCAGGGTGGAGCTCTGAATGGTTCCTGTCTCAAAGAGCTTCTCTGTGCAGCTCCCATCAGCTCCTAAAAACAGGAAACCAGCAGATTCACTGTTGAACGGTGGCATTAAAATGTCTCAAAAGCTGTCCTGTCCACCATTTGTTGGTGCAAAGACATTTAAAAACACCAGTTGAACATTTTCCAAAGTTGCTCTCACCTTCTTTCAAACACCTGGAATGATTTCCTCCAAACCAAAAGAAACTGGTGAAAAAAACAACAACAAAAACTCCTGGAGAATCAAACTCCAGCCTCTGCTCCAACTGGACTTGGGACTTCAAATGACCCCCATTAAAAGCCTGCCTGCATCCCCATTCACTGACTGTTGTGCTGTGGGTCTCCTGGACAAACATGGCAGGATCCTCTTGATCTCCAGGAGAATAAAAGAGGGAACCCTAGAAAACAAGTCAGCGTGAAAGAGGAGCAGATTTTAAAACTCCTCATCATTTCCACCTCCAGGAGTGAAGCCTCCCGGGACCCAAGAGGCTCCAGCTGGCAGAGCTCTCACTCATTTCTCCACCACCTCGCTAACCTGAGCTGGAGCATCTGAGAACCAAACAGTGACCCCCTTCACTCCAGAGCTGACTCCACAAACTCTGAGCCCCCACTTTACCCACAGCCAGCAGGCCTCCTCAACACTGCATGACACATGACGACTAAATTTAACACTTCTCATCCAGAGATCTGTCACAGGTGTGTAATGTGGAGGGTCAGTCTGTCCGTCCACATTCAGATCATTAACACAGCGACTCCTAAGCACCAGTAGAGCCTGTTCATCGTCCCTGGGTGGGCTTGAACCACCAGCCTCTCGGTTAACAGCCGAGCGCGCTGACCGATTGCGCCACAGAGACTCTGAGTCACCTGCTTTTCATGAAGAGTTTTCAGGCTAAATTCAGTTTGTGAGGTCCACGCTGCACATTTGAGGGACCATGAAGGACAGAGGAGAGTCTGACTGTCATGGTGAAAGCCTTCAGCACTAGAACTGAAACAGCCCCACCATCTTAACCCCCCCAGACCAAACAGGCTTCATCAGAAACAGACCCCCCTCCTAGAACATCCAGAGAACATCAGTCTGATTAATAGAACATGACAAACAATCAAGAACTTGTTATTGTTTGATCAGAAGCTGAAACAATGTTTCTATGTTTGTCTGTTCTGGTCTGAATGAAAGAGGAGGTTTTCTTGGTCATGTGACGTGGATGAGAGTTCAACTAGAACTTCCTGATTCAACAGGATTTTAGTTTGTTGGGATTTTGTCAAAGCCACCAACCAAACCTCTGAGTGGTGCAGATGTCTGCTGCCTCCTCAGAGCAGACTGGAGCTCAGCCTCACTCACCTGTGGGAGCCCCAGCAGAGCCACCGTGTGATGGACTTTCAGTTTAGGCTCCAAGGTCCTGGATTGAATTGGTGTTTTGTGTTTTTAGGCCTCCTGGCACCGTCAATGGTAGAGCAGAGTGGTGCAGAGGAAGCGTGCTGGGCCCAGAACCCAGAGGTCGATGGATCAAAACCATCCTCTGCTAGAAGAAGAAAAATAAAATGAACCAGTGTCTTTAGAAATCTGTCTGTTAAAAAGAGGTTCATAAGGATTTTGTCTTCCTCCACAATCACCAACCATTGTGAGAGTTAACAACAGTCCACTTTCTGACTGAAGCAAAAGTAGACTTCAAAAGGTTTTTCTGATTCAACATAGCAGCTAAATTTCCATTTCCATTTCCTGAACAGGACAGGTTAAAAAAAAGGGAATGTCATGACTTCCTCTGTATGTTAGAATATGAACGACTAAAAATGTTCATGCCCAGTTTAAAGTTAGGATTAAACTGAAAATACAAAAACCTTCCCTCTTCAATCCTGTCACTCAGTGTTGTAAACTGTTTCAAACAAATTCTACTGTTCAACAGTTCAAGTGTTTCTAATGAAGCTGAATGTTCTCCTCTACTTTCCTCAATTGTGTTTCTTTCATGTCCTCCTGAGATCAAAGACAGAATTCTCGGTACAAATAAAGACACTATCAAAGCCTCCTGATGACATCATCAATTCTGTCTTTGATCTGTGTCTGTCCAGCCTGTCCTGAGTGGATCCAATAGTTTCCCATGGGTGACTCTGTCGTGGTCTCTCTCCTCCTGCTGTCTCCAACTCTCAGAGTGCTTCTACTGGTTTCTCTCCATCCTCCCTGTTGCAAGGCAGAGCACTGGTGAGGACTGAGGCCAGTGATGTCATCACCTCCAGCTGAGACCTGCCAGGTGATCCTGCTTCATTCAACTCTGCTGCCTCTGCCACTGCCCTGACTGGTGAGGCTGACAGCAGGTTCTCTCTCATCTAAACTCTCTGTTTACAATGGAGGCTGAAATCCTTGTGATTGGTGGTTCAATCATCAGGTCTGTTGAACTCCCAGGAGCCATCACCTGCTGACTTCCTGGTGCCAAAGTTATGGACATTATTGAACGTCTCCAGGACTCATCGACCTCCACCCCTCCTGCAGGTTCTCCCTGTCTCTGTGGTGGTTCTCTCTGGTTCTCCAGCTTCCTCCCACAGTCCAAAGACATCAAGAGGGTAGTGGTTACCTGAACACTCTAAATGACTGTTAGAGTGAATGGTTGTCTGTCTGTGTGTGTTGGTCCTGGGATGGACTGGTGACCCATCAAGGGTGAACCCAGGGCTGGACTGGCCATCTGGCCGATGCACATCTTTGGGCCGGCCCATAACTGTTATAATTTTTTTTTTCAAAAGTGTATAGTTTTTAATCGACCGTAACGGTATCGGAGACGCGAAACGCGGCCCATTGGTTGATTTTCTTGAAGGACATTGGGCTCGTCCAATGAAATCTCTCAGCTCTCTCTCTTTCTCTTAGTCAAGCCATGCTGTTGCAATGGAAGTGGAGGAGTCAGATCAGACAGTTGGAGACTATTTTAGTCGCCCTTCTTCCACACAGAGGACTGATTTTTTAAAGTTTCATCCTCAACAAGATTCCATGAACCCTGTCATCCAGAGGCTCTTCGTTAGAACGGACGGCACGACGTGGAAATGGCTGACTTATTGTGGTCAACGTCATGCTTTGTTTTGTTTTGTTTGCCCTGCTTTTAGCAAGCCCAGTGATCCAAGTGTCTTCATTAGAGGCCTGACAGACTGGAGGCATGTGCACCAAAGAGTAGAGGAGCATGAGAGAGGCATGGCACAGAGGCAGTGTGCTGAGGCCTATTTTTGAAACTGCTCCAGAGCAAGAATGGCCACCTCCTTGAGGGAAGACAGCTGACAGGACACCGTGAGCAGGTTAAGAAGCAGGGCTGGACTGGGACCAAAAAATGGCCCTGGCATTTTTCATCCCTGGCAGCCCTCCATGGTTATTTACACGATATGTGTAAGCACACGCCATACCAGAGGATGTATGCGCACATTTTGAAGTTTCAAAAATTAAAATAAAGTGCAGTATTCTACATGGAAGACAGTAACCATGTTAAAAGAGTGATACTCTTTCACTACTCACAGAGGCCTTCTTCTTCCACTACACGTTCCAACACCTGACGTCTCTTCTTCCCAGTCCAGCCCTGGAAAGAACGCGTCGAGTTTTGGAAATTCGGCTGCTTTTCTTTTGCGGAGTCTCTCTTTTTCGGCTCCTCCTTTCTCCTTCCTCTTACTGGGCAACATTCTTCATGGCTTCTGACTGCAAGGTGGCCGCTGAGTGGTGGCACTACAACTGGATGGGTCTGTTTCTCATTTTAACACAAAAACAAACTAACTGCTGTTTCTGCGTTTTTACCAGAAATATATATTTTGAAATGCCTGCTCACACCGGCCCATCCGGCTACATCCACCAAACTTTACACACATAATATAATATAATAATAATAATATAATAACCCTAAACACAAGCCCCAAAGCAGTAGTTGTTTTGTTTTTCTTCATAAAGGAGGTGCACTGTCATGACTACGATATCTCTGGCAACAAACATGGAAGGGGCTTTGGGGTCTTGTGTTTCAGCTCTGTAACTTCTGGATGGCTGAAAATGTCAGAATCAGTCCTCTCACTGACATCCACCATTGGTGTGACTTTTGGTGGCTTCAGCTCAAATGAAACCAGGGAAGAGGGGCCAGACTTTGAGGAGCCCCTTAGGGTTAGTGGATGCCCCGGGACCGTGCTTGGGCCCCTTAGCACCTAGATGGCTGAAATTCCCAGCACATGCTACTCTGGGGCATCACACTATGTGTGTAAAGTTTGGTGGATGTAGCCCAAGTAGAAACACCAGAACCCAGATTTGATCCTCAATTCTGCTCCAAAAGGCTCTCGGAGTGCAGAAGTCCCAGACCCTGATTTTGCCCAGTTTCACAAGGGGATAGTTTTTTCTCTTTGAACCTAGGAAGTTGAAATTTGAGTGTGTTGTTCTGTTCTTGAAGGATCACATCTGTGCTGGTTTGACCCCCCTAAGTCCTTTCTGCTCTCCGTAAAGGGTGTGGCAAAGTCCAGTAAAGTCTTTCAATGAAGCATCATAACTGGTCAAAGTTGCTCCAAATGAGATGAGATTTCTGGGAGGAGTTCACACCTCTGCCAGAAACCAATATTTAAAACTTTGAAGCCCCACCTCCTTCCTGAAGCTACTTCCTGTTTGGGAGGGGGTTCTAGAATTATTCCACCAGATTAGGATTTCATAAAGTTTCAGGTCTGTATCCACTGGAGAGGCCAAATGAGAGCAAAAGAGCAACAGGGTCAAAGGTCAACAGGCCTCGTGTCTCAGCCAGGCCTCAAAGGGTTAAGTGAGCCTTTTGGAGCTCCTTTGAAAAAAGGCCTGACACCAGTCTTGTTCAGGACCAACATGAAGAAGGATCTTTGGAACATTTTCACATCTTTAAGACCGCCTTGACTCCTTTTTATAGCAGGAGTCACTGAACAACACAAAGCTGCTATTGCAGCCATCAGGCCTCATTTCTGATCAGTTATTATTGTTGAAACAAAGCTGAATATCAATTATTGATTTTTATTGTCATCATTTTGAACACCTGATAAGAGAAACACAATAAAAACATTTGAAAAGGAAGGATCAGAGTGTTGTTGTACTGCAATACTACAGTACAGCATCAGAGACACTCAGTTATTGATTGCCTGAATGATTGATTTACCCAGAAGAGGAACAGCTTTGTTGGAGCAATAAAAATACACACATCAGAACGACAAAGTTACATTTGAAAAGAAATGACATGACATTACCAGCACAACATCTGAAGAACAGTTAGGATCAATTTAACTGGCCAGATAGTTAGGATTTCTTGAATGATATCCTTGATGAACCCAGACATCAGAGTGGTTTGTTCCCCTCAATAATAAATCTGACCCTGGTAACCCTCCTGATGAAGGTTGTTCCTGATTGTCTCTTGTTTGTATTCCTGCTGACCTCTGACCCTGGTAACCCTCCTGATGAAGGTTGTTCCTGATTGTCTCATGTTTGTATTCCTGCTGACCCCTGACCCTGGTAACCCTCCTGATGAAGGTTGTTCCTGATTGTCTCATGTTTGTATTCCTGCTGACCCCTGACCCTGGTAACCCTCCTGATGAAGGTTGTTCCTGATTGTCTCTTGTTTGTATTCCTGCTGACCCCTGACCCTGGTAACCCTCCTGATGAAGGTTGTTCCTGATTGTCTCATGTTTGTATTCCTGCTGACCCCTGACCCTGGTAACCCTCCTGATGAAGGTTGTTCCTGATTGTCTCTTGTTTGTATTCCTGCTGACCCCAGACCCTGGTAACCCTCCTGATGAAGGTTGTTCCTGATTGTCTCTTGTTTGTATTCCTGCTGACCTCTGACCCTGGTAACCCTCCGGATGAAGGTTGTTCCTGATTGTCTCTTGTTTGTATTCCTGCTGACCCCAGACCCTGGTAACCCTCCTGATGAAGGTTGTTCCTGATTGTCTCTTGTTTGTATTCCTGCTGACCTCTGACCCTGGTAACCCTCCTGATGAAGGTTGTTCCTGATTGTCTCTTGTTTGTATTCCTGCTGACCTCTGTCCCTAGTAACCCTCCTGATGAAGGTTGTTCCTGATTGTCTCTTGTTTGTATTCCTGCTGACCCCTGACCCTGGTAACCCTCCTGATGAAGGTTGTTCCTGATTGTCTCTTGTTTGTATTCCTGCTGACCCCTGACCCTGGTAACCCTCCTGATGAAGGTTGTTCCTGATTGTCTCTTGTTTGTATTCCTGCTGACCCCTGACCCTGGTAACCCTCCTGATGAAGGTTGTTCCTGATTGTCTCTTGTTTGTATTCCTGCTGACCCCTGACCCTGGTAACCCTCCTGATGAAGGTTGTTCCTGATTGTCTCTTGTTTGTATTCCTGCTGACCTCTGACCCTGGTAACCCTCCTGATGAAGGTTGTTCCTGATTGTCTCATGTTTGTATTCCTGCTGACCCCTGACCCTGGTAACCCTCCTGATGAAGGTTGTTCCTGATTGTCTCTTGTTTGTCTTCCTGCTGACCCTGGTAACCCTCCTGATGAAGGTTGTTCCTGATTGTCTCTTGTTTGTATTCCTGCTGACCCCAGACCCTGATAAACCCTCCTGATGCAGGTTTCTGTTTGCTTTTGTAACCCAATCCTGGAATATCCATGTCTCTCTAGGTTCATATGGAGCAGGGGCTCAAGTGCCATCTCCACCTTATCACCAGATGTTACAGTTGATTGCAACTTTCGTTTTGGTTTGTAATTCTAAGATTGTACCACATAAAACACAAAAATACATTCATTTGAACAATAATGAACTGGGCCCTTTAAGAAAATTAAGTGTCCTCATGTGAGTTTTCTCACTTTTGTTAACCTTGAAAGTTCGTGGGCTCCAAGTCAGAGTTCCTTCAGATCAAGTGGGGTTTGATCTGTGAGTTCCAAAGCTAATAATCCCTGAGATTGAAAGTAGCTATGAGTGCATTCTTTCTACCGTAAACTGTAGCTGGTGCCGATCCAGATGCCTGGCGTGATCCTACCACAGAGCAGATGGTTCACCTGCTATTCCAGAGCATGTAGACACTGGTGTCTGGAATCAAGCTGGGTGGCTCACCATCTCTGGAATCTACTGGAATCTTGTGGACCGTCCCCACTGATCTAAAGACACAGGCTTCCAGTCTCTGTTGTGATTCATTCAGGACTGATCTCTCTTCTGTTTCTCTGTTGTTGAACAACTTTAGACCAGATTGGCAAAGCACTCAGTCCTGCTGAACGCAAGTACTTGTATGAAGATTCTCTCTAGTGGTTCAATTTCTTGAATTCAATTCTTGAATGAATTCACAGTAAAATTATTTTACTCTCACACAAAAAAAAAAAATACGCTCAGCATATTTTGACACAATAAGAATACCATTAAATATGAAACTGCTCCTGTTTAACCAACGTGTCAATAAAAATATCAACTATTTCACATGTTTAACATGCTTTAAATCAATAACCTCACCAGTTTTTGGTGAAATCAACATTGTTAGTGTTTTAACTCAGAATAAAATAAATATGCGAATAAATCCCCATTTTTCTCTCTTTGCATAAAATACACCACTTTGCATGAAGACTTGTTCTCTAAACAATAACAACAAACATTCCTCACATCAGCACAAAACAGCTGTGTGCTAAGACCAGTAGAAGAAATGTGCATTTTAGGGTGCTCCTCCAAACTGAGGTGCTCTTATGGCTCCAATAAACCCTGACAGAAGAATGGAGATTCAACATAGCACCGCCCCCACAGCGTGAGTGAGCAGCAGCAGCAGCAGCAGCAGCAGAAGCAGCAGCAGCAGCAGCAGCAGCAGCAGCAGCAGCAGCAGCAGCAGCAGCAGCAGAAGCAGAAGCAGATAGCAGCTCATCTACCAACAGTCAAAGGATATCTCTCTGATTTGCATGTGCTCCACTCCTGAAGGTGTCAGGGTTCAGACTCCCAGCAGGGTGGAAAGAGTTGGCCGACGTGATGACCGATTATTCTGGTGTCAAACTGGCGTCAGGGCTCCTCCTGGCTCTGATTAATGTGGTCACTACCTGCGGCGCCACAGAATGGACAGCACATCTGAAATTAAAACAAGAGGACAGGCTTGGACGCCTGGGATAGAGGGTTGAATGTAGTATTTGAACGATAATCAGTCTCTAATCTCAGTTTATCTCATCGCTACCAGCAAGCAGGCTCACAATAGACAAGCAAAGGGGCAGCGTGAACATGTTAGTAACATGAACGTCCCGTAATGTGAGGCGTTGTACAGTGATATCTTTGAATTAGCATTTTAAGTTAATTTTATGTAAACAGTCAAATAAAATCACATTACCACGCTACGCCGTAACTTGATTTTCTTCCCGCTCTTCTTGGAAACCAAACGTCTGTCAGCCGTCTCGTCTCTTCTTGCTACTGCTCTGCGTTGTGTTGAGTGTTGAGTGGGAGAAGGAGACTCAGTGTTTGGTATTCGCCCAAACAGGTGGTGTAATTTATTTCTGCACAGAAATAAATTTGAAAAATGCAGCAGCATTCATCCACCGGACCAGGGGCGCCACCAGAAATTTTCAAATTTCATGAAAGGTTCAAATTTTGCCCCCCCCCATCATCACAACTGCACTTTTGTCAGACTTTTCGTTGCCCGTTCATGGACCATGAGTTTGTGTGACTTTAAATAAACGTATAAACTTAATTACAAACTTATTTCATTCAATGACGTAATGCACAGCAATAAATCCACTATTGTGCTCTCTGTATTTACGCTTTCTTCTAGGCAGCAGTCACGTACAGGTTTTTCTGAGCTGCTTACACACAATTTTAAAACAATGTCCTACTCATGCTGTAACTTCTGTCTTGGCACAGTTTGGTTCGAACATATTCACTCTCTGCAAATGCGTACACACAGCTTTCTGTGCAACATACAAATACCTATAAATACCGATGGAAATCCTGTGGATTTGAGTGTGTAGGTAGAAAACTGTGCTGTGCAAACTCTGGCAAGACAGAAATGTGAGTGAGAGAGTAGAATATTGTGTGTCGTGTTAAAATGGTGTGTGTAAAAACCTGTCAGAGTTTGACTCTCGGTTGCCCGTTCATGGACCGTGAGTTTGTGACCTTGTATTGTCATCGATGCTGCTGTTACATTATTTGACCAGTAGATGTCAGTATGGGCCCAGACATCAGTCAACCTCCATAAAAATAAACATGAGCAACCTTGTCCAGCACACTGTTTTGGACTGTTCGTCATTCAAATGTGCAAAAGTGGGTTTGTATGGAGTTTATGTGTTCCAACCTCCATGCATCACTGCATGATAGTCTTTTATCTGCATGGATTGAAACAGATTTACATTTTGTACACTTCAGAGCCAGAGAGCCCCAGGAAACATGAGTCAGCACAATTTTCTGCCTTGAACAACGAGGCAACAGTTATTTCATCAGACATAACGCGCCGCAAGAGATCCACTGAGTTTCTGCTTACTTTTAGGCAACACAAATTTATGATGAAACAAATGTTTGAATGTTCATAAACAGATATGCCAAGTGCACTGGCACAAAAAGGGGTCAAGTCAGAAGAGCTACATTGTTACACTTCACATTTTGAAACCACACCCAGTGAGCTTTGAGATGGCTTTTTTACATCAGAGGCAAGAAGAACACATGGGATGCAGAATATTGCACGTTCACGTTCACTGCCAACGAGCGACTCTCTTTTTGTCTGTTCTCTTGACGGCTGTTTTAGCGGTCAAATTTCTATCTGCTTTTTCATGGCTGAATTACTTTTCTTGTCCATCATCTTTTTTTTTTCTTGTGGTGAGCAGCGTACACATTTGAATTATTTGTTCCTTTTAACAAAGCCTGGAAAACTTTCTGAAGTGCTGAATGTTGTGTTGATTTGAACTAAGAATCTGACCAAAACTCGATCATAGACCTGCGACCTAGGGTGTCCTGGTGCCACGTGCACCGGTGGGCATCCTTATGTTCAAACATGGTGTTCGTTATGGACAAACTGCCACTTGCACAGACGTCCAATAACTGAACACCACTCTGGTTCAGGTCGGGCCTGCCGTCCCTCCCAATCACACCCCTCCAGGTCACGCTGTCGTTGCCCACGTGAGCGTTGAAGTCTCCCAGTAGGACAATGGAGTCCCCAGCCGGGACACCATCAAGTACTCTTCCCAAGGACTCCAAAAAGGGTGGGTACTCTGAACTGGTGTTCGGAGCATTCGCGCACACCACCGTCAGGACACGTTCCCCGACCCGAAGGCGCAGGGAAGCAACCCTTTCGTCCACGAGGGTAAACCCCAACGTACAGGCAGAGGGTCGAGGGGCAAAAACATGTGAGACAAGCCCCCAGCACCACCCCACCTCTCCCACCAGCTCGTTGAGGTTTCACCACGTTTCAAAATAATGCGTCTCAATGGGGTTCCAGCTTTCACTGAGTGGCTGCCTTTTTTTCTGTCCCAGTCTGTGCAGAGATAAAAGCAATTCCAATCCTTTTTTGTCTTTTCCCTGCCTTTTTGTACTTCAAGTTCATCACCAAAATATTTCCACTACATACAAACAACATGAAGACATCTTCACTTACACTGCTCACACAGTAAAGACTTCAATGCCCAAGTCGAGGCGCCGAGTCTTCTTTGTAGCAAAGTCACAAATTCAATATTTGAAGTCCAGTGAGCGAGCCAATTCCCTTTCAGCTGAAAGTGTTGCAGGACCCTTCAGGCTCTCTTGCCCCATGGTCGACCTGAGGTGACTCAGGATCAGTCTGAGTTCACTGAATGCCCTTCCTCCACCAGCAACTGTAACGGGCAGAGGGCAAAAAAATCCAAAGTGCACACAAACCTCTCCCAAAATGCTCTGGAGTTGCATTTGATAGACTGCATAGAGCAGATCAGGACGAGTGCAGTCAGAAGGGAGAGTGGCAGAATGGACTGCACTGTTTCAGGGATGCAGGCCAGTGAGATGCATTGTAGTGAACTCACACTCAGCCTTCCATGTGTTCCCCTAACAGTCAATAATTTAACTGAACTGTGATAAAGGCTGGAAGTAACACAATAAAGAAATCAACTATAAAGAATGTGTGACAGATTAGACCCACATAGGGATACCCACACGCCCCCAACCCACAAGTTGGGTTTGTGGCAGAGCACTGATGGACCAGGGCCTTAAAAACTAGAAACCTACAGCCTTTATGTACTGCTTAGCTCCTTCTCCAAACCTGGTTCCAGTAGTTTGGGTGGGCGTGTCCTCCTGAAGCTGAATCTGTGCATATTTAGGGCACCCATTAGTCATGAGCTCAGCACCAGCAGAACGTAGTATTTTATCTTGTACTGAGTCCAGTTTATCTCGCAAGTTCACACACTTCAGCTGTTTGTTCACCGTGACGACAAAGGCAGCGTTTTTAAATGAGAACTGGCACTGCACCGCTCGCTGTAAACTTGTTCTCCTGGTTGGCTCATCGGGCCGCGTTCATCAGAACCCTGCTCTCATTCACGAGCGTTTAGAACTCTCAAGGCCAGTGAGCCTACCTTCTTGGAGAAGAACTGAGGGACCAGTTGTCTGCCTCTTTTCTTCCTCTCTTCTTTCTCCCGTCTTCCTCTTCGTTTGAGCCAACCAGACTTCATTATTACCGCTCGTTTCTCACACCGTCCATCAGCGACTCAGCGGCTGTGAGCGCACACCTGCAGCAGCGGCAGAGTGACGGAGCTCAGAGCGGCATTCGCGGGTTTGAATTGGACTGCACCATTGTGCAAGGGGGGGGGGGGTTAAATGGCAATGTGATGAAGAACTCAAGAAAAAAGTAATGGAAATCGACAACCATGTTTAATTAGCTCATTTTAAATGATCTTTTTTTTTTTTTTTTACTTTACAGCCCCACTGAGGGCCCCTGTCAGTGCTCGGGCCCTTAGAATCGTTCCCATGTACCCCCCCCCCCCCAGCAGCGCCCAAGGTCATGCCATCCATTGGCTCACCAGCCCTGTGAAAACCTCTTCATGTTCATGTGTACTTTATTTTACAGAAATTCCAAACGATCTGGTGGCATTTTCAGGGGACACAATGGTGCAGTGGTGAGCACTGCTGCCTCCCAGCAGGAAGGTTCCAGATTGGAGCCCCAGCTGTGTGAGTCTGCATGTTCTCCCTGTTCCTGTGTGGGTTCTCTCTTCCTCCCACAGTCCAAAGACATCAAGAGGGGACGAGGCTGATTGATACTCTAAATTGACCGTAGGTGTGACTGTGAGTGTGAATGGTTGTCTGTCTCTATGTGTTGGTCCTGTGATGGACTAGTGACCTGTCCAGGCTGAACCCCGCCTCTCGCCCGTTGATGCTGGGCTAGGCTCCAGCCCCCCCCCCCCCCCCCACACACACACACAAACCTTGACATATAATCAGTGTAGAAAAGGAAATTTATTGACACTAATGACTGAATCTGTCAGAACTGAACTGGATGTAAACCCTGAGAATTCAGAGGAAAGACCAGGAGGATGGAACACAATAATAGATAAGAGAAAATGTGGAGTCTGGATTCTTTTCTAGAATGTGAAGGCAATGACAGTCCTGCTGAGTGACATCACTGACATGAATGGATGACTTCAGTCACATGACTGGATGACTTCAGTCATGTGACTGGATGACTTCAGTCACATGACTGGATGACAGTGTAGATACCAATGTAGAGGTTGGGGAAATAGTCTCTGAGAATCCAGCTTAAAGCCATGCCCTCCTTGTTCTTCAAAAACCCAAACAGCGACCATCAGTCTCCCTCCAATCCTGTTCTTGGGTTCAATGTTGCTGTTCCATTTTGCAGCAGCAGGTGTCGCTGTGATACCAGGTTCAGTTCAAGATTCCCAACTCCAGCTCATGTTGTTGACCTCAGTGGCAGGTAAAATGGCGCTTCAGTGGATCATGTGATCAACTCATGTGTGTCCTCACTGCTCCACAGGTCTGTCAAATGTTCTGTAAAATAGTTGGACCCAGCAGAGCTGCTAGATTAGGAGTTGATGGAGTCGTTGCAGATACCAGGGTCCAAAGTCCAGCTTGAACCTGGTTTGTGCAGTTCTTTGTCAAGCTAGCAGCCATTCTTTTCACTGCCAAGCTAAAGTGACTTCTGTCAACAAAGGTCAACATACAAAAGGATATTTCTACTGGCAGTTCAAGATTTTGATCAAACTCCTTTTTCAGAGCTGGAACCTTCCTCTTGTGTCAGCTTTCTGTTCCCATCTCTATGGTAACGGTCAGTTTTGACCCACGTCTTCAATCAGCTGTCAAATAAACTAAAACAATTTTCTATCCTCCAAGTTGTTTCCATCTCTTGGTGACCTTGTCAGGCTTCCTTATCATGGAAATATTGGCTTGAATATTTAGTTGTGGGCCTCTGGACCTTTTTTTAGTCAGTAAACCCTCGCTTTCAGTTAAAAAATGATAAATGAACCTCAAGAAAATCCTAGAAATAAACCAAAGGTTGTTGTGTTTCCTGACCGTTACTGAGGGTGTTAGAACACATCTCTGACATGGACTGGTTTGATTTAGTATTCATTTTAATATCATTAACTATTGGAACATCCATGGTGTTATGGGTCAGTTTAGACCCTCATATTTTTACTTCAAGAAAAAGAGAAAAAAGTCTCTTTTTCAGCAACACAACTTTGATATAAACACAAAATGAAAAGCAGAACAAGCCAGAACCCAAAATATGGATTTGGAAGGTCAACAAACAACAACCAGTCAAGCAAACCAAACCAACAGAAACCAGTTACTGGTTCAAAACCAGTAAAAAACAAAAACAGAGGAAAAGTCTCTGTGTGTAAGAACATGCATGTGTGTGTGTGTGTATGTGTGTGTGTGTGTGTGTGTGTGTGTGTGTGTGTGTGTGTGTGTGTCTGTGTCTGTGTGTCTGTGTGTGTTCAGATGCTTGTGTGTCACTTCTGTGTGTTCTTTCCAGAGATGTTCCCTGCAGTTGAAGCACCATCCGTCCATCCTGCTGTCCCGACTGCTTGGGCAGTCCTGACCCTCTTTCGTCTTGAACCAGGTCCTGAGGGGGTTGTGGCTGTGGCTGTTCTGGTTGGTGTTGAGGCAGGGCTGCTGAGGAGGACGCTGGTGTGGATGCTCTCTGTGTTGCTGATGGCATGGATGGAGTGCTGCTGAGCTCTGCAGCTGTCTGAGCAAGGCTGCAGCGTCTGGGTCTCGGGGCGTCCGTTCCCTTCCCTCAGTGTGTGGCTTGACCAGGGAACTTCCCAGCTCCTCCAGAAACATTCCCCTCTTGCTCTTCTTGGTTGAGCTCCACTCCTGGTGGATGTTGGTCCACAACACCAATGTTTCTATGCAGACTCATCAAGGATGCTGCAAAACACAAGAATCCACCACAAGACTTTCTCTTCAACCATGTTGAGGTCTTCATGGCTGTGATGATGCAGGTTCTCTTTCTTATTTTCGTCTTTAAAAAGTCAGTCGTTTCATGTTAAATAATGAATGTTTATTAAAAAACAGTTTATCACCTTTTATTAATTACTGTATTCTCTTTTGGTGTCCCAGTGTTCATTTATTGATCTAAACCTGATATTTAGAAAAGCAGACAGCACAAAAACAGAAAATGCCACCATATCATTTAAATTTTCTGTCAAACAAATGTTGACTTTTTTTGTATAAGCCCCTCCCCTCTGTAGGTCTGGTGGCGCAATGGATAATGCGTCTGCCTTTGGATCAGAAGATTCTAGGTTCAACTCCTGGCTCCGTTCAAACTTCATAAACAAAAGCTTTCACACCTGAAGTGAGAACCAGTGATCAAAGTCACTGAAGTCCTCCCAGGTTTCCTCCTTGTCTGCTGGAAACATGAACACATGAATGGTCCTGCTGCCTCTCATGTTAAACTGCACTTGACAGTGACAGCAGGAGAACAAAAATCCCAGTGTGTCATCAACATTTCCTGTCAAATCAATGATAGAAGCTGTTGAGTTTCTGGATCAGAACAAGGAGAAAGGAGCCCCAATGAAAGAGTGATGGTTCTTGATTCTGATTTTGTTCTTCACTCCTACACCAGAGAGTGAAAGTGTGGGCTGGCTGGGAGCAACTGCCTGCTTCAGAGTGGGAGGAGCCTCAGGACTTTCCAGTGAGAGCTGCAAACTTCCACCAGCGCCCAGTGCCAGCAGGTCTTCATGATGGAGCTGAGAAGAACACAACAACACCAGAGCACTGGAGAGGAGCACAACACTTCTTTGCTTCCTGGCCACTCTCATGTCTGTCTGTCCATCTGGAGCTGGGGGGAGGAGCTTCACATGTTTTTTATTTTCTTAAAAAGGGAATGACATGACTTCCTCTGTATGTTAGAATATGAACGACTAAAAATGTTCATCCACAGTTTAAAGATAGAATTAAATTTAAAGTAGAAAAACCTTCCCTCTTCAATCCTGTCACTCAGTGTTGTAAACTGTTTCAAACAAATTCTACTGTTCAACAGTTCAAGTGTTTCCAATGAAGCTGAATGTTCTCCTCTACTTTCCTCAATTGGGTTTCTTTCATGTCCTCCTGAGATCAAAGACAGAATTCTAGGTACAAATAAAGACACTATCAAAGCCCTGATGACATCATCATCAATTCTGTCTTTGATCTGTGTCTGTCCAGCCGGTCCTGAGTGGATCCAACAGTTTCCCATGGGTGACTCTGTCGTGGTCTCTCTCCTGCTGTCTCCAACTCTCAGAGTGCTTCTACTGGTTTCTCCCCATCGTCCCTGTTGCTAGGCAGAGCACTGGTGAGGACTGAGGCCAGTGATGTCATCACCTCCAGCTGGGACCTGCCAGGTGATCCTGCTTCATTCAACTCTGCTGCCTCTGCCACTGCCCTGACTGGTGAGGCTGACAGCAGGTTCTCTCTCATCTAAACTCTCTGTTTACAATGGAGGCTGAAATCCTTGTGATTGGTGGTTCAATCATCAGGTCTGTTGAACTCCCAGGTGCCATCACCTGCTGTCTTCCTGGTGCCAAAGTTGTGGACATTATTGAACGTCTCCAGGACTCATTGATCTCCACCCCTCAGCTCACATCCTGATTATACAGGTGTGTGTGAATGACATCACGAAGAGGCAGCCAATCATACTTCATGACCAGCTTGAGTCTCTTGCTAGTTCAAATCAGAGTCTGGGTAAATTCTGTGTTTTTTCTGGCTCCATCTCTGCTCCTTCCAGAAGCAGGGAGCATTTCAGCCTCTTTCCAGTCTGCATGAATGCTGAAAGGCTTCTGTACTGTTTGGCTTTGCTGTTTCCTGCAGCTTGGACATCAGATTAGAACGAACCACACTCACTAACTCACCTGTTCTTAACCACTGAGAGCTGATTTGGTTAAACATGGAAAAATACTGACTCACTATGAGGATGTTCTCCTGCCCTGTGTGGGTGGAGCCAAGAGAATAAAAAGACTGTGAGACCCAGAAATCAGGGCTTCTTCTCCTCCATCTTAAGGTGGTTAGACTGAAGTCTCAGCTCTGACTCTAGATCTGTTCTCTGTGTGCCAACATAAATGTGATTGGACCAGAGAAGTTGATGAGGATTTTGTTAACCTGAACCATGATAGAAAATTGTTTTAGTTTATTTGACAGCTGATTGAAGACGTGGGTCAAAACTGACCGTTAACATAGAGATGGGAACAGGAAGCTGACACAGAGGAAGGTTCCAGCTCTGAAAAAGGAGTCTGCAACCATTAACAGGAATGAGCGGAAGACAATGGATGAATGGATGGATGGATGTTTGTGAAAATTAAAACCAGACAACCACTGTAGTCCCTCCTACATGATAAGCGCCATAATTTTTCTCACTCATGTCTTTTTTTTTTTGGACAGGTTCCATGGTGTAATGGTTAGCACTCTGGACTTTGAATCCAGTGATCCGAGTTCAAATCTTGGTGGAGCCTCCAGCAGGTCTCGGACTGCGGACTTTGAAGGAGGAATTGCATTTTTCTATGGCCAACTCCTGCTACTTGGCTGTGGCTGGTTGGGAGGAGGCTCAGGCCCTAACAACGCTGCCACCACCTTCAATTAAGACCTCAGTTTTGTCCTGGTTGAGCTGGACAAAGTTCTCTGTCACCATGACAGGTAAATGGACATCAACTGGTCCTGAGTCATCAGGAGACACGGCGATGTGAAAAGGAAAGAATCGCTGCTAGCTTGACAAATAACTGCACAAACCAGGTTCAAGCCTGGACTTTGGACCCTGGTATCTGCAACAACTCCCATCAACTCCTAATCTAGCATCTCTGCTGAGGGTCCAACTATTTTACAGAACATTTGAGCATCACAACACTTAGCAGGACCGTCAAGTTGGATTCTCAGAGACTATTTCCCCAACCACTACATTGGCATCTACACTACCCAGATAGCAGGAGTCTTTGGGCCAGATCCGTTTGAAAGCTTCCTGATCCGGCTGTGGTGCACACATGACGGTTTTGGCCCACACATGAAATACAGGTTTTAACCCGAAAGCTCCAAAATCCAAGGTGAAATGAAAATGTGTGGAACTAACTGGATTCGGTCCGAACATCCTAAGGTGCCAAATACTGAAGTAAAATCAGAACTGGACCAATCCTGGGTCTGGTGTGGTGCTGATCTGCAATTGGGATGCGGGCCGTTTTTGGGCCATCGTGCGTCTAGACACTGTTTGTGTTCAAATTTAAAGTCCCACAATAAGAAGTAGCTGAATCTGACAGGTGAAGGTTTGGAACTACAAGATGGTTGATGTTTCCTTGACTTGATGCTCTGACTGTCAGGGTGGATGACAGCTTCTTCTGCTGCTGCATCTTAGTAGCTAAGATTTGTGTCCAACCAGATCAACTTAAAGAGCTTCAACAGACAAACTGTCCAGTTTAACAACAAATACCAGTCAGTAGGGCTGGGTATCGATTCAGATTTTCCTAATCGATTGGATTCGATTTTCCGAGGTCCGATTCAATTCAATTCACGATTCAATCCGATTCAACGTCCATTTATTTATTTATTTAAACCTGACCAAGTGACTGACAACACAAAAAAATGAATGAAAATAAATCAAATTAAAATAAATTACAAGATAGACAATGTAAATAAAGTATCTCCAAAGATGACACACATAAACAGGACACTCACTTAGCTACAACTGTCTCACAGCTTTTGTGCAATAACACTACAATGGTTGTGACAACTGCATCAGAACAGAATTAACAGCCAGCTGTTGACTCAAATAAATGTAGGCAAATTAAAATAGCACCAATATCTCAGTTTTTTGGAACATGGTCTGTATATTTGAAACATACAATGTAAACTGAAAAACACCATCAGACAAGTGGTGACATTCCATCTTGTTTTCCAAGCATTCTGAACTTCCTGTTTGGGTTTGGTTTGTTTTTCCTTCATGCAAAAAAGAAAAGTATTTCCAAGTCTAAACAGCTCTGAATTACTCCTTAAAGGGTTTCTTGACACACGAATAAAAAAGATCTTGTAAACTTCTGAACAATAATCACAAACCTAAGTCCATAAAACTTCAAGACCTGTCATCCCTTTTCTTACTTGTTGGAGACAGTAAGATTTTTCTGCATGAAAAGGAGTTGATCAACATGTTGAGGAGTAAGGCAGCTCCTTTTTGCCGTCACAACATCCCCAGTGGTGGAAAAAACCCGCTCGGACGGGACACTGGTACCAGGTACACAAAGGTACCGTTTTGCTTGGTGGGCCAATAGGGGATCCTGCTTTGCATGTGTTCTCCACCAGTTGAGAGGATTCTCGGAGAGTGGAATGGGTGTTACTTCCCTGTATATTTTGATTTCATCCTGGGCCTTTTCAAATACAGTTTTCTGTGTAACTGTTTCTTTCCGCATGTAGGCTGACCCTAGGAGAGACATCAGTGCAGAGGATTCCTTTGGTCTCTTTGGTGGAGCAACATCTTCAATGGGATCAGGCACAGCTTCTTCTTTTCCACCAAAAGCAGATGTTTGCTGTTTGAAAATAGCAAGAAAATGATCTGGAAAGACACTTGGAATACAATTCAGAATACAACTGCTTAATATTAAAATAATGAAGACAAATTAAATTTGAGTTGAATACAGTAAAGTACAAAAACTGTAGGAAATAAGGATTTTTTTGTGTCAATAACTTACATTAGAAGCCTCTGCCTGTGCCACAACAGAAGCACCAGTCACCAGTCGGGAGAATGTGTGGTTCCAGGCCTCATCAGACAAGAAAGGCAGAGCCTTGAAACGAGGGTCTGACGCTGAAGCAACATAGAGCCTGTCCTTCAAGGCACGAACCTTGAAAAGATATATTTGATCACTTAAATATAATTTAATTGGAAATGAATGTGCATGAATGCACACGCATTCACCTACATACTTTTTAAGCTTACCTTGAATTGAGGTTGTTGTCTGCTGCTGTCCTGACCTCTTTGATGACTGTTGAATCCTGGGGGACACAGCGCATCTCTTCCAACAGTTGTGCATGCAAGGGTGCAATGATGGACAGTCGGGGATTTTTCCTCAGACGTGGCAAGAGTAGCTGCTTTCAGTGGCTGAAGGGCTTTGACCACATCCTCTGGGACTCTTACGTCCACTTCTGTCAACGTGCAGACATCTTTCTCGTTTCTGCGTACTTCAGGTGACAGCAGAGCTGCTGAGATGGCTGGTTGCTGCTGGAGGAAACGGTCCAGCATCTCCAGTGAGCTATTCCAACGCGTCACCACGTCAATCACCATCTTGTGCTCAGGAAGCTCCAGCACCCTTTGCTTCTCACTGAGGATGTGGCTCGCCGTAGAGCTACGATGAAAAAATGCAGCCATGCGTCTGACTCTGCCGAGCAAGCGTGCAGCTGTAGGGACTTTCAGCGCAGTTTGCGAGGCTAAATTAAGAAGGTGTGCAAAGCAACCAATGTGCAACAAGCCCGTAATCTCCGCAGCGCGGACAATATTTGCTGCATTGTCAGTTTCGATAGCTTGCACCTTGTTCCTAAGCTTCCACTCGCCTATTGCACTGAATAACAGTTCGCTGAGTTTTCTCGCTGTGTGGCTGGTTTCCACGGCTCTGGTTTGAAGAACATGGCATGCGAGGACCCAGTCGCTAATGTAGTGAGCTGGAATGGTCAGATATGAATCTGTTGCTCTTGACGTCTAACAATCACAAGTCAATGCCACGTTCTCTGCTGAGTGAAGCGAAGTTTCGATGCTTTGTTTTAAGCTTGCGTTCATGTTTGGTATTGTCGAATGTCTTTGCATATAAAAACTGCGACAGCCTCGGTTATCTTATTCCTGCTCCAGGCTGCGTTGTTTGAGCCGTGTCGACTGGTTTTCTGCTGGGTGATGTCTTGACAAGTGGAAATTTGTCGTATTCCCACAGTACTTTACCATCCCGTTGCATAGTTTGCATATTGCCCCCCCCCCCAAGTCGTCATTTTCTCCGTCCTTAAAACCAAAGTGCACCCAAACATCGGCCTTTAATCTCACCGAGTGTGCCTTCAGGGTTGTGCTTCAGTCCGCCATGTTTGCTTGACTGGTAGTAAATTCTCGCAAGATCACATTCCATTAAAACTGCCGCCAAACGCTGATCATGCGAGACTGCCAGAGTTGATACACAGGCTGTTCTCTGCAAGTTAGGAATCGATCTGTGGGTTTTATGAATCGATATCAAACCATGAAAAGGAAAATTGATTCAAATGGATTAAATAGATTTTTTAAACCCAGCCCTACTCATTAACGATAAATCTTCCATGCAAACCAAAGTTAAACACGGTGTTCCCCAAGGTTCAGTGCTGGGGCCGATACTCTTCATTTTATATATGCTTCCTTTAGGTCATATTATTCAAAAACACTCCATACATTTCCATTGTTTCACAGATGATAATCAATTATATTTATCAATAAAGCCGGATGAAGGCCAACAGTTATCCAAACTACAAGCATGCATTCCAGACATGAAGGCCTGGATGACTTATAACTTGTTACTGTTCAACTCTGATAAGACAGAAGTTCCTGTGCTTGGCCCAAAACCCCTTAGAGACACATTATCTAGTGATGTCACTGCTCTATTGTAACTCTTTATTATCATATATTTTTATTTACTTTATTATCAGGCTGTACTAACAAGTGGTTGAAGACTCTGCAGCTGGTCCACAATGCAGGTGCATGCATAGAAATAAAGCGTAAAGCATAGACAAGAAGCATAGACAGAAACTAGGAAGAGAGAGCACATCACGCAAATCTTAGCTTCGCTGCACTGGCCTCCAGTAAAATCCAGAGTAGTGTTTAAAATCCTTCTCCCAGCTTGTGAAGCTCTTAAAGGACAATTCCAGTGCAAAACAAACCAAATGTGTGTTCTTGTATTATTAATTATTTTTGAAGAATTGCAGGGATGTATTTTTGCAACATTCAAAAGTAACCTGGTTTGGTTGCATACTGCAAATTAGCTCTCAACACAGGTTTAACAGAAAAGTCACGCAGAATCTCGTGTCTTTCATGATGTTTCTTGTGTTGCAGCAGGTATCTGGAGGGTGGGGAGCTGTTCATTCCTCCTAGTTGGAAGCACCTGGGCCCATTTTTGATTTATTGTTGTGTTTTTTTTTAGTTAAATACATTCATTATTGGCTTTCAACCTGCGTCTCCCACTCTTTTGTCATGGCTTCAGTGTCATGTTTGGAAAAATGGTTTCTCCCCACTGTGCATTCTCATGTGTCTTTTCAGGTGTCCCTTTACCGAGAATCTTTTAGCACAAACTGAGCAGGGGAATGGTTTCTCCCCAGTGTGCGTTCTTATGTGTTTTTTCAGTTGTGCCTTTATCAAGAATCTTTCAGCACCAAGTGAGCAGGGGAATGGTTTCTCCCCAGTGTGTGTTCTCGTGGTTTTTCAGATATCTCTTTTCTGAGAATCTTGTGCCACAAATTGAGCAGAGGAATGGTTTCTCTCTAGTATGTGTTCTTATGTGGCTTTTCAAATATCCTTGAACAGAGAACATTTTTCCACAAATGGAGCAGGGGAATTGCTTCTCCCCTGTGTGAGTTCTCATGTGCATTTTCAGATGCCCATTTTCTGAAAATCTTGTGCCACAAACTGAGCAGGGGAATGGTTTCTCCCCATTGTGCATTTTCATGTGTCTTTTCAGACCTCTCTTTTCTGAGAATCTTTTGCCACAAACTGAGCAGGGGAATGGTTTCTCTCCAGTGTGTCTTCTCATGTGTCTTCTCAAATTACCCTTTTCTGAGAATCTTCTGCCACAAACTGAGCATGGGAATGGTTTCTCCCCAGTGTGTGTTCTCATGTGATTATTCAAACTCCTTCTGTTCCTAAAATCTTTACTGCATGTTGAGCACCTAAAGGGACGCTCATCCTTCCTGACTTCTGTCTCAGATTCAGAAGGACCAAAGTTCACGTTCCTGATGATCTCTGATTCTCTTTCAGTCTTTACTTTTTGCTCTTTTGAGCTGCAATGACTCACTTCCTGTCCTGGTCTCAATTTCTGAAGCAAATTCCTCCTGGAGCCAAAGGGTTCCTTGTGCTCAGAGGTGGCCGTGTTATCAGGTCTGACCCAATCATCCTCACTGACTTCAGGCTCAGCTTCAGAAGAGTCTGACATCTGGTCTTCAGTCTGGGGTTGTACAAGTGGATCTGGATCTACCTTGCTGGCTGGTTCTGGTTCTGGTCCTCCACTCTCTTCTCCATCAGCTTCTGTTTTCAGAGGATGAACTGGGCTGCTGCTCAGAGACTCTTCCTTCAAGTTCTCCTCAGTTAGACTCTGATGAAGCTGTGGGAACTGAGGTTTCTCTTCGTCCCCTTCTCTCTTCACAGGGACCAGAGTGAAGGGGAACGTGGTGATATCAGCCTCCTGCTGCCCTTGAAGCTGCCCTCCCTCCTCACTGGTCCAGAGCTCCTCCCTCTCCTCTTTAATGTGGGGGGGCTCTGGGTCCTGCAGCTCAGGGGGAACCTCTTCTTTAATCACCAGCAGCTGCTCCACATCTGCAGGACACAAACAGCAACATCAGAAATCTCTTCATTTGACTCTGAAACAGCGGAGCAACAGACAGAAACAGAAATCAACTCAATGAAAAAAGACGTCCTGCTACTGACAACCAGTCAGCAAACTGGGAACAGAAACGCTGGCTTCAGATGCTTGGATCAACGTTGGGTCACCCAGGTCAAAGGTCATAGGTCCCCATCACTGAATGGTTTTGTCCATTCATAATCACAAGGTGAGGTTTATCCACTCTAACAACACCAAATAGCCGTCAGCTATTAAAATCTTCTATGTTTTTACATTCCTGCTCAGTTGGAACACAATGGCCCTCATTACAGACACAACAAGACCAGAGACACTTGCTGGCTACCATTAGCATGAGTACCGCCTCCCAGTGTCCTGGTCAGTGTGTGGGGTCCAGGGACATCCTGGCCACTGGGAAAAGTGGGACAATTCTTGAATGGCCGGTCCAGCCCAGGCCGGCTGGGCAGTGAACAAAAATAACTTTTTAAAAGGCCTGTATAGTTTCCATTATAGGAGGCACAGTGGTGCAGTGGTTCAACCTGTCACCTCACAGCAACAAGGTTCTGGGTTCGAGCCCCTGCTCAAGCACAGGATCTTTCTGTGTGAGTCTGCATGTTCTCCCTGTTCCTACGTGGGTTCTCTCCAGGTTTTCTGGCTCTGCATTTGTATTGTACATGTAGCTGAGTCAATGCCTATGATATCATTTTACTCTTAATTTGGTGAACTTTCTAAACCTCTAATACTGTAATATTGTAGTAGTAACAGTGTGATAGCCTTTTATTTAGAAGTGGAAACTCTTCTCATTGTTCTGTACTGTTGATGAATGGTTGATGGTCTTCAAGGTTCCTGTTCATGTTGGAGCACTGGAGGTCTGAACCACTGAGACACTCAAAGAGCTGCATGAGTGACGTCACTTCAAGCTGGCAGAACGACTCCAGCCAGGGTCCTGCTGAGTGTTGTGATGCTCCGTGTTTAGCTGTCAAGCTAGCAGCTCTGGACTCACTGATCTGGACTGAAACTGCATTGAAATGAAACAACAGAGCTTCACTGGTGTCTGCAGGAGGTTTGCCTTTGGATTTTGTCCCCTAAAGCTGCTGTAACATTGGTTCATTCTGACGGGACTCATTTGGATATCATGTGACTTGCTGCAGGAGACAGAGAGACTGCTGACACGTGTGTGTGTGTGTGTGTGTGTGTGTGTGTGTGTGTGTGTGTGTGTGTGTGTGTGTGCTGACTGAGTCAGTGCTGCTCTTTCAGCATCACCATCCTGGTCCTCCTGATGTGTCTGGTGGTCTTCAGCCTGGCAGCAACCACCTTCAGCTGCTCCACAGCTTTCCTCATGTGTCTGATCCATGATGGTGGTAGAATGGAGCTCCATCATCAGAACAAGTCCCACCAACATTGTGCTGCCTGCTCTTTGACTTTTACTGACTTGTTGTTGTTGATTTGATCCACCATCTTTATCTGAGGGGGCACTGAGCAGGTCTGGGATCATGGATGGGATTGGACCACCTTTGCCTTCAGAAAAACAATCCAATCCTTCTTTCTGGCTCCTGAAGGTGGAGTTTGTCTCTGGGATTTTTCCACAAAATTTTAGAAGTTAAAAACCCCACAAATCCTGATGGACTCCCAACATTACTGGATTAAGAGTTGACAAAATGATCTGCAGCAGCGGAAAAATCTGCTGAAAAAGGTGCGTGATACAGTGTCAGCTTCCTCTCATCTCTCTGTCACACCGCTGTGTGTGTGTTTGTGTGTGTATCTTCTCGTGACACACAAACACACACACACACCCCCTCCCAACCCCACTGCCTCCATCACCATCAATCACTGCTTGGACCCTAACGAGCCAGGACGTAGCCCGTCAGGTTCCAGCACAGCTTTTTGCTGTGTTGGGTTGCACTCAGACTGACGTTTCTCTTTCTCTCTCTCTCCCTTCAGAAAGTAACAGATGAGCCACAAACTGAATGTGGACCAGATTTATTGCAGAAGCTGAAGAATCCACTGGAAAAGGCATCACTGAGAGGACAGGTTCACCTCCTCTCTTTCCCTCCGAGCCCTGTCATTGATGCGTCTCAGCATCTTGGGAGAGTTCCTTCTCTGCTTTGTCACAGATCTGAACCCCCTACCATCAAACCACGTTCCATCGAAGAAAGAGGACTTTGGTCAACTTGGGCCATGAGAAGTCCAGAACACATGACTTGGATATGGAGGTTTGTTAGAGTTTGCAAAGGGAAACAGGAGGCTGTTGTTGAGGAGTGGATTGGTGAGAAAGGAGAGTGGAGCTGTTCAGGTGCCAACAGAGTTCAGGGGCTCCAAACAAGAAGCTGAGAACAGGACAAGAAGACAAACAAGAGGTTTAACACAACGCCAACCCTTCAGTTTGGTAAATATCGGCTACATTGAGAGCTCTTATCGAGTCTGACTTTATTTTGTAAGTTGATCTCAGAATTGGAACCAGAAATGTTTTTTTAGTTTTCTTTTTTAATTTGGCCCCGAGGGACTGCCACCTCCTCCTGGTCAGGGGTTTGGGGCCTCAGGGACCCTCAGAGTTCCACCAGCAGAAGCTCAAGCCCTGTTCAAACTACGCTACTTTTTGTTCGCGACAGGCCCTGCTGTTCACACCATCGGCGCTCAATCAGGCTGCTGTTCACACTACAAGATTTGTCGGTGCACAGGAGTGTTCAGACTACAGGATTTTCCCCGTCAGGAGGCGTGGCCAACTGCACAGCTGACCAGGAAACTCTTGGACGCAGCGCACGCCCCTTTCATTGTAAACATGGAGGTGGAGCAGAACGCAGCCCTCCAGGTCCTTAGTGCGCTACCATGGAGCCAAGAATCCTGTGTCCAAGGATATGGTGAACCCTTCCTAGAATCCATGCCCCTCCTCATTGTTGTTGGTGGCTCTGCGTCACTCCCCCACTGCCAGAGCTCCCATGTCTGCTGTCATTGGCTGCAGCTCCGTTTACGTCACTGCCACAAGTCCTGATATCCAGCAGTGCTGGTGTCCACTTTTTGTCACCGACGTCGCATGCGACCTCCCAGTCCACTGTCTTGGATCTGTTCACCCTCATTACTGTAGTGTGGTGGTCATTGATGCCTCAGCCTGATTGGGGGAGGGAAGTCACTGACGCCTAAAATCTTGGAGTGAACTGGGCTTTAGCCTTCATGTGGGACCAGGTTGGACCGGTCTGAGGGTGAAGGTCTGACAAAGTGCAATCCAATTACATGACAACAACAGTGATCCAGAGACCCACCTACCCCCCCCCCCCCCCAACACCACCACACCCTTTCCCGCCTCAGTCGCCATCATGTGCCCCTTCACATTTCTGTCTGCCCCCTTATAAATGCCCGTCGAGAACCGGCCCTGCTGCAGCTCCACTTCCTGGACTGAATGAGGGGCCCAGCAGGTCCCTGCGGGGACTCACCTGCTCTGTCCAGCCTGACTCGGGGCTTCAGCACGGCATCGAGCAGCAACCTCTGCCGGCGGTTCTCCCGCTCGTACTCCGCCACGGTTTCCTCCAGCAGAGCCACGATCTGCTCCGCGGCCGCCGCCAGCCGCTCGGTGAGCAGCGCTCTCAGCACCGGGACTCCAGCCGCTGAGTCTCCTTCTCCCAGCTGCAGCAGGAAGTCTTCAGCGGCGGCGAGGATCCGCTCCTGGACCGACACCCGCAGCAGCTGCGCGGCGCACATGTTGAGGTTCTACCGGCGCCACTCAGCCTTCAGGAGACAAAGACCGAGGCCGGGGGTTCACGGACTTCTCCTTCTTTCCTTGTTGTGTTCAAAGCTTCCCGCGTCTTCTTCTCGTTTTTTGAAGTGCGTATTGATGACGTATGTGGTGACGTCCGAAGCCTCGCCAGCCGGCAGTGACCACGTGACTGATTCAGGACCTGCTTCTCCGGCTTGGCGTGAGATTCTAAATCTAAAGCAGTGAAACGCCGTGGTTTCCTCCCTCTGGTCCGCGCATCTGTTGGAGTTTCGTTTCCAGAGGTGAACCAGCGAGGAAGAGCAGGTTTTCCCCGTCTGGGAACATCTGGAGTTGATTTCTCCTCATCAGCTCTGCTCCGACTGATGACTGTAGGAATTTTTCAACAAGTCATCATTAATCAATCAGAAGGACCCACAGAGTCTATATTACGCTGTTCAAAATCTGAAGAGGACACCCTCTAGTCTAAAGTGATCCTTAAATGTGACAACAGTTGATAACAAACTACCAGAAGAGAAACCAGTCTGTTGCATATCAAAGTATTTGTAGCTGGGTCAGTGTGACTGTGAGCCTTCATCTTAACAGCTAAATTGATCCTTAAATGTGACAACAGTTGATAACAAACTACCAGAAGAGAAACCAGTCTGTTGCATTTCAAAGTATTTGTAGCTGCGTCAGTGTGACTGTGAGCCTTCATAGCCAGCATGAAGGAGCTGGTTTCATCTTTGCTGGGGAAATCCCACACAGCTGCTCTCAGTTCCAAATGTGTGTGTCCTCACTCCTCCGTCCTCCTGCTGCCCTCAGAATACAGACACAATTCAACCTGGCAAGTTTGGAGCATAGAAGTGCTCCTGAAGAGATGTGTGTCAGCCCACAGCTGGCTGTTCTTACCTGGAACCTCAAGATGAAACTGCTTCCACAGATTGGAAATGAATCTGATGTTGACTTTTGGACAAATCACCTGTTCATCAGTTCATCATCACTTCCATCCATTTCTACTGCTTATCTTGTTATAGAAAGGAGTCTATCTGCTGTGTGACTGAGGCAGTTACTGTGAGCTGCTGCATGTCTCAGTGTGTGTGTGTGTGTGTGTGTGTGTGTGTGTGTGTGTGTGTCAGTGACGTGCGGTCAGGGGAGGCAAGTGAGGCCGTGCCTCGCCCGTCATCATGGAAAGAAAAAAATGTAAATTGAAAAAAATAAAAGCAATTATTGTATTTTTCCTTTGATTTGTACGATAAAGTTATTTTGCTTCTAACTCAACCAGTTTTAAGTTATTTTTTATTCAAAATCACAGATTTTTCATATTTATCGTTCAAATACTGAGAAGAGACGTGCGGTGAGGCACCAGGCAGCTGAGCCTCACCAGGCATTGCTCAATGACTCGGCTAACTGTGCTGCATGCTATGCAGGGAGCCCGTATTGCTGTCTCTTTCTATGGCGCTATTAAAATGTTCAAATACTTCTGCGAAACAAACTACATTTCTATAGTTTAGCTGGTGAATATCATGTAGAGTGTTTTTGTATACACTGAGTGTAACGTGTTTCTTGTGCTGAGCGATCATAAAACGGCTGCGAAAAGGTGCTGGGTGAGGCACGCAGTTCTCCTGCCTCATGGAGGAGGCGCTAGTGAGCCCAGGAATTCTGCTTGCGCCTCCTCCGGTCCGCTGCAGAAGAAGAAGTGACAGCGAACTACAATTTACTGTTAGGAAAGTCAAGTGCAGTCATTCAGTTATTGTAATCATTTTTGGACCTAAACACCACAGGGACACACTCTTGAATCGGATCTCTACTCTAGATGGCATCACCCTAACTCCGAGTACAACTGCAAGGAACCTTGGGGTCATTTTTGACCAGGACCTTTCCTTCAGCTCCCACATAAAGCATGTGACTAGGACCGCCTTCTTCCATCTGCGAAGTATCGCTAAGATTAGGAATATCCTTTCCCAGAGTGATGCTGAAAAACTGGTGCATGCATTTATCACTTCTCGGCTGGACTACTGCAACTCTCTCCTGTCAGGATGTCCTAAATACTCTCTAAAGAGTCTCCAGCTGGTCCAGAACGCTGCAGCGAGGGTTTTGACGGGAGTTAAGAAGAGAGAACACATCTCTCCCACTTTAGCTTCTCTCCACTGGCTTCCTGTAGGATCGAGAATCGACTTCAAAGTCCTTCTGCTGACTTATAAGGCTCTCAATGATAAAGCTCCATCCTATTTGAAAGAGCTCATTAGTCCCTACTGTCCGACCAGAGCACTCCGCTCCCAGAATGCAGGTCTTTTAGTGATTCCCAGTATCTCTAAAATCAGACTGGGAGGTAGAGCCTTTAGTTACCGGGCTCCTTTACTGTGGAACCAGCTCTCTCCATGGGTCAGAGAGGCAGACACTTTAATTACGTTTAAGTCCAGGCTTAAGACCTTCCTCTATGACAGAGCCTTCAGTTAGGACTGGTTCAGGTAACTCTGAACCATTGATAGCTATGCTGCTATAGGCTTAGACTGCTGGGGGACACATCAGGTTACATGGAGCCCTTCCCTCCTCTCCTCTCCTCTCCCCCTCTCTCCTCCTCTCCTCCCTGCACATTTTTGGAACTGTCATTACCATTACTTGTTGCACTTTGTAGTTTGGCCTTGGTGTCTCGCAGTCTCTCTGTGTTTCCACAGATCCACCAGAGCCCCAACCGCCGCCTGCATCGCCCCCCCCCCCTCTTATTCCCTACTGTTACACCGGCCTGCGCTCCCCTTCCATGAACCAGTCTGCCATCCAGTCCCCCATCAAGCTGGCTTGCTCTCCCTGCCTCCCCTACCAGAAGCTTCCTTCTTCAGCTGTTATTAACATTTCCGTGTTTCTCACATTTTGTATTGTAAACTGTTTTCTTGTCTGTAGCAACATCTACAGCACGTCTGTCCGTCCTGGGTGAGGGATCCCTCCTCTGTTGCTCACCCTGAGGTTTCTCAGATTTTTCCCTGTTAAAAGGGTTTTCTATGGAGTTTTTCCTCAGTCGATGTGAGGGTCTAAGGGCAGAGGATATTGTTATGATGCCATGTGAAGCCCTTTGAGACAAACTGTTTGTGAAAACGGGCTATACAAATAAAATCGCCTTGCCTTGCCTTGCCTTATTTTTTTTCTCCTGAGTGGCCGTAATGTCACAATGGAGGATTACATTTCTAAGCTAAAACAATTTTCTAAATTGGATTTTCAATGGAAGCAGGAGGTTCACGCTAAAGTATCCAGAGCGCTGAAGAAGCTGTGGCAGACAGAAGCCAAAACATGGAGAACATTTTTTGACTGTTTTTATTATTAAATGCAGGTTTTTTTTCATATGTTGACAGATCTGATTGTGATGGAGTCGGTGCCTCACCAGCCATGAACCTCACCACACGTCACTGTCTTCCAGTGAACGTCCAACTATCCTCTGAAATAAGAGATGAATCTTTCCCTGCTGAGACTCCTGATCTCTGACTGTCACTAGCATGTGCTGGCAGAATACAGCACTCCTTCTTCATGATCTGTCTTTGTCTCTGACCAGCTCTCCTGCTCTCTTTCCTCCTACCAGTCAAAGCAGACATCCGCACCTACTGATCTTGGATCTGCTGCCCGTTCCTGCCTGGTAAAAGAAGGAACCAGCACCTGGTTCTCCAGGCTGAATGAACTCCAGGACGTTGGCCAGCCGTGTCAGTTGAAACCTTATTTGTCCAAATAGAGAAAAAATAAGTCTGATTGTTGATGAAAGATGTCATCATGGCTTTGAAACTGTGGTTGGGGACCAGCCAACATGAGCACATTCATGGAAGAATAGCAGTAAAAACAGGAAGTGTCAGTTAGCAAATACTCACCAGTCTGTCACGATCATACTTGATTCTAGTGGAACAAAATGGCTGCTGTTGACTGTGCTGCCTGGTGGTGGATCACTCTTCACCATCCTCTCAGGCCTTGATGGAACCAAAAAGGCCAGTTCCTGGAGAAGATCCTCTCGGGGTCCAGGTTAAAGCGGCGCCCCAGCTGGCACCAGGCGCTGACCCAGGTCCTGCATGGGAGATACTGTCAGTTCTGTTCTGCCCTGCTCACAACCACAGGCTGGTGTTGAGGCCTGCAGCAACCAGGGCCCCAGTCACCAAGAGTATAAAGGCTGGTCATTGTGGCAGTGGGAGGAGTCAAAATGAAGACAGACCAATGAGAGCAGGACGTTCCTGGAGAAGTCAGAAGAACTTGACCATGTTTCCTACAGTACCCAGGAGGCCTGGTAGTTGTTGAAGGAAGCTCCAAAAGCAAAGAGCAGACAGCAGGACATCAAAAGAAAAGATCCAGACACTAAAACTACAAGTAGAAACAAGAAGAAATACTCAAAGCTTTGGAAAGATACTACAAGGTTGGATATACATTATTATATACACTACTATTCTCATTGACTCCTAAAGAGGGACAGGAAACATTAGAATGTGGATCAGATCAGCTGATTTCAGTGTTGAGTCCATCCCTCCATCCACTTTCTGTTGTTGTCCTTTAAAGGGTCATGGGGGGGGGGGGGGGCGATCCCAGGTGACATTGTTCAAGAGGCAGGGTTCACCCTGGACAGGTCACCAGTCCATCAGGAGAAATGAGGTGGACGGTATCATGCAACCTAAACTAAAACATTCGTCAGATCAAATTCAGATTAAAGCAAGAGTCTCCAGATCAAAGTCAGAATTCCTGACGATGTCATCAGGGCTTTGACAGTAACTAGAATTCTGTGTTTGATCTCAGGAGGACATGAAAGAAACACAATTGAGAAAAGTATATGAGACCACGGCGGCATGATGGTGCAGTGGTTAGCACTGTGGCCTCACAGCAAGAAGGTTCTGGGTTTGAGTCCAGGCTCAGGTGCAGAATCTGCATCTTCTCCCCGTTCATGCGTGGGTTCTCTCTGGTACTCCAGCTCCTTCCCACCGTCCAAAGATGTGTAATTTGGGATGAGGCTGATTGGACACTCTAAATTGACCGTAGGTATGAATGGTTGTTCGTCTCTGTATGTTGGCCCTGCAATGGACTGGCAACCTGTCCAGGGTGAACCCTGCCTCTGGCCTGTAGATGCTGGGATAGGTTCCAGACCCCTCGACCATCAATGTAGGTCTTTTGTTAATTGCATGCCACATGAAATTATTATTGGTCACTTTTCTAGCAACAGTCTCACAGTGGCAAGACAAGAACACTTCTACTTTTGATGATGACAGTTTGTTCAACACTAAACTTCATCCAGTACCATGTTGTCAAACACTGGAACCTCCACAGCACCTGAACAGGGACTTGAACCCTGGACCCTCACATTAAAAGTCTGATGCTCTACCGTCTGAGCTCCTCAGGCTCTTTCTACAGCATTGAGACAGGAACAGAAACACCTGTGAAGGTCAAACTGATGCTTTCTTGACTTGTTCAGTCCTCCATGTTGAAGTCCACCAGGCTTTTGATTGGCTCTGATTCTCTGTGGCAAAATCCAACAAGAGGCTCCAAAAATGTCCTGAATGTCACAAGGTAAGGCGATCTTATTTGTAGAGCCCATTTTCACCAACAGTTTGTCTCAAAGGGCTTCACATGGCATCATAACAACATCCTCTGCCCTTAGACCCTCACATCGACTGAGGAAAAACTCCATAGAAAACCCTTTTAACAGGGAAAAATCTGAGAAACCTCAGGGTGAGCAACAGAGGAGGATCCCTCACCCAGGACGGACAGACGTGCAGTAGATGTTGTTACAGACAAGAAAACAGTTTACAATACAAAATGTGGGAAACACGGAAATGTTAATAACAGCTGAAGAAGGAAGCTTCTGGAAGGGGAGGCAGGGAGAGCAAGCCAGCTTGATGGGGGACTGGATGGCAGACTGGTTCATGGAAGGGGAGCGCAGGCCGGTGTAACAGTAGGGAATAGGGGGGGGGGGCGATGCAGGCGGCGGTTGGGGCTCAGGTGGATCTGTGGAAACACAGAGAGACTGCGAGACACCAAGGCCAAACTACAAAGTGCAACAAGTAGTGGTAGTGACAGTTCCAAAAATGTGTGGGGAGGAGAGGAGGAGAGAGGGGGAGAGGAGAGGAGAGGAGGGAAGGGCTCCATGTAACCTGATGTGTCCCCCAGCAGTCTAAGCCTGTAGCAGCATAGCTATCAATGGTTCAGAGCTACCTGAACCAGTCCTAACTGAAGGCTCTGTCATAAAGGAAAGTCTTAAGCCTGGACTTAAACGTAGTTAAAGTGTCTGCCTCTCTGACCCATGGAGAGAGCTGGTTCCACAGCAGAGGAGCCCGGTCACTAAAGGCTCTACCTCCCAGTCTGTTTTTAGAGATACTGGGAATCACTAAAAGACCTGCATTCTGGGAGCGGAGTGCTCTGGTCGGACAGTAGGGACTAATGAGCTCTTTCAAATAGGATGGAGCTTTATCATTGAGAGCCTTATAAGTCAGCAGAAGGACTTTGAAGTCGATTCTATTTGAGTATTTGAGTGTTTTATTTGTCACCAAGGGATCGAGCCCAAGGCGAAATTGCATTACACAACTCAAAGCCTGATACAACGATCACAAGCGGTCACAATTATTACAGATTGAAAGTAATAATGGTACACTTCAGAAATTTAACAACAGCACATATACATTTGCTGTGTATGTACGCTAAACTTGAGCAGTCCGTTGACCCAATGGAGGCAAGATCCTACAGGAAGCCAGTGGAGAGAAGCTAAAGTGGAGAGATGTGTTCTCTCTTCTTAACTCCTGTCAGAACCCTGGCTGCAGCGTTCTGGACCAGCTGGAGACTCTTTTGGGAGTATTTAGGACATCCTGACAGGAGAGAGTTGCAGTAGTCCAGCCTAGAAGTGATAAATGCATGGACCAGTTTTTCAGCATCACTCTGGGAAAGGATGTTCCTAATCTTAACGATACTTTGCAGATGGAAGAAGGCGGTCCTAGTCACATGCTTTATGTGGGAGCTGAAGGAAAGGTCCTGGTCAAAAATGACCCCAAGGTTCCTTGCAGTTGTACTCGGAGTTAGGGTGATGCCATCTAGAGTAGAGATCCGATTCAAGAGTGTGTCCCTGAGGTGTTTAGGTCCAAACACGATGACCTCAGTTTTATCTGAATTTAGCATTGAGAAGTTAGAAGACATCCAGGATTTAATGTCTTTCAGGCAGTCTTGCAGATGAGTAAACTGGCTTGTGTCGTCTGGCTCCATCGACAAGCAAGGTTGTGTGTCATCTGCATAACAGTGAACAGAGGGCAGTAGAATATCAAATCTAGAGGTTTGGTCCATTGTATCACGATGACATCAAAGACAAAATTCTGAAATCAAAGAGTAAAAAAATTCTGGGTTCAAAGAATTCTGAAGTCAAGTTTTGGAAGTCTACCATGAACATGAACCTCCAAGTCTGAAGTTTAAACTGGTAGCTGTGGTTTGACTGGTTTGTTGTTTAAGTTACCAGGTTTGTAAATACTTTCCCATTCAGGGCCTTGAATTTCAGGGGAGTCCTTCGACAAAGTCATGTCCAAATAAGGGCATTTCTGGTTCCTTGAAGCTGCCTTTGATGCTCAGCCACAGGTAAATCCCTCCTCCTGGTAACAGGACAAAGTAAACATTGTCCCCATGGTACTGAATCAGGGAGATTTGAATGTGTGGGGTTTCTTTGTTCTTCATCTTCATGACTGAACAGAGAAGCTTTAGTTGATGGCAGTTTTCAAAGTGGAGCTGCTGCCAAAGGGGCTTTCCTCCATTGTCAGGGTCCTGCTTCTATTTGGGCGGTGAGGACTCTTTCTGAGCCGCTTCTTGAAGGGAAGTGAAACAATGTGTGAGTGAGTGACTGCTGGAGCAGAGAAACATCTGACAGAAACTCCTTCAAGAGGAAATCTGCTCTCACAGTCCTGGTGTCCTAGCAGCAGGATTTGATTGACAGCTAGCCTGTCCTCTAATCTGAGCGGTGTCTTCTAGGTGATGTCCCTCCCTCCCTAACGGTGCTGCCCCCCTCCAGCCAGGAGCTGCAGCAGGGGAGGGTCACGCTGGTGTTGTTGGCCAACAAGGGCTTCCCTTCAGACTGGAGTCTGGCCTGGAAGGTGGACGGCAGCAGCAGCGGCGGCGGGGAGGAGAGCAGGAGCCCCGGGGTGCTGGAGAAGGACGGCCTCTACAGCTGGAGCAGCACCCTGAGGCTCCCCGCAGACCAGTGGAGGAAGGTGGGCTGGGTGAGCTGTGAGGCCACCCAGGGCTCCCAGACTCCAGTGTCAGAGGTGCTGAGGAGAGACCAGTGTTCCCAGTCCTGACCTGACTCACTGGGACTCTGAACTCTGCAACAGTTTTCCTCTGTAAACGTTGCCATCAGAATGTTTGCTGCTCCATTTTGATTGTTGCTCTCCAGCTTCAGCTCAATAAAAACCTCTTCATCACATCAGTCCCATGTGGAGCTGCGTTGTTCCAACAACACTGAGCTCTCAGCTCATAGCAGTTCTACAATAAAGGTTCCAACACAACGTTCCATTGATCCATGAACAAAGCAGGCGGTGAGACCATGATGATGTCACATCTGTCCACTGTCCAGATGTCAGAGCTGAAAATGATACGATGCCATGTTCCCTTCAACAACAGTCCAGCAGAAAGCCACCATGAAGACCTGAGGAGGAGCAAGGCAGCTCACCACAGTCAGGAACTCCCAGTCACCTCAACAAGGTTTCTGTCCACTCACGTTCAACCAGACCAGCAGATCACCTGCATCCCCACTGCCTCACCACCAGAGGGAAGTAGAACATCAACCATAGAGGCTCCCACTGAGGAATGAACACCACCACCAGCAGACGGCTCTCCCTCTCTGACAGCATTTAAAGGAGGTTTCCTGGAGTGACTGGTCTGATCAGTCACTCCAGCTTCCAGTAAACCATTCAGTTGAAAATACCAGCAAGTCCCATAAACCTCCTGAACATAGAGAGGGAAACATCCCTCAGAATAAGGACACACAATAAAAACCAAAGAAATGCTTGGGTCCAGTCCCCCCTGACTGAGGACACCTGAGCAGACCTGACTCAGGCTGACCAGGTTGTGTTTGTTCATGTTTAGTGTTGGTGAGTGTGTGTCCTTGTGTGTTTGTGAGTGTTCATATGTGTGGTGTGACTGAGCTTCATCCAGGAGTGTGGCTGAGAGGAGCAGAGAGAGAGCAGTGCTGTGTGAAAGGAACTAAACTCCACGTTCCAGTACACAGAGCTTGATGGGCTCTGTTGGTCCTCTAGCAGTCAGACCTGGGTTCAACACTGCTGCAGTTCTACATCTGGACCACGTTTTGTTCAAGTCTAATTCATGTTTCCCCTTCACACAAAACTGGTCATGCATTTGTTTTAAATCCAAGAATTCTTGTACTTTATTCCATCAATGTGAACCCTTTGTTCATGGAAACTGTTTCATCTAGCAAATCTATAACCTGCACTTCTTCTGAAGATCTTGTGTCGCTCCATGTTGGAGTTCCAAAGTTGGAGGTAAGAGTGAGGGTGTGAGAGGAGGGCTGGACGGGTGAGGAGGGAGAGGTTGAAGTGGACAAAAGGCCAGGCTGCAGCACAGATAGAGGAGTTGTTGTTGCCCAGTTCTGATGGAGGAGTCAGAGTGAAAGGAGGGAAAGGAACCTGAACGAGTGAAAGGAGAGGTGTGTATGACTGAAGGGGAAACGCCTCCTGGCTCCTCCAGCTGTGATTGGTGGGAATGGTCAGTGGGCGTGACTAAGGTGTGTGTGGGTATTGTAGTACAGTTGACTAATAGCTTGGCAACCAGCCCAGAAGATACACAGACACAGAAAGTTAAAAATAGTCCCCCCGTGCTCACCTGGACTCCTGCACAGACGTTCATGTTTTTCCTCTTGTCTTTTATTTCAAGTGCCAATAGAAGAACAGGTTAAAGGTGCAACTTGTAAAATGAGTATCGTATCAACCGTCCTAATCGGGGTGAAGAACCCTGAGCTTTTAAAACAAAGGTTAGAAATTTCTGAAAAGTGGGAGAAGCGAACCAAAGGGACGACCCCAGCATGGCCCAAGGGTGGCACCTCTGATGTGTAAAGACTTCAGTCAGATAACAACATGAATAATATTGATGGCAGGTCAGGTCTGAATGGGGGAGCAGGAGGAAAACTGGGAGATGATGATGATGAGACCCTGGACAGAGACAAGCTGCAACTGTTCAAAGACGTCTCTCAGTGAATCCTGGAAGAACTTGACCTCATGAAGGTCTGGAAGTGTTGAAGCAGGGACAGGAACTCAACTGCTGCTGCTGGGATCCATCTGATCTGGAGCCATCATAGAGGCAGGCAGCACCATCTAGTGGAGAGATGGGACAACTGCATGTAACTGGTTTCTGCCTGTGGCCTGACTGGTTTTCAGGTTGTTCTCGTTGACTTGTGGTTATGAGGAAGCGATGCCAGATCAAATGCACATAAACACCTGGACTGAGGAGGGAGAAGGAGCAGCGTCTCTCTGATCCAGGTATGAAGGCCATGATTAATGGACATGTCTGTCCATGTCGGTCACCTCTTTGTCTTGAACTGCTAACTGAATTAAAGGAGGGGGAAGAAAAGAACCATTGAACGAGTGTGCAGGTTGAGTTCAGCAGGTGAGAACCCCCCAGACCAACAGGATCCCTCTGACTGAGTCGGCTCCCTGCTTGAGTGTCCAGCTGAACCGTCTCCATCAGGAGGTGTGAAGGTGGGATTCTAGCTGGTTCACAACGAGCGTCAGCGGGAACGTTCACAGCAAACCAGCAGCGCTTGGTTTCTCATGTTGCATCATCAGGGAAGAATGCAGGGAGAGTCTGAACGGGTCCAACCGGATCTTAACATGCCAGACTTCACACTGGAGTTGAGGGACAGCCGCTGTGTCTCATCCAGACATGAAAGAGGGTCCTGACCACAGCATCATTCAGTGTTGCTGTTTGAGGTCCTGGAGGCGGAGCAGCTGCTAGAAAAGCCTGAGTTTATGATTCTGAGCTGTTGGAGGAGTGAAGCTGAGACTCAAACCTGGAATCTGATCCGAACCATCAAAGTTTCCTGATGCTTGGATCAACATTCCGAGTAGGAATGTTGGACTGAGATCTTTCCAAAGTCAGAGCTGCTGGTTCCTTCACCTGCACTCGCTGCTTCATGGAGATTCTGTCCTCCATCAGAAGGTGATGACACCAACAGTCTGATAGTCAGGTTGTCATGGTGATACGTTTGTGACTCTGGTCCCAGGTTGGGACCAGAGTCACAAACTGTTCTGTGAAACACAGCAACAATGAAGACACACAGCAGCCCGTTCATCGTCCAGATCATGGACATAGTAAAGAGTAGATCCCGCATCCGCCGCTACCACGAATGGGCGCTGTTGAGAAATGCTGCCGCCAACTTGGTCCGGTCGCCCGCCTCACTCTGCACCGCTGTTTAACCGGCGCAATGAAGTCTCAGCGCATTAAATGAATCATAGTTCGCTCAATACTACGCTATTTTTTCCTCTACAAAAGTCATTCAAAGATTCATGATGGAGGCCATAACTTTTTGGCGTTTTCAAACACTCATAATGAATCAAATAATATTTTAGAAGATGCCGGCAGTGGCTGTAGATGCCATAGTAACATAATTAATCAAGGATAACTAGGTTAGAGCTGGTTCCTGCTACGTCTCAGTGATTATTAAAAACTGGCCATTTTAATTGGCTAATTTAATATATATTTATTTGATTTTGTTTAATTTTATAGATCTGTATACACACACTAATAATGTCATATAGAAGCAGACTGTCTACTTTAATTGGAAAATTGAAGAAATACCCACAAATATAGAGCCTACATATCCAAAAATTGCACAATTTCAAGTTAAACCTAAGAACATCCATCCATCATCATCTTCTGCTTATTCCTACACATTAAGGGTCGCGGGGGGGCTGGAGCCTATCCCATCACCTATGGGCAAGAGGCGGTGTTCACCCTGGACAGGTCACCAGTCCATCACAGGGCCAACATACAGAGACGAACAACCATTCACACTCACACCTACGGTCAATTTATAGAATCAATCAGCCTTGTCCCCAAATTGCATGTCGTTGGAAGGTGGGAGGAAGCCGGAGTACCAGAGAGAACCCACACAGGCACAGGGAGAACATGGAGACTCACACAGAAAGATCCTATGCTGGAGCCGGGACTCCAACCCAGAACCTTCTTGCTGTGAGGCCACAGTGCTGACCACTGCACCACCGTGCAGACCCCCAAGAACATATGAGATAATATTCAATTTGTTGTCATAGTACAATGAATACTATTAGTATTAATAGTATACTATAAATAGTACTATAAACTGAGCAAACACGTACTGTAATGCTTAAAGTAGTATTTTTGTGGCTGCTGGGTCATCCTGAGGAGTCTCAGATCTGCTGGAGGCAAGACAGAAAGACAGGGATGGATGGATACAAAAAAACCTTTAAAAAAAAAAAGAGTTCACTTTCCTACTTTCTATTTTATTCCTTCAAGTTTCTTCTCTCCCAAACAAAGTTTTCCAATCGAATGCTAATCTGTTGCTAACACCAAAGTTGCTATAATTGTGAATAAGTCAGCTGTCTTCAAGTGACTCTACCATCAGGTAGAATGTTGAGGAAACATTTAATCCTACTTGTGAAAAGTTAACCCTTGAGCCCTGCTCGCTACCGTCCGCACACTGGCACAGGAATACGGCGCACAGTGCTCCGGCATCGCTGAATCACCATACGAATGACTGGAGCGAATGGGAGCTTGACCGGACCAAGATGGCGGCCGTATTTCTCGCTGCGCAGCAGTCCGAGCGGTGTCTGCTCTTTATTATGTCCATGGTCCAGATCGTGTCTGAGGCATACCACCCAGGCGCACCTGCTCCTGTGACGAAGGTTCCACCCTGATGCGGCACATTTTCACCATGTTTCAATGTCGAAACTGACATAAAATTGAACATGACAACGATGTCGTTCAACTCTATTAAGGTGGTATTAAACCCTGGCAACAAAGAAAATTTTTTTTTTTAATTAAATGAATATCTAAACAGGCTGCACGGTGGTGCAGTGGTCAGCACTGTGGCCTCACAGCAAGAAGGTTCCAGGTTCGAGTCCTGGCTCCAGCACAGGATCTTTCTGTGTGGAGTCTCCATGTTCTCCCTGTTCCTGTCTGGTCCCTTCTGTATATAGCTGCTTTATTACATTTGTGTATCACAACTGGGGAAATAAATATTGTTACAACTTATGCAACTCTGTCGTGTTTTGCCATCAGTGGTTTAATGTCTGGATCCCACCACTGCCACCAAATGTCACACCCCGGACACGGTTATGGGTAGTGTGAGACCCAGACATTAAACCATTGATGGCAAAACACGACAGAGTTGCATAAGTTGTAACAATATTTATTTCCCCAGTTGTGATACACAAATGTAATAAAGCAGCTATATACAGAAGGGACCAGAGGTCTGTAATAAAAATAATCAAAACTAAATAACGAGCTCAAACAAAAGCATAATAACTCAGATACAAATCAAAATATTTAACGATCAAACGCGTACATTCTATGTTTTAGCATTATACTTTCAAGAATAAATCAAATATGCATATTCTGTGTTTTAGCAGTCACAATACTTTCAAGAATAAATCAAATATGCATATTCTATGTTTTAGCAGTCAATACTTTCAACAAGAATAAGTCAATGCGCATATCAACCATGGTTTACTCTTAGCTTAATCAATAGAAAGAACATCATAACTTGGAAACAATAGAACTTTTGAGAAACAATATTCACCTCTGGACCTCAGCAATGAGCACCTCACCCCAGCAGAGTTAACAGCAGACTGCCTTGTAAGCCCACTCTCACCCCTTATATACTCTCATGGCCCCTCCCACCAGACAGACCAAAGACCAGTTAAGGGGAGTTGTATTGTTTTCCCAAATTGTTCTGTGTACCTTAACATACAGCAAAGAAACACCATGTCCTTCAGTGACCATATATATCTGCTACTTTGCAATAAACAAATGTCCAGTGTCCTTCATTGACCAAACCCATTCACATGTCCATGTACTGTTCGAGTTCCCCTGTCTCCGGACAGGGAATGGTTCGCCCCAATTTGGGCGTAGCCTTCGACGCCTACTTAAAGGCTCCAGCCCCACCCTGACTCTTTTAGGATCCAGTTCAGAGCCCTGGTGAGGGAGAAGGTTGTAATATGTTTGATGCATGGTTTTGTTGAGTAAATGTCCTTTAATGTTGCTGGTTGTTTCCGGGTTTGTCCATGTTATCCCACCAAACAATTGTGCACTTATTGAGGTGGGTTAGGGACAAACAGTGACAGTGGGGTCTAGACTGTCACAGGTTCTCTCTGGTACTCCAGCTTCCTCCACAGTCCAAAGACATCAAGAGGGGACGAGGCTGATTGATACTCTAAATTGACTGTAGGTGTGACTGTGAGTGAGAATGGTTGTTTGTCTCTGTATGTTGGTCCTGCGATGGACTGGCGACCTGTCCAGGGTGAACCCCGCCTCTCACCTGTAGATGCTGGGATAGGCTCCACCCCCCCACCCCGCGACCCTGACTAGTAAGGAATAAGCGGCAGACGACAATGGAATATCTCAACACAAAAATGGTCGCACTATTTTTGGGCATGTCACACGTTCATTTGTCAGACTTTGATGTTGGATCTGATAACAGCTCTTTCAGTTCAGAGCAGCTCAACCAGACAAAGTTCAACTGTCCTCCTGGAGTCCAAAGGTTCAGGTCTTCTTGCTGCTATCAGATGACTTCCGTCCTCCAGACAGAGAAGAATGAATGTCTCTCCACCATGTTTCTGAAGAGGAGAAGGATTTGAACTTGGAGGAGTCACAAGTTTGGGTCCTGAGATGTGAAGCTTGTTGATAAATGAAGGTGTTGTTGTGTTTGTGTGAAGGTTTGAACTCTGATATGAATCAGAGTGAGGACCTAGAGGAGGGAGCCCCTCCCCAGAAAACCAGGCTGGACTCTACTGGTCCTGGAGCTGGAGCTGGAGCTGGAGCTGGACCTGGACCCAGGTGTGTGTCCTTCAGAAGCAACGCCTGTATGGATCAGCCGATTTCTTTCAAAGATGGTCAACAGTCTTCTGGTCAGAGGTGAGCTCTGAGGACTGAAACTCATTTTTCTCAGGCATTTTTTTTATCGTCATCATTAAAACGTTTGACCTTCAACATTTTCCTGTTTTCCTGGATGATTTTTCCTGATCGTCAGCATTGATCAGTGTTGTTTCCATCAGGTTCTCTCAGAGGAGACCAGACCCCCCTGAACCCAGCTGTGTGTCCATGAAGAGTGATTGGTCTATGGGTCTTCCTCTCAAGTTCAAAGGTGGACTGGAGTCTGATCCCAGGTGAGAATGTAAACTGTCTGTTCTGATACGATCTCTTCCACTCAAGAGCAGGGGGCTGTGGGCAGGTCTGGGACCAGCCACAGACCCCCCATCTCTGCTGGGTCCAGGTCCCTGCTACCATGAAGGTCCCTGGTGTTCCTTTACTATTGGTTCTTTGACTTCATCTTGTCTCCACAGACTTGATCAGCAGAACTCAGATGGTCTCGGTGGTGAGTCCATCCAGCAACACCCAGCACACCTGGACTCCATCTTTATGGTCCGTGAGGGTTCAGTCACTCACTGGAGACAAGCAGGTTTTCAGTCACATGACCTGTTATTGCGTCCACTCGTTTCACTCTGACATTTCTTCTGTTCCAGCTGCTGGAGGAGAAGATTGTTGACTTTGTGAAGAAGGAGCTGAAGAGAGTCCGGACGGTTCTGAGTCCAGATGAACCAGAGGAGTGGTTGGATGATGAGGAGGAGCAGAGGAGGAGCAGAGAGGCGTTCATGAAGATCACACTGGACTTCCTCAAGAGAATGAATCAGGAGCAGCTGGCTGACCGTCTGCTCAGCAGTAAGATGATTTGAACAGCTTTAAAGCTGGAGTGCATCATGTTTTGATCCAAATGAAGGTTCCTCACATTCAAGCCCTCATCAAACCAGTTCCAGCTTCCTTCCTGCAGCACCCAGATATATCAGGACCAGGACGAGTCCCAGTGTTCACCCTTGACTCCATTTGTTCTTTGTTCATTCAGGAACTTCTGCAGCCTGCCAAAGTCAACTGAAGTCCAACCTGCAGAAGAAGTTTGAGTGTGTGTTTGAGGGGGTCGCTAAAGCAGGAAACCCAAGCCTTCTGAATCAGATCTACACAGAGCTCCACATCACCGAGGGAGGGGCTGCAGAGGTCAATGAGGAACACGAGGTCAGACAGATTGAGGCAGCATCCAGGAAACCAGCCGCACCAGAAACAACCATCAGACTAGAAGACCTCTTTAGAGCCTCAGCTGGAAGAGAGACAGCAGTCAGGACCGTGCTGACAAAGGGAGTGGCTGGCATTGGGAAGACGGTCCTAACACACAAGTTGACTCTGGACTGGGCTGAAGGCAGAACCAACCGGCACATAGACTTCATGTTCCCGTTCACCTTCAGAGAGCTGAATGTGCTGAAGCAGAGGAACTTCAGCTTGGTGGAACTTGTTCATCTCTTCTTCTCTGAAATCAAAGAAGCAGGAATCAGCAGGTTGGAAGAGTTCCAGGTTGCGTTGATCTTTGATGGCCTGGACGAATGTCGACTCCCTCTGGACTTCCACAACAACCGGACCGTGACCGATGCTACAGAGTCCACCTCAGTGGACGTGCTGCTGACAAACCTCATCAGAGGGACGCTGCTTCCCTCCGCTCACCTCTTGATGACCACACGACCTGCAGCAGCCAATCAGATCCCCGCTGAGTGTGTTGACATGGTGACGGAGGTCAGAGGGTTCACTGACCCCCAGAAGGTGGAGTACTTCAGGAAGAGATTCAGAGATGAGGAGCAGGCCGAAACCATGGTCTCCCACATCAAGAGGTCCCGAAGCCTCCACATCATGTGTCACATCCCCGTCTTCTGCTGGATCACTGCAACTGTCCTGGAGGACCTGTTGACCACCAGAGAGAGAGGAGAGCTGCCCAAGACCCTGACTGAGATGTACATCCACTTCCTGGTGGTTCAGGCCAAAGTCAAGAAGGTCAAATATGATGGAGGAGCTGAGACGGATCCACACTGGACTCCAGAGAGCAGGAGGATGATGAAGGCTCTGGGAAAACTGGCTTTTGATCAGCTGCAGAGAGGCAACCTGATCTTCTATGAATGTGACCTGACAGGGTGTGGCATCGACATCAGAGCAGCCTCTGTGTACTCAGGAGTGTTCACTCAGATCTTCAGAGAGGAGAGAGGACTGTACCAGGACCGGGTGTTCTGCTTTGTCCATCTGAGTGTTCAGGAGTTTCTGGCTGCTCTTCATGTCCATCTGACCTTCATCAACTCTGGAGTCAATCTGCTGACAGAGGAACAAACATTCCGGAGGTCACGGGTCTTCAGAAAGAAACCTGAACTAAAACACCTGCACCAGAGAGCTGTGGACCAGGCCTTGAAGAGTCCCACTGGACACCTGGACTTGTTCCTCCGCTTCCTCCTGGGTCTCTCACTGCAGACCAATCAGACTCTCCTGCAAGGTTTGGTGTCACAGACAGGAAGAAGCTCAGAGACCAAACAGGAAATAGTTAAGTTCATCAAGACGAAGATGAATGAGGATCTGTCTCCAGAGAGAAGCATCAACCTGATCCACTGTCTGAATGAACTGAACGATGGTTCTCTGGTGGAGGAGATCCAGCGTCTGCTGGGATCAGGACCTCTGTCTTCAGCTAAACTGTCTCCAGCTCAGTGGTCGGCTCTGGTCTTCATCTTACTGTCCTCAGAAGATCTGGACGTGTTTGAGCTGAGCAAATATTCAGCTTCAGAGGAGGCTCTTCTGAGGCTGCTGCCAGTGGTCAAAGCTTCAACTGCAGCTCGGTAGGTGGATGAAGTCCTGGATGTGTGATGAGACTTTTACCAGTTGAACTTCATACGTGAGGAACACCTCTGATTCTCATCCTCCTTCCTCTCATGGTCTGAGTCTCTGTGGGAAGTTGGAGCAGGATAGAACAGGAAAGAACAGAGACCAGAATGTGGTGGAACAGGGAGGACATTTGGCCGATGTCCCGTCCAAAGAGTTTGGTCAGAATGATGAGAGCAGAACATCCTGAGCTGGACTACTAGATATTTCTTCTAGTTTAACAAGCTCTCCTCCACATGAAGGGAAGGCATTCATGAAGGCTGAAGTTCAATCATGATGTCCATGTTCTGTTTCTCCAACAACTGATCAGAAGAGTCTTTTTGTTCTGATCTCATCAGATGTTCTTCTGGTTTTACTTTGTTCTTCTCCTCCTTTTCCTCTGGTGGATGCTTGATAAATTCCCTCCAGAGCCTATTTTTCTTCTTAAAGTCTTTCTCCAAACCCTTTGTTCACCTTGGTTCCCTCCTCTTTAGGAATTTGTCTAAACTCCTTCAACAGACAACGTCGGTCAACAAGAGTCCAAAATGGCTATAAAACCTCATCCTAGGATTCCCTGCTGTCCTCTCCAGAAACTTCCTGTCAATCAGGACTCTCAGGTTCTGCTCTGAGCCTTCATTGCCTCTGGTGATTTGTTCCCTCCAAACTGTTCCTCTGTCTGTTTGTTCTGAGTTTGAAGTTCTTCTTCATCTCTGCCACTGTAAACAGGCAAATGGTGCCTCCCACCAGCCACTAACAGTTGACTTTCCTCTGTCCATCAATCACATTGATAGAAAGATTGTCAATCAGTGCTGCTCTGTTCTCTCAGGTTCTCTTAGGTTCTACAACGACTGGATAGAAACTCCACTAAACATGAAGGAACAAATTCTGCAGTTTTGAATGATCAACAGATTTCACCAAATCCAACAAACCAAACTCTCACTTTATCCTGATGCTCTTCACGTCATCCTGGAAGTGGATGAAACTGATCGATGCGTGACCCGGCGCTCTAGAAACACAACTAACTAATATGGTTCTGCATCTGTCAGCCTCAATTTCAGAGGTCACACATCCATCAGCTTCTCAGTAACCATGGTGATCTGATCAAGAACCTGGCATTGAAGAGCAACAGCCCCCTCTCTCTCTGACCCTGGTTGGACTAAACCTTTCAGAGCCTCTCCTCCATGCTGCAGCTCATTATTATCATTCAGCCAAGGCTCCAAAGTTGCTGCTCACTAAATCTCTGCTGAAACTGATGATGCTCTCTTTGGTTGAGGAGAAGTTGCTGCAGAGCCTCCTGCTGGTGAAGTGAAGGACTGAAAACTGCTCCATTTGACTCCAGAACTGAACTCCTCTTCAGAATAACAGTCACAGTTCAAGCTGATGTTCTGGTGGAAGTGGATCTCTGATCAGTGACAGTTTCTAACTCCTAAATTGTTGGATCTTGACAGCAGAAGACTTCCAAAGTGTGGATTCACTCATTTTCTTCCAGTTTTCCCAGATTTATCTCTCCCAAACTGAGGTTGCTGATATTTCACAGCACAACTCCATTGACAGTGGGACATCTCCTCACCCCTCCTCCTCTCCTCCTCAACATTAAACATTGTCATGAATGTTGATCAAGATCTTCCAGGTCTCTGACCACTGTCACTTTTACCTGCTCAGGTGAGCGTTCAGTCTGATCAGGACTCTCCAGCTCCTCTCCACCAGTCCTGAATTCTCTTCCTCTTTGTCAGGATTCTGTCTCAGTCTCAGTTTGTCTTTGTGAGAGGCTCTTCTGCATGGACACCTGGACTCTTTGCTCCTCAGCTTCATGTTTTCTGCTCACAAATGGAGCGATGATGCTGAGCCTGTTGTGTCTCTGGTTTGGTGGACGAGCAGCGATCTGATCCCTGTTCATAGGAACCTCTCTGTTGTTGAAGAACTCCCTGACTCGCTGCTCAAGTGACTGCAGTTCACCTCTGGGTGTGTCCTCACCCTGCTGGTCAGCAGCTGTGAGGCAGCAGAGGTGCGGTGGCTGGTCTCAGGTCCAGACATCACCAAGTCCTCGTCCTTGTTTGTTGCTCCAAATCTTCCCCTCTCTTTTCAGTCTCTTCTCTTCTCTGGTCTTCTTCTTTGATGGCAGCCTTCAGGTGCTGCTCTTCATCAGTCTAATCTAGTTGGTCCCTCTGTTGCTGGCAACCTGACGTCGATCCTCTGACTTGAAGTTCAGAGACTTTTGAACTTCCTCCTCGTCTTCTGCTGGTTTATTAGCAGTGTTTTCTTTGGTTCATTATGAATGGACTTGGAGAGAAAAAAGAAAACAACTTTCCTGAGAGACTCCAGCTCATCCAATATGGCCGCTGTGACATCACATTGCAGCACACGTCATCAAAAGAGACCAAAAACAGTAGAAATTAATCAGACAAATTTTTTTTTTAACCTGTCCTGTTCAGCAGCAGCATCCATGTTTCTGGTGCCTTGTTGGACTGAAGCAGTTCTACTCTGCTAAGGAGGAACCTGATAAACTCCTCCTATCACCATCTGTGTTGAACTTTATTAGGAATGGTGTTGGTTCATTGATGAAGCTACCGGACTGAGGCTCAGGAGAGGACAGGAAGAGAGCAGGGACAGGACAGGGAGGACAAGGGGGGGGGGGGACAAAAACAACAACAGCAATAGCAGAAAAAAAACAAAAACCAAACAAACAAACAAAGAAAAAGTAACAACAACAACAGAGAGGAGAAAAGAAAAAAAAAAGGAAAAAACATTGGTTGCAGAATTTCCAGAGCAGGTTTACCATTTGGTTTAATATAATTTTTAGATAAATGTCTGAGTGTGTGATTAGGGGTCAGTTGTGCACCGCATTCGTTTATGTGTGTATACGTGTGTGTATGTGTATGTGTGTGTGCAACAGTTTGTCTTGGATGCTGTGCGTAGCTGGCTGTAGCTGATGTGGGGGGCCAGGACATCGCACCCCAAGTCCAGGATAGCAGGCAGGTCAGGAACAAGCCACCAGAGCACCCAGAAACCCCCAGGACACAGGGAGCCCCAGGCCACCCCTCCCCCAGGAAACAGCCACAGGCCAAACCCATGCCAGGACCTGTAGGAAAGCATAGGAGCAGCAAACCCCACCCAGAAGCAACCCACAGAGAGACGGGGCAGAGATGACCCCGGTCCCACCGGGCACCCCCCCCCCCCCCCCCACAGCATGAGCAGAGCCCAGGGGCACAGGGCCCCTCTGGCCCGAGACCCGACCAGAGCCCCCCAAGAGGTCCGCCAGCGGCGAGGCCGACACCCACCCACACCCCACACCCAGGCGGGGCAGCCACAGCCCACCACAACGACCAGGCCCACCGCCCCCGAATGGAGCTACCCCCCCCAACCCCCGATCCCCATCCCCTCCACCCATCCCCTGTTCTCCCCCTCCCCCCAGAGCAGGCGGGCTTCAGGCTATAGGGCACCACCAGCCAGCCAGCCGGGAACCCCCACTCCCCTGAGAGGCCCAGCCCACCCGCCAGGGTGAGCTGAAGGCACGCACGCCCAGGACCGCCACCCCCGAACAAAAAAATCATACTCTCATCTTCCTCCATACAGGGGCTGAGTACTCCATAGATGCTGATACGGTCCAGGGCACCTCAGACTTCGTGAAACCGCCAGCGAGCGATCCACCACACAACAGCAGGGCCCGTGACCAACCCCAGCCCAACCACCACGCTGGGAAGACGACCAGCCCCCCCCCCCCCCAAGAGCCCCGGCCAGGCCCCCAGGCCTGCAATCGTGCAGTTAGCAAAGGAGGCAGCACTGGACCCACTCCCTGCCCCAGCTGCCCCCCCATCCCAACATGGTGCAGGGTGCGTGTTGTGCGTAGGAATGTAGATGTGATGATGTGGATGACTAGAATGTAGTTAAAATTGGCGGAGGCACCCAGGGCATGGGAGCCCCGCCGGTTGCAGACGGCAGAGTCTCCCAGTACATCCTCATGCACTCCCCCAAGCCCTAAATGTTGTGATGGGACAGAGAGGCAATGAGAGGGGCTGAGGAATGGGCCAGACCTGCAGGGGGCCAACTTCCAGACTGGCCCCGCTGACCACCCCGTCATCACTGCAACCAGCCGACAGGGAGTCTAGCCTACCTGGTCCAGGGGTCTGATTGGAGCACCAAGGGGCACTGTCCGGAGATCCGGGCAGAGGGCCCACCACCGCGCAGTGCGAGGGCAGACTCCAGCTCCAGCTGTGACATCACACTGTAGCACACGTCATCAAAAGAGACCAAAAATCAGAAAATGGTAGAAATCAATCAGACCAGTTGAGGCTTCCTGTTCTTGTAAAGCTGGAAACTCCCTCAGAATCAGACCAGTGGGTTCAAACTAGTTCACATTGTTAAAGTGATGCTTCACCTAAAAAGTGGATTCTGCTGGTCAAGAACTCACCAACAGGAGTCGTGAGCTCTCAGAGGTTCTCCTCCTGATTGACTTGTGTGGGACTGCAGAATGCAGGAGGATCCGGCCACGTCTCTTTAGCTTGAAGCTACTTTACTTTATTTATATCCATATGGCACTTTTCAGACAGAAACTGCAACACAAAGTGCTTCACAGAAATAAAAGAAAAACATTAGACACAATATAAAGCCACCGAGACCGCCCGACCCGGACAGACGGGTATACTCCACATATAATGCAGAGCCCCCCGGCTCTCTGGGCCTGGACGATCCCAAGGATGACGTCCCTGTGGGCGGACCAGACACACCTCCCAGTGTGGAGGGCCCCCACCAGGAAACACTGGAGCTAAAAACTAAAAGACTAAAAACTAAAAGACTAAAAGAAGGTAGAATAGGAAAGAACAGAAATTACAATCATATTAAAGTATCAGAATGACATAGAATATATATATATACAAATATACTTTTATATATATATATATATATATATATATATATATATATAAAATCTAAAAGTTTAAGAGCTAATTGAAAAGTTGAATAAAAAAATTAAAAGATAAAATATAGTGATGAAATTAAAGGATACAAGAGACTGCATCAGTTAAATCAGTTCAAAGCGAAGCTAAAAAGGTGAGTCTTGAGCCTGATAACGACAGCTGCCAACAGCTAAACTGTCCAGAAACTTCTGATTCCAAACTCTCCAGGTCATCGTCTTCTTGTCCAGGCGCATATTTTTGAGTACTTGAAAGTCAAAAGCACTCATTGGGTGATGTATCGCTTTAAAGATGAACACGAAAGAATTAAAATCAATCACTGAGCAGAGAATAAGAACAGATTTCATCATTGATGAGTTGGTGTTGACGCCATGTTTGCTCATGTTTCCATTTCTTCTTCAGGCTGGAGACGTGTGAGCTCTCAGAGAGAAGTTGTTCAGTTCTGTCTTCAGTTCTCAGCTCTCAGTCCTCCAGTCTGAGAGAACTGGACCTGAGCCGGAACCTGCTGCAGGATTCAGGAGTGGAGCTGCTGTGTGCTGGACTGGAGGATCCACACTGTCACCTGGAAACTCTCAGGTCAGAGTCCAGCTCTCATCTTAGCCGGCCTCCACTCCACCCTCTCCTGGTGGGATATATAGATATAGATATAGATATATAGATATAGATATAGATATATATAGATCTAGATATAGATATATAGATATATGTGTGGAGTGGATATATATATTTATATATATATATATATATATATATATATATATATATATATATATACACACACACACATATGTACATATTATGGCATGCCGTTAAGGAAATTAATCTTTGAATATATTGAGTGAACCTCTGAATATATATACGAAACTCTGAATATATATACGAAACTCTGAATATATATACGAAACTCTGAATATATGGAATGAAACTTTGAATATATGGAATGAAACTTTGAATATATATATCCAAAACTCTGAATATATGGAATGAAATTCTGAATATATATATGAAACTCTGAATATATATATACGAAACTCTGAATATATATATGAAACTCTGAATATATTGAATGAAACTCTGAATATATTGAATGAAACTCTGAATATATATATGAAACTCTGAATATATATATATGAATCTCTGAATATATTGAATGAAACTCTGAATATATTGAATGAAACTCTGAATATATATATGAAACTCTGAATATATGGAATGAAACTTTGAATATATGGAATGAAACTTTGAATATATATATCCAAAACTCTGAATATATTGAATGAAATTCTGAATATATATATGAAACTCTGAATATAAATATACGAAACTCTGAATATATATATGAAACTCTGAATATATTGAATGAAACTCTGAATATATTGAATGAAACTCTGAATATATATGAAACTCTGAATATATATATACGAAACTCTGAATATATATATGAAACTCTGAATATATTGAATGAAACTCTGAATATATTGAATGAAACTCTGAATATATATATGAAACTCTGAATATATTGAATGAAACTCTGAATATATTGAATGAAACTCTGAATATATATATACGAAACTCTGAATATATATATATATGAAACTCTGAATATATTGAATAAAACTTTGAATATATGGAATGAAACTTTGAATATATTGAATGAAACTCTGAATATATATATGAAACTCTGAATATATATATACGAAACTCTGAATATATATATGAAACTCTGAATATATTGAATGAAACTCTGAATATATTGAATGAAACTCTGAATATATATATGAAACTCTGAATATATTGAATGAAACTCTGAATATATTGAATGAAACTCTGAATATATATATACGAAACTCTGAATATATATATATATGAAACTCTGAATATATTGAATAAAACTTTGAATATATGGAATGAAACTTTGAATATATATATATATATATATATATATATATATATATATAATGAATCCTGAATATATGGATTGAAACTCTGAATATATATACGAAACTCTGAATATATATACTTATACATTTCTTCTTCAGGCTGGAGACGTGTGAGCTCTCAGAGAGAAGTTGTTCAGTTCTGTCTTCAGTTCTCAGCTCTCAGTCCTCCAGTCTGAGAGAACTGGACCTGAGCCGGAACCTGCTGCAGGATTCAGGAGTGGAGCTGCTGTGTGCTGGACTGGAGGATCCACACTGTCACCTGGAAACTCTCAGGTCAGAGTCCAGCTCTCATCTTAGCAGGCCTCCACTCCACCCTTTCCTGGTGGGATATATATATATATATATATATATATATATATATATATATATATATATATATATATATATATATATATATATATATATATACATATATACATATATATAGATATATATATATATATATATATATATATAGATAGATATATATAGATATATACATATATATAGATATATATAGATATATACATATATATAGATATATATAGATATATATAGATATATATAGATATAGATATAGATAGATATAGATATATATAGATATAGATATAGATAGATATAGATATAGATATAGATAGATATAGATATAGATATAGATATAGATAGATATAGATATAGATGTAGATGTAGATATAGATATATAGATATATATAAATATATATATATATATACACACACACACATATGTACATATTATGTCATGCCGTTAAGGAAATTAATCTTTGAATATATTGAGTGAACCTCTGAATATATTGAATGAAACTCTGAATATATATACGAAACTCTGAATATATATACAAAACTCTGAATATATATACGAAACTCTGAATATATGGAATGAAACTTTGAATATATGGAATGAAACTTTGAATATATATATCCAAAACTCTGAATATATTGAATGAAACTCTGAATATATATACAAAACTCTGAATATATATACAAAACTCTGAATATATATACGAAACTCTGAATATATATACGAAACTCTGAATATATTGAATGAAACTATACTATATCATGCGAACCATACAGAACCATACAGATCTAAATACGATCACTGTTTTACCTTCATTGAACCACCTGAAAAATACATCGAGCGAACCATACAGATCTTAATACGATCACTGTTTAACCTTCATTGAACCACCTGAAAACTATATGAAGCTAACCATACAGATCTAAATACGATCACTGTTTTACCTTCATTGAACCACCTGAAAACTATATCGAGCTAACCATACAGATCTAAATACGATCACTGTTTTACCTTCATTGAACCACCTGAAAACTATATCGAGCGAACCATACAGATCTAAATACGATCACTGTTTTACCTTCATTGAACCACCTGAAAACTATATCAAGCGAACCATACAGATCTAAATACGATCACTGTTTTACCTTCATTGAACCACCTGAAAACTATATCGAGCTAACCATACAGATCTAAATACGATCACTGTTTTACCTTCATTGAACCACCTGAAAACTATATCAAGCGAACCATACAGATCTAAATACGATCACTGTTTTACCTTCATTGAACCACCTGAAAACTATATCGAGCTAACCATACAGATCTAAATACGATCACTGTTTTACCTTCATTGAACCACCTGAAAACTATATCGAGCTAACCATACAGATCTAAATATGATCACTGTTTAACCTTCATTGAACCACCTGAAAACTATATCGAGCTAACCATACAGATCTAAATACGATCACTGTTTTACCTTCATTGAACCACCTGAAAACTATATCGAGCTAACCATACAGATCTAAATATGATCACTGTTTTACCTTCATTGAACCACCTGAAAACTATATCGAGCTGTAGGAACTCTACACACAGCAGAGTGTTCCGTTAATAGTTCTGCTTTTTTATGAAGGAAAAACATGGCCGCCCGCAGGCACTGCCGTGAAGTCTGACGTCAGTCGAGTTTCATATATATATATTCAGAGTTTAACTCCATATATTCAGGATTCATTATATATATTCAAAGTTTCATTCAATATATTCAAAGTTTCATTCCATATATTCAGGGTTTCATTCAATATATTCAGAGTTTCACTCCATATATTCAGGATTCATTATATATATTCAAAGTTTCATTCAATATATTCAAAGTTTCATTCAATATATTCAAAGTTTCATTCAACATATTCAAAGTTTCATTCCATATATTCAGGGTTTCATTCAATATATTCAGAGTTTCACTCCATATATTCAGGATTCATTATATATATTCAAAGTTTCATTCAATATATTCAGAGTTTCACTCCATATATTCAGGATTCATTATATATATTCAAAGTTTCATTCAATATATTCAAAGTTTCATTCAATATATTCAAAGTTTCATTCAACATATTCAAAGTTTCATTCCATATATTCAGGGTTTCATTCAATATATTCAGAGTTTAACTCCATATATTCAGGATTCATTATATATATTCAAAGTTTCATTCAATATATTCAAAGTTTCATTCCATATATTCAAAGTTTCATTCAATATATTCAAAATTTCATTCCATATATTCAGGGTTTCATTCAATATATTCAGAGTTTCACTCCATATATTCAGGATTCATTATATATATTCAAAGTTTCATTCAATATATTCAGAGTTTCACTCCATATATTCAGGATTCATTATATATATTCAAAGTTTCATTCAATATATTCAAAGTTTCATTCAATATATTCAAAGTTTCATTCAACATATTCAAAGTTTCATTCCATATATTCAGGGTTTCATTCAATATATTCAGAGTTTCACTCCATATATTCAGGATTCATTATATATATTCAAAGTTTCATTCAATATATTCAAAGTTTCATTCCATATATTCAAAGTTTCATTCAATATATTCAAAATTTCATTCCATATATTCAGGGTTTCATTCAATATATTCAGAGTTTCACTCCATATATTCAGGATTCATTATATATATTCAAAGTTTCATTCAATATATTCAAAATTTCATTCCATATATTCAGGGTTTCATTCAATATATTCAGAGTTTCACTCCATATATTCAGGATTCATTATATATATTCAAAGTTTCATTCAATATATTCAGAGTTTCATTCCATATATTCAGGGTTTCATTCAATATATTCAGAGTTTCACTCCATATATTCAGGATTCATGATATATATATTCAGAGTTTTGTATATATATTCAGAGTTTCATTCAATATATTCAGAGTTTTGTATATATATTCAGAGTTTTGTATATATATTCAGAGTTTTGTATATATACTCAGAGTTTCATATATATATATTCAGTTTCATTCAATATATTCAAAGTTTCATTCAACATATTCAAAGTTTCATTCCATATATTCAGGATTCATTATATATATTCAAAGTTTCATTCAATATATTCAAAGTTTCATTCAATATATTCAAAGTTTCATTCTATATATTCAGGGTTTCATTCAATATATTCAGAGTTTCACTCCATATATTCAGGATTCATTATATATATTCAAAGTTTCATTCAATATATTCAAAGTTTCATTCTATATATTCAGGGTTTCATTCAACATATTCAGAGTTTCACTCCATATATTCAGGATTCATTATATATATTCAAAGTTTCATTCAATATATTCAAAGTTTCATTCAATATATTCAAAGTTTCATTCTATATATTCAGGGTTTCATTCAATATATTCAGAGTTTCACTCCATATATTCAGGATTCATTATATATATTCAAAGTTTCATTCAATATATTCAAAGTTTCATTCCAAATATTCAGATTTTCATTCCATATATTCAGATTTAGATAGATTCAGATTCAGAGATTTAGATTCAGATATTTTTTTTATATATCAAGCGAACCATACAGATCATATATTCAAAGTTTCATTCAATATATTCAAAATTTCATTCCATATATTCAGGGTTTCATTCAATATATTCAGAGTTTCACTCCATATATTCAGGATTCATTATATATATATTCAGAGTTTTGTATATATATTCAGAGTTTCATTCCATATATTCAGATTTTCATTCCATATATTCAGATTTTCATTCAATATATTCAGAGTTTCGGCAAATCTCATTTGCATTTGTCTGTCTGTCCACAGTCCGCTGTGTGAGTAACGTGTCCAAAGCTGACAATGTGTCGCCGATCATCAAATATGTTCAGTACTGAACTTACGTTCAGCCTGCATTGGTCTATGAATGTGGGCGATTCTTACTGTATATGAACAATATATGAAGAGCTACCCTTTCAGTTCACGAAATCCCTGCAGCCGCAGCAGCTTCTCCAGTCCCGGAGAAGTGCCGCGTCAGAGCGCAGTGCCATTACGCACGGCCAATCACTGTTTTACCTTCATTGAACCACCTGAAAACTATATCGAGCGAACCATACATATCTCAATATGATCACTGTTTTACCTTCATTGAACCACCTGAAAACTACATCGAGCTAACCATACAGATCTAAATACGATCACTGTTTTACCTTCATTGAACCACCTGAAAACTATATCGAGCTAACCATACAGATCTAAATACGATCACTGTTTTACCTGCATTGAACCACCTGAAAACTATATCAAGCGAACCATACAGATCTAAATACGATCACTGTTTAACCTTCATTGAACCACCTGAAAACTATATCAAGCTAACCATACAGATCTAAATATGATCACTGTTTTACCTTCACTGAACCACCTGAAAACTATATCAAGCGAACCATACAGATCTAAATACGATTACTGTTTTACCTTCATTGAACCACATGAAAACTATATCAAGCGAACCATAC